>NC_136544.1:7892567-9092567 GCF_910591455.1 Pholis gunnellus
GACATAGGTCCTAGTGTAACTTGAAGAATTTAAAGAAGTCTGGTGTATCCTTTCAAGTGATTGATTGGACCAGATTGTCTCTCCGGGGTGGTGTGGCCTAAGAGGTTCAATGTGTTTTCTGCTCTTCTGTGTAATAATAATTGTGTTTCCTAATAATTGATGCATCAGAACAATTATAGTGAGAATAACTCAAATCAGCAACCACTAGATTAAAGAATCGATTTGTAAAACCATTAAGTCATAACATGTGATATGACTATGCTAAGTTCACAGTCCGGCAGCACACGAGCTGTGACGTGTTTAAAACATGACCACAGCCTATGCTCGCACAGATAGAACACACATCAGACGAGTGAGCCAAAGATCCAAAACATTTCAGACATCACACATGCACATTCCACTGTTTAGTCTAAAAAGGCAGATTCCGCAACATCTGACTTTTTCCTCCCTTAGGACTACGAAAGTGACTTTTTGTGGAATACTTGTGTTTATTATAGCTTGCTATTTTAGAAATATAATCTCACAAAACAACTAATGTTAAACTTATTGATTAATGATGTATATATATAAACCATTTGGGGTAAAATGTGTTGATGTTTCGATAAATTGTAAATACTTTAATGGCCATAGGAATGGCCAAAGGGGGAATTGTTGTGGAAATTTATCATATCGTTCTTTTAGGTATAACTTAAACCTGCATATATGCAGATGAGGCCAACCAGGCTCATTTAAAACCTATTGCTATTGAATTGAACCTATTGAACCTATTGAATTGCTGGAGGAGGGCAGAGTGCAAGTGCTCCTCCAATGCAGATGAATACAGACGACTGGAATCAACTCACCAAACAGCAGAGGTAAGACACAATTTATGGCTATGGCTGAATAAGGTTTATTTTTTCTCTTCTTCGGCTGCTAGTTCAGTAAGTTTTGGTTGTAAAGTGATGAGACATATATTGTGGCAATCTGTGAAGTCTCAGCTTTTATAGTGCTTGCGCACAGAGGCTACGCGAGTTGGTGCTTGGAGGTGTGCCTCAAAATGTTGCTTTATAATCATGAGACCTCTAAAATCTAGATTTGAGTACATTTGAGTGATTTTTCCACCAAAATCAAATTGTTTACAGGATAGTCAAGCTTTGTTTCATTATAATACATTTAATACTTGAGTTCTGTCTTCCCAGAGCTTGTATGAAGGCAATAAAGTAGGCCATGAATATAAGACATGAGTTCACACTTCTTATAATTCGTCCTCAGCATTGTAGTTTGTTTTGTCGTTTTGCCGCTCTTCTTGCTTCTACGCAGTACATTGTATTTGCCCCCCCCCCAGCACTCCGTAGAGTACTGCAACAAACAGCACTTTTAGAATAAACACCTCCGTGCATGCTCACAGCTTGTGAGCCATCTACAAAGGGCCTGCGCCACGGTGTCTCGCGCGAGTACAAACAAAGCTTACGAGGTGGAGTCTGGTAGAGATACGCCTCCCTGAGCTTGAGGACAGATTGGGCGGAGCCCCCGGCAGCAGGGGGCGGAGCTGGGGGACGGGGGGCCGGGTGGAAGAAGGGAAAACTTTTGACTGGGTGGTTTCACAGGGAGCAGAGGCATTTGAATCAGGGCACACATGCCTCAGCTGTGAGAGGCCCTACTCCCCTTGGCTGGCTGGCATCCCGTAGCAGAGGCAGAGAGAGAGAGACAGAGAAGGCTCAGAGTGTGAGACTGAGGGTGAAGAGAAAGTTTAAGCGTGAAGTAGACTAGGAAGAGGCGAAAGGAAGAGGTTGAGAAAGTTGTCTGAAAGAAACAAAAAAGAATTAGGGACTGAGTGCTGTGCAGCGGGGCTCCTGCGGGTTGTTTTTCAGTAGTGTATTTTTATCTGCAGTGAGTGTGCAGGCGGTTTGTATTTAGAGCTGACAGCCATGGCGGATACAGGTGTCAAGAAGGAGCACGCAACCCTAGCAGAAGTGCCTTATGATGATGACGAGGTCGCCCTGGTGGGTGCCGCCACAGAGCAGGCAGTAGACGACGATGACCCTGCCGAGGAGGCAGACCTGGTGCTGGCCGGAGGAAAGAGTGAGGCGCAGATGAACGGGGTCATGGTGCTCTCTCTGCTGGACAAGATCATCGGGGTGGTGGACCAGATCCAGCAGACCCAGAACGGGCTCGAGGCCCGGCAGGAGGCCATGGAGAAGTCGGTGTCATCCATCCAAGGGGAGCTGGCGAAGTTGTCCAAGAACCACGTCGGCACGGCCAACACGGTCAACAAAATGCTGGACAAGGTGCGCAAGGTCAGCGTCAACGTCAAGACGGTGCGCAGCAACCTGGAGAAGCAGGCGGGCCAGATCAAGAAGCTGGAGAGCAACGAGAACGAGCTGCTCAAGAGACGCAACTTCAAAGTCCTCATATACCAGGTGAACACTGAGGGCTGCGTGGTGTGTGTGTGTGTGTGTGTGTGTGTGTGTGTGTGTGTGTGTGTGTGTGTGTGTGTGTGTGTGTGTGTGTGTGTGTGTGTGTGTGTGTGTGTGTGTGTGTGTGTGTGTGTGTGTGTGTGTGTGTGTGTGTGTGTGTGTGTGTGTGTGTTTGAGCTTGTTCTTACATCACAGGGTGGACTAAGTTATAGCAAACAATCTTTGTTTGAGAATGTGGTGGCTGTGCTTCACATGTGGATGTGAAGCTCACACTGCACAGTACATGTTAAAGGGAGTGTACTGCATTCCCTACACCGCAAGGGAAAGTTGTGAGGGGACGGAGTGTGAAACGCACCTTTTTGACATAATCTCACCAGAGAGAGCAGGAGTCACACTGTGGCTTGAGTTGTTCTGTAGTGGAAATGTTTTCTGGTTTCTCAGGGTAGAGGATGCTGGCGAAAGCTCTGGCACCGTGGTTTTTCCGTGACGTAAATGTCTGAATCGCTTTTTCCTCAAACACTTAAATGAGCTGCAATGTTTACGAACAATCAGACACTATTTAGAAGCTGTTTGTGCGGTTTGTATTTACGCTCAGTGGGAGGTTGATTCCTTCTCTCACCTATGAGGGAAAACGAGTAGCTTCCATGGAAAAAAACGAAAGACAGATTGTGACCTCTCCCGCTCCAGGACTTGATGATTACCCAAAGAAACTATATAAAGACTCGCGGGGTTTAAATAAAAAGGCCTATGAACACTGGCATGAAGGACTTGAGAGTGAACCAAAGCCCCACCTCTGAGTGCTCAGAGGGCAGATAGTTGGCAGACTGCTGGCATGTAAGATGAAGATGTAGTTTGTATTATTTAGATTTCTCAGCTCACTTCAATATCACTTTAATTCATTTTAATATCTGAGAACACAATAAGTGTGAGCGTTGGGGCAGGGCCCAATCTATTTCAGGGAGCTTCTCAAACAGTTGGGCCCATGAACATCTTGAAAGAATAAATAGAAAATAATATGAATGAAGGACACCGTGTTAGGCATTTGAGTGGTGAGCAACTCTTTTCTTCTTGCTGTCACATCTGACCGTTAAACTTGCAGCGTGCAGGCATTCCTCATGCACATCACATCACAACCGCTGCAATTTATAAGCTGGAAAAGGAAGAAGGTGTTCTTCAACAGACATTAGGAGCAGTGTATCTGAGAGTTGCAAACCTCTTGTGAGTAGAGCTTACTTCAGGATCCGTATTGGCAGGCAACCTTTATCACCCCCCTCCTCCTGAGATACCCACTATGGGAGCAGGTTACGCTATTGGCATGTCGCAGAAATCCAATCATAGACACTAGTCCTTTAATAAATTACTCTGCAAAGCAGGTGCCTCCCGCTGTTAGTGACACTGCGTGGGCTACTGCATGCCTGTGTGCAATTGTCAGTGCAGGACACAGCAGTTTCGAAATCAGCAGAAATCGCTTGAATCGAGGCACTTCCTGTTGGCGTTATCGAAACCGTAATTCTCTTATCGCTGTCTAAACTGGTCCCAGTCAGGTTTCAAAGCTGTTGTGGGATCTGTAACTTCCATGTTGCAGTAGCTGCCACAATCTATTTATTGCCAAATGATGGCCGCACCGTGTCCAGTTTAAATAACTCACATGGGCTGGTCAGACGCTGGCAGCGTTGCAAATCAACACTGGCTCTCAGTCAGGTTTCACCGCTCTCCACTGTCCGTTTGTGTGTTAATGTGTAAGAATGGGCTTAGGGTTTGGCGTGGAGAGGTCAACGTTGAGGTTACGGTAAACGTGTGTGGCAGTAAAGTCAGCAAGTGTCCTCACAAGTATCGTAATACCAAGGTGTGTGGGGACATTGCTCATCAATATTGCATTTCACTCGCCGTGTCAATGTCAAGTATGGCCCGAATTTGAGTAAGACAGGTGTGGCATTTTCACAGCATCACCTTTGCTGTGGAGAACCTTTATACTCTGCTTTGTTACCTTGATACCTTTACCTTTAACTGTAACTGCAGTATTATTACGAGGCGTCTGGTAGAACAGGGTCGTCTTTCAATCAGAGGATCAGGGGTTCGATCCCCGGCTCCGCTGGTTTC
The DNA here is from genome assembly GCF_910591455.1 of Pholis gunnellus. NCBI lineage: Eukaryota > Metazoa > Chordata > Actinopteri > Perciformes > Pholidae > Pholis > Pholis gunnellus. The sequence continues at coordinate 7,897,064 of NC_136544.1, forward strand.
TGTGCCTACGGTGTATGAATGGGTGTGAATGGGTGAATGATGACATGTAGTGTTAAAGCGTTTTGAGTGGTCGGAAGACTAGAAAAGCGCTGTACAAGTACACTCCATTTACCATTACTCTCTCCTCTGTCTGTGCACTCTGAGAATAGCCACACGCTTAAGGATTTTTAGCCTGGAAAGACTTTGACAGTGATGCTTTATAATTAAACCTGCAATGATGGTGGCACGCAGGGTCCCCTGGCAACAGCAGGGTGTGGTCATGATGACATTTTCACCAAATGTACACTGCATATCAGCAGTGGTGGAGGACGTATTCTGGTCGTTTACTTCAGTAAAAGTATTACAGTCTAAAAATACGATGTTACAATTAAAATTCCTGCATTCAGAATTTTACTGTAAGGGAACCTTTAACTGGTCATGAACTGTCTCAATTTAATACCGATGACTCTATATGACCTCGATAAGTGAGAAGATTGGTTATTTCTTAATGGTCGTCAACACCACGCTGCTGGAGGGCCCGCTGGAGGAAAGGAAGGCACAGGAGAACCAGAACCAGGACTGAGTGGAGCAGACTGCAGTAACATGAGAGGTTTTTTAAAGGGATTCTGGTGCTCAGAAACACTGCCACTTTTGTCCACAGGGACCGCCAAAATCAACACAAAAATAAAGTTACTTGTAGTAGCTTTAAGTAAAAGTAAAGAAGTATTTGCATCAAAATATGCTTAAAATTCCAGATTTGTGATACTTCATTTTGCACGTCAGTTTTGGGACTTAAGCGTTTGAAATGTATATTAGGGAAGTGGCACACTTCTTTCCTCACTAGGCAGCATTTTTGTGGAGTTTTAAAATAACAAACCATTTATCACAAGTGACCTTGCAGCAGCTGAGGGTCTTCCTACAGCAGAAGGCACAAGCGGCCTGTCATCAGGGCTCTGTGCTTCACAGCTGGTCAGTGATCCAATGGGGCCCTGCTTTCACCAACCCGATGTTTCACTGCTCTGACTGTATTGGGTCTAATATCGCTGTCCTTTATAGACCAATTGTCTTTCCATTTCTAAACGAGTCCCAAGTTGATTTCCTTTTTGTTTCACATGTTCAGGCATTTTGACTTTGTTCGTTCCGCCTCAGAGTCTAATATCCTGTTGTTGTGTTTAGCAATTTCCTTTTAGCATTAGCTGTCAGGAAATGAACCTAGAAACAAGCTGTTCAGAGATAATACTGTGTTTCTGTAGAAATGACATGTTCCAGTAATTAGAACGTTTTTGCTTGTCCAAAAGCTGTTCGCCTGTGTTGCACATTTTGGAAAAATGACCAAAAACGGTAAATGAATGATTGAAAGAGTTGTAGTTATAGTCATCATTTTCCAGTTTCTCAGCTGCCTGATGGCAGGAGAAACCAGACAGCTGCCATATTGGTAAAGCCTCGCCCCAAATAGTTAAAGCCTCCTGCTCATCCTCTGACAGACCAAACACATCTATGTCCAGCAATTGTCTTGGCTTCAGCGAACTGAAGCTGTTGCTGGTTAAAAACCCCAGAGGGCTCGAGCTTCATCTCAGCTAAGCCCTCCACATGTCCCAGTTGGAGACTTGCATTGAAGTGGGTGTCCTGCTGTGTGACAGTAGTCCCACCACACTCTCTGTAAAACAGATGTGTACAATTCATTGAGTTCTTCTTTAATTGTCATCATTCTATGGATAACCGGCAGAAAAACAACATGGTTTCCATGTGACGCAAGTACCAGTGTGAGTTCTTATTTTAGATCATTAGGGGAAATGTGTGCTTTTATTAGATAGACTTTAAACTGCGACTGTCAGATCTGGGGGCCACGTGTGCGCTCTTCACAACGCACATTAAAATGATTATGTGGATTAATCCAGTGTGTGCAATGTGATACGTCCATCAGAGTGTGAGACTGTACAGTTGTGCGTCTGGAATCAGGGCGTGTTTGGCTGCAGCTCAAAGACAGGCGATATAGCCATGTGGTGGACTCTATCATGGAGACGTAAGACTTCTCGGTTACAGTCTACTTATTCCAGAGCTCAGCCAACGAGCCTCGCTACCCATACTGTGTAATATCTATGTTCCACTTACTCCAGACAAAGTGATCCAGCCAGGAGGCTTTTTTTGGCCACTTCAGATTTCTAAATATTTGTTTTCAGGCATAAATCTGATCTCATTACAGAGAGGGTAGTCACGAAGCACTTAGGCAACCTCTTGTAGGCAAGGGCAACAACTCGACCGAAAAGCACTCGACCAGCAGCTCTTAAGTTAGTGTTGTGATTCATCCCGCTGGCATCTCTCTGCCTCTCCTGCCAACATTCCCACTTGTTCCCCTCCCTCTTTCTCAGTTTCTCTCCCACTATCATCTTCGCCCCTTCTACTCCAACTCGGACGTCTAATCCAGAACCAAGCTCATTCAGTAATTTATAACGGCACTTGCGCTGCACACTGCGTTGCTCTCTTCCATGTCTCCCCCTCTCTGTCCCTTTTGTCCCGCTGCCCTTCTCTTCGCCGGTCTAGTGGAAAGATATCTGGCAGGCTCCACATTTCACTATTGCATGTCAGCGACCAAGTCGTGCAAGCTCAGAGTTCCAGTGCTCGGTGGCGTGTGAGCCTCTGCAGTGTAAAATAGTTGTCCTATAGCTAGTGGGGTCGTGGGTTGCAACACTTATGACATACGTGGCAATGAAAAAAAACACATCATTAACTATTATTTGATGCCAAAAAGATTGGTGTTCAAAGTGAACACTGATGAGATACAGAGTGACTTAACCTCTGAAGACACCTATCCCGAAGATCTTATCAAGAGAGCCCTTCTAATAATAGTTCGGCATTTGCATTTGCTTTCTTGCAGAGAGTTAGATGAGCTGATTGAAACCGCGGCTCCCGTGTCTGTAAGCTAAATACGAGGCGACAGCTTATTCGCACAAAGCCTGGAAACGGGTCGCCAGGCTCTGTCCGAAAGTAGCGAAGTGAACCCGATAAACCTCTAATCAACGCGGCATGTCCTGTTTGTCTGTTTGCTAGACTGTTTCTTTGCCAGTCGTAGTCACGTAAGGAAGTCAACACACCCATTTCTTTAGACATAATCCCCCGAAACATAGCTAATGTATGTGTTTTTTTTAACACAGATTAAACAAACAGTTAACAAAGTGTTAAGCTGAGATAGCGGTAGCTTCATATGTTCCGCACAAGTGTAAGAGAGGTATTTATCTTGTCAGCTTACTTTTGTCAAGAAAGCAAATAGTATATTCACTAAAATGTCAAAAAATTCCTTTGAAGTCAAGCTTTTATTACCCTTATCTCTTCCTCTCAACCGCTTTGTTCAAGCAGCGACCAATAACATCTTGCAGACAGAGCTATGTTTCTCTTGGCATGTTTGGCGAAATCTGGCTGTTTGTAACACTTTGCTCCTCTCTCCCTCTCTCTCTCTCTCTCTCTCTCTCTCTCTCTCTCTCTCTCTCACACACACACATTTTCTACGCCACAGGGAAAGAAGTGAATTCGACCAAAAACAATTATTTTCCATTTGCTTTGTAAGTCTTTTATATTTTGTAAAGTTCAAAATCATTGTCCTTGCTTTAAAAATAAATAAGAATGTCACTAGTTTAAAATAAGTGTGTTCTGAAAACAGCAGTGTACTGGCCAGCATCCTCTGCTATTGCTCACCTTGTTTGCTGTTTCCTTTTATTTATGTAAAGACGGATTTTCAAGCTGATATTCTATTATATAGAATGTAAAGATTTCTGAACATTTTACTTACACTTATGACTCAGTAAGTGTACAACACTCTGTGCTGTGTGTGTGTGTGTGTGTGTGTGTGTGTGTGTGTGTCAGTTATATAGGAGGTGAATCTGCTGGTAGTGTTACTGTAGCCTCTCCTGTGCCCCTGTCACTAAGATATACAGTTGGTGCCGCAGAAAGAGGATCCCTGATATTCCAACCCATGTCTACATGTTGTGGTTGAGTTATTTAGGGACACAAATTTACAAGTATTTGTTGCACATCACATTTTTTTTTTCTGTTTTAATACACCCCAAAAAAAACGATTTCAAAATCTAATCCCTCAGGTGCTCGTGTGTACACATGTGCATACTTCTGCAGTATAAATCAGTCCAGATGTGTTTGCGAGCGGTTTCTCCGCGTCCACCAAGAAGACACCGAGCTGATCTCAGGCTCCGGCTGCCTTCCTGTCTCACACAACATCCCCGCCCCACAGTAGCAGACAGATTTCACCAGCTGGGAGACCAATCAGGCCTTGAACAGTTGTAGGCAGCGGTCTTGGCCGCAGAACAAAAATGTGTCCTCATACCACATCACAACTCGATGGAAGCTGCTGATACCCTCCGTGCTGTTTATTCCAAGATTTGTAGGCACACCCTTCACCTACAAGGCCACAGACAAAATAAAGCGTTGGCCAAGTTTTCTGGGTTGGTGTATTAAAGGAAATCGCTTCAGTATGTCGCTGTTTATTATAGATGAACCAGCAGCAATGCAATGGAAAGGTGTGGGGTCTCTTGTTTCATTGAGCGGGTCTTAGCTATCATCAGCATCAACCGATTGATTGTTTGGTTTATCCATTATGGTTTGGCCTAATTTCAGATAAATGTGTGTGTGTGTGTGTGTTTGACTATTTGTTGGCTTCATACTGCCCTTTGAATGCTACTTATATAATACGTTTTTTTTACCATTTATTTAAAATATTTCCCACAGTAAATACCACAAATTTTGCAAATATATATTAAACTACCTGTGAATCAAGGTTTGATTAATGTCTTTCTTTATGGCAGAAATATAAAAAGTTGCTGTTGAAGCAGTATCCATAAGTTCACTATTAATATACCGGCTATTGCTGTAACATAAGAGGTTGCGTGTGAAGCCAGAGGCTGCTGTGTTCAGGCCTCCAGTATGAAGAGCAACAGTCACTCCGGTGGTGTATTTCCCACTGCTGCTGTGGCGGCTCGCCGTTCTTGCCCCTGGTATGTGAGTTATAGGCCGTCACTGAGAACGTGCCAGGTTTTGGGTGGCCTTGGTATTAGATTTTGCATGCACATGGATGTTTAGGAGGATTAATCTATAAATAATGGGTCAGTTTGAAAGGCAAACTATGAAGGTGGAAGGATCGCACCATTAATACAAAGACAGCCCAGTCGCTCATGTTAGATTAAAAAAGAGGGTGCGGAGTGCATACCTGATCAACAAGGACAGAATGAAAGCTGCACAGTCTGTCAGTTTTTCCTTCTACTATGTTCCAGTGGCTTTATTCAGTATCACACTACCAGCAGCTCGATTGGGACAAAGCACAGCAGTGTGCGTGATTTGCTGGTTGCCCGAGGTGTTATTTTCCAGGAGTTATTTGTCATCGTTCATGATATTGGCCTAATGTAATAGAGCAGTTATAGTTCCCTATAGCTGGGCCCAGCACTGTGTTCACGTTGGCAGCTTATTCATGCGCTCGCCTGATCCACGCGTTATCCTTTTAAAGTGGTAATATGAATAATGGATGATTGCAACATCTTCTTTTTCTTAAAGGTGCTAAATACCAAATCCAGAGCAAAACAATAAAACAATAATCTTCATGCTCACTGCAACAAATTCACGCCTGCTCCTAAACTTCTAAGCATGAATAGAGAATTTGAGAGTTGATACATTTGGCTGACTAACCCTTTATTGTCGATGTGGATGGCGCTATTACAGAGAAAGCGATAGTTATGTGATATATTCCAGCACTGTAGCTGCCAGTTCGCAGAGAAACGTAAATGGAAAAGTACATTTCCATCTTTGCATGGGACTAACCCTGTTTTTCCAGTGGTCTCAGAGTCGTGGATGTGGGAAGGCTGAGCCGTGGAAAAGGGCTTCCCCATGTGTGTGTGAAATCACAAATCCCTGTGACAGAAAACCCGAGGAACTCCCTTCCTGTGGTCTGCACTGAAGCATGACATCGCCCATGTTGGCTTCGTGGGTACACAGAGACCCTCTCTTTTCTAAAGACAGAGTAGGATTGGTTGTTAATCTTTCCATTACCCACAGGACGAACAAGAGAGCTGCATGAAACAGAATTTGCATTGTGCCCTCAGTCATAAGAGTCAGACCCAAAATGCCTGCGGCAGCAGGCGGCTGGACCAGTCCTCTGTGAATTGTTTCAGCCTCATTTAGAAGAGTGCAGGAGGCATCAATATGAATGACCAGAGTACATTAGCGTCCTTATTTTAGCCGCAGAGCACTCTTTAGGGATCAAAGCCATCGTGATCCAGGCCTCTGCAGGGCTGTTACACACCAACCACCACCTCTGTTTCATGTCAATCTCTTCGCTTGGCCTTCTCCCATCCCGGAGGGGGCAAGCGGGTCGGTGATATCACTCATTGTGAAAGCTAAGTGCACAGCTGCAAGGACTGGACTCGATGTGACAGCTGCCCCTGTGACTCACCGGAGAGGCCTTTCATCACACTGCCGCAAAAGGAACGGCGTGTTTATCTATAAGAGAGCGAGATGCTAAGTGTCCGCAAGCGTGTAAGTGGATCGGGATCGGGAACGTGAACGAAAGTCAATCTTGCTGCCCATCCTAACCACTCAGGAGGAAATATTTGTAAGACAAATATGTACTCATGTAAGCAGAGTCAGAGTATTTTCCTCGTTCCGGTTTCTTTGGATAAATGCTAGTCATGTTGCTAACAGGATCACTAGGATCAGTATTTATTTTAGATTCAATATTTATGCAGTATTACATTAATGTATAACATGTATTTTAACCGTAACTAAACCCCACACGGCCAACTTACAATTAATAGCAGGGATGTTTGATGGCTTTTCTGTTTTTAAACTGGCAATCTGGCTTCTAATGATCCCTCACAAACGACACAGCCTCTTAATTATTGTATTAATGCAATGAGTGACAACATATTTAAATAACCAAGCAGGAGTATTGGACCAGGTGGATTAGTTTCTGTCTTTTAACAGCAGATAGAGGGACGAGAGAGGGAGGGCGATGGAGAGAAGTAGACGCCAGCAGCTTTAGTCAGAGCTGCCGAGGTCTTTGTGTCGAGCTGATTGAAAACACTGTTTGCTCTGTCGTCAATGGTAACAGTCCGTGTTTAAATTATCCCCCAGCCCCGGTATGAGTCAGACAGAGAACATTTTGCTGATGATATTTGAACAATGAAAAAGCTCTGCACTTGTTCCATGAACACCTTGAATATATCACATATTTTTCAGGATTTCATCATTTTCACCACAGGATGAGAACATTCTGGTCTAATCTTTAATAATTCACCAAAGCAGGAGGAGCTGCTGGCCACCCACAGATCTTCTAGGCCCTAAAACCTTCTCCTCGAGACGCCTCGGACAGTTGTTGGCTTGTCCGAGCAAACCAAACACTCTCACACAGAGAGAGAGAGAGAGAGAGAGAGTTCCCACTCTTTCTAGCCAGCTTTTCCATGAGGTATGATTCCTGCCACTCTTGGAGGAAAGAAACATTAGCAACAGACCTCTTTCTTATTGAGGAGAGCACACATACACTCGGCTTCATTATTCCCCTGGCACCTGTCAGTAAACACACACACACGGTGCCGACTTTTCCACTGCTGGTAAGTGGGGAGGAGAGTGGAAGGTAACGCAGAGACACTAATTCCTCAAGCCCCTTCTTTGTAATCAGGCAGGGAAACACAAACAGGGTTTGCTGATGTTATCACGATTTCCACTGGTGCAGTGGGCCGAATGTTGAATGTTGACAACAAAATGCTCCAACGTGCAACGCCTCTGTTTATTCATGTGGGTTCCCACGAGCCTCAGAAATCTAATAAAAGATAAAAAACATTCTAAAAATGTGACTAAAATTTATCTAGTAGAGCTAGACCAATAAATAGTCCGGTATCAGCTCATTGCAGATACATCTGTATCAGCGTTGACCGACTAACAAGAATTACATCTTGACGTAGCGTGCTTTGTTTTCCATCGGTTTCGAGGTTCAAAAGTGGACGAAGTGTTCGTGATTTAACTTCAGTGGTGGATCTTATGTGGTCCTGGATCGTGTCGCAGCTTCTCTGCTCTGTGTGACCTCTGCTGTTCCCATGATGCCTTCGCCTGATATCAGACAGGGTTGTCAACTCGTAGCACTTGAAGTCGGCGGTGGAGTGGGCGGATTCAAAGGTCCGGACCCAGGCGAAGGATGCCAAGCGCCGCTGTTTTTCCATAGGCTGCAGACGCTTCCTGTTCAGGCGTCAGAACTTCTTATGAAAAGTGTGTCTGCATTGCTGTGTGCGAGGGTGGGTGTACACGTGTCAGAATACTTATACTCATATGTATTTGTGTGTGTATTTATACACAGAGGTTGTCTAAGGGTTGTTTACTCCAGGAACACAGGAGGTGCACTTATATATGTATATATATATATACATATATATGTAATGTAAGCTCAACACCTTGGCTTTCAGTTTAAGCCCACCGGCCAAACTCCCCGCAGTAAACAATCTTTCCCAGAGACGTGTGAGGTCACCTGAACAGCTTCTTAGTCAGCTAGTCAGTTTCTTTAGTACACATGTTTATTATGCGCGGGTTTATCTTTAAATCTTCAATAAGTTCTGGTCACATTTCAGGACTTTGCATATTTGTCCTATCCCGTTTTGTTTATCATATCCCTATGGTAAAATATTGGGGCGGAGTTATGTGCTCATGCATTCAGAAATGTCTCTCGACAACGTTCTTACCGGAGCTCAGCCCCACTCTGCTCTTTGTGCACGGCTGCAAAGCAGGTGCAGTTTATATTTTAGTTTAATTGTAGTACACTCACGTCGGTGTACTGTGGTAGACGGACGTCAGCTGTGTATGCAGCTAAACTTCACCACCCACAACATGAGCAGGTGGTTGCCATGGTCACAGAGCGCTGTGTTTATCTGTTGCCATGCAGGAGAGGAGGGGTGTGTGTGCGTGTGTGTGTGTGTGTGTGTGGGGTGGGGGGGGGGGGGGGTAGATTGAATCCAGAGAGACGCAAAGGCCAGCCAAAAATAAACCCATACAGAGCAGGTCGAGCCCACACCCATACACGGCACCAGATAAGCAGGCAATGCCCAGTTTATGGTCGGATCGTATGGCCGTATCTAAACTGCACGGAGATGTGCCGACCTCGTGATCTGACAGGTGTTTGTCTTTCAGGAGTTTGATATCAACATTGAAAACCAATTTTTACTTCAAATATTGCAAGTTAGTACTGACATAACTCCACAAAACCCACCTTATCGAGTCCAGTATGAGCTTTCAAACCTTCAGTCTGCATTAATATTGGCAGTGATAAATCAAGACATGTCCCAATATACCTCTTCACACTCCCGAATATCCCTCAAACGTGCCTCCTCCTCTCGCGTTGCTCTCTGCTGTCAGTCGACCCTGCTGTTTCTGTAAACCTTTTATGTATAGAAAATGATGAGCCCAGTTTCAGACAACCCATCAAGGCCAAGATACACGGTGAAGACACAGATATCATAGGATGCTCTTCTTTGTTTAAATGTTGTAAAAAAATAATTGAGGCATTGTGACTTACTCTCACACATCTTATGCTTGTATAAAGAGAAGCAGTGAGGTGGCACTGAGGTAGCGCCGCGGTGCAGCAGGGTGAGATCTTTAATCCCTCTAGGGGCCACCGACATGCTGTTAAGGGGCTAACATAGTTAGCATGGTGCTGCTTGTCCTTGTGTGGATGTCTGGTACCACACTGACGGTGTCCTGCCACTCAACATGGACATATCGTTTCTGCAGCACTGATTGATTGGCAGCAGGTCAGCCGTAACTCTCTGTACACTGTGTGGTAAAGTAAAAGACTGGGAAGGAAGTGTAGGTGGACACCTGTGCACTTGGATTTGCAATTTGGGAAACGTTTCTGTATTACTGTATGCAGAACAGATGGTATGGCCCTACTTCTGGGTTTGCACATACAGTTACTTGGTGTGAAACTGCCACCCTGCTGTGCTGGGTACATTCTACGGCTAAACTGAAACTGTGCAAACCAACCAAGTCTTTCCAGTGAAGCGAAAGCAGCATCACACGATTATAGAACATGTAGCGATAGCACATCTATCATTTAAAGATAATCCAGATCTTTTTCTAATATAAAATGTGTTTGTTGTTAGATTTGATTGGAAAGCAAGATGTTAAGTCACAACGTTGAAAGTGTGTGAGTTCAGTATTTATAGAGAAATGATAGCAAAGTGGCAGGAAATACTCCTGTGGTTACAGATGCAACAGCCAGTTAGCGTTAGTTTCAATATGACTGTGGAGTTGCAGGTTATTTATTTGAATCCCTTTTGTTTTATAGTTATTTCAGGGATGTGGTATACAACACATGCGACCACAGCTGACTATGTTATTATATTAAGACTTGGAAGTATAGAACAACTGGCTGCAGCCATGTTGGCACTTGATTGCTGGCCTGTGATTGACACCACTAGATGGCACTCTACACAAGCTACAAGCAGTAAAATGTGTGCAGTGACTGTGTGGATGACTTGAGTCTGTGCAGTGTCGTGGAAAATAATCTTTTTAACCTCCCGGTGAGAAATAATCGAGATGAGAAAACTCTTAAAATATAAAAACATATTTATTTAACAGACACTAATGATAATTCAGCTGAATGGATAGAGCTCTTTCCCTACAGATGGTTCGGAGGTCTAACAACAAGGAATAGACAAAAACAGAGTATATGCACGTTATCTCGTCTCCTCCCTTCACCCCCCCTTCCCAGACGTCGTCCTCCTCTATCTGCCGCTGCACACACCAAGGCCGGTTCCCAGCCTTTTCGTGGGAAGAGGGTTAGGTGGTGAAATACCTATGAGTTCATTTATCGTTAGGTTTTAAATGAGTCTGGTTGGCTTCATCTACATATATGCAGGTTTAAGCGATACAAGTTATATCTAAAAGAACGATATGATAAATTTCCACAACATGCAGCATCATGCTCTTATTTACAATTAAATGTCTCACCCAAAGGCCATTAACTTCACTTTCTCAAGCTGATCATTTTCACATGGCATACTTTACATGAATCATACAAAACAATCAATGTGGCACCATGTCTGATAATATTGTAGTACATGTCAAATTGAAAATGATTCAATGGACACATTGTGATTCCTTTATGTAATGCTTCTGTGGCTAAATAGTCTTCTGTTTTTCTACTATTTTTCTCACTCAGGACCAAGTGAAGCCACCGAAGACGCCCAAAGCAGCAGAGACGGTGGTTGAAGGCCAAGCCGTGGAGGGCCTTGAGCAGATACCCGAGGGACAAGAGGGACGCCCAGACAATCTCAACTCAGATGAGGAGGTGGAGATCGAGGAGATCATCGAGGAGTCTCGTACCAAGCGCATCCAGCGCACCACCAAGCAGCAAGTGGACAACATAAAGAAAGCCTTCTCCAAAGAGAAAATGGAGAAGACCAAGCTGAAGACAAAGGAGAACTTGGAGAAGACCAAGCAGAAAACCCGCGACAACCTGGAGAAGACGAAACAGAGAACCCGCGACAACCTGGAGAAGACCAAGCACAGCCTGGAGAAGAAGATGGGCAAGCTCGGGACCCGCATGACCCCCAACATGGAGCGCAGGGCCAAGATGAAGAGCTCCAAAGACAAGGCGAAGAAGTCCCTCACTCCCGACCACGCCGTCTACGCTCGCTCCAAGACCAGCGTGTACCGCGTGCCCCCCTTCACCTTCCACGTGAAGAAGATCCGAGAAGGGGAGGAGGAGGAGGTGGTGGTGCTGCAGAACACGGAGATGGTGGAGGTGGCCGAGGGCGAGGACCAGCCAGGCGGAGAGGAGAACGGCCTGGGGGTGCACGTGGAGGTGGAAGAAGGGGAGCTGGTGAGGGTAGACAGCCCAGAGATGGAGGCTCTGTTGGAGGTGACTGAGGACTCTCGGCTGGTCGGTCCAGAGCACCTAAAGAAGGCCCAGAGTGACTAGAGCGTCGCCGCTCTGCAGGGCTGCGAAGGGAGCGATGAGAGGGCAACGGAGTCGAGTCACAAGGACACAATATTAGTCGTCGGGAACTTTCTAGACGTGGTCACAGTCTATGACATCACGTTTTGTTTTCTGTTCTCTTTTTACTGTACCCAACAGGGATGACTTTCATATCTGCTCCTCTAAGCATACAAATAAGAAAAAACAAAAAACAACGCTAGGTTTTGAAACGTGCTGCACGCTGACTGGTTACGTTAAGGTTATTTGCTGTTTGCCGTTGGTTTGATCAATTGTGTGGCTATAAGAATAAAAAAAAAAAAAGGTATAAATAGTCTTTGCTATTGAGGATGTACTGTATAATCTAGTATTTGCCATGTATGATATGCAAATTAGCCTAGTGGGTATGGTGACGGGAAATTGTTGGTTTTAGTGACGTAATGTGTGAAACACAGAAAATAAACATATAGGCAAGTGGTAGGCCTATAGAAGAAGTAAAGAGCTATGGCATAAAGGTTATTTACTGCCAATCACTCAGCCATTGCGCCAAATGTATCAATATAATATAAATGACTGAATATAGAAGCGTAGTGTCTGATAAATGATGTTGGGAACATCAAAAACACTAGCAGAGCAATAAACAGCTAACGTTACTGTTGTGAACAATCGCTTTAAGGCGTAATGTTTTGCTTTTGGTGCTTTGATTAAAAGACGAAGGATTATGAAACCTCCGCTCTCTTCCGGATCACTCATTAGAACATCAGCTATATATTATAATGAAATACTCAAAGCTGACATCAATGAGATTTAGAATGTAGCCTTTTGTATCTTTCACAATGAATGCTTGAAAACGTGCTCGATCATCATTTTACTGTAATGTTTTGATGTGTGCTCGCCGTGCTTTGTGTGTCGCATCTGGACGCGCTGTACTCACCAACCTCCACAGGGGAGAAGAAATCCAACCCTGTCACCATGGTCACAGCCCATCGCAGCACATTTGCACGTCTCTTAAATTTTCACAAAGGTAATGGCAGACGGACAAATGATGGTTTGAAGAGCGAGATGACAGTTTAATGGCTGACTACGTAACAAGAGGAGATGAGCAAATGTCATCCTGAATGCAGTCTTTGTGAGACGGCACACAGTCAAGTGTTGTGAATGGCATGGCACTTTAATAAATGTTAAAACATCGTACCGTACGTTTTTTTTTTGCAGAGGTGCAATCTTGTGTACTTCCTCTAAGAAAGGAACGTCCACACTGATGAAAAGAGCTGTCTGACCATCATTGTAAGCGAGAGAATAAGGCGATTGTGGAGAATTGGAGGAAGCTACAATAATTGGATTGTAATTATTCGGAACCTCGAAGTAAACTGGCAGTGCCATGTGTTCAATAATTGCCACCTTTGGCGAGGAAATCACACGTGGCTCCAGAAAAGGATGTGCAGAGACTGTGTGTGAGCTTGATGTGGCGCAGGCACGCAGAGGCCCACTGTGTAGCATGGAGAACCATTAAAATAATCAATGGGCGGGGGAATGCAATTAAGGAGAGTGCTCCGTCAGAGCGCCGGGCAGGATAGAGAACAGTGAGAAGAACTGACAAAAGGCGTGTGTGTGTGCGCGTGTGTGTGTGTGTGTGTGTGTGTGTCGTAGTGAAGTGTACCATATAACCACACTTATATCTCCAAGTTTATGTCGGCATCCCATGGAAATTTCCACGAAGCAAATAAATCAATTACAGGCCTGTGACATCACATAATTATTGTAATATTATGTAGTGTATATTTTGATAAAACATTTGCATCGTTTTGCACACCAAACATCATAACACTTGTAAGATATTGGTCCCGTTGGAAAAAAGAAAGAAGTGTGTTTTTGCCACCATGTTTGTTTTGCCTTGTCTTGACCTACTGGTTATTAAAAATACATAGCATAAAAATGATGCTATAAGCTGAGGTAGTCTAGTTTATTCAGAGACATTGTCATTTAATTAAAAAGAATGCTGCAAGACTGTGAGAAATGATTGCTCTTTGTGTTATTGATTCGTACTCAAATAATGAAGCTCGCCTTTAATTTTGTGTCTGAGGCCTCTTTTGCCACTTCAATATTAATAAAAGCTTACTGATAATATACATTGCCTATTATTGTGTTTTCTCGAATTTTATACACACGTAATATACCTGAATATTGTGTGTCACTGTGTGTGTTTTATTCTCTTAGTCCACTGAATTAGGATCAGGAGAGGTCGATACCAATACACAACACTACTGGTGATATTAAACTCTTGATGACGTCGACGCTGCCAGTAACTCAGATGACTTCCAGGCCGGCTGTTCTGTCGAGCTGCGCGTGCTCCCTCCGCTGCAAATGAGCGCGCTGGCCTGCTCTGTGGTCCACGCGCGGGGAGGGTAGGCGGGCAGGAACAGCGCAGTTGCGACAGCAGTAAACACGACGTTCTCAACCTACCTCACCACGAAGCCCCGACTCTCCTACATATAACCCGCATTCTGATTGGCTACAGTAAAATGACCGTCTCCTATTGGCTGTGAGAGCTGTCAGTCAAGTAGTTGACAGAGTTTGTTTGGCTGGGAGCACTGCAGTGGGAGATGGGCTCGGTGAAACGGTCTTTATGTGTGTTGGAGGAGTGTTTCCCGTGTTGGCAAGAAAACCCAGACAGTTGCGATCTCTTTCTGTGTGTTACTTCTCGCTTTTGTGTGTTCAACTTCTACGAAAGTCGTCACTGACTGTCATTGTCAGTGTTTTTAAGTCGAACACCTTTTTTATTTTTATTTTTTTACGGCGAAACTTTACAAAGGAGTAACAACCAGCTAATAAGTAAGCGACTTCTGCTTTTTGGCATGTTTCTTATATTTCATTATGACAGTTTTGTTACAGCAAGACCACGTTCATGTATCGCTAGCTCTAGCAGACAAACCGCTACTGAACTACAACTGCAGCTCTGTGTCTAGGTTACAAGCTGAGGAAGCCATTATGTGTCCTAGGTGTTACATAAGTTATTAAAGTGTTAGTGCGTTTTATCTGCTGCTAACTCATTTCTGCAAGCTCCTCGCCTTATGGGGCTGATAATATATATAATAACCAAGTGTTGGTTATTTCTAATATGTTTGTTTTAATGTTTTTTAATTAGATTCTGCTCATTGTGATTTGATAATGGTCCTACGTCATGTTGTCGTCAAGCAGGACCGAACAATTATTGTAACTTGACTGGGATGCTGTTTAGACAACGAGTCAGATCCAGGTCATTGTTATGTGTCTGCCTTTAATTGGCACACGCCCATCTCTGTCCCACCTGCAGGCCAAGATGTCTGACACCTTGCACTGGAATTCACTTCTTCTATTATTCAAATTCAGATCTCCAAATCTTCACAGAATCTTAAATATTGAGTTTTTTTCCTGTCCTTCCTGGCCACTACACTCTTGGCTGTAGTCATTGTTCTTAAGAGTCAAAGCATGACTGTTATGAAATGCTTTATGACTTAGCGTTACATCATAGTATATGTGTGTTCTCGCCTGTGTTTACAGGGACCGTATAATAGTTTCTGGCGTGGTGGCTGTTGCCTTTTGTTCGCACAAGGAAGTGTTTTCCTGGAATATCGGTGACCTGTGAAATAGATAATCATATCACATGTGTGCTTTTACAGGTAGTGTGCCACACAAGGCATTGGACACCAGACATCTGGCAGCCCCTGGCATATTGCTAGCAAAGTCTACTTGCATACACACGAGATTGAAATTCAAAATTCAGACAGAGAAGTTAAAGATGTGGCGTTAAGGCAAAAGCAAAAGCCTTACTTTTGGCATTTGTCGATATAATAGTCAATATTTGTGAAAAATCATCATCTAAGGGTCCCAAAGGCTGTCATTTCTAATGTGTGTGACCCAGACAAAATGAATTTGACCAATATGTTCAGACTTCGTGGACCCATTAAGACCGTACCGTCCAAATGAACTTTTCTATAAACTAGTTGCTTCTAGACGTTGTTTGAAATCATTGTTTCATAACGCTGGAACAGTATTGAGCCCCTTCTGAGACTTCAGACAGAGGGTCATGGATAGTCTCGCACACATCTAACAGAGGGACATATTGGAAACTGTTTTGTAATTTCAACCCAAATTCACCAACAATAGAAAGCAGGAAACTCAAATTCACGTGATGGAAACATGAAACTAATCCTCTCACATTAGTCAATGACGTGAGAAGGCTCAGCTGCTCTTTGATGTGATCCTCTCAGAGGAACCTAGGTCATGTGAAAACGATCACGCTCGATGGACACTTTCGGTTTTGTCCCTTTTACATGCTTAAAAAGAAAAACAACCTCAGCCGTGTTATGTTGAGAATAATTGTCGTAAGTGAAATCTTGTGGCTTCCTCGGACCACTGACACGGTTTAGGTGAAACATAGCGTCTATGTGTTTGTTTCGGTTTCAAACAAAAATAACCTTACACTTACCAGTTCGTTAGATATTTAGTTGTTGAGGCTGTGGTTAGCAGTGGTTTTATATTGGGTCGTACAATACTTAAAGGATTTTATAATACTCTTCCCCCTCGTGTATATAAATGGCGGTGGGATAAACATTAAGTACAAGGGGGTGAGTGATGCAGAAACATGGATAGATGTTGAATGCAAATACATCCACTTCTTTAAACTTTAGTCATTGTGTCAAGCGAGAGCAATATCTTAGCTCCTGGAAACTGAAAGCAGAATTTAGTCTCTTGGCGAGAACATGTCTTTGGTTAGTCATCAGTTAACAAAAGTTAAACTTCTGTTTTTGTATCGCAAAGTATTGTACAACTAACATACGAGTCAAACTTTGGAGGGAGGCCTAATACAACAGTATTTAAAAAAAAAAGTTGTAGCCGGCTGTTGGTAAGACGTGACGGCTAACTCCATACAGTAGCTCTTCAACAGCTGAGAAAAGGAAGCTTTCACTGAACACAGTCGGGGGTCAAAGATCATGTATTGCTATCTGCTTTAGGGAGTTGACAGATGTGCACGTTGGCTAATGTTTCTCAGTGGAGGCGCAGTTTTCCACTGAACAGGAAGTGACTGTTCTGAACATTTGTTCTCGTCATTTTTTTTTTACAGAGGAAACCGGTCATTTAGCTATTTCTCTGTGGCCGGTGTGAGAATAACTCTGATAAGACATCTGAGACACACACACACACACAACAAAAATCTACTAATATTTGTGTGTGTGCAGGTGTTTCGGAGGTGTACGTCAGGATGGCCCAGTGGAACCAGTTGCAGCAGCTGGAGACCAGGTACCTGGAGCAGCTCTACCACCTGTACAGCGACAGCTTCCCCATGGAGCTCCGGCAGTTCCTCGCCCCCTGGATCGAGAGTCAGGACTGGTGAGACACATTCCCTGGGCTCCGTTATGAAAGCACGTTTTGTCTCTTTATGTCTGCGAACATAATGGTGGCATTGAATTCCTTTTCATCGTCCAGAAAAGAAATACGACACCGTTCCCTTTTGGACTCTCCCTCATGTGGGGTGCAGGATATTTTTGATGGCTCTTACAAGGAACTAGACGTCCTTATTACCCTGATTATCCCATCCTCTCCTTTTTTCATATAAGGGCTTACGCTGCCAATAAGGAGTCGCACGCCACGCTGGTGTTCCACAACCTCTTGGGGGAAATAGACCAGCAGTACAGCCGTTTCCTGCAGGAGAACAACGTTCTCTACCAGCACAACCTGCGCAGGATCAAGCAGCACCTGCAGAGCAAGTACCTGGAGAAGCCGATGGACATCGCTCGCATCGTGGCCCGCTGTCTGTGGGAGGAGCAGAGGCTGCTGCAGACCGCCACCACTGCTGTACAGGTAGAGAGGAGCGACGCCATAGAACCTAGCGGTCGTATTAACGTAAAAAAAAAGCTTCAGTACAGCCGTGAGAAGTGTTCGTTTCATTCTACTTGCAGGACGGCCAGGCTGCACATCCCACCGGGACGGTGGTGACGGAGAAGCAGCAGATTCTGGAGCACAACCTCCAAGACATCAGGAAGCGGGTGCAGGTCAGTTCCCGTCAAAGTATTTGAATACAGTCCAAAAGAATCCTCAACACTCTTTAATTTTGCCAAAATGAGTCCGTGTCCTCTCATCAACGTATTTGTTTTTCTTCAGGATATGGAACAGAAGATGAAAATGCTCGAGAACTTGCAGGATGACTTTGACTTCAATTACAAGACATTGAAAAGCCAAGGAGGTATATTGTAATTCATATTTATTTTCTTAGCTGCAGCAGCTAGTGGCTGTTGATTAGTTGCTTGCTGACCGATGACACGTCCACCCTCTGTGCAGAGTTGTCCCAGGACCTGAATGGGAACAACCAAGCAGCTGCTACCAGACAGAAGATGGCTCAGCTCGAGCAGATGCTGAGCGCCCTGGACCAGCTGAGGAGGGTGAGGAGTGTTTATGCTTTGCAACGAAAAGAAACACAAAGAACAGTTTGGATGGTGCTTTAATTGAGCTTAAGAGTCTGGTGTGTTGCAAACAAACAACACCTCTAGCTTCATGGTGGAGTGATTGAGGGTCACACCCAGCTTGAGGTTGTCAGTTGACACGAACGGCAGAAGACGCTGAACGCCATGAAACCAAACGTCGTCCATGCTGCATCTTACACGCTCGGCCTCCAGCATTGACTTTATGTGAACTTTTCTGGATTTGCTTTATGGGGCAAAACTGGAGGAAGGGTCTTAGTGTGACACCAATAATATCTTAAAAGAGGAGTTGCATTGTCTTTGCAAAGGGAGACTGTGTGGTTTTATGGGAAGTAAAGCGTTATTCGTTATGTGTACTTTATGCCTTGCTTGTTTGTTTTTTTTGTAGCAAATTGTGACCGAGATGGGAGGCTTGCTGACCGCCATGGATTACGTACAGAAGAACCTGACCGACGAGGAGCTAGCGGACTGGAAGAGGAGGCAGCAGATTGCCTGTATCGGAGGTCCACCCAACATCTGCCTGGACCGCCTCGAGACATGGTAACCAGGGAGGCTCATTTCAAATCAATAAAAAAGTATTTTGACAGACTCTGGACTCTGGTTCTATGCGTGCCGAGCACCACCAGCATTGTCGAGTCAAACTAGATTCCTGTTTCATCAAGTGGTCTTAACTTGAACCGGGTCTGATTTCTTTCTTTTCTAAACCAGGATCACATCCCTGGCTGAGTCCCAGCTCCAGATCCGCCAGCAGATCAAGAAGCTGGAGGAGCTTCAGCAGAAGGTGTCCTACAAAGGAGACCCCATCATCCAGCACCGGCCCGCCCTGGAGGAGAAGATCGTGGACTTGTTCAGAAACCTGATGAAGAGGTACTGCATGCGACACCTATTTACCGTTGTTATTATCATCACATGAGTGTTGATGGTTGACCTGAAGGAGCAATCTGTGGTGGAGAGATTTTGAGGCTCCCTCTTACTAACGATACGGAGCTTTCAGTCGCATCTCACGGTCTTCGTTTTAACAAATGTGATGACATCCGAGCCGCCTCCATTCTCTGTAGGAAGACCGTGAGGTGCACTTAGAAGCTGCGAATCATTAGGCCTCAGATTGTCTTCACCATATGTTGTTGTGACGTCTGCTGGACTCTGAAACATGACCCGCTCTCGTCTTCTAGTTCTTTCGTGGTCGAGCGACAGCCTTGTATGCCCATGCATCCAGACAGACCTCTGGTCATAAAGACAGGAGTGCAGTTCACGAATAAAGTGAGGTAAGATGAAGGCCTGCAGGACACAACGTACACATTTCTTTGCTTTGTATTATGTGTCCCATGTGACTGAGAGGGCAGCATCTTAATCATCTTTTCTCTCATTTTCACAGGTTACTGGTAAAGTTTCCTGAACTCAATTACCAGCTGAAAATTAAAGTTTGCATTGACAAGTGAGTTTTTTTTTATCTGGAGGGTCTAACATTTACATCAAGCCACCTTATGAGAAACTGCTTTACTGATTTGTACTGTTTATTTTTTAGGGAATCTGGAGATGTGGCTGCAATTCGAGGGTACGACTTTAAGACCAAACAGCCTGAGCGTTTACTGTGTGTTATTCATTTTGTTTAAAAGAGCCTCACTTCATGCTGCTCCTTCATTTTCTCAGGTCACGGAAGTTCAACATCCTTGGAACCAACACGAAAGTCATGAACATGGAAGAATCCAACAATGGCAGCCTGTCGGCCGAGTTTAAACACTTGGTGAGTAATAGAGCTGACAGAGCGCACTGCGCGACGGTGAAGGAATCTGATAAACGCCTGCTGTGGAGCACTGACTTCCTGTTTGTTACAGACCCTGAGAGAACAGAGGTGCGGTAACGGTGGCCGGACCAATAGCGACGTAAGTACTGTGTGTGACACTTGGTGAGATAGAGAGTCATTTAAAGTGTCAATCCTTAAGATCTGACACCATATTTACTGGTGGTAACAACAGATGGGGTTTAATAACAGAATACTGGGGGCAGCAAAACAAAATATTATCGCTTTAATAATGTTCTGTCTTCGGTGGAGGTTTGAGCAGTCTGTTTTTCTCCAGGCCTCTCTGATTGTCACAGAGGAGCTCCACCTGATCACTTTTGAGACGGAAGTCTACCACCAAGGCCTGAAGATCGACCTGGAGGTCAGTATCAATATCAGAATCTCTGTGAACTCTGAGACATTTCCGTATCCTCTGTTAAGCTTTCATCTCACACCAGAAGTCAACAAAGCTCTGAAGCACAACGTGAGATTACAACAGCGGCGTTCTTTGACAAAGTATGTAGACAAGAGACAAATGAGTCATTAACCAAGTCCTCCACCTCCAGAGAATGTCACCACCTCTAAATGAGCAGATCGTGTGAAGACACGTTATGCGAAGCAGTGAGTGATTATTCAATCAATCTATTCTCGTTTCCTGCGATCAAGATGTAAGAAGCTGAAGCAGGAACTTAAACCCTGGGCCTCGACTGAGTAGTTGGAACACTAGAACATGCGGCTTGACATATTATCATTTCATCACACCCACAAACGCAACCCACATCTCGGGGTGTGATGCCTGCGTTGGTTGCTGGACAACCCCTTTTTACACCAAAATGTCTCCTCCTGCTAAGAACAGCAGCACGTCCTCTGTGTGTCCGGGTAGTACAGTTGAGAGGACCACCTGAAGAAGTCCTATTACAAGACGACGTGCTGGAATGGAAGCGGGAACATTTTCGCATCGTCGTGCAAGAGTAAATGTCGGCGAGGAATAACCAAACGTGTGTATATATGTTGACGTTTCCTCCATTTGTGCAGACCCATTCCCTGCCTGTGGTGGTCATATCGAACATCTGCCAGATGCCCAACGCCTGGGCCTCCATCCTGTGGTACAACATGCTCACCAACCACCCAAAGGTGAGACAGCACCCTCTGCTGGGAAGGGGGCTGAACTCTGCTGGAGGGGAGAATGTTCATCTGTTGGCCGTGTAAAGACTTGTTGTGTCTTTAAGCCGTGTTGGTGTCTCTGTACAGAACGTGAACTTCTTCACCAAGCCTCCGGTGGGGACGTGGGACCAGGTGGCCGAGGTGCTGAGCTGGCAATTCTCCTCCACCACCAAGCGAGGCCTGACCATTGAGCAGCTCACCACACTGGCTGAGAAACTACTAGGTGAGGGTTGTCACGCCTTTTTAAAGTCTCCAAAAAAAAAAACAGTTCAACCGAACACCGCGTCATGTGTTAAAGTGTGATGTTATTGTCCGTCCAGGGCCGTGTGTCAACTACTCCGGCTGTCAGATCACCTGGGCCAAGTTCTGTAAGGTACTGACCTTAAAAAAACAACAACAAACTCACGGTGCAATCGGCCATCTTGTATTGCTTCAGTGCCAGTTATTTTTTTTCTTCCTCTCCAGGAAAACATGGCGGGCAAAGGCTTCTCCTTCTGGGTGTGGCTGGACAACATCATTGACCTGGTGAAGAAGTACATCCTGGCCCTGTGGAATGAAGGGTGAGATGGCCGTCCTTTATGTTCACGAGTCCCTGTTTCACATTATAGAGCAGGGGTCACTAATTGGCGGACCGCGGCCCGGATCCGGACCCAGACGCCGTTGTATCCGGACCCAGGACCTAAAACCGATTATTAACTTCTGACGGAGCGCTTCTATTTTAACCGGCGCAGCTATTCCAGCATTTACGGCACTTGTTACTTGTTCAGCAGTGCAGGAAACACACCGACCAATGCGTTGTAATTAACACATCACGTGATGCAGCTCAGCCAATCAAATATGAGTATTCTGACAAGTTTCCTGACTGGAGTGAGGTGTTCACACACCGTGACACACGGGGCTGAGACGAGGACACATACGGCAGAGCAGGGACATTGTTACTCAGACATGTCATCTCACAAGACGAGCTCCAAAAAGAGAGAAGTGTTCTGAGACACCAGTCTTTAATTTAGAATGGACAGACTCATTTAGGTGAAATCCTCCCACGGCGTGCCCACTCACATCTGAGATGAATTCACAGAAAATAAACCGAAGAGCCCAATATGATCACAATCCTAACACTTTAATTCACTGCCCAGCATTGATGTTACCAGAGAGGAATAGAGCGGAAACAAGTTAAATAAGCACAGATAAAGTCCATGCACACTAGTTTATCTTGTTAGAAGATGAGACAAATATAGCATCGTGGCTTTTTCGATTGACATCACTTCACACCTGAAATAAGTAAATTTAAAGCTGCAGGGCAAATCAGTGAAATAATTTTTTTATTAATTTAAGTTAATAAATTAAGTTATTCTTTAATGTTCTTCTCATTTTACTTGAAATGTGAAGAACATTTATTTATGTATTTCTATGTATTATTTATAATCCATCCAGTTAAAATTGAAAACTGAGAATAATAATTGTTAAAATATAATTGATGTGTACTTTCTTTATTTGATTTGACAGTTGTTGACTACACAGAGACGTTACTACTACTAGACTTCTATATATATATATATTATATATTACCTTTTGGAAATGTAATTGAATACCCCTGCTATAGAGAGTGTTGCTAATTTTTAACATTCGCAATCTAATCGTGTGACTTCCTGTCGCTTTGCAGGTACATCATGGGCTTCATCAGTAAAGAGAGGGAGAGGGCAAGTCTGAGTCCGAAACCTCCCGGCACGTTCCTGCTGCGCTTCAGTGAGAGCAGCAAGGAGGGCGGCATCACATTCACATGGGTAGAGAAAGACATAAGTGGTGAGTTAATGTCTAACAAAACAAAAAAAATGTCCTCAGGATTTACTATATTTCCCGTTTTTGGCACTGAGCATCCTCGTATTGTTTGCAGGGAAGACCCAGATGCAGTCAGTGGAGCCGTACACCAAGCAGCAGCTCAACAGCATGTCTTTCGCCGACATCATCATGGGCTACAAGATCATGGACGCCACCAACATCCTGGTGTCCCCCCTCGTGTACCTCTACCCGGATATCCCCAAAGATGAAGCTTTCGGGAAGTACTGCCGGCCGGAAGCAGCTCCTGAGCCGGAGATGGGAGGAGACTCCACGAATAGTAAGTCGCTGACTCCACCCACAGAATCCCCATCCGCCTGTCAATTACTCCCCCTGTGTCTCAAATCTGGAAGAAGACGTTGTTTTCAACAAAAAACTGAGATGATGAACGGGTGTTTTTTAAAAGTTTAGCTGTTAAACGCGGCCCTGATTCACTTTCAATTCTGCAGTGAGTAACTGATATACATATGGTTCTTTTTAAGAGAAGCAACACATATGACTACGTATGTTACGTCTCGCAAGTCTCTTTTATTGTGCTCAGTATCATTTGTGCTAACATGTTTCTTTTCCCTGACAGCTATTCAGCCGTACTTGAAGACAAAGTTCATCTGCGTTACACCGTAAGTATCCGTCACTCCTCTCTTCTTTTTAAATCATCAGTATTTATGGGAAGATCTGGTTTCAAAGAAAAGATCAGTTTCTACTCTCACTGTGAGTCATCGCTGTCGTCGGAGGAACCATCACCCTGTTCTCACACCGAGGAGACAGTTTCACTTTTAGACTGGCTGCAGCTCACACCTGCTATCAGGTTTCTCGATGCGCACAACGTGTTTTGATTGGATATGTTTACTTGTGAGAGGGGGGGAGACGAGGGTTTGAGGGTGTGGTGCTGCTGGGTTGTGAGGTCTGCTCAGTGAGATCCTGACCTGTCTCCGTAGGTGTCCCTCCGTGTTCATGGACTTGCCGGACAGTGAGCTGCTGCTTGGGAGCGGATTCCCAGGGTAGGCAGGGGGGGCAGTAGCATGTAGGGAGGGCTTTGTGTGTGTGTGTGTGTGTGTGTGTGTGTGCATCTTGTCACTTTTGTCTGTGTGTTGGATGGGTGGGTTCCAGGGATTTCTAGTGCCGTTTTCCCCCGCCGACATAACTCCTGTTTATTGTTTCCAACTCACCGCCGCTTGTCCCGCGTCCTAATACAAGAGCGTCTCCTCGCCCTTCATCACTTTCTCATTCTGTTCGGGTCACACTCCGTGTCCCGTCTGTGTCACAATTCCTCTACCAGATCCATTTGTATGAAAGCAAACAGTCCAACGGATCTTTCATACGATTGCATGAGAAGAATTGATAAGATGTTCCACATAGTAGTAGTGTTATTGATGGACAATAAGTCCAAATAGATTCAAAAGTCAGTTTGAATGATCACGGAAGTCAAATAACATACATTGAATGTCTGTGTTCTTAGTGTTCTTAGCACCGCCTGAAATAGAAGCAGAAAAACAGTGTGTAACATCTGGCCAGTCTTTCCTGCTTTAATTCACGTATTTCTATCTTCATATCTCAATATTTGTCAGTATTTTAACCACGGATCCATCCCATTCTCCATCTACTGTACTGTCTGTTGGGCACGCCTCTGCACACTGACACGAATGCTGAAACTGTTTGTCAATGATGAGCCTGTTGGACCCTTTCACTCCTTAACCACTGCTCTGTGTATGACACCGGGGTACGCACCAGTACTGACTCAAACAGCTGGATCGGATGTCGGCGACAATGCGGCCGATCTATTCCATTCAATGTTTATGTTTATGTGCCATATGCATCATCTACTGGAATTCAAGTTCTGACCGACGTTAACACTTGAATTGTGATTCCTTCATTTTGAAGATTTTCATCAAGTTGCTCGTGTACGATTTCATTATGTTAATTTTTTTCGTTCATTTTTGTTTCTCACAGCACAAACTCTGGGAACACCAGCGACCTGTTCCCCATGTCGCCGCGCACCCTCGACTCCCTGATGCACAACGAAGCCGAGCCTAATCCAGCACATTTGGGTGAGTCCGTCACACACACACACACACACACGTTTTCAGGTCACTCGTTGCCGTAGAACTCGATGAATAACTAACATTAACAGCAACATCGTTCTTGGATTTGCTTCCGCAGACTCGCTGACGTTGGACATGGATGTAGCATCGCCGATGTGAAGAGATTTCTCCCGAGTTTCTTTATTTCCTTTGATGGGATGGGATATTGTGTCGTGATGGAGGATATTATGATGATTTTTATTTTCTCCCTCTGTCCACATAATCTGCCTGTACAGACAGAAAAAGAAAAAAACTCCCTCTCACACTGAATGATTTGAAAAGTCGTTCTTTTAAAAGAGCACTTCCACTCGTTTCGGCTCTGGCTGTAGCTCAGTGTGTGGACCTGTTGTATTGTCAGCAGCATCCAGTACCTCCACATCTTCAGTACCTTTTTCATTATCTGGAATTATATTTTTTGAGAAAAGTGTTTTGACTTTTTACAAATGTTTATGAATTCATGTGTTTGTTTTTTTTAGTTTTCTTTAATTAAGAAATGTAACAAGAATACTTGTTGTATAAGCTATGGCGCTTTGTAATTCTACTATTGTCGTGCATTTAATGGTCCGTTTTAAGTCTGTTTCTGTCTGTTTCATGATAGCGTTCACTCAAATTTGAGTATTTCTTGTATATTTCTCAGAGCCATTTGGAGTGTTACAAAACTGTGGAGAGAGGAACAGAAAATGAATCTAAGACTCGTTCTTTCTTCCCCTTATTGTGTGATGAAACCTGTAAAAGTGGTGTTCGGAACAGTGACTTTATCACTCTCGCCTAAATCCTGTCATTTGTGATCACGTTTCCTTTGAAATGAGCAGTTTCAATATCTTTGTTGTGCATGAATTCACCCGACACGACAAGATGTGTAAATCATTATTTGAACATTTCCTTTTTCAGAGAAACCTGTTATTGAGATAACCTGCTTAAGAACGACATGTCGCTCTAACCTTCGTACCGTTGAGCAAACCCCCGTCGACATGTTTGTCCGTCATGCCATGAAATGTCGAGAGGATTTCTGTAAATTACGCTCTTCTTTATTTGGCAATAAAAACAAGTTAGCACTGAAAGTAGTCGAGTCATCTGTCGGTGTAATTATTGTCTGTGTGTTTTTATTTATTTTTTATGTTTAAACATTTCGTTTAAACATTTCAACTGTGTGTTATTGGAGGACTCATACAAACAGAAAGAACTCTGGACAGACAATATTTATCTACGGGGACTAAACATCAATAAGTTATTAAAGAGTCAGTTTGACGCACAAAAGTCATAATTGGACTGAATCCATTTACCTGCTTCAGTTTTCGGGGTCCTGGTATTGTGCATGCTGGCTCACTGTCAAGCTTACCAAACACCACTGTAGCCATTGTTTCTGTTATTAGTAAGTTAAAATGCCTGCTTTGAAAAAGGGACTTTTAATATTCAGTCATATTCAACATGTTTCAGACTTATGTCTGTAATAACCTGCCCACGGACTACTGATGAAAATCAGCTAATTGAGGCACATTTTACATTGAGGTAAAACGTTAAATGTTGATTATTGTGCAGCGTCCCTGGTACTTCAAAAAGAAATGTTTCCAGATACAAAACCGATGTGCGTGTGTGTGTGTGTGTGTATAGACCAGATACCAGATCAGAAGTTGCTGGATGAGGGACCTCACTGCCTCTCATTCTGAGAACTGGACGAGAAGTGACGAGCTGAAGTTTTTCAGGTCAGTTCTCACACAATGAACAAAGCTGGAGGAAGTCTAAAACAGCTTTTATTGGAGTGAACTTCATTCTGAAGGTAAAGTAAGGGCAGACAATGTGATGTTCCAGGAACTGGTTGAGGATCAGCATCAAGAAAAGAGCCCATGATTGGAAATGCACTGAAATGCAGAAGTGTAGAGGGGAAACCAGGCGATTAACAGGAAGGAAGGAGGAAGTCCGACTAATAAAGCAATACGCGATAAATAACGCTGAAAGCAATAAACATTTGATCTTTACGAGGCCCCTGTTGGTCTGGCGCCGCCTGCTGCAGAGGAATAGAGCTGAGGTGTAAATGCAGGACACACAGCCGCAATATTGACTTCATGTGATGATCCGGGACATTTTGACATTGAAACTGTGGGAATGGTGCATTTGGGGCTCCTTTTATGTGCAGAGTCGACTCGGAGATCACATTTTATTACTATTGTGTGTACACATAACAATTCAACTGCATATAAAATCCACCCCGAAGTTCTTTTTTTACCGGTATTTCTTCAAAGTTGTTGACAAAGAGTGGGAACCCTGGAGGAAACACAAATGATCGACTGTTGTAACAGGAGGTGAAACACAGCAGGTGGTTTTTCTTTGTACAGTAGATGCTGGGATTTGAATGTTAGGCTACATATACTATTCATACATTAAGAAGTGACCTCGTTACACTTCCTTTTTTTTTTTTCATTTCCAACAAGCGGTGTCTCTCAACACGAGATCCCTGGACTTCCCTGACTGGAAACCACATAATGCGTGTGCAGCTCACATCCAGCTCAAATGATGCGACTGTCGGGATTCCCACGAGACCTCTGGAGAGTGTGACAGCTGAGATAAGGCGGCTAGACAAACAGAGACAGTGAAGGAAGCTGTTTCTGCATCACTGGGCCTCTGGCCTGCTCTCTCTCTCTCTCTCTCTCTCTCTCCCTCTCCCTCTCCCTCTCTCTCCCTCTCCTTGCTTGTCTCGGTGATAGGAAATGAACGCAGGAGAGGACGAGGGGGGTGTGGAGATGTGCAGCTATTACTGTCAGCAGCTGCTGACTCAGCTGTCTGAGGAAGCAACTGTCACCCTTCAGTTCTGGCCCGCAGCCAATCAATCTGGAGGATTGATGAGGCTTCAACAGGGTGCAGTCTGGTGATTGGCCGGTGCGGTTGTGTGCGTGTGTGCGTGTGTGTGTGTGTGCGTGTGTGTGCGAGAGAGACTTCTGATTTGATGACTTTTTGACATGGGATGTGGGGAAATGAAGTCACAGTACAGTTCTGTCAGTATTTCTGCAGCATCACGGGGGATTTTCAGATTAGTTACAGTCAGCCTACATGTCAGCAAAGAGTTTATTGTTCTCAAGACAAGGGAGATGCATATAAATAAAGCAGTCCACGATAGGTGGTGATCCCCCTTAATAAATGGAGAAATGGCCCTACAGTCAGGAAAACCACTGCTCATTAAAGTAATGAACCTGGGTACAACTCTGAGGCACTCATACTTATATTTACTCATATATCTGACAGATGACTTGTTACTTTGTATCACATTGTTACAAACTGCATGATAAACACATTCCAGTATGTTCCAGTTTCAGCATTATTATGAAAGTGCCTTTAGAATTAGCAACACATGGATGATGTAATACATTAAACACCGCTTAAACATTAATCTAACAACAACTTTATTCTATTTTTATTTATTATTCAATTTGATCTCTTTGGGTTAAAATCAATAAAGCAATATGCTCTTATCTGCTGGACATCTCTCTCTCTCTCTCTCTCTCTCTCTCTCTCTCTCTCTCTCTCTCTCTCTCTCTCTCTCTGTTCAAATAAAATGCGTTTGGTACCAGAAGGCGTCGCTATTCTCCAGACGGAGGGCGACAGATTTGGGTGTACTGTACAGTAGATTAGATTTAATCTAATCAACCGGTCTGCTCATAACGGTGAGCAGCAGCAGCTCACTGCTCTGATCCCGGCGGGTCAGAGAAAAGTGAGTCTGAGTTTAAGACCTGCAGCACTGACAGGAGCCACTGTCTCTCTCAACTCCTTTATCAGCAATTAATATATGTATGACTCCATATTAGTATTATTGTTGTTGTTATTATAGGGATTTCGCTTTATTATTTCTTTTTTAATGAATTTATCTATGAATATTAGTAGTGGGTCATTTGTATTGTTTAGCACAAAATAGTCCTTAAAATAATTCAGAACATTGTGCATGATTTACTGGGCGTGTAACACAATGTGCACAATAATAAAAATGCAATAACAATAATCAGATACATGTGGACTTAAATATAATCACGCATGAAGTTTGAGCAGATGACAACAAATCATGATGGGTCTGTGTCCATTGTTATTTGTCCTTCAGCCTAAAATCAATCATCGGCGGGACAGAAATCTACAGAAACGGTTTCTAACTCGCGCACGTTCAAGAGCCGCCGGAAGTGGGCGGTTTGAGAGAGAGAGAGAGAGAGAGAGAGAGAGAGAGAGAGAGAGAGAGAGAGAGAGAGAGAGAGAGAGAGAGAGAGAGTGTCAGACAAACTGTTGGAAACTACGCGACTGACTGACGGACTGAGAGATTCCTGCTGAAGGTTGTTCACGTCGATGCGGCCGCTCTTCCTCGCGTTTTATGCAAAAAGGGACAGCGAGGTCTCCCCGTCGCTCCACGGAGAGGTGAGTGGGACAGTTTGCTGTCTTTTTTGAAACGTGTTTTGTCGTCCTGAAGGGGCTCGGACGTCCCCGTGTCTCGTCCCGCGGACCACGGTCCGCAGGTTGCGAAACGATATTGTGACAGCGCTTTGTAAACAAACCGAGGGGGCGCGTGCACACGCTCAAAGCAGTGACCGTGCAGGAGCACACTTTTTATTCTACTCTTCTTCTTCTTTTGCTTTTATCAGCGCTGCTGAATCAACAGGCAGGTCCCCGTTATGGTCCTACAAGGCGGGCTGACTGCAATGAGTGTACACCTCGCTGCATTGTGAATAAACAGCACTGACATTAGCGGTGTCTTTATAAACATGAAGTAGTTTTAGAGCGTCCAACGTAACCTCCACGAGGCATTAAATCCCCTCTCGCCACAACACCGTCTCCTATTAAACAACGTCCCCGCACAGATAAACACTCTTAATTACGTTTTCGAAGGGAAAACGTGTTTTCTTCCGGTTTTCTACCGTTTCAAACACGTGGTTACCCAACAAAAAACAACAACAACAACAACAAAACACTGCAACTTTGTTTAGGTTTATTAATCAACAAAACCGGTTTAGTAAAAAAAACACAAAAAAAACACCACAGCTTGGCTTTAATAAATGACTGCGACATCGAAACAAAAAAACGCAACAGAAGTCCTTGGTTAGGTTTAGGCGACAACAATACTGCATCCACCCGGTGCACGAGTGGAAGCCCTGTCCAGCCACCACCCAGTTCTCGTCCCCGTCCTATACGTGTGCACTTCCGTGGACTCATTTAAAAGTTATTTGTGATTTAAAAAAAACAAAAAAAAACGTTTTAATTCACAGACAGCCGTTTGTAGAGGAACGTGAAATAGGACCTTATAGATAACCTGCGGCAGCACACGCACACGGGTTTTTATTACAGGCTGTGGCTGCTATAAGCGTTCCACTGCGCGCAGGAGGGTCATGGACATGCTTCACAAGTTTGACAGACTGACTGCGAGCTTTCTGCTCGGTCTCTGCGGTCCTGTCGCTATGCTCAGCGCTGACACGCTGCTGTATTCAAAGAGCAGCTCGGAGCCACTTTAATTATGAGGATTTCATATTTCAGAGAGTACGTCTTGTCCTCCGCGACACTTGTCTGACTGATTCCTTCATGCATTGTGTCAGGACTTTGAAACTGACGTCATAAAAACAGAACCAACGATGACGTATAACACAGTCACCCAGTATTGAAGACCGTAAATGCAGCTGCAGTATGGTGATATGGGAGATTTCCAAAAAAAAAAGAAAGAAAAGAAAGGTCACTATTATCACTGCTAGTGCTCCACACACACACACACACACAAAGTTGAATCCATTTGAAAGGAGCCGAGTGTTGACAGAACAGGAGTGAGTTAGGTCATTGCGATCAGGTCTGTGCCATTCATCCTATATACTGAGCGTTGCTGTGAAACAGAGGATGCATTGTTGCTTTGCATTGGCTTGCTGTTGATGTGTGGTTTTTTTTAAAAAGCATGACATTATGGTTCATGAAGGTTAACCCAAAGCTGACTAAATCCAAACCCATGGTGTTTGTGCACGCTCTCGCTTACAAACAGAATTTGAATGTCTCTTGACGCTTTCATATCTGTGTGTGTGTTTAAAACTAAATGCTGAGTTGACAAGATAAGACTTTCTGTGTTTTCCTTTTGGACAAACCGGCAACATTTCCTCCAGAAACCTACAGTGTAGCTGGCAATGACTCGGTCCCCCTGTGGCTCCTAATTGAGGATTATGTGCGTGATAATGCCCTCTGCCCACTGTGACAATGTCCCCCCATCGAGGTCGCTGTGGATGAACTCTGGATGAGCACAGCAACAGGAGCCGTTAGTTTGCCGACACCCTCCTGTGTTGTTAGCAGTGCTGACGATTTTGATTCTTCACTTTTGAATACATTTCAAGTAGGGCGGAGCAGTTTTTGAAAAAAATATGTAATTGACTGATATCAGTCGCGTTATTCGAGGGAATGTTAATTTTTATACACACGTTCTCATTTTCATCGATGAAACACATTAAAATGATTGTAGTGTGATTTTTGCGGGCATCTGTACCAAACAAAGATATTTCCCCAAGTCTGCAGCGTAGGATGTGTCGGCCAGGACGTCTCTGCAGCGCGACAATATTCCGTTTGTAAATTGCATCGTCATGTCGCCTTTAACAAGCCGTGTGCCTGCTGCTTGAAGAGTGCAGTAGGTTTTCGAAAGAAATGAATTCAACGACTCATTGTTCATCCCTAATTTCAAGACATGAGTCAAGACTCATCTTCTTTGTCAGTTCTCATTCTTTCTTCCATTTTGCTCTTATCTGAATGTCTGCCCTCTCGATCAATTTCAGTCCAGCTGTGCTCTACAGAAACCAAAAAAAAGAAAATGTCAGTGACTTCTACCATTGAACCACGTTACCCCTGCATGCTCCCTCTGCCACCGCGGTGTTTTGGGTCGGCGTGGGAACACGGCATGCTGGTCCGGCACATTGTGTCCCTGACAGAAATACCCAGATGCTGGAGGAGCAGGAGGAGACAGGGGGGGAACCCACTGTTTTTATTCCACAAGCCCACTTTTCCATGTGCCCCCCAGCATGGCCTGGTGTCTTACTTTTATAATAATAGGGGTGGGGGGGTGGGGGGTAATAGGGAAGGGGCAGCACAGGAGACGTGACATCAGCACTGACATGAGTAGCTGGAAGTGAGCCGATTAGAGCAGTGGTTTTGATCTGACTGAGCCACGAGTCAAAGGTGTCAGAATCACTTATGCCCTAACGAATGTGCTTAGCCTTTCCTCGGTCTGAGCGGAGGAGGAGACGAGGGACACAGGAAAGATGCTTGTCATCCCTTTCTCTGGTGAAAAGAATGATCACGCCCTGTTAGAATAAACTAACAGGGCGATGAGGCGACTAAGAGGGCAGTGAAAGAGAAAGGGAAACACGGTCTGAAGGGAAGTGATCAGGAAGCATGCGCTGACATGCACCCTTGCCTCCTCCCCCTTCCAGTTGGGCTAACGCTAATCCACTGGTCACGTGACCCGTGAGCTCTTAGCCCGGGTCTCGGCCAGGGACGCTCTGATCCATCTGTCGAATAGCGTAGCTGATTGCTGGCATCCACAGCGTTGCGCGGCTGTCCCGTGACCGCTGCCTGCTCCACACAAGACTCACATTTGATTCCCATCAGCCCCGCTATACCTCAGCAGGGTCTGATCAGCAGTTTCTCTCTTTATCACTTTCTTTCCTATTATCTTCCCAGACACTGAGTGGCGCGATAAGGCCCCCGGGTTATTATCTCAGTGACTCAACAAGAAAAGCCAGAAGGGTCGCTCGAAGGCACGTTTGCACTAAGCCACACCAAGGAAGTCACAAATCAGAGAATAGAAAGCGTTGACGCTCCGATTCCCAAGGATTGTGTAATGGAGATGCCGGGGTCACCCCTACGTAGACTTAAGACTGGTGGTCCGGATTAATCAATTTCTCTATTTTTTTTTTTTTTTTCACACAATGCCTAAGCCCTTAAACACACAGCAGAAACAAATACTGTTGCAACTTTCTGCCCTGGCCCGTAAGCCTGAAATAATATAAATGACTCAAAATCCTGACAAAAGTTTAGTGACGTGAGTAATCTTCACACGTCTTGTCAACTCAAAAACTACATTCAGACGCAGACTTTGTGATTTTAGATCATAGCAAACGACGGTACAAGTCATGCACAGTATCTTTTGGATTGATCCGTGTTGTTT
This sequence comes from Pholis gunnellus, assembly GCF_910591455.1. NCBI lineage: Eukaryota > Metazoa > Chordata > Actinopteri > Perciformes > Pholidae > Pholis > Pholis gunnellus. Next base: position 7,930,473 of record NC_136544.1, read on the forward strand.
TGTCACGCCTCAGCAGCAGACACACACACACACACACACACACAGTTGAGCAACGATACCGTCTTGTCAGCGTTTGGCAAGTTGCCATTGTACTTTGGGTCCCTCAGAACAGTTTGAAAGTCTGAGTGAGAGAAGAGAAGTCTCTTTCCACTGAAACGACTACCAGTGAGCTCCAGAGGAGCTCAGTGACCAACAACAAGCGTGTTTGTGGCCCCGGAGCTCTGAAATATGAATGGCAGTAAAATGCCAAATCTTCGGGGTTTCGCTGCACATGTGCTCGAGTTAAATCGCTCCATTTAATGAGAGTTTGATGGTTTACTGCAGAGTGGGCGATATGGAGCAAATTAAATATCAGCATGTTTTTGATTATTGATAATGCGACAATATGGCGGGGTTGACCCGAAATATTTAAACATTGAGGTTTTTTGATAAAGGATCATAAGTAATGTGGAGAAAACGAGTAAAGCCGATAAAGGCAAATAATACTTATGACAATGTCTAGCCTCGTATCACATTATTGATGTTTAGCGCATCCCTACTGTAGAGTATGGGATGTGTTTTTTTGATCTCTGACTTTTTTCATAGTGGTTTTGGAAGATTACATTGCACAATCCCTTTTGTATGTTATCAATGCATTTGGGCCCCCGAGTCCTAGTTTATCTCTCTCATGCATGAATTATGTATGAACGAATGGCTTAATCCGTGCCCTAAAGGAGATCGTATCATGTGAAGGCTTGAGTCTGTTTGTTTAGTATGTACGCCCTAAACAGACATGATTCAAAGATTAGTTTTAATATCGTTATCTCGAGATTACAAGATGATGAATTAGTTATCACGAGAAAAGAAAAGATTGTTTTCCTGATATTACTTTAAAAGTTTGGGTCAAACAGTGAATGCATTCAAGCAGCCCATATGGAGCTGTGATGGACTTGGTGACGTGAGTGGAAGGATAACCCTATGTGCATACAAGATACATATATGGAAATAAGATTAAATGGATTACGTTCAGAAGAAATAACGTTGGATCTGAAAAGATTTTTCTTTGTGCTTTTTTATCAGTACGTCGTCAGAGATGACTTTGAGTCAAATGTATTCGTCCATGTCAGGAATTATTATTATTATTATTATTATTATAGAGAATAAAGACATTTCCCTCTCAATTCTGTGATATTTTCTTTTAAATCTATTCGTGACACAGGTAACATGCTTGCCAATATAATCCATTTAATCTCATTTCTCTATGTGTATTTTGTATATACCCTTGTAAACACTTTATTTTGAAAACCAGACGTATACTTCCACTTACTTCACTGTCAGTTCAACCCCGGCCGTTTGAATGCTTTTACCGTCCCGTGATTTGACCCGAACATTTGAATTAATAAGAGGAAACAAGCTTTTTTTCTCGTTATATTAAATGAATTATACACAACAAAGCTTGTTTTCTCGGTTAAACGCCATAATTAACTTGTGATCTTGAGATAACTATATTACAAAAAAAAGTTGGAATCATATCCCATTCTGGCCCACCCTCTGTTTGCAGAGTGTGGCCAGTTCATTTTCTCTTTTCACACCCACACTGTTCCCACAGTGGGTCATACAGCCAGACCTGCTGGCCTACTTCTGAAGGCAGAGTATTTTATCACCCATGAAGTGACCAAGCAGGCCGTATTAAGACCACTGCCATCTGACAGTGTGTGTCAAGTTTTTATAGGGGCATATACAGTAACACTGACACCGTGAAAGATAACCTAGTTGAGAGTGTCTTCTAGAGCCGTACTGTACATTGACAGCTGTAAAGAAAGTTTTTATTTCTGAGGGCAGCTCAGGCTTAGTGGCCGGAAAATAACTTTAACTATAAGCTCGGCAAATGGATTAAGATTGTGATACTGTTAATTCAATATTACTTGACGTAACACCACGGAAAAGTCCTTTCCATTACCAAGTTTGGACTGCTGCTATTTAAAGCAAAGACATTACCGTCTATTATGAAGTTACACGTACAGAATATGCACAGTGCAAACTATGTAAGCCCACAAAAATGTCAGTTCTCTCCACGTTGCTTTTATGCATTATGAAAAATATGATTACGTATTGTAGCAATGATGCACAATGATTCCTGCAAAGAAAAGTTGTGTGTCAGTTATTAAGTGTTATGATACTTGACCTTTTAGGTCTTTATATAATGTGTTGTTGTGTTTATTATTATAAATCTTTGTGACTATTTATGTGCTTACAACCGTAAACATACAGTGGTAAAAGCAGATAATAACGCATTGCATGTATGTATGTATGTTTATTATGCATCATAGACATTGGTGCCATAGAACGTGTTACCGATATTCCCTCAAGAGCCAGACCATCACCGTTCTTAAGAGTTCCCAAGAAGTCTGATCACGACTTATCAGCCAACAGAGCACATAAAACCAACAAAGTTCAAATGTATTATCAAAGAATGGTAACCACAGTCTGGGCTTTTTGTTTTTACTCTCTGTGGTTGACAAAGTTAATCGTAAATCATAGTATTTTTAATATGATCACTTATTGAATGAAATGACCTCCAACATGTATTTCACTTTTCAGTCCTGCAGTTTCTTGTTGGTTATTGGCTGGTGTATACATAGATGTCTATGGCGATGAGCGACAATGGGTCGATGATGCGATGTAGCGGTCAGACGTACTGGATGTAGATAAGCTCAGTGATTGTGCTGCTTCTTCGCAGCGGAGAGCAGTTTTGTGGCTGTAGGGTCTGCACAGAGACACTCGTGTCTTTAATTGAGCAGCATGAGAGGTTGCTGTTCAAGCACCATTCCAGGTTTACGGATTAGGAAACCAATGGGTAGCCCATAGACCAATAAACACCCTTTATTTGCTGGGAGAGGAATACAAACAGGCTGAGATACTAAAAACCAGAAAAACATGCTGTCGGTAAATTAGATAATGTCGCCTCATGTATCTGCACTGGCAACGCAGAAGTAGCACATGTATGCACATGGGAGGGACAAACATAAACAATTTAGCTCAGTTGTTTGTGCTGCGATTACTCATGACCGTTTGAATGAGTGCGTGTGTGTGTGTGTGTGTGTGTGTGTGTGTGTGTGTGTGTGTGTGTGTGAGACACGTCTGCCTGTCGACTGGATTTAGGTCATGGATGCTCCCTTGTGTCTGGGTAAAGAGCTAACATCTGTGTAAGATTATTGTAAGGAGCATTTCATTAAAAAATGATTACGATGACATACAAAGGGGAACAAAAAAAAACCGTCTTAATTATTGATGCTTATGTATTTCATTTATTTGTGGTTGTATTTTGGAATAAAGTGTGCTGGGTTAGAGTGGAAATAGAGCTGAATGATTGAACACAAATACTGTATGTCGAGCAATTCCCTTGTTCCTCTCTGTGTTGTTATTTTAGAAGTGTGTTTGACTTTTGCTGCATTTTCCTCCCTGATCTTTTACAAACCAACACCGTAGGGCAGTAAACGCTCTCCATCGGTCTCTTCCTTCCTTGTTAGTGGCGCTGGCGCAGTATAATGCAAAGTCAGTGTTTGGATTTGTGGAGTTGTTCTCCCGTATTGATTCCGTGAGCTCGTCTGTGCCGGCGGCAGCGTCTGGTTAACAAGGCTCTCAGAGGGGCTGTGCACCACATATCCGGCTGCCACTCCCACAGCAAAAAAACCACAAAACTCTCTTTATTTGTCAAATGAAATAAGTACCCGATTATCATATGATTCACGTTCAGTGTATTGCAGATGGATTGCAGCCATGCTGATGCCAGTTGCTAATTTGTCAAAGATAAAGATCTACTTCCCTTTTTGTCTTTTTTTTTTGCCTGAATGCAAATTTGTTTCAGTGTCAACTGACAGTCTCTACAATAACAAAAAGGTCAAAGAGGGGTCTCTGGTGAAGGCAAAGATGTACGGCCTTGTGTCGTGCTCATGACTCACATGCAGTAATAATAACAATCTCTCATTTTATGGTCAAGAATAGAATTTAAATTAGAGACAAAATTAAGTAATCTTGGTTATTGACTCATTTAATTTGAGAAGTATCTGAGTCACTCGTCATTTGGGCTGACTGAGGACCTACTTCCATTGACATGATCATTTGTGTGGTTGTCTGCTTATTTGGACATATGAAGCTTCGTACGCTTATGATGCGTTTCTTTTTGCGCATGTAATGGTTTCACACTGGTTTCTGGGTTTGCACGTTGTTGCATGTTTTTGCAAATGCATTGTTTATCATCACCACTGCTCATCCGTCCATTTAAACACATTTTCCATTCTCCCTGCTCTTTGTTTTGCACCCAGCGAAGCCACGAGGCACCACATATACCTTGTGGATTATAAATAGAATGTTTGTGTTGTTCTCTTTTATGTTCCCTTTTTTACTTAACGGAAAATATCATTTCTTTTTCACTAAAGCCTCTTTTGAAATACAAGTTTTCAACTCCCCTCAATATAGTTTTTTCTTTAAATACAACCTTTATTTCAATGCCTATCCCCCCCGGCTGCCGATGATTGAATTCCCTCCCTTCCATTCTGTTCTTCCTCTCCCTCTTGTATTATATTCTATTGCCTGCGTTCACCGATTTTCCATTAGGAGTGCACAACTCGTTCGGGCTGAGCACTGGTGACCAATACGAGCGTGGAGGAGGCAGGCAAGTTTAGGGAGCATTTTCATGATGGGTTACCCGACATCAGCCTGCCGTAGCGATGCATAGTTTTGTGCCGTGACTTAGGGAATCATCTCATGCGGGGTGAGAGAGAGAGAGAGAGGGGGGGGGGGGGGGGCTGGGGCACTTTAGTGTGCATGCTCAGCTTATCCAGATTATCCCTGTGCCACTATACCATAATCACCCAGACGCTACCATGCATACAGCGCCGCGCGGCTGATGCCTTTGTTTTAATGTGGCAGAGACGAGAGCCCTGCCTTGTTTTTCCCCGTCATCAGCAACTCTCCGTCACACACCCAGCACCAGCAATGCAACATAGCAACAGTGTGTGACGTTTGGATTATTAGTTGATGAGGACCCTGTGTGTGGGTCACACAAGCCATGGCTATGTTGAGGTATGTGATAATAAAGTGATCGGCTGCTAGCTAGGCCCCGGGATTAGCATCTGAGATCTCACACTTTCACCTGAGACGTTGCCCGTCGAGCTGCAGAGATTGCACTGGCAATTCAGGGACAACCACGGGGCCACAAGCCCGAAACCCTGAGCTCCAACCTGGTCTCGACATCGGGTTTGTTGACGCCACGTGTCATGATGTCGACACCGGCTTTTTTTGGGGGAATCCTGGGGATGTGGAGGAAGATGCTCTGTGGCCTCTCTCCAACAATGATCTGTTGACGGCAGGGAGGAGATTCAAGTAACGGTGGGAACCGCTGAGGGGTCTGGACACTGCATGCGTCTCCGGCATGCTATTGTTGCTTCCCTTCAGAGCTCACATGACATTGCGTACGCTGCTCTTGTCAAACAAGCTCAGTCCTCATACGTAGCTGTGCCAAACTGCAAGCAGTGCCCGCGTTGGTTTGCAAATGTTAGTGCGCCCTCCTTCTGGCTCTTTCATTGGTCAGGAGAGCTCGCAGGTCGGTCATTGGCCGGCTCGAGGCCGTGCTTATTAACATGCGTTTACTGTCAATATTTCAGTAAAGATGAATAAAAGCAAGCTCTGTGAGCCCTGAGGATTGAGCTTGTTTTCTCCCAGCACCTTGGCACAATAAAGTTTATTGAAGCAATCCAGTTGCAGCCCAGAAGCCGCTGTTGCTGAAAAGTGCATACAAAAATTGCAATAATGTGGTAATAACTAGCTACCTTGAGTGTCTGCGCTTTGATCAAAGAGGAAGTAACCGCTTGAGTGATGTGCTTGGGAGCTTATCGGCTATATATATATCCAAAGCTCTGGTGACTGGTATGTGAGAAAATGCAGCTATCTGACCTCTGACACATGACAAGCTGGGAAGATCAAAGGGCAGAGCTCTCAAAAGTTGCCTGCACGGGTGTTCACAAGAGCGCTCATGGAGGAAGGAGAGGAGAAGAGCGCCACAGTGAAAGGGGAGATTTCAACTTTAGAGAAGCGGCAAGGTATCAGATCAAAGGGGCTTTATCAGCTGCAGCCGCCTTATGAGAGCGGTGCAGAGCGGGCGGCCTGGAGCTAAACAGTGGAGCACGCTCACATGCACTCACATGCACTAAAAGCACGGCTATGTCAACAAAGCAAACAACACACACACACACACACACACACACACACACACACACACACACACACACACACACACACACAGAGGGAGTAATTGTCAGCTCAGGTAGACATTACTCAACTATATCTTTAAATAGCAAATAGTTGTTTCCTGCAATATTAATGTTCACAATGTTGAATACAGCTTGTTTGAATATAAAGCAACAGTAGGGAACTAAAACTAGAAAAGGTGCCATCAGTAGAGTGCAGATCTCTGGCAGGTGTGTCTGCATTGAGCAGTATTGTGCGATTGCATAAAAAAATACAAGCCACAACTGGCTAAAACCCCATCTAGACACCGATAAGGCACCGATAAAAAACACACTTCATTCAAACAGGCTGGCGATGAATGCAGGCATTCATCATACAATCATACAATCTTACCAAAAAACCCGAAATGACAGCATTGCCCTTTGCTGTGGGATCACTAGCGGCCCAGTACTGAGTGAGGAGTCAGCAGGCGGTCAATGGCGGTATAAAGCAAGCGAAAGAAGTTGTAGTTTGCAGCGGCAGAAAGAGAGAGGGGAGAAGACACACGCATGCGACGGATCACATGATCCTCCTGGCAAGGATAATAAAAGGATTTCCAATAAAAATCCCTTTTTGGCGGTGGAATTCTTTCCATTTTGCCGTTTGAAGATGTTGAAACAACACACACAACGCACATTTGCCTGACCACCCTCCCTACCTCTGCCACACACACACACACACTATATGCATGCACTCCTTCGCCTTGATTCTTACAGGTCGCAAAGATTGAGTCTGCATGACTGAAGGAGGAAATGGGCAAGAACATGAGGCCTTGAGATCATGTTTAATATAGTTAGAGGAGCGTTCAAACGCGAATGAATTAGGTGTAACTTTTGAATAGAATTTCTCAAGTTAATCTAGTTAAAGCGAGGCTAACTGGTGCAATCACATGTAAATGTCACGTTATTGGCTCTGCTAAACCGATTTAGAGAGCACACCCTTTATTCCAGCTGATGAAAAACATTGATTTGTCTGCCTCAATCCGCCGCATGGATGTGAGCTCACACGGCGCACCCGCCGTCTCGTCCAAACTCCTCTCGCAGCAGGGAGGCCTCTCCTTATACGTCTCACAGTCGGTGATGTTGGAGCGGAGCGGAACGGACAGAAGGAAAAAAAAAAGGCCTTCGAGATGAAGTATTGGAGATAACGATCAGGCAGTCAGTTGACCTCGTGATAGGCGATGTGTCGGTGGGAATGCACCGAGAATTCGGCTATTTGAGTCGGAGTTCGTTCAGCGTCAACATTTAAGCAGCAACTCTTTGAGCAGCCGTGAGAGCAGCGCTGTTGATTCAATCCCACAGCAGCAGCTTGTTTTGGACTCTGTCTTTACAAACGTTCCAGTGTCTAGACATGTAAACCTGCACATACTGCACATACTCATCTAATCCATATAGGTGTTTATAGTCCTGTCTTTACCTTTATTGTCCAGCTTTGTTGTCCTTGTTCCTAGCTTTTGAGATAAAAAAAAAATACACATACTTTGCCAATAAAGGGGGTTTTAAATCTGAAAATCTAAAACGTGCATGTAATGAACATGTGTGCAGTATAGAGTCCCCGGGCTCGTCCCTGTATGTTCCTGCTTACTTTCAATCCTGGGCCAGTAATTTACCTCAGAGTTTCATTTCCTCCTGTGTTTTTTATTTTATCTTTTGAAATGAAACAGTAGCTTCTGAAAAATCCACTCTCTGCATTCTGTGAGTCCCAGGGGGCTTTAAGGTTGGGCCTCCTCATGTGCCCCGACACAGAAATATGTAAACACCCTCATCTGGGGCATCCCCAGGCCCCCCCCCCGCCCCCCCGCCCGTTAGACATGGAGAGCCCCTATGCTGTTTATTCACTTGTCAGATGGCATTTAACGCACTGTTTGGGAAGACAACAAGGCTGCTATGAGAGGAAGGGGGTCAGCTGACAGGGGGAGTGCAGTGCAGGGTGGTCTGGTGGGGAGGAAGATAAATGAAACCTTGTTCCCTCTCATGTAATCCATAAGAAAGCACAAGTGACCTCTGGGGATTTACAAAAGTTGTAGTTGAGCAAACACGAATGGTCTCATCTACTGCTCAGACCATCATTTATATTTCTATCGGTATCATTTTAACCAGTATTTGCAGCTACTGATCAAGTATGATTCAGCTGACCAGAATATAGTTTTTTTTTTACTGCAACAGTAATGGAATGCATGTGTTTTGTCGGATTAAATGAGTCCCCTTGTCTACATTGTTGGACAAGACTAAACAATGTGTGAACTGGCAGTTAGATGAACAGCAGACCGGGAGCCTGAGTGGGTCGTTTCTGTTCCCTCGTCATCTTTAGACAAATAGCAGAGCGGGCTGCTCATGCTAAACTTTCTGGTCATTAAGTGATTTAGACACTACTGTAGGTCCAGACAGAGTTGATAACGGTGAACTACTATAAAAGACTGTGATGTTCATTCGTAAAACTATTCTGCAGTGTTGAGAATAAATCCTATGGCTGCTTTAAAAAGTCAAAAACACATCTATAGCTGAAAACCATTCTTCAACCATTCCTTTTCTAGCTATTTTACTTTATTTTTATTTTAGATTCAATACTAAATGAAAAAATCTGCTGTAATTGAAAATGAGTTTTTATAATTAATGTGGTTGTTTAAATGAGTATAATAGGTACAGTTTACATCTTGTGGTTCTGTACATTATGCATATTGAGCACTGTAGACAATGCATACCATATATATATATACTCTGTATATCATGCCAAAAAAATAACAAGAGTTTCCCACGGATAATAATATATTCATATACTGACTATTTTTATCATCCACTGAACACGGCCGATCAGAAGAATGAAAGGGTAATTTTGGGCATTCATATCAGCAAATGAGGTAGATTGTCTAACCATGGTTTTCACGTGGCTGAGAGACAGAAAGCAGGCCGAAACATCCAGTCACGCTGCATGCATGTTGAAAGAAATGACACGGCAGTTGGGCTTTGAAACCACGATGTTGCCGAAGGTCTGTGTGAGCAGATTATAGAACTCCCACCGTACGGGTTTGGTTCAGAGGAGAAAGGGGACGAGGCGTTGTGACGATTACCCCAGATGACCTCAGCGGACACACGGACGCAGAGATCCTATTGGATCTGTTGCATGTACTCTGTTTCCAATTCATGCTGCATGTAGGTTAAGCTTCTTTTCAGGTGATTAGTTTGGAAAGTGTTTTTCTTTCTGACCAGTCCGCTTAAAGCATCCCGGGATGTGCTGTTCAGATAGAGCTTCTCTGTCAGTAGTTTATTATACGTCAAAAGATGTTTCTTTGTTGTTGGTTCTGAGGGCTGTGAGCTGGCAATTGTAGGACGTGAATCTGAAGCAAACGGATGAGTCGGTGATGTGTGGGGAGTGTTTGGGACCTGGATGTCTTCAAAAACAAACTTTTCAACTGAAGTTACCGGAGAGGTTTGGCAGAACAGCTTGTTTCTAGTTTGTCCCGTTTCAAATGTGGAAACAAAGACGGCCAAAGGAGTGATGTGATCGTTGATTCAGGTGTCAGATGGTTTCGTGGCGTGGCTTGTATCTGGCTGAGCCGCACAGAACTGTGTGTCAATGAGAGTTGTCCTTCGGAGGATTGGGACAGTCTGTGAAAATACGCAGCCGAGAGGCGAACGCTCATAGTTTGAGAGGAATCCATCTTTTTGGTTGCTGTTTTTGTAATCAAAGGAAGATACAACAACGATTTGGAGTCTATTTTGCTAATTGATTCATCGTTTTCCCTCTTTCAATTCCAGTATTGGAAAGGTTGAGAGGTCTCCGAAGCTATCCGACCATCCGACGACGTGCACTTCTGAAGCCTGGTGGCAGCTTAAAGGGGTTGCAGGTCAGGCTTAGAACCAACGTCTGTTTTTACAGGTGGACTAACACTGTCCTGCGTTGATGTGTTATTGCAGCAGACCGCTGCACAGTGACAAACCGGCTCGCTGGTTGTCTCTGCTGAGGGGTTTGCTGGCTCTAAAAGTGGCTCCACTCCAGCAAGCTGGCATTCCTGCTGCCACTTACTTGAGCTTCAGGCCATGTCAGCGTTTTAACACTCCCTCCGGGGCTCAGATTATATAGTGTCACCCACTGGTTCTCTGTAGTCGACACCCTGGATGCACTCGTCCGCGCAGACGAATAAAAACACCGAGACTTCGACTGAAATGTTCAAAATTCAACATCCAGAAGTTAAAAAGCGAAACTCAGTGAGTTGTCAGCGTTGCAGACAAGGCAGATAAGAAAGGAGGAACTGCTTTAAATAATGTAAAGCGTGACACTTCACTGTAGTGTAATATGGAGTGTATTATTCTGGTCTTACAGTTTCTGTGAGGTGTGAAAAACGACTGTCAACTGTGTGACATTTCTGAAAATAGTGACAGATGGTTTCCTGCAGCTTTGTATGTCTCTCGCTCCAACTGGGGGAAAGAACAGGAAGCAGAAAGTTGCTGAGGGAAAATATCCTGTGAACTTTATACCATTGGCAGCTCCTTTATTTAAAGCAAACCGTTGGTTGGCAGCGCTTCGCTCTTCATTCATGCCAATGACAAAAATGAAAACATGTTGGAGAGAGTAATCTGTGACATTGAACAGATGTTTTGTTTTTAGCCTAATTAAAACATCTTCATGAGGTAATGCATTCCTCAGCAGGTAGTTTAATAACTCTCTTCGTGTTGCGTTCAAGGACGCTCTTTTTTTTGTGTGCCTTTTTTTTAATGGGAAAAATCAACCAGACGACGATGCTTATCGCAAGCGAGCTTAACGACTCTGCAAGTTGATATAATATCAGTTGAACATTGGCGCCTGGAAGACAGGAAATCCTCAAAACACTTGTGATTTATAAAATGGTAACATTTTAAGTGCAAATCTGTAGTTCCTCGGGCAAAACATCAAATGAACACATTTGGGGATGCAAATCAAAATCACTGCAGTAGATTGTCTTGACTGATAGAGGGGAAAGGTGCGAACACATCGGAGCCCCGCTGTTAGCTCGTGTCACCAGTTTGTGTGTCTGCATCTGTTGCTTTATGCACACAGACAAACACAGTAGGTGGTGGCTGTTTCACCTCTGTGTGCTCTGTGTTTATTATAGTACCTTAACAGATATCTATACTGTACGCAGCATGCAAAACCATGCAGGTTACAAATAGGGCTGCCCCCTCTCAGTTGATTAGTTGACTAATCGGTCGTTTTGGTCTTTGTAGAGTAAGATTTCTTTAGTTGATTCGTAATTTTTTTATGTTTTTCATGCCTAATGATTTATTTCCAAGAACGATATGTACACATCTCTAAACTTTAAGATTTGAAGGGGCGTTTAAATCAACTTATCGATTCGTGGAAATAATATTTAGTTGACTGAGAATAGGACAGCCCTAGTAACAAAGTTTATACATTGCATACTAGACATGGAGGTGGATTGACATGTTGCAGTTTGCTCAATGTAGCCAGCTTTCATTCTGCCATTCACTTTTAAAAATCGTTGCACTTCGCGGCAGCTCATTTGCCCACAGCACAACCGATCCGCTTCGCACCAACTGTACAATACGAAGGCTTGTGATGCACTTGAACCGACGACAGATCCAGCCTCACACGTGAAAGAACCTCAAAGCTGCACAGTTTCCTTTTCACATACACGGGCTGCTGCTGCCTTTCTCACCTCAAATACCTCTGCTTGCTCTCAGGCGTCTGTCCAGATGGCTGGAAAGCGTGAGCTGGGCAAACAAAGCAGATCATTGGCTGGTGGAGCTCTGGCTGGAGTGGAAAGAGGTTTAGGGCGGGGGTATCTGAGGTTAGCGGGCCAGCTGAGCACAATGAGGTCACACTGACGGGGAGTAGAGAGAACACCAATAAAGATCTGTAAGAGCCACCCAATCCCTTCCTATGAAGCACTGAATGACACCACGTGGTGTGTGTGTGTGTGTGTGTGTGTGCATCTTGCTATGTTTAGCATTTAAGTGCAACTCATTTAGGAATACTTGCTATTAAATATCGCTGTTCATATCATCCCGTTCATATGAACTCACTCTGCCTTTGGGGACCTTAAACTGATGATCACAATAGAGTGAAAAGATATTGCAGCCCGCCTGTACCAAGCCAGCGCCTTTAAATAGTCTGCCGCTCTCACAAGGTTGCAAAAGGCCACCATTGCGACATGTCATCGCGGGTGAAGTAAGGCTGCCGTGTTACCAAAAAAAGGCTCGGTCGACATGTACTTCTGCATTGGGGCTGCACAAGGAGACGCCCGCCTGCTGAAGCGCTTCACCTGCCACGTTCGGGAGAGTCCTGCATGTGCCAGGCAGCCGTGCACCGGTTTGCTTGTCGCTGCACGGCAATGACACGTTCATTTTTTTTCAAGGCTGTCACCTGCAGTGTATTAGGGCTCCCTGATTGATCCCACTTCATACTGACCGCTGCTCCGTCATTCTGCTCCGTCATTCTGCTCCGTCACAGCTCCGGCCGGTCACACCAGCAATGATAGATGGGGGGGTGGTGGGGGTGCACGTGGGAGCAGGCGCTGCAGGAGGACATCTGTGACTGAGACAGCTGGTGATATTTGTTTTTTTTTCAGTTTGACCCGAGGATCTCTTCACTTCAGTCCAACTTGTCTTCGAGTCCCCAGCCCCCTTTATAAGGTAGAGCTGACATATTCTACTTGTCTGGGGGTAAAATTGTTCACACTTAAATGCACCTTTGTGCTAAATGTGACGTACCTGCCCAGGGGGAAAACACAAACAAATATACAGAAGAACATAAATTGCTGCACGACATGAGTGGCATCATCAATCATACAACTGCATTCAAATACACCCCATTAGCAATGGCCTCTTGACTATCCTCTAACAGCTAACAGAGTTTAGAAGGTTAATGGGCCAGGAAGTGAGAGTTTGTCTGCGGTTCTGTCAGTGGGAACAACATTGCTCTTAAAGTGGAAGGCGGTTTCAAACCAGTATAGAGCTACACACTCCAAAAAGAGGATCCAGGAATAATAAAAACACAACACAATTTAATTATATTCATCATAATGTATTTTAGTCTTGGCTCCTCAGTCACCTTTTGGCCAATGCACATTTGAAAAGTGTGAATATCAGAAATAAGATGGATTTATTCCTGACATTGTGTATCATACATGCAGTGACATGCAGATGTTTCCATTTATTGTTGTAATCTATTGAAGCAGGGTTTCATGTTCCCTCTCAGTTCAGTGTTTCTCTCTTTGCATTGTGTGGTCTTTCTTCAAATCTGGCACAAACGTCCACTCGGACTGAAAGATGAACGGATGAAATTAGTGGTCAGAAGTCACCGGGAAGTCACGAAACACATTTCTGTCCAAAGCTCAAGAATTCATATGCTAATTATGACAATTTCACAAAAATGTCTAAAGAGGATAAAATGATAAAGTGATGACAGACATGGATTTAAACATGTCAATCGTGCCAATTTTGCCAAAATGTAAATAAATATAGTTTAAAAAATGGGGCTCAAGTTGTAGCCATAGCTAACTAACTGAATCCATGGAAACATTGCACTTCCTGTTTGCGTCCCTCAGTACAGATTGTAGTTGTAGATGTTGGAGGTTGGGATCGGGTGCATGCATTCATTCATCAGACTCCCTAGCAGCAAATATAGAAATTTGTTTAGCGAGGTGCGGCTCTACTTCTTCGTCCCTCTGGACTGAGGGCAGACTGGACGCTGCAGTGACTCACTATCTAAACTCCATGGTCAGATCTTGCACAGTGCAACTTTTATAAAGGCAATACTCGAGTGGTTGGCGAGTGTGTTGAGACTTACGGATGTCCGTCACAGTGTTGACAATCAACACAATACCCCCCCACACAGGCCATTGATCACCTGAGTGAAAGCGGCCTTCCAGAGTCTATCTTCTCCTTTTATTCGCGGCGGCTCATCATCGCAGCCAGAGCATCCTCGGCTGCAGCGCTGTGGGTAACTGACTATACCGGGGGGGCATGTGCAGGCTTCTCTTTCCTCTTTACACAATTACAGTTGGCCTGTCAGTCTGAATGACTTGTCTCTGTGTGTCTGAGAGCACAATACAAAAGGCAGAATTTCAGCTGTGGTGAACCGAAGTGCTTGTGTTTGAACATGATAACAGCCGGCCGCTCTGCCTGCTGGTTCGTCAAACTGACCGACGTTTGCCGTTCAGCCGGACGCATCCAGCAACCGGTGATTATTCTTACATCGATTACATTGATTTCTTTATTTTAAATAAAAGATTCTTTCAATTGTTGATGATGTTGAGACGTGTCTAGCACGATCAATGTTATTGTGAATTTGTCTTTATTCCAGTCGCTTACGAATTGGACTGCTATGTAGGTACCTAATATGCCTTTGCAGCAATGAAAGACTATAGTTGTGATATTTAATGGTAAGGACACATTTCCGGTTGACAATGGCCTATTACACTAAACACTGCAGCAGGACATCACTGCAAGGAGCACTATTCTGTGCAGCATCAGATTGACACGCAACCATTTCTGTCTTTTTACCCCGTCACCCTTCTGGCCCTGTAACATGAATTTCTGAACACTTCTCTCTGTTTGGTATTCAGACTTAATTAACAATAAGACAATAAGCTCTCACAAATTCCACTGTGGCTGCAGGCAGATGTTCTGTCGCCTTAAAAGACCCTTTTAGGTGGTTCAATTTCATTTATCTACACCACTGGTGTGCGTTATTCCCCATCTTATTTTCCAATTCAACTGGTGTGTCTTTGTGTGTGTGTGGAGAAACTTTAATTAAATATGGACAACAACAGGAGCTGACGCTGTGGCTGAGAGGAGAAGTCTGCAGGTCAGAGATGTTTGCCTCACAATTTGATTTACCCGTCAAAGTTAGTCTTGTGAGCCATATTTAATTAAAGTTTCTCCACATTCAAATGCGAGAAAAATACACAAACCACGTGTCACCACCTGCGCACTCCGAAGCGCGCATGTGACCACACACACACACACACACACACACACACACACACACACACACACACACACACACACACACACACACACACACACACACACACACACACACACAAGCACTTTACTGAGCTAATGAGCGAACGTCCTCATGTTGACATCGTGATGGGATGTGGGTTGGAGCATAGCAACAGGACCTCAGGGCATGTTGGACCGCACAAAGACCCTTTTTATAGTCGTCTGTCCTTTGTGCTGCTGGTCATGTGCTCTTCTTCTTCTTCTTCTTCTTCTTCTTCTTCTTCTTCTTCCTCCATCATCATTCTTTGATTTTTGTGTTCAACGTCAATCCACAGTCGCACTCGTTTGACCCTCAGTCGATGGTTGTCGCCAGTTACACAGTATACACTGTATATGTTTGATTCATTTTCCGCACCGGCATGTTTTCCGTGTGCACAGATTAGGAGGAGGTGCAGGTCAATGAAGGCCTCCGCTTGAGGTGCAACAGAACTCTCGGATTGGCAAAAAAAAGAAAAGAAAAGGGGGGCAGATATGACTTTTAGAAATGTCTAAATCTGTGGGGGTTTTTTCCACCGATAACAATTGCCAATCATTGATGATCCATATTGGTTCATACGGATCGTTTTTTGTCCTGAATAGCAGCTGGTATACACACACACACTTTACGCTTATAACTTGTAAAATGTCACTCCCGCAGTACTCCTGTGTGAAAATGGCCAAGGCCGGGTTTAACTGCAATCCACATGTTTACATATGGGTTGGTATAATAAGCAGTGTAATGTGTGAGCCACAGAGAGACAGAGACTCGTCTATTTGAGATCTATTTTATATTGCTGCGAAAACGTCTCCTTCAAACAACTGTATTCATTTCAATTTCTTGCCAAAAACTACAAGATAACATGTGGGCATATCGCGATCATGCTATAATTCACTTTTACCCAAAACAAATGTTTACTGAATAGAGCTCAAACGCATCATAAGGTAACTGTAACTGCTATCAGCACGGATTTGCTGTTTCACAATGTCGCATTATCAGGGACCTCCTTTGACTGAATACAGGCCAATAACAATCTGCAGTCCAAACTTTATCAAACCTTGTGAAAGTGTGGAATTCAAATGGTGACATGTTTCAGTCCGGAGATGATTCACAACAGCGGTTGGGTTTTGTGCCGTCAGTCTGCTGGGAAAGTGATGACTTGACAAGATGCGATGTTTGCATTGCAGGAGAGCCGAGGGCCAGGTCTGTGCTGGAGTTACGTGTATAGCGTCCGGACCGCTGCTCTGCACTCCGGCGCATTTTAAAGATTTGGTTGTTTCTACCCTTGAGGTTAAAGTATTTATTTTTTCTCCTGCGGATGAAATGTCTGACCAGCCACAGTTGGAAGTAAGTTATGGGCTTAATTTACACTCTGCGGTTTAACACTGAGATGTTGCTTATAAATACTGGCCCCGGGGCGATAATGCATAGCCTCTTGTCATGGAGCAGCTGGACTGTGGAGGAGATGGAGGGAAAAGAAGACGGGAGCAGAGAGCAGACAGCGGAGCCACTTGTTTATTTTAGGACTCATTTACAAGACAAATAGAGTTCTGTGATTATCAGCAACATTTTACCCCACTGCTGTCCAACTCTCCTCTCAGGGTCAAATATGTGTGTTCGCTTTGTTCAATCTTTTCGTTTCTTTGCAAATGACTTTCCAAAATAAACGGTTCCTACTTGAACAACAGATCTGCTGAGGTTGAGATCAGAATATACCTTCTAGTTCACGTTTTATTTGGCTTCCAGATTAAAAAAAACAAGCTATTGACCAACCAGATGATGCGTTCAACATGTTTAACATGTTTTGCATGTTTCATGTTTTATCATGTAACATTTGCACTGACCATTTTTCAAAGGACACCAATAAAGCTATGATAAAGTGACAAATCACTGAAACCTATAAAGACTAGACCCCCCCCCCCCCACACACACACACACACACACACACACACATGCATGCAACATATTGAGATTGCCTGCAGTAAAACAGAAACAATCATCCTTCAACAAACAGTTTGCCTTCGCTATGAATCGTGCATTTCATGAAGGTGGGGGGCGGGGGGGGGGGGGGATGTGGATGAGGACAGTAAACTCTGGAGGTCAGTGAACTTTTGCTGATGAAACCTGAGTAAACTGGATTATGAGGTAATCAGTCCACACTGGACTATGTTTTCCCTCTAATTGACGTCTTCTTGACATTTGATGTTGGCATTTCCAGTCATGCAATTTTCGGGTGAACGTCAGGGGGGAGATAAATTGTGAAACACCACACACTGTATAAATGCATCTCTAAACTGTCAACAGCAACTGGCTCAGACTAGAATAGACTCCAACTAGGTCCAATACGTTATAGTGTCCCCAATAAAAACTAATAATAACTTATTTAACTACAAAATAATAGACACTATGCCAAACAAATCCCAGTGTTACCCTTTAGGTAATGAAATGTCTTCCAAGTTTAGACTCATTCTTAGTACACTTTGTTAACGCTATGAATGTATGTTTGCATAAGAAGTGTAGACATAAAACTAGCTTATGTCTTTGTTTGATACTGCTTTTTTTATTTGTATTTCATAGTCTTCAAATATATGTAAATAAATGTAAAAAATGCATCCATCACCCCAAAATGGCTTTATGGCAAATAGTAAAAAAAACACCAGAATGGTCCTTTAAAAACCCACGGGACACGCTACAGCGTTGTTTGTGTGTTTTGTGTGTGTGTGTGTGTGTGTGCTCTTTCTGTTCCTGCGCTCACAGGGCTCTGGTGTAAAGGAGAGCGGTGAGGTTGCTTTGAATGGTGGGTGGCTCTTCAGTTTCCTAACAGGAAGCGCTTACGTTGATGAATGGCAGTTTTTCCTCAGAGGAAAGAGTGGGTGACACGAGTTTGTGTTTAATTTCGCTTTGTTCGCGTCGGAGCCAGCTAAGCGAACGTGCAGACGTGCTCTGAGACCCCGGGGATTTAAAAAAAAAACAACAACAACAACATCTCGCCACACGCTGCCAATACTGCGCTGTGATTGTTGCAAGCTAATTCAATACAACAAAGACGGTGATGGTGATGCATGTATAAGAGAGATAGTAGTGTTGTTGCTGCTGCTTGGATGGCCAAAGTTGTAATGTAACGCACACAAGTGAAGATGAGGGACATAGCAGGAGGAGGAAGAGGAGGAGGAGGAGGAGGAGGAGGAGGAGGATGTCTGCTGCTTAGATTGTTTGGTCTCTCCTCACACAAGCACACTCACCCAGAACCTCTCCCTGTTTTGAAGCTCATGATGTCCCAAATACTCTTTGGCAGAACAAACCAGTGAGGGCTTGGCTGAAAAAGCTAATTTCTTTTTGTTGACTTCTCCTTGCGTAGAGCGAGGCGGACGTTTCTTTATTTTCCATTGATTGACTCATGGAACGTCTTGAGGATTGTTGTTTTTTTTTTTCTCTTCTGTTTTCTATTCCATTCGCTGCAGGCGCTGATGACATATGAACAGATACTGAAAGTCTGTGTCTCAGACTGCAAAGACTAGTCCGGGGCGGAATCTCTCTGTGCAGGATAACTGACGATGTAGAGCGAGAGCTACTTTGAGTTACTATGTGCTTGTTATTACCAATTTAGGCGATGTAATTGCGTATCTCGACATATGATTTCATCACACTGCTGTTCCATTAAAGGAATAAATTGTCATATTGAATTAGCCCTACGTAGAGCCCCTTCATATATTTAAATTTGTGACATTCACAAAACGTTATGTTAAGTATGCTGCAATTTTTTGATTCTGTAAATTGGTTTTGTTGACTGATAACACAAGTCCTGAATTATTACTATTAAACATTGAGCTCATAGGTTGGTGTGAACTTTATTTGCAGAATATACAAGTTGAATGAAATAGCATTAACCTTCATTTAAGCCCCTTTTATCATAGTTTTGCTCCGTAGATAAATAACCTGGAAGAGTGTCGTTATGGAGAGCCCTGTGCAGCCGGGGTGGAAAAACGTTTTTCATTGCTTTGGTTTTTAGCAGTTGTTTAATGCTCGCTGGAACCCATTCTCCTGATTTCTCATCCAGACATTCTCCACTCATAAATATGCCACGATTTCTGCACAGTGGGTAGAAAAAGAAAATCACTGTAGTCGTTCATTGCCTCCTCGCCAATGTTGTGTGAAGGGGCCGAGGGGGGAAGACAGATTTTCCTGTAACTTGATGTTGAACTGTGCATGGATTCATTCATTTAGCTGGCAGTTCATTAGGAGGGAGAGATGTGAATCATGATGTCATTGAGTTATACCCATAGAGCTCTAAAATCATCAATTCCAATTAATCGGATGAATTATAATTTGAGATTATGAATGGGCAGAACATCTGTCTTAACATCAGAGATAGAAAGCAGAGACGGGTACTAAACGAGTACAGAGGCTCAGTGACCACGAACTGGCAACCAACAACAAAATCATGGCAACCGAAAGAAAACAGAACATTTGTTTACGCTGTTCGACAGGTGAGGCTGAGAGAGACATCCTCCCACAGTGCAAATCATTCTGTGAAATACGAAACATGAAGTTTAACTCTGTTATTTCGAAGATCTTAAAGACCTCTCACAATTTAAAAAAAAAAGACTCCCAGTGGAGTGTGTTAATATTCGCAGTACTGTTATTGTGTACTTTTGTATTTAGATGCTTTAGAAACACCGTTCTTGAAACTTTCGTGCCAATAGAGCTCGAACTGACGGAGGGATGAGGAGAGGAAAATCTGTTGACAGTAAATTCAAAAATGGACAACAAAAAGCCAGCGTGAGCTGCAGAAACGGGCTTTGGAGACGGAGCCATGGCCGTTCTCCCTCTGTTGGAAAAGAATGCCATTAAAGATAAAAGAGAGCAACAACCGATGATCTTTTGAAGGACGAGCCAACGTAAAAGTCAAGTGTGTGTGTGTGTGTGTGTGAGTGTGTGTTGCTCATAAAAGACAGTGGAAAAATAAAAGCAACACCTTACGATGTGTTGTGATCTAAATATAACACCACAAGCTAAGGTCTGAGAAATGACTACAGGGGGAATTAAAAGCTCTCTATACAAACCGTTTTTTATTGCACGGCTACTGTATTCGTCTGCGCGGTGTTGTCCTGTGTATTCGAGACAAAGTGAAGACGTGTCAGTTGACTGGCAGACATAATAACCTCCTGTGTAGAGTCAGAAGCCTCTCGAGTAGCATCACTCTGTTTCCAGAAAACGGAGCCAACACTGCTTCATGGTTTCTGTTATGGGAGGAGCATTAAGACGAGGCCCTACGATAAACATCTGTGACGATTGCTGCAGTAATCCTCTCCAGTGAGCATGATTCTGCACTTTTGAATGTCCAGTGTCATTCGAGTGTTTGCGTGTGCCAGCTTCGGGGGGGGGAATTTCTTTGTCGATGTTTTGTCTGTCACTGCTGGCGTCGACACACATGACTTATCGATGTCAAAGCCGGGGAGGCTCAGTGTGAGCAGAGCATGCAGACCTTGCTGAAGAGGTCACATAGGTCAGGCCATCACGTTACCCATCATCCCTCAACTGGAAGAGAATTTATTAGGTAATGACGGGGTTAAATCCCATAAACAAGCCGGACGGCGGACAAGCAAAGAAGGATCGAGCCAAGGTAAATGGAAAGAATACAGATACTGACATATTTACTGATTTTACTGATTTACAGATACTGACATATTTGTCTGGAGACTTGAGCCAGCATATGGGCTCCTGCTGGTCTCCGTCTTTAGGGTCCAGCCAGGAATGAGAGCTGTCTGGATCACGATAAGCCCGACTTCAGATGCTCTGGCTCTGTGTGCCACGTGATGACAGGGCCATGGCTGTAGATCAAGGCTTAGTGTTGCTGCCATGAGACTTTCTAGCCTCCTAATCGGACCAAACGCTATTTCTTTCTAAGATGACTTCGTGAGACAAAAGCAACGCTTTAACTTGTCTTCATCTGACAAGACTTTAAAGGAAATCAATCCATTTCTGTCTATCTGGCTGTTGGTTCTCTCGATTGTGATAACACTACTCACCATATTTGACAAAGTGGCGACAGGACTTTATCCGCTCTGGAAAAGTTCGTTTTCCTGCTGAGAGAAAACGATGCGTTTTTAAAAAGTAACCAGCCTAATGTGGACAAACTCTTTGACCTGCTGTACTTGCCGTAGTTGTGCACACTCACGTTTTCTTTTCTGTACTGTGAGGGGTTATTAGAGGATCTTGGTTATCTATTTCCAAATAAAGAAGAAGAAGCTGATCCGGCCTTACTGTTGGCTGTGTGATACTCAACCTGTCTCAAAAATCCTTTGGTGAGAACTATGGTAATATAACCGCCAGAGTCAAGAAAATCAAACCAAACTTGCAATAAAACAAAAGTATTTTTTTTTAATAATAGTAATTAGATACGGTTTGGAGAATATCTGCTCTTGCGATCCCGTTTTAAAATGCTCTCTTGCCGTCTGAGTTTGAATTGGAGCACCTCTGAGATCCCTACATAGCATCACTAAGAGAGGTTTCATAAATGACGTTATCATTATGTTGAGGTGTCCAAGACAACCGGAATAATGAGAAATCTGCGGACTTTCCCTTTCATCCTCTCAGCTCTCTCTCTCTCTCAACCCCTCATGCTTTTTGTTAATGCTCTGGTCCTCGTGAAAAAAGATAGCTTCCTCAGAAGCACCCAAGGTTGACTCACTTCCTCCTTTTGCTTTCTCTCTCTCTCTCTCTCTCTTACTCTCTGTCTCTGTCTCTCCCTCTGTCTGTCTGTTTAAGGTTTGTGGTGCTCCTCGTTCGAATTTCCTGCTGTTACATGGTAACACGGAGCTGAAGGCAAGAGGTAAGGTGGATTTCCTTTTTTTTTTTTTTTTTCTTCTAAAGTCTGCCGTGAAGTTAGTGGTAAAATGTGTAGCGTGACACCATTGTGAGTTTCTTGTAAAGAGAGGACAGCGGCGGAGAAAGAGACGTTTCAGTTCTCGCAGCATATCTCGGGTTCACGCCAGGGCATTTGGATGTAGTCAGATTGAAACAGCTGCTGGGAAGCATCTCTTCCCCCTGTTGGAGGTGAGAACGGAGGCGCTAATGGTGGGCAAACAGCGCCCCGGAGCCTCCGCCTTAAAGAGCTGTTAAAGGGACAGACAGACTGTGTAAACACAAGAGTTTGTCTCACTGTCTTTTTGCAGCACGGCGAACACGGTTTAAAGCTTTGGCTCCCAGCATGCCATGCTGTTTGTGTGGTACGGGGTGGCACAGAAGGTCCTGTGTGTCACAGAAAAGAGGTGGTAGAAAAGGTTTCACGCTCTTCCTGTTCGGTTCCTCCTCCAATCAGCTGAGAGTACGAGTGCTGATGCTCGCTGCTGATGCCCCGGCAGATAAAACATGTGCATGTTACTCATTTGAAAAGCCTTTTATTGGCTTTTTTTGTTTTTTTATTATTGCATGTGAATATACACGTACAATCTGAAAACAATACGTTTAAACTTCAGCAAAGACAATGCAGCATTTAGTGTTGTGTTTGTGAATTTTCCCCTCATCGTTTTGCGTAGAATTAGTGTCATCAACCAGCTATGTCAGCTATGTCAATCCGGTCAGGTGCAATACAATGCACCTGACCAACATCTAAAAAGAGAATAGAGAGCATCTAACCACCTGTCCCTTACAAATTAGATAAATATAATAACCATAAATGATTTAAGTCAAAACATCACACATTTCCGCTTTAAATCGATGACGTTCGGAAGTTATCGTGCAAACATTTTGTCTAATAGTTTGAGCCGTTTTATTTGATCAAGACAGGCAAAGTTTCTCTGGACAGTTTCCCTTCAAATCCAAGCCAAGTGTGGCGGTTGTGATCACAGCAGCTCACAGTTTACTGAAGCCGAAGCTGAAGCTGAAGCCTTGGCTCTGCAGAGAGGAGAGCCGCTCACGGAGCTACTAACACTATCCTTCAGTAGCAGCTTGAACGTGCCTTCTCTCTGAAGTCTGTGCTCCGTAGTCTGAGGTCTCCGGTGGGATAAGGACGAGCTGGAATGTGAAAGGTTAAAGGTCAGGACCCATTCAGTGCGATATGAGAGCAGGAGCGTTATCATTGGCTTACAGGTTTAGTGTCTACAGGTGCAAATACCATAAGGAGTGGAATTATCTTTCTGAGCTCAGCTCTCACACACACACACGGAGAGTGAACATGCGCTCACCTGAGCACAGGTATGAGGGCTGATCTGAGCCACGACACGCACGCACACACACACGCGCAAACAATTTGCCTGGTGATCAGATGAGATGAGTGTGACAAGGTTTTGGAGTTTCTTTTATTAAAATCGATTCATTATCCATGGATGGCCTCATTAGATGAATGACTGAAGGTCATTTGTGCATGTCATGAGATCCTTTTTAAGCAGTCTCTTTTTTTTAACTGCAATGTGCAAAATTACTGTGAACTTCAATTACTGAGTAGTTTTCAGTTCTTCAAGAGGAAATGAGGGCGAACAGTGAAACCTTTCTCTGAGCGTAGTAGCAACAGCATGGAGAACGCATTGTGGATGTTGGAAACGAAAGTTATGATGAAGAAAATATTATGTGAATATGATATGTGGAAGTCTGCTTGTTTCAATTCAATATACATCGATACACTAAAGATGCACACGCTGTCAAGCAGAACCACTGACACCACAAGCCCTTACAAATACACACGCACATACGTGCACCACAAACTTCCCGCGTACTCATATCGCTCAGTCTTTTACTGACAGTGACTGTGCCACTTTTGAGAAGGGTGAGTGGGTGTGTTGACTGGAAACACGTAGCAGTGACCCAGCTCAGAGTCCTCTAAACCAAGACACAGTGACAGTGGAGCTGTTGGCTCCACAGAGGAGACTGTTTAAGCCCGAAACACAGAAAAGACACACGACCGGCTCAACCACTGAGGCTCGGAGCCTTAGAGGGAAACCAGATACATCTGTATCCTGTACGTTTTCTTTTCACCAGATCTGTACTCTGTGAGCTCGGGGAGTTTGCTTTAATTCATCGTGGAGTTAGTCAATTTCCTTAAAGGTTACATTTTTCGTATGACATTTCTCCAAGCCAAAGACAATCGACTGTTTACTAATTGCTGCTTCATTGTCTAGCTTTCTGTTATTGCTCTGTATTAGATTTATCATGATAAAGATGGCAAACCACTTGTAATCATTTTTTTTCCCCCGTGATTTCACACAGAGGTAAACAAAACAGATTATATCAGCTGTAGCCCGGTGAATAATTAAGCTCAACCTAACTTCATGTTGTTTTTGTGTGTTTCCAGCCGACTCGTTTTAAAATGGGACATCAGACTTATTTCATTGTAACCTTGTTTGCTGAGCTTGTCGTCCGTGTTTTTTAAACTTTATGTTCACGTTTAACATGCTAACAAGAGAACGGGGTGGGGTGTGGAGTAACCGATGTGTTTGTGGTGCCATGCCATGGTTCCAACGGCCCATTATTCTGAAACTCTTAACAGCCTGAAAAATGGCTCATGGGACTGGAAAACAAACGTCCATTGTCAAAAACACATGTTTCCTGTAACAAACGGACCCCAGGAAGACGCCGTTAGCTGACGTTATGGCGTCAGCTAACGGGGATCCTAATAATCTAAACTGAACAGATGCACATGGGTAATTCTTGTGCAGAATGATGTCATTATACCTTCCCTGTCACAATATACTTTATTCTACTGTGGCAAGGCATGACCCCGCCCTACTCTGCCTATGATTGGCTAGTACTCGTTGCCTTCGATGGTTAGGTTTGGGCATGAGGGGGGATATCGGTTGGGTTTGGGGAGGAATCTCAGAGTAAGCCAATCAGACGCTGAAAAGATGTGGAAGGTCCGATGATGTCATTTTGCATAATAATTAGCCATGTGCTTCTCTGTGTTGCATGGAGAGTGTGATTTTTTTTGGAGCAATGGGCCTCCAGGACAGTGGCTGTTTGGTAGCACAAGCTCGGCTATAACAATGGCTGGGTGAAGTCTAAACCTACCCCACTCTACTAAAAACCAGGACAGCAAACGTTGCCCTAAACTCGGATTACAGCCAACTCTGGCCTCACGGTTTACGGAGCCTGATATCCTCATGTATTTAGTTCATTAACTTGTGCTTTTCTTTTGAAAAGGATGAAATAGCCATCGCCCTCTTAACCCTTCAGATACCAAGTATCACTCTTACTACGTCCCCATGCACATCATAATGTGCCTTTTCTTTAAACTGTGTTCCCTGCTCTCTCATTGATGAAAACCCCCTTTTTTTCAACTTCAGGGCGTTGAAGATGGCAGTGTGGATCCAGGCCCAGCAGCTCCAGGGAGATGCTCTGCACCAGATGCAGTCTCTCTACGGTCAGCATTTCCCCATTGAGGTGCGACATTATCTGTCCCAGTGGATAGAGGGCCAGCTCTGGTGAGTTACCCTGCAGCACAGACATAATACGTGTGTGTATGCCCACATGTAAGCTTGCACAAATGTTTGCATTGAATGTTTGTCCATGGAAGCCCAGAAGGAGAGTTGCTCTTTGTTTGCTATATTTAACATCTCAGAGTCAATCTATTAGCCATGTGCGTTTGTTTTAATGCACATGTCCACTTGTCTTGTGTTTTATGTGTGTGTGTGTGTGTGTATGTGTGTGTTGTTAGGGATGCCATAGACCTAGAGAACCCGCAGGAGGAGTTCAAGGCCAAGCGGCTACTGGAAAGTCTGATCCAGGAGCTGCAGAACAAGGCCGAGCACCAGGTGGGAGAGGACGGCTTTCTACTGAAAATCAAACTGGGACACTACGCCAGCCAGCTCAAGGTAAGTCTTTTGGAAATATGCCTCACCAACCACAAGAACAGCACTGCGTACCCAGGAACACACGGCACTCTACCGGTTCACTTTCCTTTCTGATTGAGAGACTTGAGGGCCGGGGTGCCAAGTAGAGCCAAAGTTAAGTATAAACTTATAGTATAAACAGTATAAACTGTGGCTTTCAGTTATTTCTCAGATTTATCAATAAAAGAGGCCTTGATTTTAAAAATGTAAAAATGTGCTTTGGTACTTCATCTATAGCTAAAAAGCCTGGAGAACAAAGAACACTGGAGCATGAAAAGCCAAGAACAACTCCGGAGGAATATTGAAATGAAATTATGTTTCCATCAAGACCTCTCGCCTTTAAACAACGTGAGAAGAGATGAAGTGGTTGGAAGATGTAACTGTTTGCTTTTGTCCTTGCACACGGCGGACAATATGTTTTAAGAACAGGTTATATCTACTAAGAGAGAGGGCCTTGGTAGCCAGCCAGCGCTGCTATTTATGATCGAGCTCCCTGCTCACAGAGCCGTCCTTCTGTTTGTCTTCTCCCCTCCCCTGAAACCAGGCAGAGAAACAGGGTAAAGGGGAGCTGGCTGTGCAACATCAAAACTGCAATCCCAAATTCCTACTTCTCTGTTTTCCCCTGGGTGATCGTGAGCGCACATGTACTGATGTGTAATATATGAAATGTGTCCTTTTCTGGGAATATCACAGGAGAACTAACCCCCTGCTGATGCCCTGTGCTATTTGTATTTCTTTCTACATCTTAGTGCGGCGTGTGTCCTCGTACACGTAGCTTGATTTTACGTTTTAATCTTTTAATGCAATGTCACTCCCCGACTTGAAGCAGGAAACTACTCGACTCGCAACAGTGTCTTTCAGACAGAAAGTGAAACCGCAATTTGTTTACACCAAAAAAAAAAATGATTGTAACACATGCACCAGCAGTGTGTGCGTGACAATGTGCGTGAATGCTAATGATTGATATATGAAGTGCTCCGTGCTTCCGAGATGGGTCTCATTAGGCTCGCCTAATGGGTTTTAGTGCTCCAGAACTTGGCGAGCTTCTAAATTGGTGAGTCCTGTGTGAGGCGGACGCTCCGCTCGTCAGGGGCTAATAGGCCTTAACACGGCACATGTGCTCCTTGTCTTTCAGAGCACGTATGACCGCTGTCCGCTGGAGCTGGTCCGATGCATCAAACACATCCTCTACACGGAGCAGAGGCTCGTCAGAGAGGCCACCAATGTGAGTAGGGTGCACGCGTTGTGCTGCGAAATACATATTTGCGAGCTGACACCTGCATGCACACTGCAGACGTCCCCACTGTAATGTAAACTTGCTTAGACAAAACACCTGTGGCTTGTTCATGCATTATTCATTACACAGCCCGTACAAAGCCTGAAAACACAAACAGAAGCTCAACTACTTAATGGTGACTGATTCGGCAGGCTGGGTAATTGCGTAACTACTCTCCGTTTCCTCCATTCACCCCCCCCCCCCCGAAAGGTCTGCAGATTCCTTTGCGTTATAATAAAAAACAATACCTTCTCAATCATGCTGTGAAGTGGACTTGCAAAAGTAAACTTTTTTGTTGTTTCGCCACTGCAACGCTGCAAATGGAGGGAAGAATAAAATGGAAATCAAATATTTCACGGTTTATAAAAAGCCCTGAGTTATAAAACCATAAAAGCCAGCAGTGCGTAAAACATCTGACTCTCAGCAACCCCTGCGGCGAATTGATTTCCAGTCACAACATGCCTTTTCTATTAGTGGAATGCATATTTGGACTGATTGAATTTCACCGTCTTTAGTCACCTTTAGGTAACATAGTGCTCTCGCCCACGCGGTCTGCCCGAGTACGATGAGCATTGCTTCCCTCTCTGTTTGCAGTGATCCCATCAGGCTTGTGCTCACTGAGGATTTCACTGTCAAATAGCCCAACTGCCACACGCGGGCATCAATGAATCGAGTCCAGCTTGGTTTCATATTCCTGCTCCATCCCCTACAAATATCACATGTCTCTCAGCTCACCAGTAGCCCGCTATTTCCCCTAACAGCTATCATAAACAACCCAATGACAGACAACACACAGGCCACGACACCTTACCAATTACTGTTTCCCAAAACCCCGCCGTGTCCCTCCGTCTCTCTCCGTGCCTGTCTCTCAATCACACTTTGTAATTGACAGTCGAGCTCTCCGGTGGGGGGGATGATGGACAGCATGTCTCAGAAATACCAACAGATCAACCAAGCTTTTGAGGAGCTTCGCCTGCTGACCCAGGACACGGAGAATGATCTGCGCAAGCTCCAGCACAACCAGGAGTACTTCATCATCCAGTACCAGGAGAGCCTCCGCATCCAGGGTGAGACCAGAGGACCTGCATCTCGTTATTGCTGCGCTAAAGTAGTGCAAAAGTCCTGACTGACCAGACTGTGAGGAGACAGAGAATTAGCTGTCAACAGTTTTCATCATCAGTTATTCAACAGCGCTGGTTTCAAGCTTTTCAAATGTGCCGGTTTTTCTTCCATTCTAAATACAATACATTGGAAATGTTGGACTGTAAATTGGACAAAACCTATTTAATTTACCATTTCACTATATGTTTGAATCAAGTATATGCCACAGGTGCGAAATTGTATAATGAAGGTCATTCCACACATGCATTTCACAGCTGTCTGGAATATGCAGGACACTGTAGATTAGCGATGGAAAACAAACACCTGGAGCTTCCATAAGCAGCAACCTTTGCATTCATGTTGCATAATTCACAAAACAACACCGTCTGCGTTACGCTAGAGGAGGTTCTCCTGAGTAAATCATTATCCCTCTCGGGTGTACATGTATGTACACTGTATATATATATGTGCAGGTTAAAGATTTTCACCTCCCCTCTCTTGTCCTCCCGTCCTCACTAAACCCCCCCCCCCCCCCCCCCTCTGGATGGCAACAACCCCACTCTCCTCCTCAGCTCAGCTGACCAGCCTGTCCACGCTGCCCCCTGCTGACCGGCAGCTACGGGAGCCCGCCCTTCTCAGCAAGAGAGCCACTGTGGAGGCATGGCTGACCAGAGAAGCCAACACACTACAGAAATACAGACTGGTGAGACAGGAACATGCACACTCAAAGAAAAACGCCACTGTCTGTGTGTGTGTGTGTGTGTGTGTGCGTGTGTGTGTGCGCAAGAGTGCTCGTGTGTTATCCCCAAGTCAAACCTCCTCGTTTCTGTCCATGCGCAGGACTTGGCAGAGAAGCACCAGAAAACACTGCAGCTGTTGAGAAAGCAGCAGACCATCATTCTGGATGACGAGCTGATCCAGTGGAAGAGACGGCAGCAGCTGGCAGGCAACGGGGGCCCGCCGGAGGGAGGCCTGGACATCCTGCAGTCCTGGTGAGCCCTCCTCCACCTCCCACCAAGATCACAGCCGCTAGGCTTCCTCTCAAAGCAAAGGGTCACAGGTTTACAAGCTTTCAATTGACTACCGCTGGGTTCATTTCCAAAGTGTATTGGCTCCTAATAACCGAGACATAGGCAGGCTAATCTGACTAATCTTTTTTGGAGAGTCCAGTCAAGGGTTTCATAGTTGTTGTGAACTATCCTGTTTCAGTTTGAATCGCTAATCTTCTGCTGGAGTGAAATCTTCTGCAGTGCAGATATAAATTCTTGCTTGTGTGTGTTTTCGTGTGTGTTTTCGTGTGTGTTTTCGTGTGTGTGTCAGGTGTGAGAAGCTAGCAGAAACTATCTGGCAAAACAGGCAGCAGATTCGGAGGGCAGAGCACCTCAGACAACAGCTGCCCATCCCCGGCCCCATTGAAGAGCTCCTCAACGAACTCAGCAGCACTATCACAGACATCATCTCAGCATTGGTCACCAGGTGTGTGTTGTTGTTCAAGCTCATCTAAACTGCTCATCTAAACTGCTCATCTTGACTAAACACGCTGATTGAAGGACATGAATGTCAGTCAGTATAGAGTCAAAACAAGTATATCAGCCCCAGCGTGTGTGTAGCTGGGTGTGTGTGTGTGGGTGTGTGTGTGTGTGTGTGCGTGTGTACATCGAGGCATCGCCGTTTCCTGCACTCGGTGGGGGCCTTTCTGCAAGCAAGTCTTACTTACACAACCGTAGTTGCGTTGGTCGACAGAGTGAGAGATATCATCTTTTACTAAGATCTCAGTAAGCTGTGCATTGATATATTTGTTAACGTGCACCGACCACCCTGCCGTGGTCTCTAACCCTAGATTTAGTCTTGTAAAAGGTCATGTTTACGTTTCAGACCTTAAAGGGATAGTTAGTGTGTTTTTGAAGTGGGGTTGTTTGGTACTTATCCATAGTCAGGGTATCACTTACAGTACCTAATGTTTCACCTGGGGGGGGCGTGCCAACCGCTATCTACTGTACACTGGATATGGATATGTTCCTCTAATAACCCCGCTTCAAGTCACCTGAACTATCTCTTTAAGATTTCAGTCCTGGTTGATTTGGGGACACCTGTGGTTACTATGGTACCAGCAAGCATTCGTCGACTAACGCTCGTGCGATTTGATTTAATCAACAGAGAAACTCATTTCTTGGAAATAAGTTATTCTGCCTGAAAAAGCGTAAAGATCGACTGATCGACTGAAGAAATCGTAGTCGATCAGTCGACCAATCGGTCATTTTGGTCTTAGTCACGAAGAAGTTGCTTGCTCTGTTTTCAGTGCAGCCAAACAAACTCATGTTTTGCTGGAAAAGCAGTCGGTCAGTGATAATTTCAACTGCATCCAGAGGCAAAGGATGGAAGTTAAAGGCTTCTAAAAAGATCTGCAGAGACAAAGAAAATGCAGTTTGCAAGAGATTGAAGGACAGCTAAGGCACTTGCAAGCTGTTGCAGTTCATACTTTTTGGACCCAAAGGCACATCTGCCAGGGTCTTTTAGCCCTCCAGCATCTCTGAACAGGAGGTAATCTGAAGCTTTTTGACAGTATCCTCTCCTACCTTTCTTGTAGATTTTCCCTGCAGGGACCCTTAGCACATTGAGAGGCTGTGTCCGAGTCACAGCGATTTCTGATTGGCCACAGACATGCCCCGCGCCCACAAAATATAGTACTGCTATCACACCCAGTACAAACACAGGTTATGTTTCCTCAACAACATCCTCTCTATATTCCCCTGAAGCCCCTGGAGGCTTCAGGCTGAGAATGGGAGAGTGTTGTTTTCACATCACTACTTCGTTCGGCTACAGACCAGAGGGGCTCGAAGGCTCATAACAACAGTATGTATTTGTTTCCAAGCTGCCCCTGATCCTGCAGGAATAATGATCAGGCTGTGTCTGCTGGTGCCTCACTTCTTGCTCTCTGCTTGTGTTAATGTGGAAATCAGAAGACAGCTCGACAGAAAATCACACCGTACTTCCATTACCTTCAATACCTTCCATTAGTGCACCACGGTTATTCTCAAAGTATACATCGTATGTATGTTTAAAGTCTAATAATAATAACTGCACAGTTATTTGTATGCTTTAAACATGCATTGTTTACTTTCTGTGTTAGGTTCGCAGCCTTTTTGACATATTTTTGGCTCCATTTTAAGAGATGCTTCAAAAGAAAAAATTGGGGAAGAGATTATGTTCAGCAAAGCACTGAGCCACCTGGGTTTTGTTCCGTCATTAAGTCAGCCTAACTCCCCGTTTTGTCTCCACAGCACCTTCATCATTGAGAAACAGCCACCACAGGTGCTGAAAACCCAAACCAAGTTTGCCGCGACAGTGCGCCTGCTAGTGGGTGGGAAATTGAACGTGCACATGAACCCTCCGCAGGTGAAAGCCACCATCATTAGTGAGCAGCAAGCCAAGGCCCTGCTGAAGAACGAGAACACAAGGAAGTAAGTCCAGCGCCCCAATCATATCACTGTGGATTAAAAACAGAAAACCCCCAGAAACAATTACAAATAGGACGTTGGGGTTTTTGTGGCGGTTCAGACCTGAAGTAGCAGTGTGTGAGATTCAGCAGCATCTAGTGGTGAGGTTGCAGATTGTATTCAACTGAATACCCCTCAGCTCACCTCTCTCTGTTCAAGCATGTCGGAGAACTACGGTGGGCTTCCAATAAAAAAAAAAAAAAATGCTATAGGCTCTCTAGAGGCTGTGTTTGGTTTGTCCATTCTGGGCTACTGTAGAAATGTAAAGAAAACACATCTTAGGAAATCCGCCTAAATCCTACACACTGCTACTTTATGCTCTACGGTTTGTTTTTAATTCATATATAACTTCACTTTATAATCAAGAGTTTTCACTCACAAGCGCTTTCACGCTGAAGCAACAACAAGTCATCCTGCTGTTCCCTCTTCTTTGTTTACACGTTTCAGTATTCCCGCTTCATCTAGTGGGGACATGGCACCATTAAGATAAGGATTCTTTAGTTTTCTACAGGGATTACTGGAGCCCAGGATGAACTCTGGCCCTAATGTGTTTCCATACCTCACCACAGAGACATGGCTGGAACTTGAACAATGCCACAGAGGAATCTATGGTGTGGACGCAGAATCCACATTTAGCCTGTTCCACATTCCTCCCGACAAACAGAAACCGTCCGAGACCGTAGGTCAGCCAGTGGTTATATGGATGAGCAATTCAACAGCTCAGCCATCATCTGCTGAGTCACACCCAAGCCAGTTTGTATGGCACCCAATCTGCAGCCCCGAGACATCTGCTTGGTGTTTTCTCATGTAGAAAAGATAGAGGTAGTTAAACCATCCAATTATGGGAGTACGAACATCATCCCTACACCCTGCATGTGTTTCACGCGGCTCCTGCCGTCCAAAGCGACCATAATTTAGTTTTAATCTGTTCTGGGAAGAATAAAATTCTCAGCACACGAGTCACAGCAGACATTACAGCGAAGTGACTCAACCCCTTGATTGTCTCTCCCCTTTAGCGATAGCAGTGGAGAAATTCTCAACAATAACTGCGTGATGGAGTACCACCAGACGACAGGCACTCTCAGCGCCCACTTCAGGAACATGGTAAGTGCTTCTGAAGTGAAGTAACTACACTGAGTTGGATATCTTAGTAAATATGGGCCTGATGTAGAGTGCAGCTCACCCTTAAGTCCGATGTGTGTGATGACAATGTCCGTGAGTACAGTACTATGGACATTTATTGCAAAAGTGGCTCCGTGATAGCTATGCTTGAAATAACATTTTCCTCAGATCGGTCTGCAGCTCCAGCAGAGCCTCTTGCTACACATGCATGTTAGAAACAATCGTCAGAGACGCGCATACACGTCGGCCCTGCAGTCTGACTCAAAGTGAATTGTGCTTGTGCACGTGCAGTGCATATGATGTGTGCATTGTCGGCCTAACTGTACGGTGTTGTTCAGTGTTGCTCATTCCTACACGTGTCGTCTTACCTGTAGTCTTTGAAGAGGATCAAGCGATCGGACCGGCGAGGAGCGGAATCCGTCACAGAAGAAAAGTTCACTATTCTGTTCGAGTCGCAGTTTAGTGTCGGAGGCAACGAGCTTGTCTTTCAAGTGAAGGTAAGGGGGCGCAGAAAAGACGATAATAGCCTTGACGCACAACGATACTCGCCATTGTTACTTCTGCAACCTTGAACACTCCAACACATACTGTAAAGCACAGTGCACCACATCAGCCCGACCAATCCTACTCATTCCCATCCGTCTTCTTCACAGTTCTTTTATGATGTTAATTAAAACGCTCTCATATCCCATTAGAACCACAGGCGATGATGATTTTGCAGTGTTTATTGTTACAGCATTCTTAAACTGATGGCCTCCCCTCTTTCTTCGAGCAGACGTTATCACTTCCTGTCGTGGTGATAGTTCACGGTAGCCAAGACAATAACGCCACAGCAACTGTGTTGTGGGACAACGCTTTTGCAGAGCCGGTAAGTCAATGTTTTTTCTGTCTTTAAAATGATATTTAGAGATGATTAAACCTTCAAAAACACCTAAACTTAGCAGTTTTATGTATCAAATGTACCTTTTTATTTATCACATTGTCAGCATACTTTTTCACAGTCAAAGACGCACCAAAACATTGTCACTAAAGGCCGCATGTCTTTAAACCCAAGTGCTCCGATTAATAGATTTCTTTTCTGTTTAATACATTTTGACAATTTAAAGGTGCTAAATTCAAAATTCTGAACATTTCTATTGCCTCCTCACGCGGAGGGTGGCTGCTAAGCTTCCGCGCCGATGCCGTCGGTCGGTACGCCGTTATCAACTGTGACCGCCGTATGAGCGCAGTGCAGAGGGCGGCCATCACTAACCGCATCTGTGCTGTGATTATATGTAATCACAGCACAGAGAATATAGCACATTTAAGCAATTGGAAGGAGATGCTGCGGGGACCCTCAATGGGCATTCGTTCTGGTTTTCATGTAGATCTGAATGCATTTTCCATTGATCTGGAGCAGTTAATTCATTAGAAGATGTAATCCTTGTGGAAACAGTGATGCAATATAAAAGCTCTTGTTTATGTGCTCACATTTGCACATTTCACGCATGCCTATGTTTTGCATTCTGCTGCCGCCTCACACGCGTCGGTTAGGCTCATGTAAATCCTCTGCTGTCTCCACCGCCTCTACAGGGACGGGTGCCTTTCCTCGTGCCAGATAAGGTGCTTTGGCCTCAGCTGTGTGATGCCATCAACATGAAATACAAGGCTGAGGTGCAGAGTAACCGAGGCCTGTCGGAGGAGAACCTGGTCTTCCTGGCTCAAAAGGCCTTCAGCAGCTCCAGCAACAACCCCGACGACTACCGCAACATGACGATGACTTGGTCACAGTTTAACAGGGTCAGCTGCTGTGCAGTCTCAACATGCTAATTATCTGTTATCTTCAGTTGGAGTTTCAGATCGAATGTATGGAACATACTTGGAAAGAGTTTTCTCCTCTTTGCATTTTTTTATTTATTTTTTTCATATGTCCACAGGCCAGTTTCCGTAAGCCATCTTAGCGGCATGCTTGTTCTCCATGGAGTCATTTACTTTTGGTTATTCATACACAGAAATATCTCATGCTCCATTTGCACATCTCCTGCAGCCCTATTCTGTAGTGGACTTGAGAGAGAGAGAGAGAGAGAGAGCGCCTCATTGGTCGCCAGGTCTTCATCTTAATGGGCCTGTTTGTCCACACAGTGAAAGGCCGGAGGCCTCATTTTCTGGCTCAACGCAGCTGGTGATGGCAGAAAATGCACTCACATTTACCACACACCATCAGTCTCATTAGATTACAGGAACATCAATGTTTCCAGACTGGTGCAGAGGCTGCACACATACACTCACTTTTCACCCGCTCTTCTCTTTCCTCGCTCGACATGTACACAAACCGCCGCACACTGTTAAATCGTAAACACGACTGGGACGAGGACATGTTGTTCTCTGTATTTATGGACTGGATGGACATGAGGGAATGTGGAAACCTTTTAAAAGATGAACGTATCCTGTGTGCTTTTTAAAACATCATTTTATTTTTTTTTCTCCCCCCCCCCCCCCCCCCCCAAAATACATTTTGCTCACAGGAAAGCTTGCCAGGGAGGAACTTTACATTCTGGCAGTGGTTTGATGGCGTGATGGAGCTCACAAAAAAGCATCTCAAACCACACTGGAATGACGGGTAAGGCAAATTCAGTTTCTTTTTTGTCAGTTTCAATCTTTGGCTGTAAAACGTGGCAGAACAGGGAAAAATAAAAGCACTATGCCTCCTTTTTTCACTTTAGTGGTTGGATATTTTATCAGTCTTTACAACTCAGGCAATAGTTCACGTTCACGATTTTCCATGGAAACCTGGACCTGCTCTCCTCATAAACTAGGAATGAAATAAAGGAGAGCGGTGGGGAGGGAATGCACATTACAACATCAATGCCTTTCCTTTTCTATCTCTTGCCCTCGTTTTCAGAGCCATACTGGGCTTTGTGAACAAACAGCAGGCTCAGGACATGCTGATGTCCAAACCCAACGGCACTTTCCTTCTGCGCTTTAGTGACTCTGAGATCGGAGGAATTACAATTGCCTGGGTGGCAGAAAATCCTAACAAAGCAGGTATGACTCCGTCACTGTCACATCACAGATGGTACTGGTAAAATGTTTTGATATTGGGTCTAGAGGATTTAATCCCAGCCAAGCCTTATGGATGTACCAGCTAATAAGTAGCTGCAACGAATGCTGAATGCTTTGATCATCGAGAAATAATGCAGGGCTTTTGTGAACTCATTCCGTGGCCGCTCCACTCGTTCTCCTGCAACATCGCTCAGCCAACTGAGCTGGTTTGAGCTCGGGCCTGGCGTCCTCGTGTTGCTTACCGTGCGCTGAGCTCACAGTTGGTTTCAGTTTATTGCGATTGATAAATAGACTGAAACTAAACCCCCGGACAGGCTCACGTTAGGTAAGACCTTCTTGAAGCTTGGCAATCAAACTTTTTACTGTGACGACCTTCCAAAAATCACCATGAACCAGGGCAGGAAAGCCAGATACACGGCTTCTGTCACGCGTCAATGTTGTGCTCACAACTCGTGTCCACATGCCTGCAAGTGCATGGCCAATAAACATCATTTATTTCAGGTTTAAAGCGGCCAGTTGGAGCTTGAAGTTAGATTCTTTGATAACATAATTGCAACTCTTGCTTGTGATGTAGATTTTAGATTAAAGTCCTGGAGAAAGACTGATTATGTTACCATCGTTGCTGACACTGTGTTTCTGCAGGCGAGAGGATGGTTTG
The DNA here is from genome assembly GCF_910591455.1 of Pholis gunnellus. NCBI lineage: Eukaryota > Metazoa > Chordata > Actinopteri > Perciformes > Pholidae > Pholis > Pholis gunnellus. The sequence goes on from NC_136544.1 coordinate 7,967,241, forward strand.
GAACCTCATGCCCTACACAACCAAAGACTTCTCCATTCGCTCTCTGGCTGACCGCATCAGCGATCTCAATCACCTCCTGTTCCTCTACCCCGACAGACCCAAGGATGAGGTCTTCTCCAAATATTACACCCCACCCCTCTGTAAGCAACCGTCTGTTTGCACAGGCAGCTGTTACTTTCAAAATTCAATATCGCAGCTTCGAAGCCTGTGCAGTGAACGGATGTATTGATTGCTGCATGACGGCTTCTCTCTCTCTCTCTCTCTCTCCCCCTTGTTTGTCTTAAAGCCAAAGCAGTGGACGGCTACGTGAAGCCCCAAATCAAACAAGTGGTGCCCGAGTAAGTATCAAGCTTCCTGTTTGCCTTTCCTCCTATCCTTCCATTCCGGCTCTGACTCCTTCCCTGCCGTCCACCCACCCGCTTCTCCTCTGTGCCAACATTTAGAGTTAATCACGAAATATTGGACCCTGAATTCAGATCAGCTATTAGTCAGCTGTTACAGTTGGAGGAGGCCAATTAAGGGCGGCCAGGGTTCCTGAGCGAGCTTGTCTTCCACTCATCATTAGAGTTAGGCTTGTTACTTAGCAAGCCCCGCTCCCCGCCTGTCTCGGCGGTTGGTTCACCCACGCTACAGAGAATGGCCGTAATGATGCAGCGAGGCCTGGAAAACACGCTGAGGGTAGTTGCTTTGGCAACTGCTGAGCATAGACTCATCGGCTTTAATCTTGTGTGTGTTTGCGCGCGCGTGTGTGTGTGTGTGTGTGTGTGTGTGTGCAGGTTTACTACACCCAATCCAGACCCAGCAAGTGGGAACCCAACCTATATGGATCACGGCGCCTCCCCGGCACCCGTCAGTCACCCTCACACCTACGGCATATTCCCACCTATGTGAGTCAACAAGTCCTTTGAACATATGACTCTGTCTGAGTGTGCGTGTGCATTTTGTATAGAATAAAGTGTCTTGTTGCTCCTGCTGGGTCTTTTTTTTTTTGTTTTTTTTCTTTCTTTCTTTCGGTGATGTGCTGCCAGCTTGTCTGAGTGTGGTTTGGCTCCACTCTTTGTCCTGTGGCAGGAGTGACTCTATGTTGGACGCGGACGGAGAATTCGACCTGGACGACACCATGGACGTGGCGAGGCACGTAGAGGAGCTCCTTCGGCGGCCTGTAGAGAGCCAGTGGGGCGGCCAACAGTCCTGACCCTTGACCTTTTAACCCGTGACTACACCAAACAAACCCTGCTTCCCAACTTGCCCCACCCGCATTGACATTTCTCATGGTTTAATTCCATTCATTTCTCTTTTCTTTTTCTTTCAGATAGCTATAATGTGAAATGTTAATAATGGTTCGGATTTTTTTTTTTTCTTTCTTTCTGTTCAGCATGAAGAGCATGCATGTCTGTGACTTCTCCTGTTTTTTATTTGTGTCCATAAAGTGTTTGTAAAACAGACTCGGTATAAAACAAAACCTGCAATGTTACAGTATTGTGAAAAAGAAAAGGAAAGGTAATATTCATTCACATTGTGCATGCATTTCCACTTGATTTTGATTCGATTCAAAAGAAAATATGCTACTGTATTAAGTCATTTTAACAGTTGAATGTTTCTATTTTCACACATTTTCTGCTTTTGTAAATGGGTCATTAGTATTTCGATAGTGACGCTGAAAGACAAAGAAAAGAAACTTTCATGAAGAGTTTTGCTTTTGCTCTTAATAACATAATCGGAGTCATTGCTCTGCAGTCAGTTTTTTGAATCCACATACACTAACCTATAGGCAACTGACAGCACACACATCAGCACGCGCTTAAAGTGTACGACGCATTCGTTCTGATACACCAGCTGAAACACAGGAGGCGTGTTCACGCATGGCCCTCCCTCGGTCTCACGAGGCTACGTGTCGTCTTGTTTGTACACAGAAATGCAAACCTAAGCATTTACCCAACGCTGCCTGCTCGTCCTCTCAGGTCCCTCTGTTCCCCTCGTCGATGCTACCTCGCATTATCCTACTGACAGTCGTCGTTACCATTTGGTTCTCTTTGTTGTTTCTGCGCCACGTTTCACGCCGGTAGATGCGGCTGTTTGGTTTTTGCTCTCGTGATTGAAGTGTCACGCGTCTGGTCGGTATTCCTGAATATTCGGCTCCCTTCTGACTTTTCCCACCGCCTATCCGTCCACTCGTGTAGCTGTGTGGTGACACTGTGCGCAAAAGTCTCCGTGTGACCTCGTGACCTGCACCAGCAGAGCTGAAGTCGCGAGGCACACAGCAGATCCCATAGACGCGGAGGCTTTGAAGGCACCAGCCGCTGGGCCACATGCAGAACTCGAGGATGTAGTGTCACCTTCTTCTGTCTGGCTTTGGTTTTTGGTCAAGATTAGTTTTCAGTGTGTGTGTGTCCCCTTTTTGCTACACATAAAAGATAACAAATACATTGGTCGGCTGGAAAAGGTTGAGACTATATCCCCCTCCTCTAACACACACACACACACACACGCACACACACACACAATGCTGAATAGAACACGTGTCAACAGCCTTGCACCTCAGGAATGAATCGCTTTGCGTCGCGTATGTACAAGCCAAATAGAAAATGATCAATGTATACAGAATATATGAATATATTTTCTCTATCATAATTCTATTTTATTATTGTTTCTCTGGCACTCCCCCTATTGAATGTAACACCATTTGCATGTTGAGGATATTTGTACGAAATCCCTCCTCAGTGTGAGCAGACGTTTCAAGTCTTGTGTCGCCAGAAGTACCCGTTGAAAAGACGGACACCGAGTAACTGGAAATCAGAGATGAAGAAGAACTTATGATGTACTTTTGTGTTTGTTTGTCGGACAGACATTAATATTTAAGATATTCCCTCGTCTTATCTTTTCATTTCCTCCTTCAAACGTTTCTTTTTTTGTACCTCTGCTAATTTTGACATCCCAAGCTAGATGAGCTGTCTTGTGATATATCCTTCATTACCAGTATCCTCATCATTTTCTCATCAAAGCTTTGTTCCACTGTAAACTGTGTTTGTTTTGTTTTTGTTTGTTTGTTGTTTTTTTTTGATGATGATGATGATGATGTAGATGGCGCTGTGTGCTGTTCGATGTATGTACCATGTTTGTGGTTTGGGTTTATCACTTGGGAGGTTTTCCAAGAGAAACAGCTGTTGAGTTGAAAAGAAGAAAATAAAGTTTTATAAATAATTTGAACTATTATGTAATTTATAGCAGCATTTCAACATTTACATACATTTTAAGATTTTGATGTCACTACAAAATAAATGACATTTTTCTTTGTCAACACCATCGATTTAATCCCCAAGCGGCAGAGCGTCACTCCAGCAGCTCGCCTGGATTCAACAGGAACGTGCAGAGTTCGTTTTGTGTGCAGCTGCATCGTGTACAGTACAGGAGGCCGTTCTTTAATGGGAACTACTATTTAGACACAGCTGGCAAAGAGTCACTGTTCGCTGCTGTATTATTAAGACACTGCAGCATGTGAAGTGAATGTCTCCACAGTCGAGGCCAAAATGATTTTATGTTTAAAGGTTCGACAAAATATTGCACTTACCATCACACTGTGTACAAAAAATAAAATACAAAATTATACTTGAAATAGATATGTTAGTAGTTTTACCTCAAAGGAACAGACTATTTTCGAAAGCGTACTTTTGCTTTTAAGATTTATCTCCAGTGCTGTCAGTCACTTGTTTCATACCATTTTTGCACAATATGAATATCAACTGCAGGTAGTTCATAATAGGTAGACGATGATTGATCCCCCTAAATGATTTTAGGGTATTGCAGTTGTAAAAAAGGTATTATGTCCATGTGGAGGTAAAAACCTCTGACATTATAAGAATTCACACTCGTTTGTCGAGTTGGGGAGTCGGTTTTGCATATATATATATATATATATATGTAAATGTATGTATATATATATATATATCATATATCACATGAATGCACTCTTTAACAGTTTATTAAAATCCACTGCACTACGACCTTCAAGCGCAGCATTCATGACTTGATCACAGATGTTCAGAATTAGCTCAATTCTACCATCTGGTGGATATAAGAAGCACAGAATATTTTTTCGGTGTGTGCATTTGAGCTAAAGCTTAAATGTTAATTGCCTACCCGGAGTCAGGCCTAGGAAAGATGATAAGTAAATCAAATTTGCATAAAATTCAATAAAATGTGACCAATTATTGCTTTAATAGTCTTCACTATTAGGTTATTGTACCTTTAGTTAGCGACTAGTAGCTTCTTGAAGAGAAAGATAGTATTATTATGGTCAATTATGCATGCCTGGTGTTTTTTGATTATGTATACATTATCTACAGGCTACTATGTCAAAGGCTTCAGGTCTGGGATTGTAATCCAGTGCACAGGGCTCCTTGAGGTCAGTGGTGGGTTGTTGCTTGGACACCAAACCTGCATCCATTGTAAGGGCTTTTAGGTACACTTTCAGAGTCAATATCACTTATATTCATACATATTTATACATGTTCCCAGTCAAAGAAAACCATAACTCGTTGTTCTTTGATGTGGACACCTCCTCGTTCCTGTGTAGAATGCTGATGCCTGTGGTTGAGTGTGAAGTATCCCAATGAATCCACCAGATGGAGACATGTCCCATGTTGTCACATGGAAGGCTGAGGAAAGGCTGATCAGTGCCAGAGGTAGGCAGAGTGCAATAACATCTCCATGCCATGCAAATGATTACAGACCGTGGATGTAAAAAGAGAACTAATTCTGTTCTGGTGATCTTTTGCATCCTAAAAGTGGGAAAAGGTCATTTTGGGCCTAATTACATCACCCAGAAGTTGTAAATCCATGGTTTCACCACTATGTAAAATCTAATGCAGATCTCACAAATCTCCTTAGATTTAGGCAACAAACCTTCTTAATTAGGTGTAGGCAAGGACCTGGTTTTGGGTTTCAATAAACCTTGTCTGGCAGAAAGCCCTGAAGGCAAACTTCTCCCGCTCTTCCTGGAGTCTTGATACAGACGCACACAGGACAAGTTATCCTTCAGGGCTATCTGCCAGAAATGGTTTATTTTAAGCCCAAACATGACCTTTTACCTAAACCCAATCAAGTAGGTTTGTTGCCTAAACCTGAGGAGATTTCTGGCAGAAAGCCCAGAAGGCAAACTTCTCCCATGTGCAAAAAAACGGTTGCCATGAGCTTCTAGCCGAGCCTCCTCCCGTTAGGTAACAGTTATGCTGGATGAATACGTTGCTTCATGTTTATCATGTCCTTATCTGGTGTTCGTCAAGACGTGCGCAACTGCCCCCAGTAATGGGAGAGCTCAGGTTCAAGACGTTAAAGTTGATAAAGTCCTATATATAGAACTATATATTATCTGATGACTCTGTTGAGGTTGTGTAGAGGACAAGAACCTCATGACCAGCTAGATGAGAGGACTTCTCTCCATCGTACCCTATTGGAAAGACAGAGCTTGGTAGAGGCAGCAGATGGACACACTGGTGTGAGGTGTTTTTAGAATTGTATTGCTCTTTTAAAAAAAGTCCTAATTAAATGTAGAATTTGTTGTATGTTGTGTTCAACTGTTCTTTACAATGTGCACGGCTTCGGTTAAGTTTCTCATAGCCTTGGTTTGTCAGGGACAGTTGGGTGACTCATATGCTTTTATGGCTGTTTGGGTCCAATTTTTAGATTTAAAGATCCCAATCCCTTTTCCCCAGATAGGGAATGTCCTGCAAAGCTAACTGGCTGTCCTTGGTTTCATGGCCTGGGTTGTATCTAATGATATTTAATAGTTTTAATGCAATAAGTCTGACAGTAGGTGTTAGTCAAAAGAAGCTCGTACGGTATTTGATTCTTTATTCTAGCTCGTCTGAGGCATGTCACCACCAGGTGTCAATAAAGTCCAAAGGATCAGACAGAGGCGTGCACTGACTGGGCAGATGTGGACGTCCGTTTGTTTAGATCATGTGATCATGTGTTTATTGCGCATTTAAAGAGTAACCATGAATGTAGAGTTCAATTGTAAAAAAACTGCACGACATGAAAAGCCTTTGCGAGAAAGAAGTCATGCGAGGTCCTTGTTGCACATGATGACCACATGGGCAGGCACAGGAAGTGCGGTGGCAAAGCTCAGGAAAACACACCCTCCGCTCCCTGGCTGTGAGCAGCAGGAACATCCTCTCTAGACATCAGCATTCATTCAAATGTACAACGCACGCACTTCATGTATCTGTGAGAAGTAGATCCTTGCTTGTGTGGTTTTAATATTACCCCAGTACCCTAGCAAACATACCCGTGTGGGCCCACTCTGTGTCGGTGTGGATTGACTGTGGGCACTGTGGGTTGGGGAAAACCCACACTAATTCCATCTGGGCCCCCCTGTGGATTGACCCATGTGGGAGAACCCAGGACCATGAAATCTCTGACGGATTTTTTTCCCCCCAAGTGTTGGAGGTGAGGGGGTTGTGGGCCAGGCCTCGGAGCTTGCTGCAGGCTGATTCGGGGCTGGAGAGTCAAAGCTATAGGGGCGTTGGGTGAGGGTTAGGGAGCCTCGGGTTCAGCCTGGGCCTGGGCAGCATACTGAAAGCTCCCAAGGCTGCCCTGGGGCTGTATAGAGTTAGGGTGAGGGGTTAAGGGTCGGACCTGGGCCCGGTGAGCTTGCTGGAGGCCGGCCAAGGATCAACAAGTGTCAGCACAAAGCACCAGGATCTTCTCTTCTATTGTCTTCCAAAACAATTCAGTCTGATACAAAAACTATTCAGGAGCCATTTCTGCTTTTTCTCCTTTCTTCATCTTCTCTGGTGTGAAGAGGCTTTTCCCTGCTCTCCAACGAAGTGTCAGCGCAGAGACCATACAATCTCTGGCTGATGGCTTTCAAAATGTATAGTTTTTGCAGCAGTGTTTTCAGCTGGTAACACATTGCCATCTACTTACCTCCACTACAGAAGGTACTATCTTCCTTTTTAAGATAGGGAAAGATAACTGTAACTGATGCTGCAGACAGTCTAAGTGTGAAATAGAGGTGTTAGGAAACACGCAGGTGACACATGGTTTTCTACAAAAACCTTATGTGGATAATAAATCCTGAACATTTGACCGGATGACCCTCACTTCTATTCCCCTGTAAACCAACTGGGATTAGGAGTCGTGATCAATAGCCAGCTGTCATCAATAAGATGAAGCTCGGCTTCTGTTGATGGGCCCTGCAGGCAAGAGGGGGTCATTAGAGGCCTGAAGGTATATGGCGATAGAGATCCGTTGATACCAACTGCTACTGCAGCAGGAGGGAGCGGTGCCTAAACTGCACATAGGCATGGCTGACATCCTGCCACAGGAAACTAAAGCAAACCTCAATGGAAAACAACAAGGGTGTTATTTAGAGTGACATTGCAAATTTCAGTGTTCAAGAGTGCTGATGCAGTCGACTCTGTCTTTCACATTCTCTCGCACTTGCTGTTTTTATTTGAGCTCTGTCTTCGCCTCGGACGAACGAAAAAGCATGTTTTGCTCTTTCCGTCAGTCGTGAGCCCTGATGTGTTCCCCACTTCACAGCGCACTGAACATACAGTATTTGTGGGTGGACCACCGGGAGGCCCCTTATACAAGGCTGACAGCGGCCCCTTCTCGTGGACTCACGTGAACTGCTATGACCCTCAACTCCCCCCCCCCCCCTCGGTTTAAATCCACACGGAGCTGATGTTTAAGTTTGGCCGTCAGACTTTTCACATTAAAGTGAGACAGCTGGGCCAGGCGGGGAGGCTTTTAAAAGCAGAACTTTTGCTAAATAATTTCTGAGAATGCATAATACATGACCCTGAGATATCACGAGGGAAAAGGGGTTGAGAGTGAGTGAGGAAAAGAAGGAGGCGAGAGATCTCGCCTGTGCCCTTCTTCCCGGACATTTACTGTCTCAGTCTACCAGCAAGCATTCGGTCCCTTCATCCCCCTTTTCCCTTTTTCCTTCTGTCACATCACATACATTCACAAAATTCCGTTCACTTCTCCCCCTTCCTCTGTCCTGTGCGTCCTTGAGAAGTAGCTTGGCTCCGACGGCGCTCATATTTCTCTAAGACACTCTCCATCGTGGAACTGAATGTGATTAGAGAGGCTGTGTTTTGGCTGCAGATTAAGCCACTCATCACCACCCAAGGTCTGTGAAAATATCCATGTAGCAACACCCTTGAATAAGACCCATAACTTCTTCAGACTGTCTCGCCCTCTGACAAGACATCCGACTATTCCAAACCGCGTACAGTACTCCGCCATGTGTCGTGTGGGCGTTGCTATTTACCAGAAATAATGTCCCTATTTTTACACGAAGGACACGAATCTCAACAGAATCAAGTCTGCCGATGATGTAACTGGCTGTGGTTAGCTTAGCCATATTTGGACGCTCACGCTCTCTCTGCTGCACATGACTTCTTTGACACAAATTGGCTGTGATTGGATTTGCCTCCTCAGTGGGTTATAAATGGGGTTGCATTATCCCAGCTTACTGGCCGTGCATCGTCCCGATGATGCGAGTTGGCCTGATGTTTAACGCTGTACGCCATCGTTGTAGTTTATTTCGCCCTGGCCTCAGGGGCGTGAGCAGATGCTCAGTTTTATGGTATATGTGAAAGCAGGGGAGTCAAGGTCAGACTGCGTGCGATGATGTTGCACAACTGCAGCCTTTCCGAGTTCCTCTGAATGCGAGAGTGAATGAGTGGTGCTTATATTTACAGTCTCCACTCTGTTTGTTTGTCTTCGAATTGATTCCTAAGAAGAAGGGAGGCGGGGTGAAGGAAGAGCATCCTTGCATCTTTGATGAAGAGTGATACCGTAAAGGAGTGTCAACGCAAGTGTTCCGTGATAACCGATACTATTCTCCTTCGCACGTTTGGTGGGTGAAAACAGTGTTTGAGGTGGAGCAGGATTCCCATCACTGAAGCTACAGCAGCATGTTGAATAAGGAAACATGAGGAAATAAGGAAATAAGTGCTGCATAGCACCTTTCCTCGGAAACAAGGACACACGGTGTCAATTTTATTTATGCAGCCCAGTATCACAAATCACAGTCTGTGACAGCGTAGGACACCCTCTGTCCTTAGGCCCGCCATTCAGATAAAGAAAAACTCCCCCAGAAGACATTTAATAGGGAACAATGGAAGAAGAACAGAGCGGGGATCCGTGTCTCTGGACGGACAGACATGAAATAGATTTGTTGTGTATGGAACAGACCAACGTTGTCAAAACAAAAAGCGTAGACAATCTGGATGACACAATTATGGATAGATTGTAAAATAATGTGAAGAATGGACCCGGGAGGATGTCGAGCAACTTCCAGGTGCCACCACGCGACCTCCCCTTCACCCTGGAGACCTGGAAAGTGGACAGAATACACAAGGAGAGAGAGAGAGAGAGAGAGAGGGAGAGAGAGAGAGGCCCTCAGCTTGGACCCTCATGTGACAAACAAAGAGAGGGTTGGAGAGACGCAGTGGTTTTTCAGAAAGTTCACCGTATTCTCTTCAGCAGGACAAACATGGAAGCAGTGGGCTTAATCTCCTCTATTGGCTCAGACAGTATCATCCAGTTGCAGAGCTGCAGCCCTGGCAGTTTCAAACCTGAAATATGGATCTGATTGTTCGAGTCCAACCTGCTGTAGCCAAGGAAAATAACAGCTGACTCTTACAACTCAATTTGTTTCATATAGCTGTTGTTCGCGGTTAAAGGAAAAATAGGAGTGAAAAAAACTATGAACTGTGTGTCTGTTGTTTATCGATACAACAGTTGACTCTGAACATGTGAGCTATTCTCAAGACAATTAGCTTGTTTGAACGATGTCCTTAAAAATCTTAATATTGGGTCATTGATGTTTAGAGACTGGAAACAAAAAAGTTAAATCAATTTACAGATCTTTAAAAAGCTCCTTATTTAACTTAACTTATATGTTATTTTTAATTAAAAAATAATCATTTTTTAACCAACATTGTAGGCTATTGCACACCTTAGTGCTCGTGTTTCCTTTCCCAAGAGGACATCTTTTGGTAAGCCTGCTCCTCCTGAGATGACTACAGCTCAGAAATGCTTCCACCAATAAAGAAATGAAAAAATGCGGAACATTATATTTTCATAAAAATGTATTATTTCACTCATCTTCGAAATCACTCATTGTTAAATAGCGAGGCTCCCTAGCGCCCTCCTGGGGAGCTCTATAGATGGTACAGAGTGAGTTTGTACGTGAGTTACGAGCTCTTCACTTTTATATAATGATGATACTCTGTAAAATAAAACTATAGAGCCTAAAGCGTTGGCCTATCATACACTTTCCAATGATGAACTCACAAAAGTTCAATATAGTCCGTGTGCCGATGGGGAGACGGTGCGCGCGCACGCACGAAGCATCAAACTCCCGTTGCGCGAGCGAGGTGCTGGGGGTTTAATTGCACACGCACGCGCGCACGTGTGCACGCGTTTCGGGGGCTTATTGCGATTGCGCTCTCGCCGTCTTGAATTTGTCCCGCGGATGCATGCGAGAGAGGGGAAGCGCTCCCGTCTGCAAGCTCTGCAAAAGTGAGCAGGGCGCGAGGCGACGCACACCGCGGAGAGTCCACAAGAAGCGGACGTGGTGAGCGGAACCGATTTCTGAGGACACGAAAGTGCAAGCTGTAAACAGAAACGGCAGCGGCAACCCCCACCCCCCCCCCCAAGCATAAGTTATTATTCCCAGTGTTTTTTTTTTTGAGCACGCACGCCTCCAGAGAGCTAATCGGAGGGGGGTCGCGTGCGGGGTACGCCGATCTGCTCATGCTTTGACCAGGACGCCAGTCAGACTCTACCGTGCGCCCCCGGTGATGGACCGCCGGTGATCCGGAGAAGAAGACCGAGCCGCTCTGGACGTCAACAAGTCCACCTTTGCATTTGAGAAAATGGGCTGTTTTCACATCGAGGAGGGGTGGGCACTGCTGTAACGCCGGCGGACCATGGCAGGGGTACACGCTTCAGATGTTGTGTCGGGACATTTTCTGGATCCCACCGTCGTCGGCGCCCCGCCGGCCCAGGGCGCGACCAACACGGCGGGAATCACCGGCGACGCGGCCGCGCTGACTCTGACCGGTACCCGGGCGTACTTGGAGGTGTCGGCCGCTGCCCAGGGCTACGGAGCCGAAGGAGTTTACACCAACGGGCGGTACAGGGAGCACGGCAGTCCACGGATCGGGAGTGGCAGCCGTGATCATTCCGCCGAGAGAAGTCACCAGGGAGCTGGAAACGCACCGTGTGGCATCATGAAGGTTGGTCGATTAAAACAATAAATTATCCTCGCCTAACGATCGTCAAGGTGACGCGTGGGGAAGTCGCTAAGTGGCCACATTATACCGCGTAACAAGATAATAAACGGTTATCAAATGTGTGGTAAGCCTGTAAGTAAACTGTGGTCCAGACACTTTGCAGGGGGCCCTTTAGAGTTCCACCGGGTACCCCAGAAAAAAATGAAGTTTAGCACATCAAGAGAACGCATGAAGGGATTGCCCCGAATTAGTCTTCATGCCCCCACAGAGGAGACAACAGAAATACAATCCACTCATCAATGACAACGAATGCTCAAATCTGTATTGTGGGTCCTGTGCATATGGATGCCCTTGCATGCTGTGTGTCAAACTCACTGATGGGAAAAGAAAACAACACTTTGCCATGAAGTCTGTGCTTTAATCATCCAGAGATCCTGTAAACCCCTTCACATGTGCAGGGTTTGCATCTTTAATGTCAGTTCAACCAGAACCTAAAGGAGCCTCATTATTTTTGAAACAGCTGCAGTCACCTTGTTGTTGCTACAGTACAGCATGCACTTACACACAGGGCTGTACAGTAACACGCCATTACGCTGTGGAGAGATGCAGTGTGTTTCTGCCATTTTTTCAGGTCCAGATTTAAGGTAACATTCCTAGCATTCTGCTGTGGTGTCTGTGTTAGAGTGTGTATTACAAGAATAATGTCTGTTTTTAGTAGAGTTGCAGTGCAATTTTGTAACTCTTGACAATGCAGCAGTAATGGCAGGTTTATGTGAAACAGATGGTGCACAGAATTTGGTGTGCTTTGAAACTTTTGCGTCATATAACAACCTGATATGTGGGCCACTTCTCTGCATATCGCTCCCCTCAGTTAATGGATGGTGTGATGTTCATATTTTTAATGGTGGCCCGACCCGCAGTGCTCCCATTACCGCAGGTTAATTAACTGGTCTTCCACACACCGAGATAGGCGAGTTTTCCTCATAGGATTTATATAATACTCACCAGTGTTGCGTTGTTTTTACAACACAGAGTGCATCACGGGGTCCTTGGTGGAGATAGGAGTATTGCGTAGGTGGGACACACTGGAGAGTTGCATTCTGTCATATCGGACCTAGTTTGCTTAGCAACTAACACAAAACACTGGCTAATTCTTTGTTGCCCCCATTATTGGATTCCCTTTGGATGCCGTGCACCCTCCCACAAACCGCATGTATTTGAACGCAGAACGCTGTCAGTGGTTGATTGTTGTCAACACAATGAGATTTAAATTAATGTACAAATTCCCCGAGCCTTTGCGTTTGTATTTACAGTGAAAACATTTGTTCTTCATAAAGCTGGAGTATCACATGTCTCCAAAGCCCTGTACCCCCCCCCCCCCCACACACACACACCCCCACACCCCCCCACACCCCTCCCTCTACAACAATCAGTCTACCTCTATGTGAATCTCAGGAGCCAAACATGACAGGTAAGCTGGAGGGGATTGTATGTGATTGATAACAAAGACTGATTGTCTTGATATCGTGTTCGCACACTGTTAGAAAGTGATGCTGCTGAGCTTGCGCCAGCGTAGCGTGATGAAGTACAGCGAATCCTCATGTGTTGTCTCCTAAAATAACCAGGGACAGCTCTTAAAATTAGCTCATCAGTGGCGATGCACTAAAAAAAAAAAAAAAAAAATACATGAAGTGTGGATGTGTAGTCTCCATAAAAGAACTGTGATCTCACCACGCTGGAAGGAAACAATGTGTGCGATATATTTAGAATTCAGAAGAATCAGCATATTGTAGGTATTTGAGTGTCTTCAAGGACACAACATGTTGGTGGACTCCTGCCACTTGAGTGTGACTCCAGATGCGTTTAATGACCACAGTGATCCAGTGCACTCTCTCAGAGAAGTGCGCTTACATTTCCAAGGCTCTTCTTCTTACGTGAGAGGCTGAATTTTTAGGCTGTGAAATTGTGCACAGCTGGTGGAATTCCCCTCTGTTGTGTTTCAGCTGCACTTGCGACCGTTTTAAATAGACTGTATTTAGGAAGTGGACGTAGTCATCGTGACCGTCGCCATCTTGGATTACGGCCGTCGCCAAGTTGTTTTTTTTTGCAACCGATGAACGGACGTTACCATGTTTGGAATGCGGAGGAGTGACGTAGAGACGCCGGATACGGCTCTGGTAGCGGCAGCGACCTGTCAATCCCAGTAAGCCCCGCCCTAAAGCACACTCCGCTTTATGGTCTATTTTACTATAAATGGACTATAATTTACTAAATGAACATCATGCTGTATGGAAGAAGACTTGAAACTAGAGATTGAGAGCATAAACTCATGTTCACAATGTTGACTGAGGTAAAGTACGGCCATTTCCTTATAGACTTCTATACAATCGGACTTCTTTTTGCAACCGGTGGAGTCGCCCCCTGCTGGTCAGTAGAGAGAATGCAGGTTTTAAGACACTTCCGCAACCGGATGTTGCCGCCTGGTTTAAATTAAACACTATTATCAAACTACTGCTTTTTTAATACAATTTCAATAGATTTTAACGTACAGTTTTTCAAACACGTCACCAGTCCGACGTCTTCTCAACTCGACTCAACTGTGGTTTCAGTCACTCTTGTCTGGTGTTGATCACATGACGGCCTTGTAGAACAGGTTTGAGCATTTAACATGCAGATATTCAAGGTGAAACACGCCACAGAGCCTGAAATATGTCTTGAACCATTTGAGTCGGTCTCATGTTCAGCAGGTGCGACTAAACAGGGTTTGATTTGCCCGAGCACCTCCAGAAAGACGCGTTGCACATTATAGGCACGAAATGATTCGCACTGTTCGAGCAGAGCACGGTGGGAAACTGGGTCAGCCGTGCTTCATGTGTAGCTTGAGCACAGCCACCCACACTTGAGCAGCACCTTTTCTGCCTGTGTGTGTGTGTGTGTGTGTGTGTTTTGAGTGGAGGTTTAAAAGGTGAAGGGGCCACGGGTCCGTGGGAATTTTGGAAGCAAATGAGCAATTACCGCACCGCATTACCTCATTAAGTTGACCCTCAACAAGCGAATCTTAGAGGAGAGGAGCGCTTGTGTGTCTGTCCCTTAAGCGGGCATGCGACTTTGTCCTCGTGCCATTTCCTCAGCGGGGTGACAGTGTCATGGTGGAGAGAGGCTGCAAAGTGGCCAGAGGGGGGTTTGTGATGCAGCCTTGTTATGTAACGCTGGACTGTGGACAGCTGCAAGGCCGGCTCCAGCCTGGCTGCTGGGTGGAGGCCACTGACAGCTAGCACAAGTGAGGAAGGGAACCGGATTTGATTAAGAATTTAAGAGTGACGCAGCTTATTATTGCTGCTTCTCTCCCAAGCATTTGCCATATCTTTCTTTTTCTTCCTGTTTTCACCCTCCCCTCTTGGCTGCGCTCTGCAGAGTCCTTAACCGTAGCAGCAAATTAAAGGTCAGACATTTATTTTCAGAGATCTGCACGAAGAAGAAGAAGAAAAAAAAGAAAAAGTTCAAGGTTGGGTTAAAAGAAGGAAAGACATCAATGATGTAACGCTGTTATCATCAATTCATCCTCCTATTAACGACCTCATATGACAGATAATGAGCCATCGTGGCAGTGTGCTTAACAGGGGACATGCCTGATTGGCTGATGGAGGGGTCAAACCTGTCGACTGAGAACACCCTAGAGGAGGAGGTGATTATCAATCAGTCTAGATGACAGATTCAACTAAAACCGGTATCTTTAGTTTGAATGGGAGACCGTAAAAGCCATGTTGTTCTGTCACCAAGGACAAAAAAAACAAACTTCTCCAAACCTGCCTCTGGTGAAGTGATGCGTTCTGCCACACAGAAACAGCACACAGACGTGATGTTAAATAACCACAGGCACTGAAATGCTCCTTCCTCCTCCACTCTCTGACCATTTAAATAGACAAAGCGGTTCACTACCGTGTTTGACCACTTCTGGCCTTGATTACAGCTCCCACGCATCGTGACTCAACAGAGCGGCCAGTGTTAAAGCTGACCATGCCAGACATTAGTGCCTTTCATAACTGCCCAAAGTTGACGGGAGGCTGGTGTTCTTTTTATGTCGCATTCGAGTTCATCCCCGCAGGGTTTCAGCGAGATTGATATCGGGGATGGTTCGCCGGGTCGTTTTATCTGAATGCACTTAGAATCTGGAGGATTTCTTCTTTGTGACAAAGGTGCGTTATCGTATTGAAAATATCTGTCCCCATTTGGGGTTCATATTAGTGGGACTTATGATGTGAAGCCGTACTCTGGCATCAAGGCATTGATTTTTGCAGGTATTAATAGAACCTGTGAAAAGAATTGGTCCCTGAACCTGACACAAATTTATAGTGTGAAATGAACTGCGATGTAAATTAGTCGCGGCACCCACGAACGTGGTCTTTTCTGTTATTTTACACTTTTCAGCAAATTGTCAGTTGTCGCCTCCCGTGCAAATGTGTGGAAACGGAGCTGTCGTAGCGTACGCTTGTTTGTGGGCTGACATACAGAGCAATGCAAATAGAAAGTGAGGACCCACTTCTTCTGCGCAGCATGTTCTCTCTCTCTCCTACATCAGCTGGGGCCGCCCAGATCTCTAATGTTGTAACCAAATAAAGATGATATTTCCTCAATATACCCCAAAAGTGTTTTAAACTCAGTTAAGTTGTAAAATGAAAAAGTTTAAACTTACATTTTATTGCGGTTGTTACATACATATTACCTTCATGAACTGATCTCTCCTTAGCATTTTTAGGAGCAGTGGGCTGCTGAAAAGCGCCCGGGGAGCAACTCGGTCAAGGACACGCGGACAGGAGGAGCTAGGAATCAAAGCTAGGAAGCTAGGAATCAAGCCGCCAACCTTTGGATTAACAGACGACCCATGCTATTCCCTGAGTCAATAAAGAACATACTGTATTTGTCAATGATTGAATGACGTACGCTCAGCAAGATCGGCTTTACAGATTGTTCAGTAGTTGCATTAAGTGGCCGCTGGTGTTCTGTATCTTTAAGCAGCAACACGTGGATTCGCATCAAAATTATTAGCAGACAGGAATTGTCTTATAATGTCAGCAGTGCCAGCTGACAGTCAACAAAAAAACTGTGCACGACAGCAATTGTATTTTATATTTTCAGAGGGCCTCTCGGTGAAAGAAGCACAAGTAATTCACAGTCTCTCACTTTGTGACATTGGAAAAAGTTAACACTTCAAACCTGCACGGACACGTAGCTCTAGGGGACCTGTCAGACAGGAGCAGTGTCTTAAATCTCCGCCCCCTGATGGATCCAACTGTCAGGCTGCTCTCTGCTCCTGGCTGTTGTTTAGCTAATGTGCGATTTGGCTGATCCCCTGGAGGACTGAGGACACCTCAGTACGAGCCTGAACTTATAACACTGATTACATTTAGTGGGCTCATATGAGATGATGATGATGAGAATTGCAACAGTATCCACGCCTCACTGCTCACATCACAGGCTTTACGTAGAGTCGGTAGATTAAGTGAAATTCATTCAAAGTAATGGAATAAAGACAGGGATCCAGAAAGTTGGAACAAAATGCACTGTCTCTTTGGAGGTTTTCAAAGTAATTCCCATGTCTCCTGCAGCAGCAAACTGAACTGAGCGCTTGGATATTTTTGGAGAACAGAGATCTGCAGCGCGTCGTGAAAGGAGGAAGCAGAAGATGTGAAGTGGTGATTACAGACGTCTGGGGCCGCTGAATCATCGCTTGCTCTCTTGGCTGCTTCTCTCAAAGCAGCAATCTGCGAAATACAAACATCTCAAAGAGGGCCTCTTTGTATGTGAATACACAGCTTGGCATCATGCTGGGAGCAAAAGCATCGACGGTTTTAGAAAGGTCACTCGCCCACAGAGCAGTACTGAGCTCAAGAGCCCCAAAAACATTCGTGGAACAAAAGAGTGAACTTAAAACGAGGAGGAGCTGTTGAATTATGTTCGCTTCAAGGTTATTTGATAGACGTACATATTTCTCTTGTCTCTCCAAAATGTCTTCTCCCTTGAAGCTGATCCGACCATGGCAGAGAGAAGACGAGGACTCTAGAAAGAAGAAACCAAACAGAGCTTCTCATGGAGACATGATATATGGAGGCTCTATATCTGAGTTTCTGAAGCTTAGTTTCAAGGATTTTCAAGGATTTTACAGGCTTTAAAAAAAACCTGGCGTGGAGAAATGTGTCACCTCTTCAACTTCAATTAGTGGATGAGAACGCTTTATTTTTGCCGGACCCTTTTTGTTTACCGGAGGCTACAATTTCAAAGCACTAATGCTAATTGGCAAACACTAGACTAGACTAACCGCCATAAAACCCCTGACAGGGATTTGGTGTATTTAACTTCCCCTTCCCTTCACTCTTCCCTTCTTGAGAGACGACACACACACACCAATAGAGTTCCTCTTGCCCTCGTGGCCATCCGTCTCTTGTTCCCTGGGGGTGGGGGTTATCCAAAGTTGCCTCCTAATCCTTCCTCCTCCTTTATTCCCTTCGGGGATAACGACTGGAGCTGAAACCTCAATTACCCATGCGTCAAGTAGGGCCCCAGACAAAGACAGCTCTTTCAAACAAGAACAATTGATTTGATTGGAAGCCGTGTTTTGAGTGATGCCTTATCTTGATGATCCTTGTGGGACGTGTGCAACGGCGATGACACGACATCGGGGGGGTTTTTATATACGTGTGGTGCTCGTGACAGAGAGAAGACATTGGTTTGACCAGGAGATGACACCAGATGGGTCTCCCAGGGTGGCTTTTGTCATTTCAAGCACATAAGTAAGGATGAGTAATACTCAGATTTGTCAGGCTGGCTGTTTCTCCGGTTCATCTGGGCCAGAGGAACGGTGGTCTGATGGATGAATAGCACAATATGTCCAACGAGAGCTGCTGCTGCACCTGGCTTCGCTCTGACATGTTTTTTTTTTTCTTCTCCTGCCTGTAGAACATACGGCACATCCTTTCAATCACATTTGTTCTTGTTCAAGTGCGGTGAGACAGGAAGAGAACGTCGCGGTACACACAGACGAGCACTGTGTGACGGAGGCTGATGACACGGTTTGCAATCATCAGAACAGAGCGGCAAAATAAAAAAAAGTTAGGTGTTTAACTTTCCATTTAAAAGCAAATTGAAATCCGTATAATGACGCAAAGATCCACTGTGGGTTCGGGGGAACATACAAGGCTATTCTGGAGAGTCACGTTTCATGCAGTGCCACTCTTTTTAGTCTTTTATTTTCCCCGTCACGACTTGTAGCACCAGCGCCTCGTGTTACACACCTTGTTACATTACAGTCTCAAGTGTGAATCCTAGGTTTCCCCCATAATCCCACTGACGGGAAGGAAGCACAGTAGATGGAGCTGGCTTCGAGTTTCTCTCGCTACGCTACTTAATTAAAAAAAGAGCAGGAAACAGGTAAGACCCGCGGCAAGTCTTCATCGGCCTCGCTTTATTTACTCAGGCAGTCAAGCTGCTGGGTTTGGCCCGCCGGAGGGAGCGCACTGTCTTCACGTCCGCACCATTTCATTCTTCTGTTCCTCCTCCTGCGTTCTGGTGCAGCTCTCTCTGTGCCTGAGACGAGGACAGGGAGAGAACAATTAGCAGAAGGAGCCGCGTGATGGATGAATTGGGACGTGTGTGTAATGTGAGTCTTTGTGCACGTGGGTGGCCGTTAACGGAGTGACGGAGGCGAATCTTAGCGGTGGACGAACGCTGCAGCGCTCTGGCGCAGGCTTGTTCTCGTTGACACGGAAGGAAATTCCCCACAGAGCGTCGAGACTAAACCCTTCAGTGCTGCTTCCTGAGAGAAAACAATAAGACGTGGGACGACTAATAATGGAAGATAAGCCCAGAGCATTGCAGGAGGAAGGAAGTAATGCAACTTGACCTTATGATCTGCATTAAGGCATGCCAGACTGGGTGAGATGTGAGGACATCACATCAGAGATATTATTACAGTACGCTGTGTATCTCTCTGTGTGTGTGTGTGTGTGTAGGCCATCATCAGTGTGTTTCAGACCGAATCATGGCCAACAAAAGTTCTCCTGCAGGAAAAGAAATCAAAAATATTGACCGCTAGCCACAGTTAGCTCTACTTTAACAGAAAGCACAAACTAATACAGTGGTTATGCAAGAGTGCAAGGTTGTGTTTGGAGGTTTGAACTTCCATAGATTTGTGTTGAGACTTCTCTTGTTGAGCTACTGAAAAAATAGCAAATAAAAACTTTCTTATGCCCTCTGGTCGCTAGAATTGGTCTCTCTTGGCAGTGTGTGTGCCAGTGTTGTTCCTGGGTCCTTGTGTCTGCTCCGCTTTGCTTTTTACATTTTTTTTTATTGCGTTCTGACCCTGTGACCCATCAGCCAACCAAGGACCTCAGCTTATTCATAGACGTTATAATGGTAGGCTAGATCTTCTAAAGGTGCACACCACTAAGTGCATTCTGTTTTTTTTTAGGTTTTTTTGAGTTCCACACAGTAGAGCAGCCTGCTGTGTTTTCTTTGAATGTGTTGTTCATAGGCATCACGGTGAGATTATCTTGTGGTCAGTTTGCAGCTTTCAGTCACGTATTTAGCAGTTTCGGGTGTCAAACCTCAATACTAATTGTGTCAATGCTGACAGAAATGTGTCGGTAGCTCATCAAATACTGAAAGCAGGCATTGAATGTCTCCTTCGATTTACAGTCTTGTTTTTGTTATTATTTCAAATTCAATATTCCCTTCAATTATTCATTCTATTGGTCTGGGGTCCAAAATCCTAGGTATTGTATCAGCAGTTCAAATCAAATGATAACCAGCAGAGAGAACAAGCCTCTTGGCCTCATGACAACTATTCTCTTTTAAGTCAATATGTCTGTAGCAAAAACCCTCAGTGACACAGAGCTCCTTTTAATGCACATTTTTTAAACTTTACACTTGCATACCGTTAGCATGTTAGCATTGCCATTGTGAGCGACTTCAGGTTTTGGTCCAAAGCAGTGCCGTGCTGACGTACAGCCCCACAGAGTGACTAGAATGGCTGTAGACTCAATGCATCGCGAAACCGTGGCGCAAAGTGCACAATGCATTATGCATCATATAGAAAACAACTCGGAGAAATCTTTCGCCTGCTAAAACCTCACAAGATCAGGTTCATTTATACAGTAGCACTAAGGTGACACCGTTACTTTTATAAAAGCCTTTAACCTTCAGTATTCAACAGCATCTTCCGGCTTTCAGGCTTTAAGGTGGATTGTGATGTCCATGAACATCGTGGGCCACCGTGTACGGAGACGCTTGTGTTATTCCGACGTCTTTTTACCACTGTGAGTGAGGATAGCCGCTGGTACACAGACCTTGCCAGGGATTCACAGATGGTGTCATTTCTATCATTGCCCTGGCACAGATGGCGTAAGACGAGGACATTTTGGGCTTTATGGGCACAGAAGCTTGAGTGTGTATGAGATCGGAATGGACAACTTAAGTGTCTCGTTTGATTCGTTGATTGACACTTTTTGGAAATTTTGCGCTGTTGGAAATCAATCTCACCGTGTGGTCAGAATTTAACGAGCTCTTTGTGATTTGGTGTTTTGTTTCATGTTCCTTCCAATTTACCGGTAGTTGTGGTGGCTGCCCGCACATTAAAAGAAATCTCTTGTGCCTTTTTTTTTTTTTATTGGTGAGCCATTCGTAAACGGCAACACCTACGCAAGCTGAACAAGAGTTCAAATCTCTCACGTTAGACTTTCCTTTTCCACAGAGGAGACGCTTCTTTTCACATTTCCTGTAATTACTGTTCACTCCGAGTAATGCGCAGATCTTCTGGCCCCGGTTTGTTTTTCGAGTCAACTGGTTGTTTCGGGTGCCTCTGGGGACACACACTGCTTCCTAGTGTGTGTTGCCCCAGGGCGTCTTTCTGCAGGCTACAGTGCAAGCACGGGCAAGACACTCGCACATTCCACCCATGCAACTATAGCATTTCCTTTGCAGCATCGGTACGTCTCTCTGCGGCTTAAACAGAATACATTATTTACAATATACTCTTCAGGGCTTCACTAAATCACTCCGTTTCACATTCTACAAGTGTGTTTTCAGCTTAGCAAGGAGAGCTCTGAGCCTGTGTGTTTTCATCGGCTCCGTACAACTGCATGTGTCTAGATGGTTTATTTATGTTTACCGTGCGGTGGATGTGTGGTAGGAGTTACTGGCAGAGGAGGCCGTGGCTCATCCTGGAGAATAGAAGACATGAGTTTGGCGATTGGAGGCTTAGGTTCAGGGGCTCTCGCGCAATCCCAGCTTCCTTTCTGCTCTGGGCCTCCGGTGCACCGGACCCCAATGTTCTGCATATCGGCTTGTATATTTATGTTTTCTCTGAACTTATATACAGTTTGTGTGTGAAAGGGGAGGAGGCTGGGCTTTGCTGTGACTTTGGATTGAGGGATTTTATGTGTTCTTTGCATTGCATGTGTAGCGGGTCTTGAGAGAGACAGATCCGGACTTCACAGTCTGATATGATAATGAAAAGTAAGAGGCCGAGCGAGAGGAGGTTCGTTGATGTTGCTCTTCTTGATGAAAGTGAACAAGCATAAAGGAAGGTTCGCGTTACCTTTGCAGATCCATTAGTTTGTGGAGTACCCAGCTTCTTTCATGAATCTTCATCTGATCTTTTTAAGAGCAATGTGAAAAGCATGTGGAAAGTGTGGGCACGTCTCACTAACAAAAAAAAGAAATGCAAGATTTGCAGCGTGGTACACGTGCATCAACCACAACATGCCGCTGCAATCATAAGTGCAACACAGTGTGACAGTCGGCGCTGGCTAGATGCTAAACTGGAATGAATATTATTTCCACCATCTCCCATGTATTTCTGCTTCTAGGGCTGCTGCAGCTCCAGCTGTGTCTCTTAGCGAGGCGCAAACAGCTTTTTTCCCTCACAGCAAGAGGAAAAATGAGTCAGGGAAGGGTCGATAAAAGTCACAGAACAATGACGAAAAACAAGTGGTGAAAATGCTTTCAGAACAAATTAATCCCCGCGGTTTACCCATCCCCCTCATATTCCACCCGAAGCACCCCAAACCTCTTCCACATTTGAGCCCTGACTACACGTAACCACCAACAATGTTTGATAGCGTTCTGACAGATGGATCTCCGACCTTCCAAACAGCCATGAGTTGCATTTTGTGTTCATAGACTTAAATCCATCGCTTGCAACGTGTGTTTTTGTCGAAGCTTGGTTGTCATTGTGCGGTAACGTAATTGTGAGCAGAGTGGTCAATTCAGGAAACATTTACCTTTTGACATTTCTGAGCACACAAAAAAAAATGAATAATGTTGTCTGAACAATAAACACAGATGCTGCGAATAAGACGACCAATTAAAACTCTGAAGCCTCCTGAAGTACTTGAATGCATCCACAAGGAAGAGTTTTTTTTCCCTCTATCTGGTAATAAGCACCACTTACTCTAGATATTCATCCTGCAGTGCAGTGAAGGAAACTGCTGCCATGAAGCGAATTCATCTAAACACTGAAATGCAATGCGTACTTAATGGACAAAAACATGCCAAATTAACAGCACGGAACTGTAATAGGTGCCTAGTGCCGAGGCGTCCTCTTTTTTTATGAGGGCACCGTGCAAAATGTCAGATTCCAATTAGACTGAACAGAGCAGGTCGGTCAGGGTAAGTGGGTACAAGCACTCAGCACAGGATGACCCGTTTGTCAACAGCCTCGGCAACGTGTGTGAGGGGAGCACTCGTTGTCATGGGCAGAGATATAGAAGGAAGCATTTCACGTGTGTGTGTGTGTGTGTGTGTGAAGGTGTACGCATGCGAGCAAAGTGTATTGGAGTGCGCGATTGTGTGAAAAGGTGAGACACTCATGCAACAGGGAAGTCTGGTTTGGTAATCAGGGAGTATTAAGGTCAATGTGTAGCTCTGATTGTCAGCAGGTTGGCGGGTGGCGAGAGGTGTGGGTGGCACTCAGCATGCGCCAGAAATAAACATAAGAATCTCAATCTAACTAATTGAGAGCTCACCGTTGATCCTGACAAAAGGCCGCAGTCGTTCTTAGAGCATCGCAGCCGGTGCATTTATAGCTGCTGTAGTTGGATCGGGTTATATAATGACAATAAGCAGCTCCATGCTCGGCGCAGTTTGTTTATGAGTCAGGCTCTCGCGTGTGGTTTTGAGCTGTTTGAATGTCGCCAGATCTTTTAAAGCAAGGTCATTGCTTTGTCTCCTGCTGCGAGGCGACGCTGTTCACCGCGATTGACAGTAAAAAAAAAGGTATTCCATTGATTATTCTGAAGGTCGTTCCCTTTAGCGGATGAGGTCACTTTTAAAGTACTTTTAAAGCACAACAATAAATAAAAGACATTAAGCATGGAGAGTACCTGCAAAGGAATAGTTCAACGTTTCGGGAAATGCCCTTCGAGAAGATCAATTCCACTCTCACGTTGGTGCTGAGTATGAAGCTACAGCCTGCAGTTGGTTAGCTTAGCGCAGCATAAAGAACTGGAAGCACAGGGAAAGCTCTAGCCTGTGCAATGGCAACACTTTGTTGGATGTTAAATGCCCAATGCTAGGTCAACAGTGAGGGAATAACATGCAGATCAAAGGCCGGACTTCTCTGTTGAATGCTGCTCACCGACGGAGAGAATAGAAGGAGGAGGAGGAGGAGGAGGAGGAGGAGGGGAGTCAGTCAAAGACATCGAAGTATTAAAAGCCAGAGGGATGGAAATAAAGAAAGGGCACTGCCTGTTCTACAGCTATCTGCCATTAGCACCTTCAGCTGGCAGTAATCCTGAGCAGCGAAGGACTGCAGTCTTCTCCCAACAGCCCAGTCATGAAGCAGGAGGCCGCGGAGGGAGACGGGGACGTGAGACACAGACGAAGGGAGAGAGTGAAGGTGCGAAAGCCATACATTCTGGATGCACATGCTTCAGTGAAGCATGCTTCCCCTCCCGTCTTCCTGTCCTCATCTAACCCGAGTATAGTGCAGGCCTTGTCTCTCATGGGAGGTTTTTGAAAAGACAAAGGCCGCTTTCTCACTTCTGTTTCCAACAGAAAATTGCCCCCGTTGGCCTCGAGAGACTCTCACAAACGTGCGCGTTCTTTTGGCAGTTCTAAGGCGCCATTTTGAATTGAGGTGTAATAACTGTTCTGTTATAACTCTCAGACAAAACAAATCAGTGTAAGTGTGTGCTTCCAGCAGATTCTGTATAAACTAGTCCCTAAACAGTTAATTGATTATTTATTGCGGGATTATAGTTCCTCTGTTCTGAATGACCTGATCCACAGTCGGTGTATTTCGTCTTCTTGATTGAGGGACAACCACCACAATGTTATTAGTTACACAACGGGGTTTTGTATAAGTCACATGAATATGTGTTGACAGATTAATCCGTTGATTGTTTTTCTCAGTAATTGTTTCCCCATCACAAGTTCCAGGTCGAAGTGGTCGAATTCTTTTGTCGCCACTGTGAAAAAGCCCAAAGATCTTCCCATTAGACATTTGTTCTTGAACAAATGACTGAAAACTTTGATTCGATTATGATTTGATTCTCAAAAGAGTTGATGATTCCTTTTGCAGTTATCAGTAAACCAATGAACTGTTTACAAATGTGCAAAAATGAAAAAAAAAACAGTTTGTTTTTCTGAGTTAGATATTTGAAGGACTCGCTGATGAAGCGACCGGGTGGCGGTTGACTGTCTGCTTGTGCTTTTAGGAAATCTTATTTTCTCTGCCACATTTCCCGTCTCTGTTTTTTCCTCATCTAATTTTCACAGTTTAATTCAAGTCACACGCTTTGCGCTGAGTGTTTACCCAACATGCAGAGTGAATATCCTTTACAACCAATTAGAAACCGCATCAGCAGAAGTCCCCTTCTCTCAGCTGACACACAGTATGTAGATGCACATAACTGCACTTTATAGTCGGTCTAAATGTTATCGTACGGTTTAATGTTATATTGTTTCATGTATTTTTTCAATGCAAGTGGACAGTAACTTAAGGATTTCATTTTGTAGTGCAACTTGTTCCCCATATGAAAATAAGGCTTTGAGTCTTGAGTGACTCATTGAGGTCATTATAGGCAGAGAACTGGACAAAGTAAGCAAAGTAGGCCATGACTGCTTATTGAAGGCAAATAGAGCGCCCTCATCTCTTGAATCAGTCATCTTTCTAAGAATGAATTATTGAGAGAATAGATGCTCCACTTCATGTTTCTCTGATAACTGCAGCTGAGCTGAGATCAGAACTGTTGTTACCAAAGGAAGTTCGGCTTCTGAGAAAAAGTGCTCCAGGAAACCGCTGAATCTCTTAATGGCTCAGTATTGGCGGGTTCGCACCCAAAGGCACGACCCAGAGACCAAGCGGATCAAGTTGAAAGTTTAGTTTTAATCGTGGCCAAAAAAGTCAATAACAGACAGGCGAGGTAAGGTACGGCAAACTCACCCAGTTAGGAATCAAGGGAAGGAGCAGAAGTTCGTAAAGCAGGCAGGAATCCGGCAGGGCACTTAAGAGGATCTGGCTTAGAATAAATGGTAATGGGCCGGTGTATATAATCTACAAGGCTAATGGAGACGAGGGAACAAGTGTGCCGGTAGGCGAGGGAGGTCAGGTGACCGGGTTAGCTGCCGGTCAGGAGGGAGGGGCACAAAGACAATGTGGATCTGGGATCAGCTTAACGTTGTGAACGAATCGAGTGAACGAGGAAAAACGGGAGCAGACATAGACGTGTAGTTGATGTCAGTCATCTCCATCACCTCGGTTAATTAGTATTCACACTGTAGTCACAGACAACTCATGCTGCGACTGGTAAAACTGCCTCAGGTCTCGCATATGTGAGTGTGTGTGTGTTTAAGTGTGGGGAAACAGGTGTGTTTACATCGCTTGTGGCTGTGAGGAGGGTACAGTGTGTGTGTGCGTGTGTGTGTGTGTGTGTGTTGTTGTTGTGACTATGGAAAAATCATCCATGGTGCTGGCGACAACACCAGCCCCTGTGGTGCAGCCTCTCTCCCACCTGCCACTTACAGAGCCGCCTTCAGAGACCTATGGTCCCATGTTTTTGTGTGTGTGTGTGTGTGTGTGTGTGTGTCGCTTCAAAACACCAGTGCCGACCCACAATATGGAGCCTCCTGCTTTCACAGAGCGGAGGGAGGGGAGGAAAGGAGAGGCGATTGAAAGGAAGATAAAAAGGAGGTCTAGCGAAGGATGCAGGGACATTGTGAGAGAAAAAAACAGGGGAGGTTGGTTGAATTTTCACGTTTTAGAAATGATGGAATGGAAAACGACAGCTTGAGAGGGGGGGGGGGGGGGGGGGTGAGAGAGAAAGACGCAGGTAGAAGATAGAAAGCGAATGGGCACCAATCTGTACAGGTCAAGGTGAAAGCTGTAGGGAGTCGGGGGTGTTTACAGGACGGAGCTACATACAGTTGTATAGCAGAGGAAGAAAATAGGAAGAAGGTGGAGGAAAAGTACGAGGGTTGACGGTCATCTAAATATTGAGGCTGGCCAGGCGCCATTAGATTAGCAGATAGCTGCGCGGCAATCCGATTATCAGTCAGTGATGTTAGGAACACAGGTGAAGGCCAAATCCCAGGGCGCCTTCAGCCTACAAACGCGAGCATACATTTAACCACACACACACACACACACGCACATGTACTGTTTGCTAATGTTGTTAAATGCTTTCCTGTCCGCGCAGGACTTTGTCCTTGTAAGAGGACGTGCTACTCCCCCCCCCCCCCCCCCCCTCTCCCGTCAGTCCCTCCCATGTCCCAACTCACTGCCAGACAAGAGAGCGATAGGGGAGGAGAGGGAGGAGGATCACATTTCCCAGAGTCAACGCTGCATAGGTGTTATAGGAACCTTGCAGCCAGCTATCAGTCATAACCATCCTCCAGCCCGGCCCGTGTCAAGCACCTTCCCCCGATCTCCTCCCCCCCACTTCAGGTATTGATTGCAGACTGACGGGGAGGGGGGGGGGGGGGGGGGGGGGGGGGGGTTGTGATTGACAGCGTAGCTGTGGCAGGGTGTTTGCCTGCCCTGCCTGTATGTTATGGCTGTCATGTATGTGGGGCCATTAGCGTGCTTGTCGTATCAGGTCAATTGCTTACATCCCTTATTGATGGCGCTCTTGACTGGATGAATTGAAGGAGCGGCCTGCACGGTGGAAATGGGTTATTGACGTACACTGAGCTGTAAAGTAAAGTAGTATTCCTGCAGCCCCCGCCCGAGGGGCCCGAGGGGCAGATTACAGTGCAGATGAAATAGGGTACACTCAATAACATTTAATGTATTTTTAAGAACCAAATTATATACATATCAAACGTGGCGCGTGTCCACGTTACACCAAACTTCGACACCGCGTGTCCTTGGGTCCCCATGCAATCCACCAGCCAGGTGTAAAGTTAGATGGCTGCTCCGGAGATATGCGAAGGACATGCACAGACACACACAGACAGAGAGACAGAGATTCCTCGCTGTACTATTACATTGCTGACTGCGGTTTGTTTTCCAGCCGACTCGTATTAAACTGAGAATCTTGTAAAAAGGCGTCTTGTATAATAACGGTGTGAAAGCAGCTGGACGTATTGCGTATGCACAGGTCTGAATGAATGACAAATGCAGGGGATTTCTTTTCACATCGCCCTTGTGTGCTCTCTGCATATCAAGCGATGAAGCGCATGTCAATGAGAAGGAGGAGACGCATACATTTTCACGCCTCTAGTCAAACCTCCATTGTGTGTCAATGTTCTCATCATCTCCCCCCCCGAACATTTTTCCTCTGACGGAAGACTGGCAGTTGCCACCTGACTGGCTCAACCAGTGATTTCCCACTTTAGTCATCCACCAAAATGGATTCTGCTCATCCGTATCAAGCAGGCTGTGGTGGTGCGCTGTTGTATCATCAGCGACGTGGGGAAGAACCAGCCTGCAACGATACCCATAAGCCTCGTCAGGTCATATGAGCAGAACACCTACATGCTCTCTATGACTGGGGAGCAGGCCACTCGATTAAAGATAGCGTTGTGGTGTGAGGCGCTCGTGAAGCCAGAGCAAACTAAGGTTATAACTCTTTTTCTTGATCACATCGTGATGTGAGACCTTGTTGTTCTCCATTTCAGGCATATTTTGGGCTGTTTCTATGCGTGTCTAGTTACAGCTTTGTCTGGTTTTAGAGCATGACAGAAAGCGAAAGAGGATGTGCCGCTGGAAACTGTTTTCTCTTCACTTAAAAAAAAAAAGCAGAAGCTGAAAGCTGAACAATCAGCCGGAAAAAGTGGCGAGTCGGCTGTATTTGTGTGTGCATGTTTGTGTGTGTGTGTGTGTGAGAAAGACAAAGAGAGAGACACACACACACACACACACAGAGAAGGAAAGACATCTGTGAGGTAATGCCTCACAAGGTTTTCTCCGTGTGTCTGGCTTTGTTTCGGAGGGACGTTGTGAGGGGGTGGAGGGCGGGGTCTGCTGGGAAGGAGACAACCCAAACAGCTGGACCTGGATCGACATTACAAACAGCGACCCAAAAGACGAAGAAGGTGGGGGAAAAAAAAATGTGCACGTTCTGAGGCTGGCGGTGGATATTTGTTTCGCCAACTGATGTGATGTTGTGCAGGCTCTAGGTGCCTGCATCATGCTGACTCAGCAGGAAAGAAACAGAGAGTCCATAAGTGCACTAATGCCCTTGCTGCTGTTGAAACTCTTCTAAAGACGGCTTTCCATCTTCCACCCTCCGTCCTCCATGATCCAACTCAATGTGAAAGAACTGTGCGCGCGCAAACTGAAATCAATCCCGGCGTGTGTGATTTCATTCATTTTTTTCTTTTGTCCTATTTTTTTTTTGTACCTCTGCATCGATGACCCCCCCCTATTGTTTTTTTCCAGTAGCCTGTTCTTTGACACTGTCAGAATTAGCCGCTGTGCTGGATAACGCACGAGCAGACGTCACTCGCCTTCTCTCACACTTCCATCAACACCGGTGTATTGATTCCCCCCTCTGCAGTTTCACACTGTTTGGACAGAGTTAAAACAGGAGGACTCACTTCGCCGTGTCCATTGCTTCCTCCTCATGCACCGGTGGAATACACTTGGATTGGTGTCCTTGAGACCTCCTCTGCACAGCTCAGGAACTGGATGTACCGGGCTCAGTGAGCGGTGCACGGCAGCTTTCGGCTCTCTTCCCCACCGGGCTTCTGGCTGTCTCATGCCACATGTTTTTTTTCCTGGCTGATGCTCATCATCCACAGCTATTCCCCCCCCACCCCCCCCACAGAGTCATATTTCCATGTAGAATCGTGTGATGCATGTAAACATAATCCTCATGTAAGAATGTGGAGCAAATATTAAATGCTGAACGTTTCCTGCAGTTTTATGGCCTTCTTATGGTGCGATCACTTTTTATTTCGTTCAAGCTACCTGAAGAGATTTTGATCGATTTTGAACGATTCTTTAACCTGAAATAACGGTTACATACGTGTATAAGACATATATTTGAACGTTAAACATAAGATCAATCATAAAGAGATCATAAAAGGTTGAGGTAGTGAATGCTTCTTTCTCACAGGCTGTATGTTTCAACATATCCAGACGGTCCTTCTTCTGTTGGCCCTCGAGTCGCTGACCTTCTTTGAGAGTAAATTAACACACGAAAAAGCATTGCAGAGTTGCTAGGCAACCAGGCCACTCTATTAACCTGTTTTGTACATTTCTCTCTACATCCCCACTCAGTGAACTATTGAAGAAATGATGGATGAACACAAACAAATTACGGCACAGTATACTGTCTAATAATCTATGATTAGAGCATGTATATCACACGATTGAACCGCACCAGAAAGACTCCAAAGTGGCCGTAGAGTTGAACCTGCCCTCGCTACAGATGTGGGAGCTACGCAGCGAGCTGAACACGCTTACAATAAACTGGAAGCAGCTCTGAAAACAGTAAAGGATAACTAATTCAACTATAGTAGTTACAACAAAATGACAGAAATATGAGATATCATGAACCACAGTTGGACCAAAGGTACTGCAGATTAGTTCAGATTAGTTCATGTTCATCAGTGAAAGATCAACCTTTGTGTTTACTGGTTAGTTTGCAGGATTTTCCTCCAACGTCACTTAAAGGAGTAGTTTGACACTCTATGTAATAACCGTAGATATCCGTGTATGAATGCAGAATCTGTAGGCAGCAGGACAAGATTTTGGTATTTTGGTTCTGGTTTCCGTTTGTAGTCTGTTTGTAGTCCGAGTAGTATTGACCAATCACATTTGAGCAGGCTGCGTCACAATGCTAAATCTCAGGACCCATCGGCTGTGGTCTGACGACTTGGCTTTTTTATGAGCTTTTAAACTGGTTATTTATAAAAAAAAAACAATCTGGTCGTAGACATCGTCTTTCAACTATTCTCACATCTCAAGTTGCTCATCAGGCTGTAAACAAAGACCAGCGTACAGATGACCCAGATATCACTTATCTGGATCTCAGCTGGCTCCAGCGGAACCCCCCAAAAATACTAGCGGCTTCCCCCCCCAGAGGCTAAATCATCATCAGGTAATGTAATATGATTATTACCAACCGTGAAAGCAACGGTTCACATTATGCCGCTGGCCCGGTTTGGAAGATGGGTGTGGTCCAAGCACGGGCGCTCGAAGTAGCAACTATTAGATCTGTTTTTAATTGAATTCTAGGAAGAGGCCACTTCCCATGTGTCCCGAGTTAGTAGGTCATCTCCTACATTGCTGCTACATTTTATTTTTTTTCCCTCAGCAGAAAAGCCGTCAGTTTGGACAAGTGTATGCAATTAAAACCTCCGGCCTTGCTGTGAGAACAGTGTTTTTAGTTCTTCTCAACAGATTATTTAGATTGAGGATTGTAAAGCTCCTCTAACTTTATTGCCTCGACACTCGTCGTTTATCTTGAGAAGCATTCATTTTGTGGGACAATTAAATACAGGACTGCTTGTTATGCTGAATACAATACATAGCAGATTGTTTGTTCACTTCACGGAGCCATTACTATTGTTATTAGTCAAAATATCTGCAGTGAGAAAAGTGTTTGGACTTTTACTTTTTCGCATCATTTAGGCCAAGGACCCATCATTGTTGTATGTTGTGCATGCTGTAAAGCCTCTGAGAGAAACAGAGTGTACTTTAGGTGAAAAAAAGGTATTCAGTCCAGTTTCACAATATTTGGGGAAAGATGGGGTCGGGTATGCAGGCTTCGTAGTCTGCATAAAAGCATGTAAGCTTTTAATCTAGTTGTATAAATGTCAATAGGCTAAGCTTCTTCAGGAATGAAACAACGAAACGCCTTATCTCAAAAGGCTTCTCTGGTGACAGAGGAAAGCAGATCAGGCCACTTTAGCGCTCTTTTCACCCCGTTATTTAATCTTGAAAATGTACTTTTGTACAAAGTGCAATTTCAAAAAAAATGTTCACGGCAGCCATGCATTTTGTATTCGCCCTTGTGATGCCTGAATATGGGCTTCGATGGGTTTCGCAGGGTGTAAGGATTCCCCAAAGTGAGGTTCCTCTCTGTTTACTTGACCGTGACATTTGGGAAGGACTGGAACAGCAGCAGCTACAGCCAAAAGGAAATGCACCATATATATATACGGGATATTCCGTGGTTGAAAATGCTCTCATCTGACATTTCACTCTGCATTTAGATGTAAAAGAAAACTCATCATTCACAAACTCTGCCCGCCGACATACCTGCGTTATCATGTGCAACAAAAGCTCGTTCATTCATCACCGGATGAGTTCTGCTATCTGCTGCACCGCGTCTGAACTCCATTAGTCTGGCAAATCATGTCGGAATCAATCCATGAATTATCATTTAATTACTGTGTTGACAATATGTAAAAAAAAAAAAAAAAAATAGAGAAGTCTTGCTTCCTTTTCCTGCTCATAATGTCACTGTTATCTGTCACAGACAGGTTTGTGATTAAAATAAAAATGCTGGATGCCGAGTTTCCCTGAGAAAAAAGGTCACCGCTGATGAATTTCAATTACTCGCACACCAAAAGTTGGCAGTTGATTGCAATCTCGGTTCAGACGTAGTCGACTGCGATTTGATTGACAACGCTGCGCACTGCGTCGCCCCGTGAGGAAGAAAAAAAAAAAGTGTGGTGTGAAGGACGGCATGCAGATGAAGCTGTTAGGATGTGGGCACGGCTCAGGAGGCATTTGTGGAATCAATAGAATGCAGAGCTTTGATTAAGTGTTTCGTGAGCAGCTACCCTCTGCTACTCTCTGGTGGAAAAAACGATATGAAATGTATTCATGTGCATAGGTATGTACGTATGTGGTGTTTTGCTTCCTGTCTGTTTGAAAGTGAGCAAAACTTCGTCCCGGAAGAAGCGACGAGGGACACGACATTATGTTTGCTCGCCGATGACAATCTCATAGGATTATTAATTTTTTCTTTTCTATCTCCTTTATGTTTGATCTGATTAGCTGCAGAGAATTTGCATTGCATTGTGTATGCATGTGTGTGTCTGTGTGTGTGTGTGACACCTCTTGTCCTTTAGGCGCCCTCGCAATGCAAACAGAGATCTAAAGGGACGTGATTAACGTATATGAACATAACATGGCGATAAAAGCCATGGAAGAAGCCGTTACATGCCTTTTACCAACCATGCTGTCATTATCACCTTGCTGCAGTCTACCAACAGTACAGTGGAGCAGTGCAGAGCTGCCGTCGTCCTTAATGAGTGTAGTAAGTCAGCCAGGATGCTCACAGATGCCGCGTGTTGAATCACAATCAGCCCCTTTGTACAGGAAGTGACAAAGGGGCTTCCACTTGCACGGCGCGGCGATTGAACAACTTCCGGTAAATGTCCTGCAGATGAGTCTGTTTAGACCTGCAAAAAGAGATGCCAAAAGGAGGGAAGGAAGGAAGGAAGGGAGGGAGGAAGGGAGGGAGGGAGGGGTCAGGGGGGAACAGCAGATGGATGAGGAGAGGAGTGCCCCGTAGGACCCCAACAGCATGTGACTGTCCGGTGGACCGGCCTCAAACGCTGCGCTCACTAAGCTGGAGAAGATCTTTCATGTCGGCTACAAAACCATCTGCCCCGTAAGAGGAATGATGTTGTAAGCGCACACAGAAGTCTCATTCACTACTTGTTCTTGCATACAACCAATATATAATAGACTTTTTTTTCTCAGTGTAGAAAATAACTAGGTCTTCCATTGTGTACTTTATTGTAAGCCGTGGTTGAGCAGGGGGAAATAGTTTATCCTGCCGTACCACCACGCCCACCACCTCAAAGCATTCAATAGCTGTTCTGACCCTGGTTCCCCCTCCATGCCCTTGTAACACCCACACACTCCAGCCTGGTTTGTCAAAGTAGCCACTCCGCAGTGGGATTTTTATTTTCCCCTTTTGAAGGACATTGAGTACCACACTCTGCACTTTTCTCTCTCTCTCTCTCTCTCTCTCTCTCCATAATTAAGCAAACGCTCAACAAAAGCCTTTTTTGTCCTTGGAGAGATGTGAGTCATGCTGTGACTTTGGGCATAGTTTCTACCATTGAAATAAAACCCACATATGTGCGCTGAGTCTGGATTTCATGTTCCATCTCTAAAGAATAACAAAGGTCCCATATTGTAGAATTGATTATGAAACAGCTCTCGGTGATATAGAAATACTGTGAGAGCATCTATACGCTCAATCCATGGAGAAATACGCAGCCCGTCTTCAGAAACTGCTTTTAAACAAGCCGTCAGGATTTCTGTAGGGTTGTGATGTCAAAACTATACAATTTATATTATATATGTAAAAAATATGTCAGTTGGGTCCAGTTTTAAACTGGCTGTAGTCTTTATAATCGCATTATTCTACCAATACACCAATACTGTTTTTTACTCAAGATAATAATGTCTAGAAGGCCAAACAACAAAGATTCTGTTTAACTACAGATTATTATCTCTAAGAGAACAAATCAAGATAATCTCACAGTTGTGCGTTTATATTGCGGACAATGATTTTAGTTTTTTAAATTTTGCCTGAACTTAATAAGTACAGACTGTCTATGGTATTTCTGAATGGAAAACATACTTCGTTAAATAATATTTGTTATGTAGAAATCCTAAATAGATTCAGTATTATGGCCTTTAAGGCAATTGCAATCAGTCACTTCCTGTTTTGCTGTTGGGTTCGGTTTGTTGGTGATGAGAGGAAAGGTTGAAGAGCCTTGGTAGATGTAAATGAGGAGTTGTTTTAGTTGATAAAGTACGTTTTGTTTGGAAAGGGTAATGCCTTCAGCAGAACTCCTGATGGACTCGTGGCAATTGTCTTTCATTCTCATCGCAGTGTAACATTATGGACATAATGATAACGCGGAGGAATTGCTGTAGTTTTGCATAATTGGTGCAGAAGTACAGATATCATTTATCCAACTGGATTACTTTACCTGATCATGACTTTTATTTGCTTCACTAAAAGGAAAATTGTGTAAAGGGACGAGGTAAGCTGCCAACAAGTGCCGTTAATATGTGATGACTGATTGCAGGACTGGATCATTTTGGGTTGGTTGGATGAGGGGAACACGGCCTCACGCTAAATATGAACCGTTTCAGACATAGGGTGGATACAGGTGCATTCAGACTGTATGAGAAAAATAAAGAGGTTTTTCCACATTAAATCATGTCAACATGTTCTAGTATAAACCCAAAATACAGGATCCTGGAAGTGAACATGATATGTCTCTTTAAACACAAATGTTTGGGGAATGGGTGCAGTGAAGCTGGGAAGTGTTCACCGAGGTGATGCTTGTTAGGGTTGTGTCTTCCGGTCACCAGTCTTCAAGAACCAGGCCTAAAGCTCCCCACAGAGAGGGGTAATGACAGGGGCTGTGGGCTCAACCCCGGATGGTCCGCCCTTTAACACTGATGTGGTTCTGCTCCTGTAGCGGCTGGTTGAAAGCCTACACGGTTTTGTGTGCTCTACAGGGAGCTGTAAAGTCAACCACATGAAGTGATAACACAGCAGAGGACCAAAATAACCATCACCCACTTCTCAAACTCATTTCGGTGCTTCCTCTGTTTGATACAGCGTCTCTCTGAAGCTTTGCGGGAGTGTGTGTGTGCAGCTGGGATCAAAGTAGATCTACATAGGCTAGTGTAGTAGTGCCAAGACGATCTGTTTAAGGCTGCATTGCAAATCAGAATTCATACAAACGCAAAGAGGTTTGGCCAGCAAAACGAGTGGAGACGGACTCTTCATGATGAGGTAAAGTAAACTTCATTCAGATGGTGATCTCGATGACGCCCAGGGTTGGGGCTGAGGCACTCTTCCAGTTGATCCTTTGCTCAACGTGTAAAGTTCCACAACACCTCAATACGTTTTTAATACCAAAGAACTCTTGAGAATCATGTTGCATAAGATTGCATCCAATTCGTTCATTGTTTCGGGGTAACAGTCTTGGTTAAGAAAAGGGGACAGCATGAAATAACACCATCACCCTTCACATGACACGAGCAACAAGAGCAAGACCTTGCTAGGAGAGATAAGCTGAGTTTAATGTGGCGGCCAGGGCTTTTTAGTGAAACTGGGTCAGCTTGTATCGAGGCCTGGATATCAGCGTGGCTTTTTTTTACGCATCCTCAACACATTCACCTCCCCGCCTGCTGTTCAGATCTCTCCCAGGGAATCCTGACTCCCCCTCTTCTCAGTGGAGGAGTGAGGCCAGACCTAAAAATAGGAACCGTTGTTCTCCCTGCTCTTCCCTCGCATGTCAACCGCCTTCTTCCTTCCTGAGGAGTCGCACAGAGTCTACATCTTCTGCCGATACACCTCTTGTCCACCGAAACCCCAGCCAGCTCATGACGGTCCTGAGTTCCCTCGCTGCAGTCCTGTCAGTCGGGCAAACACAAAGGTCACATTCACCCAGAGCTCTTCTGCAAAGTGGGAACACTGAACCATTCTGCCCCCGCGTCCTCCACCCAAACCCCCCACCGTGCATTTACTCAAACTCACCCACTTCCTCCCATGCCCGACTTTTGTCTCCACTACTGGGAGAAGAAGAATGAACCTGTTATTCATGGAGATCCCCTCCCAGCTCGTACCAGTTATCACTAGTAACCAGTGGCGGAACGAGTATCTTTACTCGAGCAAAAGTAGCAACTACACATCACAGTGATGCATTATTATAATCCTGCATTCAAGTGACTCATTGTGCAGAATGTCCCATGGCAGTGTCAAACTGTATTATTTCATATTACAAAATTGGATTATTATTATTGATGTGTTAATGTGTAAGCAGTACTAGTGTGGTGGGTTGAGGGGGGGAAGCTGCTATTAACTATATTTCCTATATTGTTGGTCGTCGTGTTTTACAGGCTCATCATAATTATTCGAGTAAAACTTCCATTTCCCGGTGAAATGCAGTTAGATAGAAGTTTAACGTAGTATAGAGTGGAACTTATAACTGGTAACTGATAGCATTTTAGAGTTAAGGCACTGTCCAAGTGTTCTTAACCAATTAAGTGCAAAGGAGAATGATTATCTAATAGAGAACCCCGGGGAAGGAGCTGTGGAAGAAGGCTCATCATCCTGCAGATCAAAGAGAAGCGGGGTGCAAATACCAAACCGCAGTTGTTGTCTTCTCCCCACTGGAACAGTCCATGAGTTGGTTTGCCAGCCTCTTGACGAGACAGAAGGAGCCCAGCCAAGGATCAGGCTCACGGGGATTATTTATAGAGTTGAGTGGGCTTCAGGGACGCAGGCGTGGAATGTGTCAGAGAGAAAATGCATCATTGATCAAAGCCTGCTCGGAGATGTAGTCTTATTTTTGCCAAACGCTGAGCAGAGACGGGGGTTTGGAAGAAAACAATAGCCTTTACCCAAAGGCTCCGTGTGTGCTGGGCTATAGTAAGCTCGCCTGCTCCTCTACCCACGCAGAGTCATCCGCACCTACACAGGTGACTGGACTTCGCTGAACAATTTTAGCCTCCCTCATCTCTTTCTCCACACCGGCGTCTAAATAGCTCCTCAGCTCTGGATGTTTAAAATACACACATGGTGGGCGTTTCGGAGAGCGAGTGTGCTGCACCTGGAGGCAGGTGTGTACCTTCACAAAAATGTGTGGGTTTTTACAATGAAGCAGCAGTGTGAGTGTGTGTGTGTGTGTGTGTAGGTGTACATGAGGAGGTGTAGAAGGGAAAACAGAACATATCTCGTAGTTTATTCTCTTTGTGAATTTCTCTTCGATGTGCACCTCAAAAGGGATGGAGACAAACACTGAACTGCTGTCAAGGACAGACTGTGGTGGTGGTTGTCTGTGCGTGTGTGTGTGTGTGTGTGTGTATATAAATGTATACGTTTGTGTGGTGATCCGTGAACACCACAATGCACATCTGTCAGAGGACAGTGCAGGATGCCCCCCCTTTTATCTCCCCCACTCTTTGGTCCCGTTCAGGGAGTAGAGGAGAGGAGAGGTGGGGAAAAAAGCGAGATGGGATGTAGGGAGGCTGGAGGAGGGGGGGGGGGTGTAGCAGAGGTGTCCTGTACTGCAGCAGCACAGCTCTCTGGTGGCAGGCGGGGGCACTTCTCTCTCCCAGCCATTCGCTGCATTGCAGCCGGCAGTCAAGGTTACGCCTGTGCGGCCGCATTGTCGGACTGAAGTGTTGAGGATGCCGGGGCACAGAGTACGATTTAAGCTTCGGGTAACTTGTGGCCTCGTTGTCCTGCAATGCTTTCATTTATAGCCACGGAGCCTTCATGCTCAGACTTGCAAATCCCATATTGACGCCTTCAATAGCACTTGATGTTTCTGGGGCTTTAAAAAAAACAAAAACACATTTTGCTCTTTTTTTCCCGGCTGCACAGATAACATCTCTCTTATTTTCCTCTTTCTCGCAGAGTTGCCTCTAATCTTTTGGCAGGCTGTCATTTCATACGAGCATTGTGTCTGAGGTGGAGGGTAAATGCCGCGGAGATGTGTGGCACATGGACTGGCAGGGTGACATTTGTTGTTCATCAGCCTCCTGCTCATCCTCAGCTCCCCGCTGTCTGGCTGTGATAAACATGTCAGTCTCAGCCACGCCGCAACACTGAGGACCGCAGGCTGTATATAGTCGGTGCTTCAGAGACGTCCCGTGCAAAAGTTTCGTTGGAAGTGGATCAGAGGAAGGCCCACATCTGGTAGCGTTGCACATAAGAGCCACTGCAACATTCTCACTTCCTGTTGAAAGTGAGCTGTAGTCTTACATAGACACTGTGTGTGTGTGTGTGTGTGTGTGCATGTGCATGTACCCATAAGAATTCCTCTGGCTTCCCCTTTTGCTGCGCCCGAAGCTCAGGCAGACGATTCAATGTGAGCGCTGCCCCTGTCAGATGTTATTGAGCAAGTGATAGATCATTTCCCACAGGGTAGAAACATTCAGCGCATTCAGTCCTTAATTATTTCCCAGTATCAATCTTACCTCTTTATTGGCGCTATCTATCTATCTATCTATCTATCTATATATATATATATATATATATGTAGAGAAAGAGACACAACGATTGAGTGACAGTGAGAAAGACAAAGTGGGAGAGCAAACAATAGTGAGAGAGTGGAAGGACAAGCAATAAAGAGAAAGGGGAGGACTGATGACGAGCGCTCCTGTGCTAACTACTATCCTTTCGTAGCTCATCATCGGGTGTTGCGCAAACACACTTTAATGTCACACTCCACACACTCCACATCTTTGGCAAACACAGCCAAAGATCCGGTGGGGAAATGAGAAAACACTGTGGTAATGAATGTAATGAGAGGAATGCGTTGAGATCAGACAACACTGTTTAATTAAAGCAATGCAGACCACGAGGGAGTGTTGAACATAGTTATATCTGATAGGAGTCGATGAGTACCTCCAGTAGAGCTAGCTGTGAGGGACTTGGCACACAGCTAGGCTGTTGTCGGATAAAAAGCCTGCATCTCCAATTGTACCGACTTTCATTTGTGTTGGAACGATACACAGTTGTTCATGGGCTGTGAAATTCAATCAGTCTTTTGCTCGTGGAAAACAGTCACCAAAAGCCTCACGTATGATGTTCAAACTGACATGACTGGACTCCCTCACCCAAAGAGATCAGAGCATACTATTCCTTTTATTATAAATGTTTAGATTATTTCTTAGGGCATTTCATGCCTTTTATATTAAGTATGCACGATATGGATTTGTTTTTTTTGCGGATACGATAACCCATAATTACCTGCTTCTGATGATTTTGCATTTTTGTGTTTAAAAAAAGAAGTTCATAACCTGTCGCACACCTGAGAGTAAGAAAGACAAAGATGTAGTGAGCAAAGACGGATGATTTAATATTCCATCGCTCTGACCTAACCAAATCTAACTGACATCCCTATTGTTAACTCAACAATAATACTAAAAAACAGTTTGGACTTTCTAGTAAAGTATATCAAAGAAACATGTATCGCATATGTCTGTGATACTGTGAAAAACGTCTTCACCTGCAACGGCAGCTTTGGCTCTCTAGTCAGCATACTGCTCTTCCTCTCCTCCTCCTCCTTCTCATGTGGTATGCACCTATACCACTTGGCTATTGTGTCGCCCAGAGCATCCTATTGCTAACTGAGACAACATAGGCTCAGCTTGTTACTCCGGATAAAATGTAATTGTTCTAATAGTCGTTTCCGTGAACAGGAAGTAACTATTCCATGCCTCAAAACAAGAATGCTAAACTAATTCCTATACAGAAGCTAGCACTAATCACCAGACCTCTCGTGGCACTTTTCTGCCTTCTGTATTAAAAGATTAAAGTTATTTCAAAAATATTCAAACTACTTGTTATCACTGTCACTCTCCCAGATTGAAGCAGCAAAATGTGCAAAGGTCCCATGTGCAGCTTTAAGTAGCGAAAACCTTTGGATGCTTTAGGAGTTAAAGATTTTGTGTGCACTGAGTGTGCCATTTTATGTATAACAGTGTTATCCAAAGTTCCCCACGGTGCCATGGGTCCATGAATTTGCAGATGTGTGGGGTGCCTCCAGTGAGAATTGAACCCTGTAATCTCGGCAGATTCTGTTCCGGAACGCTCAGACACTGTAGCCGAATGGGCTCACAAAGCTTCTAGAATAGAAGGCATAGTCAATGGAGGAGGTGTGACACAGAAATCATTAATATGAGCTGATAAAGCGACCTTCAAACAGCTAAACCTGGGAAAACAGCGGAGACTACATTCAGCCGGAGACTGTAAGGGAATCCCGGGACAAACAAACACCTTCCCGTGTCTCCCCCCCCCCCCTCCCCATATACGAGGATTATTCTGTTATTATTTCACACAGCTTCTACAGAATTACCGACATGACCCGACAGACACACAAAAACTAAGAGTGACCGAGAGCTGAGATTGACAGCGGACACCTTGCCCACCGAAGAGGATGACCACAGACTGACAAGACAGGAAGTTGACAGGAAATCCTGAAGTGGATGTGCCTTGACCCTGTAAAAGAAAAGAGTCTGTCTCTCTCTCTCTCTCTCCCTCTCTCTCTCTCCCTCTCTCTGTGTCTGTCTGTGTGTGTCTCACTCCCTGTCTGCCTCTCCCCCTCATGCTTAGCAACAAGCATGCCCGCGTGAACACGCTCAAACTCACCTGAACTGAGCGATTATGCAATAGGTTTTTGCTGGAAATAATTGGCCCCATTGGGGATGGCAGGCGATGGAAAGCATGAGGAAAGCAGCTGGGGAGAACGAGTTCGGTGTGATGGAGGAGCCACAAGAGAGCTCAACATCGGTGTGCGGCGTTCGAATGTGCGATGAACTCGAAAGGTGCGATCGAATTCATGACCAAACTTGTAGACGTGCCATACTGACTGCCTTGTGTGATCGCATGACCAGTGCGGATAAATGGACTGCTAAACACAAATGCTGTGTGACTGAACTATCAGCGGGACTGACTCTGTGGTTCCAGAGCTCGATGGCATTGACTTCCACTCTCTCTGTGGGCCGGCAATTAGTGAGACTGCTTGGTGTTCTTTAGCTTTTTCAGAGTTCTCTCGGGGAATTCCACTTATTATCCGAGCACGGGAAGCGTTTTAACAACAGAACCAGGGCTTTAAATTCAAGGTAACGGTGTTACACAATGGACCACCTGGAAGAAAATGTGTATCCATTCCTGCACTGGGACCAACGCAAGGGATTCTCACGTCCCCTCTCAGACCTTCGATTTCCTCGCCTATTCACACATTATGTTGGCGTTCTGCGAAACTTGCACAAAAGAATCTGCGATGAGTTGCGTGATGTGCCGCTGAGGGTACCGTGAGAATTAAAGCAGTCGCCCACATGAGAGATTACAGTGACAAACGGTGACAGGCCCCACTTCTCTCTCCCCCCCTGACTCTCTTTCCCTCATCTGTCTCTCTTTATTCTCTCCATCCCTCGCCTCTCCTATTTCCAAAATCTGTCTTCAATTCAACGATGCTTTATGAGCATGACAGAAAACAATGCCGTGTTGCCGAGGCAAACTATTGTATTTATCTCTGCATCCCTCGCCTTCTCTCTCTTTTCCCCTCCTATGAGAATTTAGGTTTCCAATTTGATTTAATTAGCTTTATTGGCATTGAGGTTGCACAGCATCGCAAAAGCATCTTAACAAATTAAGTTAGCATTAAGCTCATTAAACTCAATCGCTCCTTCTATCTCTTTTTCATGCACACACAATCTTAGCATATATACATCCACCTT
Organism: Pholis gunnellus; assembly: GCF_910591455.1. NCBI lineage: Eukaryota > Metazoa > Chordata > Actinopteri > Perciformes > Pholidae > Pholis > Pholis gunnellus. Next base: position 8,009,190 of record NC_136544.1, read on the forward strand.
ACCTCTCTCTCTCTCTCTCTTTCATTCTCTCTTTATGGATGCCTCTTTCCTCTCAGATTTAGAGTCTTTTAGAGGCTGAATTGTGTCTGCCTTAAGCTGTGGCAGGATTCAGATGTCAGTTTGTGTAACCATCTTCTTGTTGGATGTGTGGTGGCTTGGGGTAATGGTGGGCAGCCCAGACTTGAGGGAGGGAAGGAAGGGGGGGGTGTTCTGACGATGACCTCCCACCTACCTCATCCAAGCACACTGGGCCTTACCGAGCTGTGAAATGCTTCCAGCCAAAAGGCTGAACTCTTTGGCTCTTCACGTCTAGAGCCTCTGCAGGGAACGATGCTGGGTTTGTTCCAAAAATAGAAAAATCAAATCGCCTCTACTTGTTAATTTAGCTTGTTCATTCCTCATTCGTCACTTGTTGCATTGGCTCTTTTGTTGCATGTAACATTTTGGAAAGCCAAAATGTTCGAGAGGATTCAAGGAAAGCACCTAAATAAAAAAACTGCATATTTTAAACATTCAAATAGCAGTGCTTGACAATAACGTGCGCCAGGTTGCCTTTGGCTACCAATTGACCCTTCGCTAAGTCCCGCCCCTCGAGCGCAGACTAGCCAATCACATCGGCCAGCTCTGACCAGGGTCCGACAACTGACCGACTCTGCTCCATGGACTCTAATTCATTCGTTCGAGATTTTCTTAATATTGATACTCGTTACCTGGACAGGTTGGAAGGAGATACACGTTTGATTTATACAACATAAAAACCTGTCGAGCCAACATTTACAGAGTACGTTAAAACATCATCAACTAGTGTTAGCTTTTCTATGCTACGCTAGCTACTGGAGGTATACTGAATGTTTACACCAGTGGTCGCCAAACTACGGCCCGCGGGCCGGATGCGGCCCGCCTCCACATTTGGTCCGGCCCCCTGAACAATACCAGAGACGCATTATGATTTTTTTTCAGTCTGCACAATTAATCGAATTTTAATCGCGATCACGATTTTGGCTGCCACGATTAAATGAGCATGATCGTCTGCGATATTAACGTTTAAAATACGTGCTCTGCTACATATCAAATCAAATGCTTCCTGAATCAGCCAACCACCAGGGGGCGAACGAGATGAGAGCTGTCATGCGCGCACCCTGTAGAAGTAGAAGAGTAGAAGAAGTAGAAGAGCCGAGAGACCGGAGCTTGAAGGACGAGTACTTGTGCTTAATTTATTTACACGCCGCCATGTCATGTCTGTCAATACATGGTCGCGCGTTTTCAATTCCCCTGCTCTCTTTATCGCGCACGGCGGTGTTCCGCCCCGATCCGCGCGCACGATGCAACAGTCGCTCACCTGCGAGTAGCACCCCCCCCCCCCCCAATAATCGGGCCCTAGGTCAAACGATATGTTCAGTGATGTGGCCCTCACAGGAAAAAGTTTGGGGACCCCTGGTTTACACATTCTGCATCTCTAACAATGAAGAGTGAATATAATTTAACCCGTAAACATTATTGCTTCATTTTTCATACAGACAGGCAACACTTGCAAGGTCGACGGCCACTATGATGAAAATCTTCAATCTGATAATTAGGGGAGAAGATATTTTTTCCTTGACTGTAATATCAGAAATGGAAGAAGTCATTTGTTCCACAAATTAACACAGGGCTCCTTGACGGTAACGCTTTACCATCAAAACGCAGGAACCGGGTGTCTGTGTGGTGTGTGTTGGACTTCTTAGTGTTTGACATGTTAATATGTGCATGTGTAATGTGGCATAGCTGTGACTATTTGTCTGTCGGGGTGTTCTATATGTGTATGGACATTGATCCTATCCCCCAGCCAACATCCAGGCAAACACAACACACACATACTGTGACTCACATCTCGGAGAGCACGTCATCAAGTGGGCTCTGCTCCGCATGCTCTTGTCTGCATTCTCCATTACCCACGCTCCCCTTTTGCCTTATTCACTGATTCACATTGCACACACACAAATGACACAGTAGCTCTGTGGGCAAGAGGAACTGAGCCGTGCCTGACTACTTTCTGCATACCCCTTTTTGGAGATGAGATACGATATGATAGGAGCAGGAGTAGCGAGTGGCAGCCAGCCAGCCGAGCCGTGGCGACGAGGTGGGATGGTTTGAGGTTTGGTGGGATGGGGGGGGGGGGGGGGGGGGGAGTGGGCCAGTGGGTAGTGAAAGAAGCAGTATGTCATGGCTCCCACAGGAAGATCTTTAGGAGAGAGATCAATCCTCCATGTGTTCAAAAACAGGTTCAGCAGCTCAGTACGATATTGTATTTGTCAGTCTGAGAGAGAGAACGTAGTAGTTAGTTTTGCCTGTGCTTTCTGGCACAACAAGCGATCAGGCAGCAGAGGAAGCCCTTGGGGGTATTTGTTGGGGTGCTTGTGTTGCACCCACACAAACATACACACCCTCCAGAGATGAAGCAGGCATTAGTTTTGATAGTGCTGCATTCCAGCAGACCGGAGAGTACAGGAAAGCCATATGTGTATTGATTTTAGATGAAGAGATGCTATAAACATAACATTGGAAAGATAATGATTATAGAATTACACAAAGATAGGATTTTTTTTTTTAAATATCTTGTCAATTGTTCCCTGTAGTACAATTTTTATTATGCAATACTCCACTCAGTGGGGCGCTGCCGTGTAACAGGCAACCTGAGAGCTCATCTTGCATTAATTGCCTCCCTGGTCATTTTTTGCAAGTCCAAGTCAATATCAAGTCTAAATAGGCTCCCTGTATTCTGCCCCCAAAAGTGGATATACTAGAACGTTACTCGGGGTAACAATAAAATATTGCTAACATTGTAAGTAAATAATAACCTAAAATTAAACTGGGTAACCTACTATAATTTATCACATCCCTTTAGTCTCTTAAACTCAGAGATGCTCACCAGTCTCTACCCACGACTGAAGTTGAACCATGTTGTACTGCTTATGGCGCCCAGCATCAGGGTGTGACAAAAGATGATGTCGGGGGACTCGTCTCACAGCCTGCCCCGCGCCCGTCTGCTTCACCCTTCCATCAGGGAGTGTTTGACCCAGCCCGGGGCGACCGGCGTCACCACAGGAGAGGGCGTGGGGGAGGTGTGGAGGACTACCAAAATACCCCCACATCACTGCAGCAACAGGCAGCCAAGCCAGAAGCACTTAAGCACGCACACACACACTCACACTCACACCCACACCCACATCTACACACACACACACACACACACACACACACACACACACACACACACACACACACTCACAGACTACTGACATCTTTACCAGGAAAAACCCCAGGGGCGGTGAGAGGTGAGAGAGTGCAACAGAAGCGCAGCCAATCAGGGGGAAAAACATGGCCGCATGTTGGAAAATACAGAGGCAGAAATAAAATAGTTGTTGGAAGGTCATTTCAATTTTCACAAAATTATGATTTAAAATATTATTTGGGTTTTTTGTTTCTCTTTTTTGGCCCTGACCTTTGTTTTTAAGCATACACTGTACATCCGCAACACACATATCATTACCCAGACAAGTGATTAGTCATTTACCTCTAGATCACCAGCCGTATGATTTTACATTCGAATTCCATAAATATAATCAAATTTAATTTGTGTGTGAAATAACCCCTAACAGACACATTTTGCCTACTTGGTTTTGATTGAGAGGCTGGAGCTGGCCAGTGTGTCATCCTACCTCGCTGTCCAGCCAATTGTAACAGCATGTTAATGAGACACACGATTACCCTTTGCACTCTTTGACCCTCTGTGGCTACAGCACTTCCCTGAAGAAGGCCTGGAAACAATCAGACAAGAACAGATCTCCCCCTCTTGCCACTTGCTCAGTCTGCTTTCTGTCTCACAGAGCTCTCTTCACATATCCCCAATACCCCAGTCAATGTAGACGTCCATCTGACTGATTTTTGCAAACCAGACGAGAGACCAACTGTGTTTTGGGACTGCTTTTAAAAATAGGCTAGAGTTGTTGACTTGTAGTTTTCTCTCTTATGAGGTGAAAAAAACAGGCTCAGGAGGACATTTAGGTTGAAATGTGATCTCTTGATTATCTTCCTCCACAAGCTCTATGATGTGTTGGGGGCGGATGATTTATTGGAGGAATCAAGAGCATGACAAAATGAGACAAAGATAGGATTAGCGTCAATGCGGTGGTCTGTCTGCCTCTCATGAGAATTGGTCGACAAGTTCTTTACACTCCAAGGTTACCTCTGTGAACGAGTTGGAGTTGTGTTATCCTCCAGCTGAACCAACAATTCCCTTCCTTACCCTCACAGTCTTGGCAAGGGCACATGCAATACCATGCTCCTGGGCGTCGTGACATAGGCTCTCACAACAATTGCATGCAAATACTTTATTGAGGGAGAGAAAAGTAAAAGCCTGAATAACAGTATTTTAACATAGCAAGCATCCCTTGTGACCTGGGTGGTCCCAGCATCATCGGGCCACAGCACACCATCTGGTGTCAGACCAGTGGGGCCACTGACTAGAATGTCCAAAAGGTATTTACAGCCACATTAAAGAATGATTCAAGATCCTCTTTTACAGATTACAGATTTGTAAAATATGATATTGAGTATTTAAGTGCAGGTTAAAGACATAGAGGTCGTAAAACAAGAGTGATGATCGTGTCATATCTTTGGCTTTGCATCAAGTGGTGCTCATTAATCGTGATGAGGTGCCGGCTGTCATCTGGCTCGGACCGTCAGGTAGAAGATGGATGGTCCTGAGGGATTTCACTGGGACTAAAGTTGAACCATGCTCAGGGGAGATCTATCAGACCTGTATAGGCAGTCGCTGTCCTGGAGGGAAGACATACTGACTCCTCTGTAGCCCTGCGGTCCTCTGCCCTTTCTAGCTTTTCTTTCTTCAAATTAAAAAACAATCAACAGCCATGTGGAAAACTAAGATTTTACAACAAGGACAGTCTCAAAGGCTTTTTGCATAGATTTTTTAATATGTAACAGTAATTTGTGGATTGCATTCGTTTTGATTTTGCTGTACTGTTCTATGTGGTATGCATTATTCAACAAGCATATTTTCCAAGCCCTTAACCAGGCCATCTGCATTCAGGCTAGCTAGCTAACCACAGCCTTGTGTAGAAATAGGGCAGTTCTGTCTGTCTGCTTTCTGCCAGCTAGGCTCACAACCTAAAAGCTGCAAAAGTTCAGCCATGCCATGGCAGGTGGTGTGAGATGCATCTGTTTTAGTATTTTCACATGTTTGGCTTTTGCCTTGGTTGTAGAGCTTCCAAAGACATTTCACATTTCAATGTCTTTGGAATTGGTTGGCAAGAAATGTATTTATGAGAGGTTGCCCACAGGATGAATAATTAACCACATCTCATTTGCAGTTATAATGTAACTTGAAACGGATTTGAAAGCCCTTAAATTTGTTTGAGAGATTAAACCATTGTGACTTGAGCCAAGCCAAAATTGTTTTGTACAGTTTTGTACCCTATCATTACAGCAAGCAGCCCTGTTTTAAAAAGAAACAGACCTCATGCATTACAGTATATTAAGCTCTGTCTCAAGGGGAAACCCCAGAAGTTACTCTGCCTTCACATGAAGTTGTGCAATTTAAAACATGAGCTGAATAATTAGACATGGAGATGTGCATTTTAAATTAACATATAATTATCTCTGAGGCTATTGGCATGTCATTAATATATTACAAAGAGTAAAGACTGTTTTTTGCCATTGAAATGTCAAAGAAGACCCCTCATCATGCCCATCCACCACTGTGTCCCATCTCCATAAAATGGGCTCCAGCATAGTGGCTCGCTGCTAGAGACAAAAAGAAGATTTCCATTAGGCTTTTGATAACTGGGAGTTTAATGTCATGTTTATGCATTCAGCAGCTCAATACAGTTTACTTATGGGAATGGTATATTATGTCCCTATACATTTTAGCATCATAACTGATTGTGTTTAGATTTAGTAATTTTCTTTTAGGATTAAAGGTGCATATATCGATCTAGGTGTAGAGCCACTCTGTGATGAAATGACTAACTCAGTCTTTGTCTCCTTTTCTCCTCTGTTATACATTATAATCTCACTATAGTGTTCATTACTGTTCAGATACAATATGCAAAGACACAATGTGTAACCAAGAAATCTTTCTCTACCCCAACCCTCCCCACCCCATTCTGTTTCCAGGATTGTTCCAAACAGAGGCAGGTGAGGAAGAAAACGGTGTCCTTCAGCTCAATGCCAAGTGACCGCAAAATCAGCAGCACAGCTGCGTGCATGGCCTTCATGATGGAGGGTTGTGAGATGAAGAAAGTGCGCTCCAACTCACGCATGTACAACCGTTACTTTCTGCTTGATCCAGACATGCACTGGCTCCGTTGGGAGCCATCCAAGAAAGATTCAGAGAAGGCGAAACTGGAGATCAAGGGCATTAAGGAGGTCCGGTTGGGAAAGAAAACCCCAGTTCTGCGCAGCAATGGTCTCTCAGATCAGTTCCCTGATGAATGCGCCTTCTCAATCATCTATGGGGATAACTATGAGTCCTTAGATCTGGTAGCCAGTACAGCAGATGTTGTCAGCACCTGGGTGATGGGCCTGAGGTATCTGGTGTCTTATGGCCGGCACACCGTGGACATGGTGGAACCCAGCCAACCCAGTCTTCGAACGTCTTGGATTGGCTCAGTGTTTGAACTAGCAGATATGGAAAAGGATGGACACATAGACCTGTTCAGAGCCACCCAGATAATCAAGGGGCTCAACCCTGGCATGAAAGAGTCGAGGATAGAGCTGAAGTTCAAGGAACTCCAAAAATCTAAAGACCAATACGGTGAGGCAATTAACATGGACACCTTTGTGGAGGCCTACTGTGAGCTCTGCACACGACCAGAGATCTTCTTCCTACTGGTACAGTTCTCCAGTAACAAGGAGTATCTGGACAGTAAAGATCTGATGCTCTTTGTAGATGTGGAGCAAGGTGTGGAAAGTGTAACAGAGGACATGTGCAGAGACATTGTTCAGAAATTTGAGCCATCCGCTGAAGGTAGGGAGAGGGCCTACCTCACCATTGATGGCTTTACACACTACCTCCTCTCCTCCGAATGCCACATCTTTGACCCCCAGCACAAACGTGTGTGCCAGGATATGACCCAGCCTCTGTCCCACTACTACATCAACTCCTCCCATAATGCCTCTCTTCTGGAAGATCATTTTTGGGGTTCGTCAGACATCAGCAGCTACATCCGAGCTCTAAGAATGGGCTGTCGCAGCATTGAGGTCATTGTATGGGACGGCCCTGATAATGAACCAGTGGTGTATGTGGGTAGTTCTGTCGCCTCACATCTTGCTTTCTCTAAAGTCCTGGATATCATCAACCAGTATGCTTTTGAGAGCTCTGAGTATCCCCTGATTCTCTGCTTAGTGACCCATTGCTGCATTCCCCAGCAAAGGGTCATGGCACAGCATATGAAGAAGATTCTTGGAGACAAGCTGTTCATTGAACCCCCCAACAAGGAGGACAACTACCTTCCCTCCCCTGAGAAACTTAAAGGTAAAATCCTCATTAAGGGCAAGAGGCTTCCGCCCAACTGTACTGACGCTGAGGGTGATGTGACAGATGAGGAGGAGGGTCTGGAAATGTCTCGAAGAGTGGGAGCTGATGAGAAGGACCAGCTAAATGGCTTAGGTTACAGAAGACTCAGACTGTGCCGGGAGCTCTCTGATCTTGTATCTCTCTGCAAGTCAGTCCAGTTTAGGGACTTTGAGATCTCAAAGAGAGACCAAAAACACTGGGAGATTTGCTCCTTCAATGAGGTAGATGCAAATAGGTTTGCCAATGAGTTCCCAGAGGAATTTGTCTATTATAACAAGCGCTTTCTCTCCAGGGTATATCCCACACCTATGAGAATTGATGCCAGCAACATGAATCCCCAGGATTTCTGGAAGTGTGGCTGCCAGATTGTGGCCATGAACTACCAGACGCCAGGCCTGATGATGGATCTTAACCTAGGCTGGTTCAGGCAGAATGGCAACTGTGGGTATGTGTTGCGTCCAGCCATCATGAGGGAGGAGGTGTCCTACTTCAGTGCCAATGCTCGGGACTCGCTGCCAGGGGTATCGGCTCAGCTTCTTCACATCAAGATCATCAGTGGGCAGAATCTGCCAAAGCCTCGCGGCTCTGCAGCTAAGGGTGATGTGGTGGAGCCCTACATATATGTCGAGATCCACGGTATCCCAGCTGACTGTGCTGAGCAAAGAACCAAGACTGTGTCCCAGAATGGCGACAACCCTATTTTTGATGAGAGTTTTGAATTCCAGATCAATTTACCGGAACTTGCAGTACTGCGCTTTGTGGTGCTGGATGACGATTACATTGGAGATGAGTTCATTGGCCAGTACACCATCCCATTTGAGTGCCTACAGCCAGGCTACAGACATGTCCCCCTACAATCTCTGACGGGAGAGTTCCTACCCAACACCACTCTGTTTGTCCACGTAGCCATCACCAACAGACGGGGAGGAGGAAAGGCACATAAGAGGGGTCTTTCTGTCAGGAAGGGTAGGAAGGCCCGGGAGTACACCACCACCAAGACCACAGGGATCAAAGTAGTCGACGAGCTCTTCAGAGCTTCCACCCAGCCCCTCAGGGAGGCTACTGACCTCAGAGAAAATGGGCAGGTAAGAAACTACATACTTTTTTTATGAAACTTAATCACAAAATCTAAGATGTTGATCACATAGATATAATACAAAAGAGGCAGAATTGCTTCATAGCTCATGGGTTAACCATCCGCCATCTTACCTGGGTATTGTTTACAATCGCTACTAATGGCAGCTACTGGTTGTCAGCTGTTCAGCACCTGATTGCTTTACCAGAAGCTCCAAAGAGACCAGGGGAGGTTGGCATCTATTTCGACATAAATTGACATTGCTAAACCATTATGAGGTTTATGAATAGTGAAATCGTTAATGAGGAACACGCTGCTGGGCACTTGGTGCAATACTGTAAAACTCTTCAAGATGATCAAATGAAGATTAGTAACCATGATGTACTGTATATTTGGCTGATGACCAGTAGCAGAAGCCTTCCAGTGTATGTGTCATTTTGTTAGTATTGACTGAAGGGCGCGATATGAAACTTGTTCGTTGAGAGGGCCAGGCATTTGTCTTTTCTGACAGCTCACAACATTAAAGTGCCGTACACTTTTAACTGTTGACACAACTCCATAAATAATGCTTTTTCAACCAAGGGAAAAACGTTTTAATAGAATTGTGTTTGTAAAAAAATGATAAGAAATTAAAAGCAATTTATTTTTATTGTGCTTCTTAAAATTTATGTAAAAGTGCTTTGACAATCAAGTAACCCAACACGATTACTTGTATTCTTAAATTCTCTAAAAAGCCAAAAAAAAACAGGCTCTCTCACTTAAACAATATGGTGGTAGGTAGGCAAATGTGATTACTGATTGTCTTTTCTAATTTCTTCGTGCTGTAATAGCCGATCCTGGAAGGATGCAGCAAAATTAAATATATAATGTTTCTGTATAAGTAGACATACAGTTAGACGGACTCATGTGTATTCCTCCAGAAGCTAATGTACCACACAATTTTGTATTTATCAGGTCATAAATAGCAAGGTCTGTCCATCTGTCTTCAGTAAGCAGTAACCTCAGTCTAATGGCACAGCAAACAAAAGACCAGACCAAACTAAATAAGCAGAGATGTGATTAGAGATCCTGTGGTATGCTGTCATACATTTTTCAGTTGTGGAAATCGGCAGTAATCTGAAAGAGGACATTATTTTCCTCTCCAAGACCCCAATACAGAGAGAAATTGGTTTCTGTTTTGGGTAAGTGATCCTGTAATTTTAGAGGCAGTAACATTAGAGCCTGAACGGGATAAGCAGAAGATAATTTCAGGAAAAGCATTGGAAATTAGAGTGTGATTACAAACAAATAAAGAACAATTCTGACCAAAGTGTTTCCTCGCTAGGTAAAAGATTATAATATTTGGCCCAATCCAAGTGTTGCTTGTATGAATAATCTAAATTAGTGACAAATGGATACCTAAGCAGTTTGTCATGTTTCGGTCCTTGTCTTCTCTCGGGTGTGATTCAGGATGGTACAATTGAATGAATAAGACATGAAATATGGCTTACTGTGAAATCAGTCCTGTTGACACAGCCTTATCAAACATGTCCTAACTTTTGTAAAACTACAATTAACAAATTTACAGTACATATTTGATAATCAACGATTACATTTAACAGCTGACACTGACTCTGTTCTGTAGCTTTGAATTATCTCTCACAACATATGGCTTCGGTAAGGACTCTGAAGGCATATAACAAAATGGCAGTTTATGATTGAATGTGAATCGGTGTCTTTTAACCTGAGCAAACAACACAGGCACCACGGCCGCTCCCCAAGCCACAATATCCTCTGGTTTGAAATGTAAATTTTTCTTTTTGAAACGCAAAGATGAAAGTTGATGAAATGAAAGAGGTGAAGTCGAGAGGAAGGCTTTAAAGAGGATACATGAAGAATAAAACCTTTTAAATGTAGAAAAACGGACGGTTGTGAAAGCTTTGTAGAGGCCAGCTGTGTGGAGCCTGGTGCCTTTAATCTGAAGGAAGCTGGAGGGCAGAAGTGGGGCCTGCAGCCAACAACCCACAAGGAAACAACCAGGCCAATCCTGGAGGCTTCCCCACCTCTGACTTAAAGCCAAGATTAGACGTCAACGTGAGGAAGAAATACCTTTGGCACTCACAAAGATCCCTGATCTCACGGCATACAACCTTGGCCATTAAAGGACAGCACACATACTGTCAAAAGCGTTATATCATCACTCCCTTTGTCCTGAAACAGCCTAGCTTCCAGGTGGTCTGCTTTGAATAATGACAGAAAGTGTGTTTGTCTGTTAAAGAGAAGATCAATTATTTCTGTGGGTGACTTGAATTAAGTCTTTTCCAAAGTGCTGCTGCCCATGAACCTTAAGTGTTGGTGGAGGTGGAGGAGAGCTGCCAGCCTGGAGTTTCCTTTTATTTGCTGAACAGTGTGTGTGTGTGTGTGTGTGTGTGCAATCATAGGCACAATGACCACCACTCAATTCTGTGGACCAGAGAGAACCGGAGATATACACAGATTGAAGCAGAGAGAGAGAGAGCGAGAGAGAGAGAGAGAGAGGGGTACAAACAGAAACAAAGGCTGTGTTGTAACCGGACACAGAGCTCTCGTTTGGGGAATGTTAGAAGGGGAGTAAAGTGGGGGAAGGGAGTAATTAAAAACCCAGCCTCTCATTTGCTGTTTTTTTTTTTGCACCATGGCGAGGAAACAGTTTAGCTTTTATTGCACAACAATTACTGAAAAAAAACATTCACGCATGTGGCCTTATGCACACATGTGTGGAATAATTCAAAGCACAATGAATGCTAATAGCTGTGACTCAGACCACACTGAGACATAAACACATGCAGTCACACACATACTCCTAGCTCTCCCACACCAGATTTAATCTAGCGCCCCAGTCCCGCTTCCACCATTGTGTTTCTTCCCCTGGCTGTGCTCAATGGCCCAAGAGGTGTTAACTGTGGCTGAGGCACAGCATACAGATTTCGAATGCGTCCCCCGGCCACCCTCTCCGTCTACAGAAAGGCCGGGCCCCGCAGTGACAGCACATCCTCCGGGGTAGGGGGTGGTTGGGGGGGTGGATTTCTCCTTGAGGTCTAGCCCAGGGAGACAGCTGGTTCCCACACTGCAGAGTGCCGAGTGTGTCGACGGATTCCCAAGTACCAACACTGCCACTCTTATTCTCTCTCTCTCTCGCTCTCTTACCTGCCTTGTGTTTTGAATGATTTATGGTTTTATTTGTTTATCTTTATTTTACCAGGAATATTCCCCATCGAGATTCAGAATCTCTTTTTTTTTAAGGAGTATTGGCCAAGACGGAAGCATAACAAGTCACATAACAGAACAAGATCTTCAGTTTTCATCACCCTCACACTTTGCAGTCGAAGACTCGGTCCTTTGAGACTGCTCTTTTGAACTCCTTCTCTTTCACTGTCCCTTTCTCTTCTCTCACCTCGCTCTGTCAAACTCTCCTTTTTGGCTGCATTAGAACCAAGTTAACGAATGGGGTGCCGTGTGAAAAACAGTGGGCCTGGTTTGGTTGCTTGAATTCCCATGCTGGCAGAAGAATGATATGCTGTGAGAGGCAGTTGCCTGATTGCTGGGGCTGCAAAGCCTTTGAACTCAGACGTGCAGAAACTCTGGTTTCGGTGGACTGGAAAACAGGCTGGCTGCTCAAAAACTGCATTCTATTGCGAGAGTTCGAACAAATGATCAAATTGGGAAAAAACTATTTCAGGTCGATATAAGGCATCATGGATGGCTGTGCTGAAATCTTACTAGGCGGTAAATCAAAAACAAAGTTCTGTTTATTGTATTGGCTCTAAATCTCAGAACATGCCAACTTAGGTTTTTGTTTGGAGATCCCTGAAGGTGTACGAACCGAAGTTATCTGAAAGGTTTGACAGGTGATATCAGCTCACAGTGCTTGCAGCTTTTGCCTCCTTCTTTTGTGACACATTACATTTATTTGGTCAACGCGTCCCATACATTGGAGCAATGTGGGGTTCAGTGTCTCGCTCAAGGACACATGTGGAGAGGAGGAGCACTAACTCTGTGATTGATGGCAGAACCGCGCTAACTGAGCTACAGCTGCCCCTGATGGAAAACAAAGATTTGCGAACAGTACTAGATTAAATAAACAGGACATGTTTAGATGGCTTTCTTTATTTATCTAGCAGCAGAGAGCTAACATGGTCGGTGGTCCATGTAGAAACAGGATCATAAGGAGAAGAATGCTTTGGTAATTACTTCATTTTGCTAGTTTTAAGTTCGATATATAACACAAATATATGTGAAGAAAAGGGCGAACTTTAGAGGAGGAGGAATTTAGAGAGAGAGGGACGAGTGACTGAATGTACATATCCTTCAGGCCGGTCAGATGTTTGGCTCCCGAGCCTCTGGGCTGTTGACTGAGCAGACTGACGTTATGGAAACCTGATAATTTGACTGACACCAAGACAAACACTCTGTTATCTTATCTCGTTCCTGGCCTGAGGGGAGTGTCACAATTCTGCCCATCAAATCTCCTCACTCGAGGTCATATGCATAAAGTGACTGCAATGCTTGCCATTTAATCAGGACTACAATCACCTCATTTGCCAAGCACATAACTGTACATTAATTTGTCTTAGTTGCTTTAGTTACGTTGGTGCTGCAGGGACAGCTAAGAGGTTCAGAGCACAAGGATTCGTTTATTTAATTATGCTGGTGATTAATGCTTCTTCCCAGAGCGTTTTAGAAAGAGTGAACATTTAATAAATAAAAACAAAATTGTAACAAATACAGTCGATTATTTTCAGTTATGCCTTTTTATGTGTTCACACCCGAATCCTTCATTGTGGTTGTTTCCTCTCCCAGAATGCCATGGTGTCCTTCAAGGAGCTCTGCGGCCTGACCCCGGCGGCCAACATGAAGCAGTGTATCCTGACTGTGTCCACCTGGCTGATGAACGGCGAGCGGTCACTGAGGGTAACCGTGGACCTGAGCGAGACTTACCCCACCATGGAGGCTCAGGGTCCTGTGCCCGAGCTGCTGCGCAAAGTGTTCAACGCCTATGACATGGTAAAAACCCCGCACACACGCGAACGAGTGCACGCGATGCTGTCGGGCAAACAGAAATGCTTACACTGCTGTTGTGAACGACTGAGTATGGCATCACACATTAGAGCAATCTTTTGAACAAACAGTTGTCAGAAATGATTGTAAAAAAATAAATATTAAATTACAAATTCAGTACACGCGCATATTTATCTTAGACAGTGTTCATGCGAGACAATAACAATCTTATTACAGTGTGTAACCTCTCTTTGAGTGTATATACTTCAGGAAAAGATAAAATGTCAAAGCACTCAGGCATTTAAGTATGATAACATAACTGCTCTGTGCAGATCTTCATAGGTGCTGCACTTACAAAAGTAAGACAGAACAATAAACAGAGAGGAGTGGTGGTTTTGCTTCCTCCCTTAATGCTAGTTTGCACATCATTTGATTCAAGCGTCCACACAGCTGGATGTGTTTTACAAGGCCTCTGAACATGGCTAAAACCAGACTGTCAAGCTGCAGATACTCATTGTATAATATCACGTGTCCCTCTCCATCCCGCCTCCTCAGAACACTGCATTTTCCACCACTTGACATTGGCACGGCCCGGGGGGGTGGGGGTGGTGGGGGGTGGGGTGGGTTGAAGGACTCTGTCTGTAATTAGTTATCACCCGCTGCTTCCTCTCCCCTCCTGCGAGGCTCGGAGGGGAGCTGGTGAAGTGGGTCATGAGCGAAGGAACAGCGTTGTTGCGTCCGGCGCTGCTCAGGTCGGCCTGCGCTCCCGCTGCTGACACCTACAGGAGTGCACTGACATCAGGAACAGACGCAACGAGCGGCTCCGAATAGAATCTGCTTGGACTTTTATGAGGCCTCGCACCAGGCAGGAGGTTTGGGACTGTCAGAGCAACTCTCACGCTCCAGTCCACAAAAAAAAAAATGTTTTAGGGGACAGGCAGCAAAGCAGACCCAGAATCCATATTTCAGAGTTTAGAGTTTCATTCTCCCTTTTTCTGAACCATATATGATTCTATTGCTTGTCCCCATAGGATAAACCTTTTTGGTTCCTGATTGGACCTTTTATAAAGGTTCCACCTGGAACCCTTTCAGAGTGTCCTACCTAGAACCCAACATAAAGGGTTATACCTAGAGCCATATGTAGGGTTCCACCCAGAACCCTATATGAGAGGTTGTACAGAGAATCCTTCCACCCAGAACCCTCTTTGGAAAATCTATCCACGTCCTCCCCACCTTCTAATGCCTGCAACCAGGGGGTTCTACTGAGAACTCTTTTATGTTCCAAGGGTTTCATCTAGAACCCACTTAAGGTTCCTCATGAGCAGCGTTGGGACGATAGGAAAAACACTTCGAAGAAGTTGATCGGGTGAGTTTCTATTATCGGGATAATCACAAATGACAAATATCAGGTGACTTGAAAAAGCTGCCTAGCTTGCTATCTTATAGAGAAGTGGGAATTAGAGTCTGACTTCAAATACAGAAATTATAATGTAAGAAATAACACAATGTTGTGTGAGTCTGTTAAAAATGTATTCATCTCATATTTATGCAGGAGGACCTGAAGAGTATTAAGCATATTTTGATAATTATCGGGATAACATCATGAATCGTGACATAACATTTTCATATTGTCCCATGCCTACTAATGAGGTTCCTAAAGGCCTGTGGCTGATCTGGTGCAGTGCGACCCACAACAACCACACTCCCTGCTCAAGAACAGAGGATCCAATGTGTTTTATGTATGTGTGTGTGTGTGTGTGTGTGTGACAGAGAGTGTAAATGCATGTGACTTCATGGCTGCCAAAACCCGGTCATTAACTGTAGGATATCAGTGTGCGGTCCGTGTCCTCAGCCACCCTCATGAGGTAACCCTCAGCTGAACAAAGCACACTGGAACTCTGTTTCCAGCTCATACGCACCCATAGCTGTACGTTTATTCATACGTCCCCTTCATTGACTACACTCACCATTAAGAGGAAATTGACCCAAGATGCTTGAACACAACAAAGGCATTGTGTACTACCATTAATTCTGTGTTCATACTGATGGTGGTTTTTTTATTATTTGTATGCCTCTGTGCCAGCGACAGCCGTAGACAGAGGAGTTATGTGTTTGAGTGCTCCGTGGCACAAACTATTTGGACTCAAGGTTGAACTGAAAACTGAAGAATTTGGTGGTCAAAAGTCACAGTGACTTCACAAAACATGTTTTTGGCCATAACTCAAGAATTGAGTGCAAATTATGAAAAAATGTCAGATAGGATGAAGTGATGACATTTTCGACATACATGGATGTAAACTGGCGGAGGCGTACAACCGCTAGGTGCTAATTCTAGTTTGTGGATAAATGGCCAAATGTAAACAATGTAACATTGTGTTGATATATTTCCAGTGCAGCAGAAATTGCCCTTTGTGAAAAAAAGTTGTCTCACTCAGAGCTTCTTTTTTTTTTGACTCAACTGCTCCCAACGAAGAGAGAAATCTACAACAATAGAGGCCGAGGTGCTACTTTCAAGACCAGAATGCAGTGCAGCATCAAGACACGTTGCATTCAGGACTCTTTCTTGCCGCTGTTGGAAAGATCTGCTCTCGGTCTTACTTTCACTATTCCTACAATTCTCACTTTCGCATACAACTCACACTACTCACAGACTTTTGGGGGTTGGTGAAGAAATTATCGGAAATGTAGAGTCATCAAATACTTCATATATTAAGCATCACATATTCCACAGAGTTGAGATTTTTCCTTTAGTTTCTTATCTTAAACCGTCCCCTTAATCAAGGGACTGTCCAAAATGAGGTCATGTTTTACGAAACTGTTTGCACTCATACCAGTTCTCATAAGGATAGCAAAACAAGGAGAGGCATGCACATGCACATGCACACACAGGATGAGAGTCCACTTCCTGTCTCCCTGCTGACAAGGAGTGTGAAACTTCATTAGCTTCCTCCTCCGTGCTGCAGGGCTGGTCCAGCTGCTCCTCCTCAGCCTGTGGGATGATGTTTATGGCTCAAACTAGCGTTGGTCAGATGCAAAAAGTAGAGGTGATAATAGGCTGTTTCATCTCTGCCGCTCTTGATACCAGTGTGGTACAAATGCATGTGTGATTTCAATGCAGATGTTCAGAGACAGAACCAACCGTTTATGCCAAGTATGTTGACACATATTGCATAAGGAATTTGAGTCCGAGTAGCTCTAAATGTACTTTTCTTTTGATGGATTTACCATTTAATCCTCTAATTGTTGCATCTCTAATGAATAATAAGTTACCCCACGACAGAGGTGGTTTGAGAGTATAGGTACAGTTTATATAATCCACTGTTATTAGGTGAGAGGCCACAGAAGAAGCTTGTTTGGAAAGCAAATCTTTAAGCCTTCTTGCTGTTTGCAAGCCTATATTTACAGTTAAACACTGGAGTTATAAGGCTGTAATACTAAAAAGCCTGCGTATAGCTTAGCTTTTCACATGAATTGTATCTAGCTTACTTTTGTACTAGAAATCTGAGCACATGACACGGATTACATGACACCTACGCTCCTCTGATTGGGTTAAAAATGATACGTTAGTGTACCTGTTAACATAGATGTTAAGTGTTTAGCCCAAATACTTGCTGTTGAGGGGATCAGATCTGTTGGGTTATAGCCTAACAATGGGACAAGGTAACACCTCTCAGCAATTTACATGAAGTGTTTCCCTCTTGGTGTTTCCCTTTGCTTCTAAACACAAACCTTCTTATGCTATACGTTGACGGTCCCCAGTGTTTGTCTGGGTATGATGCTGAGATGTGATGCAAATTAAGTGCACGCCTTCTTTTGCCTTGCAGATGATCCAGACCAGCAGAACACTGATCGAGTCGGCCGACGTCGTCTACTCCAAGCTCACACAAGCACAACGGGCAGGTACGCTGCGTTATGGGATGAGTTTAACATTCCAGTCCACACTCTACACCTTCTGCACAGCAGAGCGTGGCGAGCACAACCGGATGTGTTATCCAAGCTGATATATATATATATTTCTTTAAATGACGATTTTCTTCATTTGAGACAACAATGAAGCAGCAGCACAATGAAACAAAGCAGGATACGTATGCTACTGCGAGGAAAATGACTGTATTGGACACAAATTACTCGCATGTTTCTTTCATTTTAATAAGAAAAATACGACACCAACACAGCATCCGGCTGCTGCAGCATCAACATCAACAGCAGTGGCTGCTGTCGATGGAACAGGCCATCATCAGTGAGTCAGCACCGAGTAGTTATCATGTCAGTGGGCAGGTGAAAACAATCAGCCAGCCACACACACAAAAGGCCACAGGAGAAAGAGGACAGAGCGCGTAAACATCAGTCGAGAGTAGGAGAGTGTTAGTGATGTCAGGTTTGGAGGGATTGCAAAACTAGAGAAGATGGGATGGAATTGAAGCGTTTCGTCAGTTTAGCGTTTTTTGAAAAGGGTGCTCGATGTAAGAGGTCCGGCCTTTTTAGGGGGGGAGGACAAAATCCAGCCTAATAAGATCGTTAGGAGAGAATCTGCTTCGAATCAAGAAATCCTGTGGCTTGTCTTCTCCAGCCTCTTTTTCATTCAGCACTAATTGTTGCTCATTTGCTTTGCTTCTCTGCTACGCAGCAGTGCCTCTGCTGAAGAGCTCCTCAAATGGGAGCGCATAGTTTGAATACTGACGTCTTCATTTTGCATGTTTCTGCCTCCTTATTCCTTCCGTAGGCAACCACAGACATGACTGAGACCAATGAAACCTACAGAATCAGGCTTATTGTAGTTTGTAATGGCTGGTGTCAACATGGAAAGCCATTTGTTGTCTGTTGTCTGTTGTTGTGTATGATGAACACAAAGTAGAAAGGGAATGCTGACTCACTGGCTCATGCCAACCCAATATCCTGAGGCCGATAAGCCAATTTAAGCCCGCTATGCCCAGCATGACTCCCTGGTGTCACACAGAGGCAGACATATGCTTCACTCGCCCCCACCACAACATGCCAAGCTGATATTCGTGTTGCGCAATTACCCAGGGGATGTAGGTTGAACGCTGTGGCTTCAATCTCAGAGTTGTCCCCTGGCTCTTGAGGTTCCCCAGAACCAGAGCTGGAAGCATCTTCAAAGGCGATGACTGCAGAGTTAAGCAGATCTTAAAACCCCACCCAACCACAGCAAGCAGTCAGTGGCTGGATACAGGAGGCTGACGCTCAGCTTACTGCTGCAGTCGGGTGAAAAATGACAAATTTACAGTAAGAAAATCAACCTTGTTTTGTGCCTCGCGTTTAAAGTAATTCATTTTCGAAAAGTCCTCAAAGAGCGTGTAATCCTTACAATCCAACTGAAGTGAAAACATGGAAATTCCTAAATTTGGAGTTACAAGGTTTTTTATATTGTAAGTGCAGCATTATGCAAGAACGACACAATGAGGCAGAGGGTTGGAGCGACGGACGTGAGGGGCCTCAGCTGCATGCCAAACATAGCACTTTCCCTGTCGCCCACTGCCCTGCCCCCAGCGCAAACGCACATGCCTCAATCCAAACCTCCGCCAGTCAGAAATGTACATAACCGCCACGTCTGTTCATTCATGCTTCGCCGTAGTTGTTGTAGTTTTGACGTGTGAGGCTGAAAGATGAATGTAGCAGCTCTTTCTCTGACATACTGTGGTTTTCCGACCGGCTGCCAGAGAAACAGATGCCCCAGAATCCAATTACTGAGCTTCTTATGTGTTAAAAAAAAAGAAAAAGAAGAAGCAACGTAATCTAACCTATTGCCTCAAATCAAAATTGCGATATAACAATTCTCAACTTTTAATGAAATTTAAACCTTGTTGACCTTAGGGAATGTAAAGTAAGGTTGTTCAGAATACAGAGCTGATAGAATTTAAAAGCAGTACAACGTATTGTACATTCATAATCACAGAAGCAAATATAAATGTGTACGTGTGTTAGCAATGAATTTAGGAGGATTTCAAAATCGGAAATGATGATGCTTGATACTGCCTCCCAAAGTCAACATTTTTTAGATCAGCTTTAAATAATCTCCCCCCTCGTTAATAAAGTAATTACTTTCCGATATTAATGCAGTCACTTCTGTCCCGCTCCTCCTCTCAGCATGCTCTTTGTCCCCTCAATCTGCTTCCTGTCTCATCAGGCCCCTGTCGTCTGTGCATCTGATGCTGCTTTTGGTCGCAGATATGTAGAATTCTTTCGTGGTGGTCCATCGAGTTTGAAGTCTAGTTCTAACTGTACGGTTCAGTGCAAATGGGAAAGGAAATGCATCACGACAGCCATATTATTACAGTAACGCTAGCCTAGAGATGGTGTACTGTTCAGTGCGAACATAATTTAACATGTGCTTAAACATGACCTTCATGGTGCTGAATATGTGACAAATTGAGAGGGTTGAGCAACTCCAATCTAATCTTACAATCAGTGGATCTGATGAGATGCTATACAGACTCACCTGTCTCCCAGCAAAAACAACATTCTGCCTCAATGGGCGTTCTCCCTCTTTCTGTCCTCTTTGTCTTGTTTAGCATGTGTCTCAGTTCATTATAAGCATTTTAAACTACGGAGGACATTTGGTTCGCACTCGTGAATCCCCAACAAAATGCTTCATCTGCGTTGTAATGGCTGGCAAAGCATCAATTTACCTCTTTTGATAGACTGACAAGCACTGAATGCACCCTTCAGAAGCCATCTCATAAGCCATGTGATTATGTAGAGACCGAGCATGACAGTAGCAACGGCCTGAAAACAGACAATCAGAGAGTGGAGGCATACGAAAAGCGCAAATGGTGGATTTGCATGGAATTGAAGGTTTTGTCCCTTTTGATCGATCCGGAAGCCAGAGGCATCATTTTGGTGTGATGGCTGTGTGGGAAGTGGAAAAAGAGGACAGGCTGTGAGCATTGGAGAGATAATTTGGGATGGGTTAGGGTGTGTGTGTGTGTGTGTGTGTGTGTGTGTGTGTGTGTGTGTGTGTGTGTGTGTGTGTGTCCGCGCTGCACCTAAATTAAAGGCTTTTGATTGGATTTGACACGTTTGCCCTTCCACCATTAAAACTGTGCTCTGCTCATCAGCAAACCGCTGCTGTGACAAAGCCACAATCACAATGACGCGCAGGCTGCAGTCTGAAGTCAGCGACTTGAACTAACCTCTTACCTCCTAAATTGCCTTTCATGTTATATTAAAGCAACGTGGAACGGGTGTCACGTTGGCAGTTTCACCGCCCATACAGCGGGCGATGAGAAGCGGCGATGGGGGACAGTTTTGGGTTACTCGTCGCTTCCCTGCTCCCTCTCCTCTTTCCTTCCTGTGTTCCGTTTATGCCCAGTCATTATTGCAGATAATCAGTTTAATTTGGGCCGTGAAGCTGACGTGTTGATGAGGATGGAGAGGTGCTGGATGATCTCCCCCCCCCCCCCCCTGGGCACTATTGATAGCTCGCCATCTCCCACACCCCGCTAATGGGGGACCAGATAGACAGCTGGGATGCACACTCTGGCACCTCCACTGTGTGTTTGTGTCTGTCTACACTGGCTTACGTGTTCTGTACGCATATGTAATCTGTTTGTGTATGAAGAGAACAACTCACACTCGTTCTCCTTTGCCAGCCTTTGCTCCGCAGCTTCTAAAAGCATTTTCAGCGGCCTCTGACAAATTTCAAACGAAAGAACATCACGATTGACGAGAGTCCGGACATCCTTTTATTCGTAATGACGGATATAGCTCCCTTAGTTTTCTCCCCATGTGATTTGATCGGTTTGGATGACTAGCATGGCTCCAGTCTGCAGTCCGAGTGCACAGCGCTCTGAGAGGAGAGACATCAGGTAGGCCTGCTGCATACAGACTTGCAGCGAGAGCACACGGGGAGCAAGATGCCTGAATATTTTATATCAGTTTCGAATTTGATTTCATCACAATTCGATCGGTTAAAGCGATAGTGCCTTTAGAGTAGTCGCTCATAACACGATACATACCAATGGCTGTAGCCCTGCATCCAGGCGCAAATTCGCTGTATGAGTTTGGAAGCTGCTGTCTTCCTGCAAGCCTGGCCGTGCTTATTTATTGATGTTCCCTTCCCATGCAGAGACTCTCTCCTCTATCTGACCACTGCAATTTTGTTGGTATGATTTGACTCCATGTAGACGCCATTACCAAGGAAATCCAAGGGATAAAGACATCTCCCGCCCTTTATCATCCCGGCTTTGCGCTGTCATTGTTTTCCCGTGAAAACGTTCCAATGATGATATTCTGCCAGGCGTCTGCGGTGTGTATGACTTGATAAATACGCTGATCTGACTGTCTCCTCCTCACCCCCTTTTCCATCTTTGTTTTTCATCATTCTGTTTGATTTTATTACCTCTGCCTGTCGCTGTCTCCATTTCTGTGCATGTGTATCTGGAGCATAAGAGGTTCTGCTGCAGTACCCATTACAAAGGCAAAAAAGAACGTTGTGTTCTATGCAGAGACTGTAAGCCTGTACCGAGCTGCATGTATGTGTCTACTCGGAGAAGACGTGTCGGTGTCCCTTCGGGTCCTCCTGTCTGTCTAAGCACCAATTTCTCTCTCTCTCTCGTTCTCTTTCCAGGAGAGAAGCAAAGCATAAGATCCCGTCTCTTCAGAGTGTGCCATGGGGCCACTTTTTGTTTATTATTATTAGTTTAAGTGACAGTAAGGAACAGCAGCTGTGTGACTGTTGGGGGAAGGAAATGCTTAATAATTGGGAAATTAAATGCTTGAAGAGCCCAGTGTTGGCCGTATTGCGACGAGCCGCCTCCAGCTGATTTCATCTCTTATTCAGCTCCCTGTCTGCTTTTCTCCCCAAGTCCTGCGATCTCCTTGGCTCAGCTCGGCACCAGCAGCAGCCCATTAACTACACCAGATTAGAAGATCAAATCAGCCCTAAACCCTGTTAACACAACTTTCAGGCTCTGAAAGAGATATTCTGCAAGGGCCCGACTTCACCAATTATATAGAAATTAAAGATCAACAGGGGCCCTGGCTCTTTTTTTTTTCCCCGAGGTTGTGTCTGATGTGCACTGAAGGCCAGAGATCATGTTTTCTGTATTTACTTCTTGACCTCTTGATCCGTTTTAAGTGTGCTGCAGATTATTCTGGAAAATGCTGTTGTAGTGAGTGTCAAACATACAATTATGCCAAGTTGCTGAAAGAGATGGCGCTGTGCCTCAATTGCTTCAAATTGGACACTTAAGTAGTTTGGAGATTACTGTAAACATGAAATATTATGGCCGCACACACAGTTCTGCAACCATGTATTTTGTACAGCGGCATACTTCTGAGACATTATGCCTGGCCCGAATAAAATAAATCAGTAAAAACTAAACCTTTCTGAAAACTGAAACTTCACTGAAATGAAATTGAAAATTAAAAACAAGTTAAGCTTTGGTTTGGAGGCGTTTTTGCATTTGAGCCCCGGTGCATGAATCGGGATACTCTCTGATAGTTTATTGTGGTGGGAAACAATTCAACTTCACGACTGGATACTTCTCTAGTGCAAATCGTAACCGGAGCATTTAATGGCAAAGCCAAATAATGTTGTTGTGTTGTTTATCTCTTCCCTTGGAGACAAGTAAGAGTCTGCCACTGGGCTGAGGTAATTCTCCTGCTCTTTAACAAAAAAAATATTTCATTAAGACTTCTCTTGCCAGCAGTCGAGGTGCCTTATCCGCCTACTAGTCACTAAAGGAGCAGAGAACTAAACAATGAATGACTTGTGATGATGGGCTTTTTTTGAATGATGGCGTATTATGTGTCTTCAATGTCTTATCGGTGAATCAAAGCTGCAGTGGCATAAGGCACACAGCTTTGGGAGGAGCTTGTTCTTAAAGCCCAGAGGATTAGTAATGGTCTGCGTGGGCTAAATGAAGTCGGACCTACTGATAGACTAATTAAAGGTTAGCCTGCGCCTGCGCTACCTCAATTTTACCCCTATTAGGAATGCAGCACTTTGTATGGTGAACTGCTATTGCAGCCGTCAAGGTGCTGACTTTTGTTCTGCAGACTTTGTGTTGTACCCACTGCAGTACAATGAAAATGTGAACAATAGAGCATGCTAAAAAAGGTTACTTTGATGTTTATATCTTATAAATATAGAGACTGGCCACCCTTATCGGAGGTATACACTCTCTGTATGACTTCTGTACTTAAATACTTTTGTGCTCTGGTTACCTCCTCATGATACACAGTAGATGTATGATGTGTGTAGATACATACATGGGCAGGCTGGCCATCTGGAAGACTACCGAACGGCCGATCCGTGCCAGGCCGATCCGTGCCAGGCCGAGCCGGCTTGTGGTCGTAGGGTTTTTATTTTCCAACTCCTCGGCCGCAGCGTGGGCCAGAGCGCAAAGCACAACGCTGCCTGTCAGACTTGGCTTATCCAATACTTTAAATATGGAGGGGGGGGATACGACATGTCCCTCCCAATTTGAACTGATCCTCCTTAAAGGCTCAGTCATTTTCATTGTGCTCCAGCTCACCTCGGCTTGTCTGGCCATCTTGTTTTGATTCAGTACATAGGGTGACATGCTTATACAAACTGAGGAGGCAGGTGTTAGCCAAACATCCTTAGGTGTCTTGAAGATCTTCAGCATCATCAGATTCTCTTTATGCCACAAAAACTGTGTATGTTTTAAACATACTGCCAAAACGTGTTTGGCTCGCGCACTCCGGGCAGTCGCATAAGAGGCCTCTCCATCTCAGAGTCCCGAGCAGAATTTCAGTCCCAGTATGTCCCCGCATACAAACATGAGACACAATACAACAGCAGCTGTCAACAACTCTCAATGGGATGAGACAAATTCAGCCAAATTCTTTAATTAGGTTTAAGTGCAGTAATTTCCCTTACTTGTCTGGACACTTAGTTTAGTTTTCACATAAATACAATACTTTAAGACAGCCTATAACTTTCTAAAATGGCCTTTTTGCATTGCAGTTCTGTTTTGGGCTTCACTGATACAAACGTTATAATCTTCATACATGTCGTGTGTGTGTCGTTGTCCGTGTGCAGGTCTGGACTTCCATGAGGACCTGCATCGCATTGGAGCAAAGGAAGGTCTGAAAGGCCGCAAACTTCAGAAGGCCATGGAGAGCTACGCGTGGAACATCACCGTCCTCAAGGTGAGATGGACTGAGCGCGACTTATAATTGTACTATATATACCTCCAGTTTGAGTCAAGTACCGGCTAATGCCTTTGATTGACGTCAACATGTGAGATTATTTTGGAGACTATAATCAGCTGGATAAGCAACCCCAGATTCTGTTGCTGAGATTAAACTGCACGGTGTCTTAAGAAAGCCCTCTGGGCTAATTGCATTTGCCTCCTCTCTAATCCCTTCTAATCTCCTAATTAATTACTGTTGATTCCAAACACTGTTTTATTCATTTGCTCATGCAACTATCTTGACAAGACATGATAGGATTGTTCACACTTCGTTCGTAGACACACGCACACCCTGCACTATTATTCCTCATAAGCGCACATTGGCTCCCTCGGACATGCCCCGAAGATGATGCTCAGCAGAATGCGTTGTGGTCTCCACCTGCCCCGTGGCACGGTGAGATATGGTTGCCGAACGCCCTCATCTCATTGCTTTTTACGAGGCTGTGATGGTAATACCAGCACTGATAAAACACCACAAGCTGCTCAGCACAGTGGGCCTGTATTGCTAAGCAAGGACAGAGCAGCCGGGATATTTTTATCTCCTCTCATCACCCTGAAATCATTTAGTATTGAGTGAAGAAGCTCCCTTGGCTGAGCTTTTTGCTCGAGTGTCAGGTTAGGTCAATGTTTGATTGCGTGATTCTTGTTTGCCTTTTCATGCCTGCCTTCTCAGACAGGAGGACAGTAAAGATTGCTAGTTGTAACTAACTGTTAAGTTTCATTAACGATAAATCGTTCATCAAATAACTGATTATTAGTTTAGTTTGTAAAATGTCAGAAAATAGTAAGAATGTGACAGCGTTAGATTGTTTGTTTTGCCTGACTAACAATCGTAACAGATTTTTTTTCACTATAGTATAAAATGGTTAATAATAAAAGCAGCAAAACCTCACATTTAGGAACCAGGAAACAACTAGGTTGATAAATAATTTCAGCACGAGTGAAGGTAATGGCTATAGCAGTAATAAATCAGTGCTAAATGTATGCGTTCTTGTTTCTCTTCTTGCACTAATACAGCAGTCGTATGTGCAACAGCAAGATTTATCTTAATCAAGCTCCATGGCACTCTCTAGAATTGGGAAACTCGTGTGCTTAAATAGCATAACAGGTTGACACCCAAACGTAATCCCTTTCTCACCCGCACTCCCTCCATCAACCCTAAACTCCTCCCATCCCTGCCTCGTCTCTCCAAACACACACATCCCTCCGTCGTCCTTCCCGAGTCCTCTAATTTCTTCCGTGAGCCTCATTCTCAACGTGAAGGCATCTTGGCGTGCACACGTACTCCTCCCCCTCCCCCCCCCCCCCCCCCCCCCCCCCCCCCCCCTTCCTCCTCCCATTCTTCAGTTGTAAGCTGTGTCTCATACTGAACATTTGGTGAGAGCCTGGTGCATGTTTGCCAAGGCTGGCAGCCATGCGCAGCTATTTCACCTGTCATCCACTCCAGATCCTCAGCAGCAGTGGCGATTTGGGTATGAAAATGTTCGTGGGGCCACACAATATTCACAGAAGACGATTTGATGACGCAATCCAAACATACCACAGATATATCACGTTGAACTATACTTTCACAACTGTGTGCGGGTAAGTGAGAGGAGACACTGCGATCGCTGTGACCAATGGTATCGCCAACAGCAGAGATGACACAATTCCAGCCGAACAATGTCATCTAAAAAACACACAATGAAGATCTGACGACACATATGGGACAACCAAATGACAACGTGAAAGATCTCTCAACATCAAATAGCCTACTCATGACCAGCAACGAAAAGTGCGTGTGTCATCTATTGAGCAACCTCATCCTTTTAAACATTGTACATCCGAAAGTTTTGTTTTGAAAAATGTCTGAATGCCCTTAATATAGGGTCGAGCGTCGTAATGGCTCCTTAGCCTGGAGTCTCCCTCAAGCACCTAGTCTCAAATATGCATCGTAAAAGGCCAGGGTTTATCCGTCATGTCCATGCAAGGCAATTTTACCCTTTCCACAAAGTTGTATACAGGTTATAATTCTGCTAAGAACATACATGTTTTCTTCGGTCTGACATTGTTGCATTGTTCAGTGCCACGTCTGTACGCACCGTCAAGTTGAGAGGCAGCGTTCGTTGTTCCCACTCAGCCTAACTTGATGGCATTATCCACATGTGATGCACAGCTCTGGTGTTTTTACCAGCCTTTCTGAAAGATGTTTCAAATCTTTAAATCCACCAGCTGACCGTCTCCGCTCCGATAAGCCGACATGGAAAGCAGAACAGTGCTTTTGTTTATAGATGTTAACCAAGTTTTCCTTTTGAACCACTCGTGGGGGAATTATTTTCCTTCTTTAGATATGATTAATTAATCTGGTCGATGTGGTGCCAAACGTTTCATTTCCAGTTTTTGCTCCAGGGGTAAAGCGCTAAATCGTACTGTTGTTAAATAATCCACACGAGTCATCACTACTGTAGTCACGTTAACGCAAGTACAATAGCAGTCCCTCTCTAGCTAGCTAGCGAGACGTGTACACCCATGCACCATTAAAATCAACCAATGGGATGCTTCTAGGGGCCCTGGCCATCAGGCCCCACTCAAGAGCTGAAAGTTCATGCTGAACACGAGCACATGCGCGTGTGGTTTGTCGGCCCACAGCTACGTGCAGTAGGGCCAGTTCTGCCGTGCCCCACCAAGCGGACACGGGCAAGCAGCTTCAGGCATAAAGACAAATTTACACACACACTACAAAGCAATATGTTTATGTTTGAGAGAATGTGATGAAGAAAGCAAACATTTTATGAAGTAAGTTTGCCATTATTGTGTCTGAATTAGACAGAGGCCTGTAACGTCTTCTGTACACCAGCGCCCTCTGGTGGGGCCGAGCCCCACGGGGCCCCTATTGCAAAAAAAACGCCGATGCTCGGCCGGCCTGGAAGCCTGGGCAATGGAGGGGAAGCTGTGAGAGAGGAAGAGTCGTGGACTCTCTCTGCTTCTCAAACTGGCTCTTCAACCGGACTTTTGAGTATCAGAGCAGAGCTGTCATGGTGAATGAGTCTATTTGCCTTCTTCTGCCAGTGAGACCGCCCTGTCACTCTTCTTACCTCGCCGCCACAAGAAGAGTGAAGCCAGAGAGGCATAAAGAGAGGCATATTGTATTGATCTTCTCTGTAGATTCAAATCACTCACCATTGTAGTTTCTACTGTAATTAACTGTTGTTTGAAGTATTTTATTACATTCCTAATCAAGCCCCTGCTAAAGTAGCTCTTCCATCTAAAACTCTGTCCCCCTTCTATCGTGCCAGCTCTCGTTGTATGTGGTTACTCTCTTGGGGCTCGCAGATTTGTTTTGTTCCACGGATGACCGCTCAAGTGGAGATGCTCTCAGTCCTGCTCGCGCTCCGCTGCCACGCGCCACTCTCTAGCTAGGTCAACAACCTTATGACAACATAATAATAATTCATAATAGTCCTGCATTTTATTTGTATAGCGCTTTAAAAAGGTTCTCAGAGGCACTTTACGAGGTAAAAACAGAAACAATAAAAGCAATAGCAGAGAGATGACCGAACAACAGTGGAAAAAACCCAAACAACAACACACATAACTGGCATCACAGGTTAAAAAACAGATTTAAATAGGTGAGTTTTAAGTGCAGTTGTTCAAAATGGCGAGTGAGGGAGAATGTCGGAGGTGCTGGAGAATATACAGTAAAGGCTGGTTATTGAGTGTCCAATTTCTGTCAAGGGGATGGAATGATTTTCATAAACAAGTAGGAGATTAGGAGAGAACTTAATGAGGATCTAGTGGTGGGATTTGGTGTCTGCCCTTGTTCAGGCTTAGCCCCCCTTGGATAGCTTCAGGCCAGCTGGTGAATGTACCCGAATACGAGTGCCGTCGTGATTTGGCTCTGGCAGCACAGAGCAGTCTTCTCGCTGTCTTATTTTATGCCTGGTGAGTCATGACTTATATAATTTCCGTATTTTTTATTTATTTATTTTTCATTTTTCTTTTCAAACATATGATTTATTCATGCTCGTGCTTTGCGTGCTGGAGTGGCTCAGGTAGAACGCCACTCGCAGCGTGTTACCATCACCTGGGAGTATAAGCGTTGGTTATTGTGCGCAGGGCAGCGCCTTCACTCATTCTGTGACGTGTCAAGACTGCTGTGCCTGCCTTGCTGACTGAGAACGTTATCCCTTTTCGCCATTGGCAGTAGACTTTATACTGGGGCAGAAGGGGTCATTCTGTGCACGGGGATGTTAAGTTAATGAGCTGTCACTTCAGGTCAGACTGAATTTCAGTGGCAGGGAGGGAAAAATAGACAGATCCACCGATGAGAAATGCTCTTAACTTGTTTGTGAACAGATGTTGGAGGGAAGGTGGAGTAAAGAAAGCGTCGGACCGGACACTCAAAGAGGCTGCGAGGCCTTGCCGTGTCCGAGAGTCAAGGATTTAAATACTCTAGATGTGGAGAGAGTTCTTAAAAAGCATGTGGTCAGATTATTTATGTTTTTGGACCAGTTCTAACATTATAAGCACCTCTCATTCACAGATATAACCGCCTGTGGAAAAGACTCGACCACATTTCCACATAACAGAGACGGCCAACTTAAGGTGGCAGGCAGCCATGACAGTGGCCCCGGATTGACTTGACAGCGCTGTAAAGCAGGATGCCTGCCCTGACCACTTCCTCCACATATGGCAGGGATTCGTCTCTGGGGTGCTCCCAAATAAAGAGCAGAAATGTAGTATAACATTATCACCATATTCCAGCACTATTCCCCAGCTAAGAGGAGCGGTATGACTGACTGGTGGCTTTGTACTGCCCCCTGCTGCATTTTCTAAGTCAGTACACTGAGGAAAAAGTATTCCTGTACGACTTTTACCTCATTTTTCTCCCTTATTTCATTTTATTTAAATTCAAATATTAAAATCTCTTTTTCAAAAGAGACCTGGCCAGAAAATGTAGCACAGCTCTAGATGATGGTGTCTTACTCGGATAGACTGTAATATGAAGCAGCCCCGAGGGAAAGGATATCAGAAGATGTTCCCTGCTATTTGTGTCTCCGCGTGTTGTTAACAAAGCGGCCCCTCTTTCTGTCTCTCTCTATCTCAGGGCCAGGCAGACCTGCTGAAGCACGCTAAGAGCGAGGCACTGGACACTCTGCGCCAGATCCACTGTGCGGCTCAGTCCTGTGGGCTCAGTAAGAACGGAGCAGCTTCCCCACAGCTCCAGCACCATCCGCATCACCAGCCGCCGCAGCAGGCCCAGACACAGCAACAGCCTCAGGCCAAGACCCACCCACAGCCTCCTCCACTGCACCAGTCCCAAACCCAGCCCCAATCCCAGACAGCACCTCAGGCTTATCTCCATCCGCTTCCCCAGCAACATCCCCAGCCACCAGCTCTCCCTCTGGTTCAAACTGTTTCAAAACCACCGGCCTATACTCAACCCCCAGCCCTAACCCAGCTCCAGTTACAGTTCCAGAGCCAGCAGCAGAGGGCGGCAGGAGCTCTGGACGCCATCCCCGAGAAAGGGATGGTCAGCGACGATCCTGACGGATCCTGCTGACCCGCAGCCTGTGCCCACAGAGGATCCTACTCAAAGAGAGACGGAGAGAGCGAGCTAGAGATGGAGAAGCAGAAGGCCAGTAACGCAAGGGACCTGGAGGAATTGGCCGAGAGGATTAAAGAGATGATGATGGTCAGGAAGACCCGTCGTGTTAGAAGTGAGACACAAGTCTGAGACGGGGTTTGAGTTGGCCAGAGGAGAAAAGAGAGAGAGAGACCTCACACTTCAATCACACATTTCGGAACGGGATGGAAAACTGGAAAGGCAATGTTTACTTTTCTCTCCGTCGTGCATTATGAAGATAATCCTCCATCTGAGCCAGGAAGTTTAGGTCTCCTTCTGTCTTCTCTCTTGTGAAAAGCCAAAAAGGGTAACAGCTGGTAACAGACTTCTGGCGTGTGTCTCGGCATAGGAAAGCATTAAGCAGTTGGATCCGTTAGATATCCCTGTCTCTCTCTGGGAAGTGCTAGTTACATGCCCCCTCCATTATGTACTCTAGCTCTGTGGGTACAGGCTTTACCTCACGTTGGCATTTTCTGCCACAAATTTGCCTTTTCGTTTCCAGAGAATCCTCAGCATGTCTTTGACCTTTTTATTTTTGTTCATGCTCGCACTCCTCCATCGCAGACGTAAAGCTAAAGCGCAAACCCTCACCCCTTTCGACGAAGAGGACGCCATTTTCATTTTGAGTGCACAACGTAGAGCAGCTCGACTAGGCTGAGCTCTGAAGGCGTCGCAGATGTCTAATTCAGCACAAACCAGGAAGCTTTAGAGCCAAAATAGAAAAAAAACAAACTGCAGCTGTTGATGTGTTCAGTCACATCGATGCTCTTCTTGCCACGCTTGCTGGTGCCGACCTCCATCGAGCCCCACACACCTCTCCAGAGTCATTCCACAGGACTTACGTTCTTCAGCATTTATGGACTCTCCCCACAGGGTCTCCTTGACTCTGCCCCAGGGGCTGTGTGTGCGCGTGTGTGTGTGTGTGTGTGCGTGTGTGTGCGTGTGTGTGTGTGACGTTACGTGAATCGGTGTTTTGGTCCCCAGGGTGGAGCTGGCCCATGTCAGTTAGTGGCGGAGCTCACCAGCCAATCACAACTGGATTATTTCAGCCTGCCTGTTGAGAGGTCAAAGGTCAACAGGAACATAGTACTGCTGTCAATAAAAACACAAATTAAAGTGAATATAGATGTAAAGTGTATGTAAAATGTATGAAGGGAACATATATTGATATAACAGTTCTTCAGACACAGATTAACGATTGATATTATTGTAATTGTTGTTAGTTCTATTGATATTCAGATTCTTTTTTTTTTAGCATTACTTCCACATATACAGTGATTTGACACCTGTTGAACCGTGGTGCAGATCAGGACAACCAGTGCATGTGGGACTAGAACGAGGAATTGCTGGTAAGCGCCACAACACAGGGGGTCAAACAATAACCCAACGTGTGTTTCACTGCAAAGTGGGTGTGGATTCTGTAAGAGCTCCTTTAAGTGGCCCATTAAAACTGGCTTCATTGTTTATCCTGTCTCCTCTTGTTCATTTCTCTTTAATGACTTTCAAATAGGGATACGTGAAAATGTCCTTTAGAAGGATGTGAAATATGCCCGTTCTGTGTCAATTGACCTGGATTTCAGCGATGTATCAATCGGTGCCTGGACTGATATTTTCCTGAAAACTATTTCAGAGAATCACTTTGAGTAAGTATTCAAACTGACGTCAGTAGCGCTTTGAAAGCAGCTTTCACAGAATATCTACGGCAATCAATAACGCTTTTGGAAGGTTTTATTGACCGCTGCTGATGCACTATGATGCACTCTTAATTCTCTTGATCTAGAATTCTTCTCTTATCAATAAACAAGAAGGAAGCCATTTATTCATTTATACAATGACTTTGTCTATTTAAAGCAATGCTTCCTGTTGTCCATAAGATGGCAACAGACATTAAGTAAATGAGGCTGTGAGGATGAAAACAATCTGAAAGTCAATAATTGCTTTCAAGTGATTTTTGTTATCCGGTTATCTTTACTAATGACAGTGGCAATGTTCTTCGGTCTTATAGAGCATCATTTGGGAGCAGCGGTGTCGCAAAGAGGTACCGTCTTTTTCAATTGAAATAATCCTACTCAACGGTATTTTTAGCTGTGGGCTCATACATTCATCAACACTGTTCACCCCACTAGTAATACCTCTGTGAAGGAGCAAGCCAAAACTGCTCTTGATGTGCAAGTATGGCACCTTTTGTACAAGAGAATAAAGCCCATCGAATTTTAATTATGAGGCATAACAATAGGCCTTTTGACTGAGCTCGTCATTAGCACTGGGAAAGGGCGTCTGGGCTTTTTCCATATTTATATTCTAGAACTCGTAGGACACAGGCTAATTGACTTCCGTCCCTCACCTGTCATCAATAATGGTATGTTTTCATAAACCTTTGGCATGCGGCCACAAAGAAATACCTGTAGTTCATTAAAGGTCCAGAGTACTGCCTTGGAGATGATCTGCCACAGGGGACTAATTAATGGCGGCGAGCGTTTCATCAACCCTTCAAATGAGCAAAGAGCAGAATTAGATGCATCGTGTCCTCTTTGTGGTCGGACAAATGACGTCCATCGGTGTGGGCACCACCAAACAATATAAAAGACGTTATTCTTTCCCTGGGGAGAGCAGAAGATCAGATGACTCCCCTTCACACAAGCCAGAAGATGCCGTGGCTCCCCACCAACTTCCAGAAAGCTGCTGGGATGGACACGTCTAACAGGGTAAAACAGCCTTTTCGCTTTTATTTAGATTAGTGAGCGATTTGTTTGACATCATAAATTCACGGTCTTTTAAGTCGCCTACGGTTGGTTTCTCATTTATTTTTGGTCTTTCTACTTTCCATTTGTATTCGTATCCTCACCAAGACGCAAGCAGATGACTTCAAAATGTTTTTATACATTTGTTGCATTAGTTTTCATTCAACTATTAATTTGACTTTATGTGACTTAAAAAAAAAGAAAGTTTTTGCATTTATTACAAATACTTAAAATTGGGCATTTTATTTCCATCATGTCACTGGTATCTTGTGAAGTTACAAGTTGCATTAACGGGGAACTGTAGGGCGTCCTCTTCTACAAAACATCTATCTCTCTGTTGAAGGGATCAGTGAGCAGGCATATACGTAGTTATTTAATCAGTGTTATAATTTCACCTAGTTCATTGTCATGTGTATTTTCTATGTCTTGCTTATGCTTTGTGTCATGTCTAAGGACAAGGGTTTCTGAATTGACACCAGGCTACATGTTCCTCTCTGTGATAAACAAGTTCCTCTAAGATTTAGGCAAATTGCTCAGGCTCGACTATGCCTATATAATTAATAGGGTTGTACAGTATCGATGATATGAACTTAGCAAGAAAAACTACGTTACGTTAGGTTGGTATGATTTCATTTTTGTAATATCATTTTGACTGGAGATGA
This sequence comes from Pholis gunnellus, assembly GCF_910591455.1. Taxonomy (NCBI): domain Eukaryota; kingdom Metazoa; phylum Chordata; class Actinopteri; order Perciformes; family Pholidae; genus Pholis; species Pholis gunnellus. The sequence continues at coordinate 8,043,048 of NC_136544.1, forward strand.
AGGTTTTATTGGAGATTCAGTGATTCATTAGGTTTGTCTATCCATCCATATATCTAACCAGCAACATTTTGATCATGGTGCAAGAAAGAATTTACAAGGAATGACAAAGAATATTCTTAAAGGATTATCTCTGTGTCTTTTTACGCCTGCACCCATGTTATTTGGGTGTAAACTAATCTCTTTTGCCCAGCAGAAAGTCCTGGTGCTGGTTTTGATGTTGCTGCTGTCTCAACTGGCCTGTGATGCTCACAGCGTGTCTGAATGCTGCAGACAACCAGCTCGCTCCTGTCGCCTCTCTGTGTTTCTGTGTCGCAAAAACTTTGCCGGAGCGCCCCCAGGAGACGCCGCCGCTGGCATCCTTACTCTGGGCAAACGAAATGAAGATGAGCATAACTTGCAGAGCCGACTCAACCAGCTCCTTCACGGCTCCAGGAATCAGGCGGCAGGGATCCTGACTATGGGGAAGAGGATTGCAGAGAGGGCTGGAGAGCAGTACATGGACTGGATGGCTCAGTCAGGATCAACCATCACAACGCCACTACCTGATTTAAGCTAAATACCTCACGGTATAGACTCTTTTAAAATCCAGGGAGGAAAAAGCCCACCTATTTGGGGAGTGTCATTACACCAACTGTGTGTTTTTTGCTCATGTAAAAAAAATTGTGGTTTTCTTTGAACTGTGCCTTTTTGAATGTGATGTGCTGTGAGCGCACCGGGCTATCGGATAACATTAAGAAGATGTGTAATATTGTACATAGATGGAAAGCAGGCTTGTCGGGTGTAATAAAAAAATATAAAGCTGACAAAAGTGCTTCAATTCAGTCTCCGGAAAAATCAAATGCAGTAATGATTCATGTTATGTTGCATTAACCAGAAAAAAATCATGTTGGGTCGGGAAAATCTGATATTGTATATATGTGTCTATATATATATATATATACCTGTATATATGTGTATATATATATGTATGTATATATGAATATACATACATATATACATGAATATATATATAGATACATATATACAGTATATATATAAATGTATATATATATATTGTAAAATTCTATTTATTCAAACAACATTAGGGAGTGCACGAAGAATATCATCTTTTTGCTGAAGTGTCTGATTGCAGGGGAGTGTTTATTCTTGCCACAGATTCATATTAAATGTAATTATTGTAAGATTTACTGGAAACAATAATGAAGTGTTACCTCAAAATAGTTACTTCCCTAATCCACTCCAAATAATATTTGTCTAACCCCTCGCACTGAATCAAAGCCCAGCATCTGGGCTCAAGTCTAGACTTCTGTTTTGATTGAGTAAAGCTTGTACACAGGAGCCCAGTACAGTGTGGGAATAAAGTGGAACACAAGATGGTGCTGATATGATAAAAAAAGTGAGAGGGGTAGTGACACAGAAGATAGACTGCCACTATCCAATAGGATGCCTAGTGCATGATTTGTAACGATAAATGTAAAGATGTTCTACCATCACGTCTGTTTGCCCTGATTTGTGAGCGGCACAAATCTATCAGCACAATTGTGTGTACTCATTTACACTGGCTGAGTTATTTTTTGTTAGAGCCTTACATGCATGACCGTAGGGGTTCAACACTTTGCACTTTTTAAATGCAAGAACACTGCAATTCGAATATCTTCATTCGTACTCCAGGTGTCCCTGAATACGCTTGTTTACCACACGCCCCCTCTAAATGAAACTATTCATCTATTTACTTTTTTTACCCAATCTATAAAATAGAAGTTTGTACTTCTATTCATTTCACATGTAAAAAAAATGACACCTCTGCCGTTAAATCTGCCTTTAAATTTGAAAATATTGGATGTAATCAGGTTTCTTTTTACCTTTTGATTTTTCACTGAGATCCCTCGCTGAGACTACCTCACACATTTCCAGAGGACTGCTGCTCAGCAACATGTTGCAGCATAGAGCTGGCTTCAAGCTGAATCTGCTGATGTTGGTTTGAATAATCTGACAAAAACAACTGTTGTGTGGGTCAGTAAAACATTGAATGGCTAAGTGTAGCGAATACATTAAGCTATGCATTAATCAAATGTCAGGTCTTCGTGGGTGTGTGAGTGTGCCGAACAGCGTTACACTCAACATGAAAGCTGGAGGACAGCGGTAATTGGCAGGGATGCTACACAAAGAACCGGTGCGTGTTGTTATTTAGAAATGCAATCAGTATGTGTCTGTGTGTGTGTGCGTGTTTGTGGGCTTATACTCTGTGTGTTACAGCGACTGTGTGTGTGGGGGTGTTTGTTTGTGTACAGTATAGGTAAGAAAATGTGATGTAGATATGGTGATACAAGCAACACGCTGCTGTCAGACATCCTGCTTGGCAGCAGATGGATTGCTTGTGTCATTGAGCCAGACAGTGAATCATCATCGAGTGCTGCACTTTATTCAACCTGACCTCTGATCCCCACATGTCCATAGAATATATATAGACACTCCTTCTGTAAAACAGATTCATGATTTGAAGCGAGCAGCCCGGGGAACAGAACAGCATCTTGTAAGTGATAATAACTTCTCTGGGGAGTGATGTACATGTAGGAGTACACAGGGTTTTTTGCATGAGAAGGAGAGAGAAGACAAAAGATAGAGATAACTAATACATTCACTGTGTGTGTGTATGTAAAGGGGGATGGTTCAGGCTTTTGTATGAGAGACGGAGGGCGGGAGAGAGAGAGAGAGAGAGAGAGAGATAGGGGACTCGGCGATGGCAGGAACCATGGTGAGTGGAGTTAGACTGACTAAAGAGAGAAGCTGAGGCTTTGCCGTGATATTGGAGTGGTGCTGAAAGCAGAGCGATGCACAACTGAAACCTGAAAAGCTCCTGAATCAAGACCGAGAGAGAGAGGCTTTAGAGAACCGCAACCACCTCCAAGCTCTTTTTCCGCAGAAGTCAGTAGTTTCGTCTTGACAACACAGAATAGAAACATCTTACACTCCATCAGAACATTGTGGAAGAGTCAGAAGCGAGCCCGAGGAGAGGCTCCGTGGCTTTCTTTCAGGTCCTCCCTGGGGAATGTTGACGAGCTTCTGGAAACCGCTGTCTGAGAGTCTGCAGCCGTTCCCCTGATCGAGTAGAAGATGCCCGTGATGAAGGGCCTCCTTGCTCCACAAAACACCTTCTTGGAAACCATTGCAAACCACTTTGATGGCACTCGTAAGTATACTTTGTAGAAGATATCTCACTAATACTCTACAGTTGTCCCCGCAAAACCTAATGTTAACGTTAATGACTTCATGACTTGTCAAATTACAGTGCATGTACCAATGGGCATTTTTTTAAGCTTGCATTTTAAATGTAATTTGTGGGACAAACAAGACATTCAGTGCATCCTTTGTGTACATCTTTGGCTGGGCGGGTTCTTTGGGCGTACTGTATCACCACTATTCACATCAGTACTGCAGTCGATGTGTTTCAAACTTTTGTTTCTCCAGAGACACACATGAACACACACAAATTAAAATTGTGACGTCAGCAAATTGATTTCTCTCCGTTTTGACGCTCCAACTCTACCAGTTAAGCTTTTAGGAGTTTAGCCGTTGGCGTTTTTGTAACCTAGTTTAGGATTGGGACTGGCACTGAAAAACGCCGCTGTCGACAAATGCGTCCGACGGCAGTGAGATCCAATTATGAGACTGTAAGTGGTGACAGTAAACCAGGGCTGGAAATGGAGACGGGCAGTGCCATAGAATGATTTATTGGAGCTGAAGAGCCACTTGTTGAGCCGCAGAAAGAAATGTTAAATGATCCCTTCAACGGCATTATTAAATGCTTGTCATGTGAATCAAACCAAACAAATAATATCCTCGTAATGTCTGCATGTTTTCAGACGGTTTAACATGTTTCTTCAACATTAAACTTTAAAACATGTAAGGCTCTATGTTCGAGGCAAGATATGTTGGTGTCTTCTTGAGCTTGTTTTTTCTATTTGCACATCCTTTTAGTGTTTTTGTGATGAGGTAAAGGAAGTGTTAATATTTTAGTGAACATTAGCTTTTTAACACTGCTTAAAATAGATGTCTCAGTCAGACCCAGATCTGTTTCAGCACAGTGTCACTCATTTAATAATTAGGCTGTGTGATTCTGCCAGCAAGCACATTAAAACATACTTGATAAATATGTACAGCAATTATTACAAAATAAATGCTATAACTGAAAACCTAATTAAACATTAAACACTCCCACACATTTTTTTTTAAGCTGACGAAGCAAAGCTTTACTCTCAAAACGTAACCATTTTTTATTTTCAGATTTTGTTTTTACTATTTGAAAACCTTGAAAATATTCAAGATTATGCATCAAAAACTTAACACGACGGGAGTTTCAAGACCTCCACAAATGTAAATTCACCTAACACACCTGCAAATCGCTTCTGCTCTTGTGATTTCACTCAGACAGCAATCTTAGTTTCCTAATTGGAAAAGCCAAGCTCCTTGTTTTATACAGTGTTTTACGCCACATAGCTTTTTTGTGCAGAGCGTAACAATTAGACAGTGGTTGTTTATTTTCATGCTTCGACAGTAACGATTTTCACCCACTGCTCATTCATTTTGACCCGTGTTTTGTTGTTCGACGTGTGTTCCTGTCCTGCCCTCCCAGTCCAACTCTGTTAGTCATCAGCACGCCCTTCTCAGCTCTTTCCAGAACACGATGAAAGGTGTGACATACTGTGTCGGGGTCAGACTGTTCATGTCCTTTACAACATTACAAATTCATGTGTGATCACACTATCATCCCTTCTTCACAATGTCTCGCCCTTGCTTTCTGTAGGACACACACGCACACACACACATAGACTTGCGTACACGTGCGATAGCGCTGCAGACATTTTCTCAATCCTAGCTGCCACAATACCTCTGTATCCGATGTGCAGACGGGGGCGTATTGACCAAGTAGCTGAGTGGGAGGTGAAAGGGCCAACTGACAAAAGATGGCTTCAGAGCAGAGCACTATTTAATCCGAAAAACTGCCTCGAATCTGTCTCTGTTCAAATAAAAGTCTTTCTGCATGACGGCATCTCTTTGGAGACAAGGGGACAAATATTTCAACTCATATATCTCTATGCAGAAGAAATAACACAAATATTGAGGCTGGGTTCACATGGCCCTGGTATGTGCAGGGAAATTAATTAACAGAAATTATGCAACCGCCAAGAGCCAAATTGAATATCATCGGTCTTGCTCAGTCAACTGAAATACTTAAATACTTAAATGATTGGTTAATTAATTCACCTCCAAATATGTTAGCAATTTCAATTGATGGTTTTAGAGGAACACTTATGACGCATCTTAACGTTTTCTTAAGAGTATCATACATCTGGATCTTAAATTGTTTCAGTGATATAATAGTTCAGTAACAGCCATAAAGCTGTAGCTTTTCTTTTTTTGTTTTTTGTATCCCTCCTCGTCGACAGTCTCTTCTGCTAATTGTCCTGCAGTAGGTGTTGAAATGACATCTTTCTCCTCCCCGTAAGTGCCGTGCTGGATAATTAGCAGTAAGAATCACTGAGTTTGAGTGACTACACTTTAACTGTGAAGAAGCAAATGTGTTAGACGAATGCCAAGTGGAATTGGAGATGTAGCAATGACATTTAAAAAAAACCATTTGGTGTTATAAGGGATTTACAACATGCGCTGATGTTCTAAGCTTAAACATTTACTGACAAGAAAGAAATCAGTGAGTAAGTTTCACAGATAAACTATTTTTCCAGTCAGGCGTTGATGGCTCTTAAATCTCTTAAATAACATGAAGCCATAGAAACGGGATGAGGGGAGGAAAGAGAGTTGGCGGTAAGGGATCCGACCAAGACATATAGCTTTACTCGTGAAGATTACAGTTGAGGCAATAATCTATTGATAATGAGGCAATTGAAAGAAATCTGCTCAAAAGGCTTCGGTTTTATATTAATTTGATATCTTAGTAGCTCCTCACTCGTTCATGTTGTATAAGCACTTCAGCAATTATCCATTTAAATGTGTTGAGTATGAATCAGAACGAGGCCGATGATGCTTCAGATCCTTTATTGGCTCCTTCTGTGTATCGGAGGGCACGGTGTCTCGGTAACCCTGTAGATGCAAATTGCAGCATTGCCATATGTTTTTATTTTTCTCGAAAACAAGTTGCTATGGCAACATGAGCGTGGAAAAGATCTTTATTTCCTTCTTTGTTTCTTGTGAGATGAACAGCTCATCAGAATGTCCACGCATCACTAGATCTCTTTTCCTCTGGAACAAACACTTAACACCTCCTCAATTATCTTTGGCTTTAAAAAACAATATAAAATGGATAAGGTGAATCTACAGCGGCACTTATCTGTGTGTGTTTAGTCTCCTATATAGAAAGAACACGGAGCATCGCTCTCATTTGAACTGGTGGCCTACAGGTGTTCAGTGTTGTCTTTGCGGCTATATCATAATTAAAGTGTTTTGCAGCAGAGTTCGACAAAGATGTTTGGATTTGAATCAGCGACTGAACAAATACATGAAAGAAGACACCATTCAGTGGACTCGGTCCATCTGTCTAAATATCGAAGTATTCAAAGTCACATGCAGACGAGTGGAAGCAGTGGAATTCGGTGTTTGTGCACATTGATAGTTGTTATAGTCCATTAACTGCGGCATCATGCTTGAGCCACTGAATTCTGTTCTTTCTATCCACCTATTCACAGCCACTATTAAGAAACTATGTTGTGTTTTATTAGACATTCAGCATCTTGCAGACTAAATTCAGTGATTTGTGTCGTTGCCGTTTCATTATCATTTTCTGAAGCTTCACCACCTACGCTCCCTGCCCTGAAATGACTCTTCAATGTTCCAGCAGTTAGCAACAATATTTTCTTTCAGACGAGGCTTTAATTCTCAAGTATCTCCCTGAACCATAGACTGCTGGTCTTCTCAACCATTATTTCTCGGGCATGAAAGCATCTTTGAGACAGAAGTATGCTCTGTCTTGTCACGTACTGTAAGTAATCGCTGAATATTGAGATTTTTGTTGAAATATTCTTCTCAGCAGAGTTAGAAAGAAAAACAAGTCCTGTGTGTATGTGTGATTCTTTTTAATTTCCACAATAAGAGGCCCATTAATACTTTTTACATTGCTTGTTTCATCTGTACAAAAAAATCATCTGTACAAAACTTCCTGGAGTCTTGGCTGGTTGCCTGGCGACTGCACATTTATTAAGTTCACATAGCTGAAACAGTCCTGCACTAAATCATAGCTGAAGTTTCTAATGTTCAGTTTCTGTTTTAACGTTTTTTAGAGAGGTATTGATTCAACTTTATGGCCATTTTGGAGGCTGTAATTTGTGGTGCTGTTGGACGGTATTGCATTATAACATAGAAGCGTTCCTATTATTTAGCCGACACTCACTGATATAAATGGACAACATGATTAAAACAACCAATACAGTCCAACAGCAGCACAAACTGCATCCTCCAAAGTGGTCGTGAAGTTGAACCCACTCAGTAAAACCGTTTGGGAGTGAATTGCTTCCCCAAGTGAAGGAGTTCAAGTATCTCAGGGTCTTGTTTACTCGCGCTGCTCTCGTGTTCTCGCGGTAAAAGGAGCCAGTTGAGGTGTTTCAGGCATCGGATTAGGATGCTGCCATGTGCCTTCATTTTGCAGGTTTTCGGGTCACGTCCTGGCAGGAGACCCCCTGGGGGTACACCCAGAACACGCTGCAGAGATTAGCTAACACATCCGGCTTTCAGTAGCTAGAAAACGTTGAGGGACATCTGTAGCCTACTACAAGACCCCAGATAAGCGCCATAAAAGGGATGGATGGATCTTTTAAAAGACTGTGTGTGTGTGTGTGCGTGTCTGTGTGTTCGTAAAATACATTGCATAACCGGTGGCTGGATGAAAACATGCTCTGCATGCTAAGGGCCAGAAGCCTCACTGAGGCACTATAGCCTCCCATGGATCCAGCTGGAGCCCTGCATATATAGACTGAATACACACCACTAGCTTACTTCAAAGCCCTGTCTGATATACACTAGACTATATCAGGGCTCTGAGCTGAAGGCAGACAGGATGACTCAGAAAAGAAAAAAGAAAAAAAGTATTTTTTTGCTGGTGCAACAACAAATAAAACAAATCTGGAGAGAAGTATGTAGAGGAAGTGAGGAGCGGGAAGAGAACCTGGTCGCCATGTCTGATTGTTACTCCTTCAGAGCGCTTTGCAGCTTTGTGTGTCACCGCTGTGCATTTAGAAAAGCACAGCTTTTACCTCTTATTTCTTTTGCAGATAGTAACTTCCTGCTGGGAAATGCTCAGGGGCGTCATGGCTACCCCATCGTGTACTGCTCTGATGGGTTTTGTGAGCTGACCGGCTTTGTGCGGACTGAAGTGATGCAGAAAACCTGTACATGCAGCTTCCTCCATGGAGCCGAGACCAATGAGACTGTTGTCCAACAGGTACACAAGGCTCTGGAGGGCCAGCAGGAGTACCAGGGAGAAGTCTGCTTCTACAGGAAAAATGGTGAGGATCGTATGCACATGTTGAGAAGTTGAGATGGCCGTGCACTCTGAAACACACACGTTTTAATATGGTTTCTAAACCTGACCTAAAGCGTATTCGTACATTGGTGATGACGTCCTGAATTTAACCCATTTTCCTGGCCTTTCTTCTGAGAACAAATGTGTTTAAAGGAAGGTGAGGTGAGGTCAGCTACAAGTACAAACAAACATTGTTATTCCAGTGTTAATATAAATTTAAGTCATAATGTCATGGAGAAGAGCGGTCTTGCAGTGTTGCTGCTTTAATCTCAGTTTAATAACCTTGTTTTAATATCCTCAGGAAATACATTTTGGTGCCTCCTTGATATTGTGCCAATTAAAAATGAGAAAGGCGAGGTGGTGCTCTTCCTCTTGTCCTTCAAAGACGTCAGTGAATCATATGGGAAAAGCCATCTCTTCAGCCAAGCAGACGGTGAGGCCTGGCTGCTCGCTTTTAACTCTGCCTGTCACCTTCATTTATACAATTTAAAGCTAAATTGAACGTGGCGTTTACATTAATGCTGCGAGTGTCTTGATTTTGCTCACAGGTACGTCAGAGGCCGCTCACCAGAGCAGGAAAACCAATCGTTCGCACCTTTCCCGAGCTCGAGAGAGGGGGAGGACTATTCTGCACCACCTTACCAACCAGTTCACCAAGCCGGGCAAGAGAAAACTGACCGATGTGAGCGCAAACCCCTGGATCATTAAGACCATTAAACACACAATATGAATACAGTATGAGTCGCAATATTTCATTATTTATTATGACTGAGTGATGCTTGGCTATTTTCCTTCAAACCACTGCTGTCCAATCAGCAAGTCCAGAGGGAATAAATAGTTTATTCAGGTCTATAAAATGTATTCAACATGTTATGGAGATGATGATGAAGACAGATGATGATCGGCAGGTGTACACCCTCAGTGTTTCATGCCGAGCTAACTAATGCCAGCGCTACCTGAGTAGATGCTGAAGAAAATGCAAATCATTATTTGTATTTTTATATTTCCAAGTTTGGTTTCTTTTATCCAGAGAAACTCATTACACACCAGGGTTAAAGGGGGACGCAAATATAATGCAATATTTTTAAATTGAAGTTAGTTTCTCTGCAACTGTGTCAATACAGCACCGCAGCACCGGGAGGAACAATCTCATCCATTTCCATTTTTCCCAGAGTTCAATTTCTTCTTGTGATTTTATATGCCACCTGTCTTTCAGAGTGTGTTTCGGAAACCGTCTCTACCCGAGTACAAGGTGGCAGCGGTGAAGAAGTCACGCTTCATCCTGCTGCACTACAGCATCTCCAAGGCCTTGTGGGACTGGCTGATTCTACTGGCGACCTTCTACGTTGCTGTCGCCGTGCCTTATGACATCTGCTTTGTCAGTCACGATCAGGGCGGCGACTATCACTCACTTGTCAGCCGGAGCACCATAGGCAGTGACATAGTGGTGGAGATGCTCTTCATACTTGGTATGATGGATATTTATTTGATTAAAACGTCTTTGTCATCGTTTGTTTGCGGTCATGTTGGTCAAGTCTTTCTCCAGATAGGAGGCAAAGTCTATATTTAGTCTTTAATTAGTAGCTTGTACCAGTTTAATGTTAAATAACATCTCCTGCACTGATTGCATGCTGCACACCAGCCGACCTTTCCTTCGAGGCATCCTGAGCAGAATCGTGAAGAGACAACAATGTTCAGTTTGAATTAAGAACAACTATATTTACCTGTGCCGCTGCAGTGGTTTCCCTGGCGATGGCAGGTACGACATGTACGACTACGGATCCTGTCTCTGTTGCCCCAGGTTACGAATCACAATTAGATTTCTCTCACTTCGTTCCACTTTCCCTCCAAACGAAGTGTGATAGCACATCTGTGGAGAGGCCCTGTGACTTCTAATCTCTCAGCAAGTTTGGCAACAAAATTAGCTCACCTGGTCTCACGTGCTGTTGTTCTATCTTTGCTTTTAGTGAAAGTAATTTCATCAGTGAGGTTCTGTACTCTCTGTACAATCTTTGTACAATCGCTATACAATCGTATCGCAGTGAACGAAAGAGGAGATTGTCTTTTCAGTCTAGTGAAAAGCTAAATAAACTGTCAGGGATGTGTGAAATACTGCTAATGTCCATTTCAGCCTGCAATTTAATATGTTTTCTAATCATATTTCATTTTTTTTATAATTCTAAAGCATTTATTATTAATTAATCAACTTGAAATATTTTTGTATGTACCTTATAGTCTAAGTGAACTCATGAACTCAACCCTGAATGTACAATGCGATCACAAAGAGTTCTTTTAATGTTTTATTTCTTCCTTGCCAGATATCATCCTGAATTTCCGCACCACCTATGTGAGTCAGTCGGGTCAGGTGGTGTACGACGCCCGCTCCATCTACCTCCATTACTGCACCACTTGGTTCTTTGTGGATCTGATCGCAGCGCTGCCCTTTGATCTTCTCTATGCTTTCAACATCACTGTGGTGAGATTACATATCTTGAATGCCCCAAGCTTTTGTACTTTATTCAGGGCCATAGCCACCAATGCTTTAGTAGTGTTGTTCCCTCAGAGCATTGGACAGGAGATGATTATCCCTCTCAACCACCTCACTGAGCATCGTCGTTTGTCTGCTCGCCTCCGTTTTATCCTGCAGATAAACACTAGTGCTTCTCATGCATTAGTCTTACTTTGCTGCAGGCCTCAGCTGACTCACAAAGACATCTCTCTATCAGACTTTACACTGCATTTTATGAAGTAAAACTTTTTTTTTCTTATTGTATTTTTAATCTTCTATTTTATTTTGTTTAAATCTTTATAACATTCTATTGATGTGTGCCTTTTTACGTCATCTTTGTGTTTCTTTCATATCTTTTCTTATTGCCTTTCTGTCTAATGTCTAACTCGCCTTGCCTCTAATTACAGCCTTGGTTTTGTAGAAATGAACTCTGGATAACAACTTTCCTGCTCACTGTAACATTCAATTCAGAGCAAGTGCTTGTCAAAAGGGACTATTTGAAAACACTGAATAAAGGTTAGAAGTGAAGACACCAAATGATCCAGCTTGCATGTTCTGCTCTCTCTCTGTCTTCACTCAGACCTCGCTGGTGCACTTGTTGAAGACGGTTCGTCTGCTGCGTCTGCTGCGCCTGTTACAGAAACTGGATCGCTACTCCCAGTACAGCGCTGTGGTCCTGACCCTGCTCATGTCTGTGTTTGCTCTGCTGGCTCACTGGATGGCTTGTGTCTGGTACATCATCGGACGCAAGGAGATAGAAAGCAGTAACCCCGTTACCTGGGAAATAGGTGAGCACATTGTGTGTGTTTGACAGCTCCAACACCACTGAATCAAGAGTGTAATGCTCTTCCTTGCTCACTAAGCTTTGCTGAGACCAAAGGGCCAGGACTGCACATCTCCACTCATGCTGTAATGCCCGAAGGCCTAAGCATCATTTCAACCTCTAGCTTGTCTCCTCTCAGCACGGAGGAAGTTTAGCTCACAGACTAATTCTATTATATCACCAGTAATACGTAATATCATTTTATTATATCACCCATTGTATTACCTAGCAAAGGAGAAAGGGTCATCCATCGAAGCAGATAAGTCGCCTATGACCCCCTCCCTTATTCTTACACAACCATCTTCTGACCGCTTCCACCAGGCTGGCTTCAAGAGCTGGGAAAGCGTCTGGAGACCCCATACATCAACGGCACCATGGGTGGCCCCTCCATCCCTAGCGCCTACATCGCCTCTCTCTACTTCACCCTCAGTAGCCTCACCAGTGTCGGTTTTGGCAACGTGTGTGCCAATACAGATGCCGAGAAAATCTTCTCCATCTGCATTATGCTCATGGGTGGTGAGTTTACTTGTGATCGCAGCAAAATTCCCTAGAATTATGAATAATTGCCGTGATAATATCATAATGTTGCATCCCTCTCCCACCTCCAGCCCTGATGCACGCAGTGGTCTTCGGCAACGTGACAGCCATCATCCAGCGCATGTACTCGCGGCGCTCTCTCTACCACACCCGAATGAAGGATCTCAAGGACTTCATCCGTGTGCATCGGCTCCCTCAGCTGCTGAAGCAGAGGATGTTGGAGTACTTTCAGGCCACTTGGTCTGTTAACAATGGCATCAACGCCAATGAGGTAGGTGAGGAATCACAAGGAAGCCACCATGTGCCTGTGATCTCTTCAAACATTTAAGCCCCTCATCAGAATTTCTTCTGTTAAAGTTACTGTGAGGAACATTTATGAGACAGTCTCATACTATAATACTGATGCATCTGTATTAACTACATAAGTAAACGAGACCATCGGCGAGAGGATTGGCTTTTTCTACCAACTCATTTTTAATGCTTGTCATCGGTACCACCGGGGTGGATTCGGGTGAAATCAGTCGAAATCATGCAAGTTCACCAGATATTCCCTCAGTTCAGACAGACCCAGATCCGTCTTCCTTGTCGCTACCTCCACTACTGCTTTTGTCCACAGGGACCGCCAAAAATAAGAGTTCCTCGTGGTAGCTTTAAAGTGAGTAAACTGAACATTATGTGAGCTGCAGAAATGTCTTTTCCATGAAGAAAAATTACATTTTGTGCGGGTACTAGATTCTAGATTCGGGAACGTCATCCTTAAATTGTGGGTCACCTCAAATTCTCTGGTGTCTCATTCCATTTCCTTAAGTAGACGACGCTTTGTTGCAAATAGAACTTCGGTAACGATGCCAGAACCGATCGAGGAGAAGTTCCCTGTAATTATAGGAGTAGGAGTTGAAATAGAGAGAATACTCATTAACACCCTCACAGCCACCATCTGTACATAATTAATTCACTGTTGAAGGTAACAGACAGAGCCACTGATTTCTGAGAACATGCTGGCTTTAACACTTTGTGTCTGTTTGCTTGGCACGTCATGTGAGTGCATCAACCTTATTAACCACAATCTGTGCCTTTTTTCTTCTTTTTTTTTGCTCCAGCATTTAGTAGAAACATTCAAATCCTCATTTATCCAGTTTCAAGTCGCTCAAGGTGAATATGTTAAATTCAAAATAGAAGTATTTTAGGAAAGTCCCTTTTGGAGCTTGACCAAGTGATTTTTGACCACAGGGGCAGAGAGAGACTCGTGAAATAGAGCAACATGAGTATCCCACTGTAGTCACATGCCTTTTACAGTAGCTCTGGTTTGCTCCCGACAACCTCTTGACTATAGTATATGTGTGTTCAGCTTGCTTGATGCAAAGAGCAACCTCAGCTGGCCCCGAGATTCAATCATACGGTTGATGTGTGGACTGAACGACTAAAACTATGAGCTGAAAGTGGCTTAAGTCTGCATAAAGCTGCAGAGATGGGAGTTCATTCCTGCCCCCTGTCTACAACATATGTCTTCCATTCATGTTTTCGGTTGTTTTTGGCTTAAAGTATATATTTTCCAATCTAAACAGGTAACCACAAATATAGTGTAATAGGCTATAAGTGGTGTCTAAATACGTCTGGCAGAATACTTGAACAGATCCAGTGATAAGGACCCTAGCTGCTGCTGTCGTCAAGGCCCCGTTAAAGTTCAATGGGCCCCGGAGGTACGACTTTTTCAAGGCCCTACCACACTCACCCAAGCACCATCACAACTCAGCTATTGCCCCACCCAACCAACACAAAGTCGAACCTGTTGTTTTTTTCCTCCCCCTTTACCCCCGTGGGCCCTTTACCGTCATCGTGCGGTGAATGTTGTCGTGCTGCTTTCGCTATAACGGCCAGTGTAGACAAGACGTTAGTGTTTGAGTCAATTAGTGACACATTAGTTAGAGTAAAGGTTTTCCCCAACAGAGCCACATAATACAGAGCCTCACATTGTTTAAAAACACAACCAAATCAAATAGACACTTTAATAGACACTACACAGTTTTTACAAGTTTCTGAAGTGCTGATTTACACCCTTATCATGAAAGCTTGTGTAAAAGCTTGCATTGTAGGAAAGCACATCAATAAGAAGAGGCAGTGATCACTGAGAGAGGTGGGGGTATTTTGTAAGTCCCGAAGAAATGTACTAGATGCATTCCAGTGGGGGTTAAAAAACGTCCCCGTCCTCTTTCTTAGCTGCTGCATGACTTCCCAGATGAACTGCGAGCTGACATCGCCATGCACCTGAACAAAGACATCCTGCAGCTGCCTGTGTTCGAGCGAGCCAGCAGAGGGTGCCTGCGCTCCCTCTCCCTGCACATCAAGACCTCTTTCTGTGCACCGGGGGAATACCTTATCCGCCACGGAGATGCACTACAAGCCGACTATTTTGTCTGCTCTGGCTCCCTGGAGGTTCTGAAAGATGGCATGGTCCTGGCCATCCTGGGTCAGTGTGCACCGAGTGTTAAACATTTCCTCTCTTACTCATTCTGCACTTTTCAGATTGTTTAAATTGACGATCCCTACAGGCAAAGGTGACCTTATTGGGGCTGATCTCCCGGAACATGACCAGGTGATCAAGACCAATGCAGATGTGAAGGCGCTGACCTACTGTGACTTGCAGTACATCAGTGTTAAGGCTTTGAGGGAGGTCCTTGGGCTGTACCCCGAGTACGGCAGCCGGTTCAGCTCCGACATCCATCACAACCTCACCTACAACTTGAGAGAGGGCAGTGAATCTGACGTAAGGCATTTGTTCTCACATTGAAAGAGTGGTAAACACAATGTTTCACTTCTTTGCTCCTGCTCATTAACAACAACATATACACTTTGCCACCAAATGTAGAATGTGTGTGTAATACCTTGTTAACTTTGACTTGAATGTCTCTAGGGAGTAACAAAATGTCCGTGGTCTTCCAGGCTGCCTCAGGTATGTGTGCCTCACTGAGATAATTACTTCAGCCGTCATCTGCTTGATGCATCTGGCAATCAGTTACAGATACACAATCTGTGTTTACATCCTACGGCATGAATGTGCTTTACTGAAAACGTTGAACTGTTGTGGTAAAAATGCTGCTGCTCAGTACAGTGATGGAAACAGCCTATATATGGACTACATAGACGAGACCAATTAGGTAATCAAGAGATACAAATTTAAGCTAAAATGAAGTGTACAAGTTAACTAAAGGATTCTGCAGGAGTTGCCTAAAATATGCCTGCATGGCACTGTAAGAATCAATGAGACAACACTTTTAAATTAATAAGAAGCAAAGAAGACTTTGTTACATTTGTCGATTGAAGTTTGTGTGCGCACAAAAAGAGAAACTTAACCTTGCAAAAAATCGAAATGACAACGATATCTAAAGTTCACTTACAATGCAAGGCTGTAGCTGTTTGTTTTATATTTTGGGTTTCTAGTCTGTTGCAGAGGAGAAGGCTCTGCTTTTACATTTTGATTTTTGCACTCTCTGAACATGCAGATATGTGTTATTTTATCCAGAAATTAAATTGGCCTCATGGTGGTATTTCTTACATCATATGGAATGCTACTCTATTGTATGTTTAATCCCTAATCTGATATGATGGGTACATCGTTAAAGCAAACAAACAAACTAAATATTTTAGATCTTGCAGCTTCAATTCATTACCGCAAATCGGAGAAAACGTCTAACTTTCCATCCTTCGTCTCCTCAGGGTCGTACTTCTATGGACCATAAACTACCCTATATTGTTGAGGCAGATGAAGATGCCGAACGTGGAGAAGACATGAGACACTCTCAGCAGAGGAGAGTGCCTCTGTTACAAGGAATAGGCAGCCCTGTTCATCAGCCCTGCCTCAGCACCCTGTTGGGAGAGGAGCTCCGCAACATCAACGCACTCCGCATCTGTCGGTCACCCGTTCAGGGCGGCAGAGGCCACAGCCCCACTCCTCAGCCATTCGCCAATCAGGAGCTCTCGCTTTCTCCTTTGCCCAGTGTTATCAGTGACCCAGACTCGAACCATCGGCCGGCCAATCTGCTCATGCCATCCTTGTCTTGTGTTAGTCCGTTGGACCTTAGCCCCAGGTAACCAGTTCATCCCGCTTTACCCAAACACGATTCAGTAATCCGTCTGCAAATATTTAAAATGACGTAACCCTGATTTGTGTCTCTGCTAGGGTCGTGGATGGAATTGAGGACAATGGTCACACATTTCAATTTAATGTCGAGCAGAGCGAGACAAAGTCTAATGTAACAGGTAAAGTCTCTCGGGCTGCACAGTGGATGAAACATGAAATATATGGGATTAATTAAAGACACTTCAGGAACAAATCCTTAACTCTAAATTATGTATGATCGAATACATGAGGGGAAATGTCAGATTTTTACACTTTGTGACTCGTTTTCTGGTCTATATTCAAGCAGTAACTATAATCCTACTCATTTGGGGTTATAATATGACATATATTATATAGTGCGTATAGAGGCTTATCTCAGATCTGTATAGCTCTGTTTTTTCATCCCCTTTTTCAGAGCGGTTCCAGGTGAGTGCGAACCTGCTTCTGGAGACAGAGGAAGTGAGACAGAACATCAGCAAACTGAACAAAGAGGTATGGTATAATATTAGACCCAACGCATTAATATGAAAATGGAAAATGAAAATGATATCAATGCATTCACTTTTGGTTTACAAAATAGTGTTAGATACACTGTTAAACGTTTTAACTGCTATAATAATTTCCCTCACTGTTTTTTTTTGTCATTTAGGAGTTACATAAAATGCTTAATAGACAGATATGCCCGACAGCCGACTTTGATTTTTTGTGTCTCAGGTGAGCAACTTGAATCAAGAAGTATCCAACCTGGCCAAAGAGCTCCACGACATAATGCATTTCCTACAGTCTCACATGGCCATGCTCCATACCCCTCCAGTCTCCTCCTACTCCTGTGGCATACAGATGGTTCCCAGTCCTAGTGTGACATCTTCCAGCAACTGGCAGCCCCATGCCCCTTTAAATATCGCCACGGGTCTGCACCTCCATCATGAAACAATTAGCCATCCTGCCAGAAATGTGTGGGGCTGCAGTGGGATGCCCTCCCAGGGCAGAAGTCCCACCTTGCTGCACTCTTCAAGCCCTGCGTCATCCTGTTTACACCTGTGCTGCTCTGAGCGAGAAGGGGCCGCAGCCCATAGGTTACAGAGCCAGTGTGGCCCCTTCCAAACCTCGAGAACAACTCCAAACTCTCCCTACATGACCCACTCGCATGCCCGGGGAGGTGCATCCCTCCTGGGCCTCAGCTCTGCCTTCAGCAGCATCCCAGTGACTGGTCACGCCCCACATGTGCCGTACAATGCCTCTATTCTCACAATGAGCAACTCTCACCCTCTCTGTTCCCCAGTTAATTCTGCCTACGCTCATCCATCTCTGAGTGTTCAAACCAACTCTGCTCCCACACATAATCAGACCAACTCGCAGACACCCATCCATTCCTCCGTCACTTACTCTGGCCAGCCGCAGTATCACACTGCCTTCAGCCCCCTCACTCCTTCAGCAGTCCACACTGCAACATGCATGGCACACAACCAGAGCCAACAGGGCTCTATCAATGCCCCCAGGCAAAATGACCCCGTAGGATGCAGCCCTGTCCACACACAGGACCTTGCATGTTCGCTGCTGGGCCAGGTGACAGATAGAGACTGTAGAGCTGCACTGTATCAGGAGAGGTCAGACAGTCTTGAATCTCAGGATACGAGCAGCAATACTCCAACTGTAGAAGTTCAATCACCTCGCTTGGATGTGGAGGGAATGCAAAGCCCACAGTGACGACGTCAGTATCTAGTTGTGATGGATAATGCACAGCGGGCCGCTCACCAGTGTGAAGTAAACCACGACAGGCTGAGCAGGTCAGGCGAAATAACAGGCTCACTGTGTATTAGCCTGCTTTTCACACAGATACGACAGAAATTAATAATTTGACACAACATATATGATTTAAAACGATTTTATTGCTGCTAACTTACCAATCAGAGTCGATCAGGCTATTCAACAAAGCTGTGTGATAATGTATGATAATGATGACTTAATTGTATCTTCAAAATGGCAATCTCAGAGATTTTCATTCAAATCAATGTCTGTTAAGACACTATCCATCACTAAAGGAAGTAACACATTGGTAATTGAGCCTATGGCCCACTGATGAAAGTATTGCAATTTGTATATATTTGCAGTATATTCAAAACTGTGTGTCTGCACCGACATTCCTGGAAAAAATACCGTATTGCAGTTTTTTCTACATTGTATACACCCACAAAAAAATTCAAACAATTCTGAAAACTTGAATCTAATTTATTAGAGAAAAATAGAAATTCTAAATCAACTAAGACTGAAATCTGCCACTTTAGAGACTTTCGGTGTAAAGTTTCCATTGAGTAATGCTCCCCGCCCAAATGCACAAATGACTGCTGAAATTTTACTGCCACAACAGAATAAAACATTTTGTAAATCATTTTGTATTCCTGTTTTATATATGACAATGTCAACCAATATGTGCACCACTCTCTTTCTCTCTTTAGCGTCCAACACAAGGATTATTTGGATATTTAAAAAAGCAAGTTATCATGTACACTGAAAAGCATCAGCACAAGGGAGATTTTCTGCATACATGTTCACTGATGTCATCACAGCAAGTATATAATTCAGTTTACATTGTTATGATCAACTGTACGGGTGTGCAGCGCCGCTCAGTGGTGAGAGGGGGTTACAACTACAAAAGGCTGACATTTCATCAGGCACAGCACAGAATATGATCCTCCTCTGATTGTTCACCCTGAAACTGAAATAAAAGTCTGACAAACAGAAAGGAGTACAACTGTGCAGTTGATGGGAAAAAAATCACAATATTGTGCATTGTATGTTTGCACTTTTCTTTATTTTTATTATGTTTTCTTTATTTTTATTTTAGCCTTCATACAAGAAAAAAAAACACTCACAAGACCAGAGTCCCACTATGGTCATTGCTACACTGTGATTCATTTAATTTAAATATAGTTTCATCTGTAGCATGATTTTTTTTTTTTTTTAATGAATTAATTTAAGAAGAAACAGTCATGCAGATTGTTACATGCATTATTGTTATAGTACTCCTTCTATGGTAAGTACCATCATAGTGAGTAAAGTTATCAACATATCGGAGGGGGCAATATATCTCAGTCACATACATATATATTTGATTTGGGTGAACCAGAAATCAAGCAAGATAAGTTCATTAGACCATGTGCCGCTTAATGATTCAAGCCTTGCCCTCATCGTTTCTTTAGGGAGTGACAATTCTTATACTTCTACTTCTTTTTGCGCATTAATAATGATTAACAGTTCACTCCAACTTTTGAAATGTTTAGGGCATTATAAAAACACTCAAACACACTAACACACCCTCCTCAGTGCGTCATACACTTGTGGTCAGCCTCACTAACGACAAGAGCTCATTTTAATTGTTTTATATACTTATGGTAATATTTGATAAGTTGATGTATTTTGTTTTAATCATCTAATCATCTAAATCTGCAAAGCAACCAGCAACTAAAGTTGGCAAATAAATGCAGTGTAGTAAAAAACAAAGTAGCATAATACGGAAATGCTAAAATTGTAGTAAAGTACAGTAATAAACGTACTTTGTTACATTCCACCAATAATCCAATTAAACTTGTCAGTATTTTAGCTTTAAAAGTATGTTTGCAGTGTTCAGGTTCTATCTTAAACATACATTAGGTAAATGATTACATTTAAATTATTTCCAGTGGCCGTAACTCTGATGAACAATTAATCAGACATATTGCATCTTCATTTGCACTACTTGCACTATTATCACCTTCTGCACTAATATCCCGAATCCATTGTCCATTGTCATTGTTGTTGTTCTTTATGTTCATATATATTCTTATATATATATATATTTATACTGTACATAGTACTTAAATGTTAAATGTTTATGCTTAGTTTCTCTGTTCTACTTTGTTGTCTTTAATGTCCTTGTTTTTTAATATTTCTCTTGTTTATTGTATATATTTCACGTGTGTGTATGTACGATGAGAGTAAAGTGTAACCGCAGTGGCCAATAAAGCTGATTCTGATTCTGATGACATACTGCTGACTGGTGCTACATTTGTACATTTGAAATCTGACTAAAAGGCCCTGTAGTGCAGAAAGTGGTGTCTCGTGCAGACAGCTGTTGTAATTGGTCAAACAGCCGCTGACTAAAAGTGGGACGTTCCCGGAAAAATCGCTAACCGGAAGGGAAGGCCAGAGCCTCAGAAGAAGAAGAAGACAGCCGCCGCCGATGAGACCAGCGACAGAAGAAAAAGTATCGTAAGTCAAACAACTTGAAATGATTGAAGACTGTGGTCAAGAGGAACACTGAACGCGTGTTGCGCTTTCTTTGTCGACGAGCTGTTCACCGTGTTTAGACACGCGCTGTCACATTTTGGTCAACCGATCAGCCAAGTCCGGGTTCAGTCGACACGTCCATCAGACAGGCTCGAGACAGGCTACGAGTCTGTAGCCCTGAGGGACCACGTAACGGGTGCAAAGAGCCTCGGCACAAACGTTACCGAGCAGAATATAACACACGTTTTATTCCAGCTGCAGACACAATAACACGTCACATTACCAGAGTTTGTCAAAATGTCAAACAGCTGACGACGTGTGACGGAGAAAAGGAAAGTTGACTAATGACGTTATCGCTGCTAACCTAGCTAACGCTATCAAGTTGTCGTTTCCACCTTTTAGCACAAACGCTTGTTGTCTGTTGTCGATAACAGACGTTAGCAAGCTAGTGCTGACGCTACGCAAATTAACGCTGAATTATCAATATCAGACGTTAGCTATGCGACGTTAGTCACTAAGCTGCTTAGCACGAGTAACGTTAACGGTGTTGTGTTAACAGTCAGTGCCCAAGTTATTGATGGCGGTCGCTTTATTGTGACCGGCGTTCATAGCTAACGTCAACCATAACGTCATATCTTACCATCCACCATAGCTACGTTACTGTAGTAACAGCGAGCCTGTCCACTACATATCACTCCGCTTTAGACTTTAGAGTTGTACAAGTAGTTCCACTGTAACCATGAATGACAACATTGGTAGCATGAACTAGCTTTAGTGGGGTAGTGCACTGCTATGCTCACTTCAGGTTTCCCTTGAAGCCGTAATAACTTGCGCACTCATCTGAGGTATAGTTAATAGGTTTCAGTTTCACGGCCACTAAATGCCAGCTAGCTTTTACTTTCACACATTCAGTAGAGATGTCATTACTGCTGACAGCGTTTGTCTTGTAATTGTGCCAGTTAACATTGTTGTGTGAAGGTGTGCCTCCTTGCATTTAATAGCAAATGCATTTTCACGTGTTTCGTCTCGTCTTGGCTCCTTTTTTTATGGCTGAATAAAGGGAACAGAGCGTGGACCTTTGAGACGGAGAAGAGAGTTACTGTTACTTTGCTCATAGGTTTTATGACGTATGGACCTTGTCCTTAAGAGGTGACACATCTTGACAAAGCAGCTCTGAAAGAAGCACTGCGACTTTGCCGTCCCCCCCATCAGTATACATAATATTTTGGTTTATGTGAGGACACCTCACTATGTTTCAGCCCTGTCTAAAGTTGTAGGTTAGTACTGTTGAGCTGACAACTAGGGCCTAGTAATGTCTTCCATTTTCCTGTCGTGGTTGTACTATGTGTATTTAGGCCTGCAGGAAGGAGCAGGTGTTGAAATGAAGCGCCTGTTTTCACGATTCACTAAAAACCTACTTGGAGAGAAACGTCAAAGAGGAAGGGGTCCAGGGCTCTTTTAGACCACGAGAAGAACTTGAAAGACCGTTTCTTGGAACGCTTTCTTGGGTGCAGATGGGATTTTGTTTGAATTTCAACTAGACTTTATTTGGTTTTAATGCATGAAGGAAGAATTTGTAAGAGATGGGTTTTTTTTCTTGTGTCTTTGCAAATGCCATGTTTAGAAAAACTGCAAGACTCAGCATTTATTATAAGATGCATCCCATATAGTGAGCAATTATGTAACTTTGTACCTTTTTTAATATTTAACTGCTTCCGTTGGTAAATTATTTTTTTTAATTTGTGTGCAGGTTTTGACTGATGTTTAGCTTTAATTCCCCGTTTGGGTACAGAGCGGTCATGAGAAAAGGAAGTGCCTGTGATTTCCTACTGGCCTTGCTTAACTGCTAGCGATGAGTATCACATTTGCTTTTCCTGTGTTGCATCCCCAGTTTCCCTGTCACTGTTTCCAAGGCCATGCTCTATTAGAAAGCTGAGCTGTCGCAGGCCTTTACCTTGGATCGACACCACTTCCTGTTTCATTAGAGCGCTCAAGGATTGTTCTGCATTTGTGTCTTTTTGTTGACGCCTTGGAGCAAAAAAAAAAAAAATGCAACGCATGAAATATTGTCTTAGGTCTTGAATGCACGGCGTCACTACATGGGAGTTTGCCTCTTCCAGGTTAAAGTCTGGCCGTTTGACATAATAGATGTCAAAAGCAGGCCCTCTCGTATCAGACACCAGCAGTTCTTCTGGGACCCCACCCTTCAAATGAAGTGAGCTGCACAAGTCCCTGCTTGTGTTCGTGAAACTGGTGTAGCGATGTTGTTTGACTCGCACTTAAATGGAATGTGTGACTGAGTTCAGATTTTTCTCATTACATGAGTACAATTTGAATAAACACGGCCATGATTTGGCTCCGTGCATCTATAAATCCGTTTTAATTTGTGCACACGTTCTCGTATTTAGGCGTCGGATGCCCCCGCTAAGTGCTCGGATGTCACGCTGGCAGCGGAGCATACAGGAGGCCACGATGAATATTTCACAGGCTCTCCCTCTAGTCTGCCTCCTGCCTCCCCCCCCCCCCTCCCTCCCTTCAGTGACCCGTGTGCCGCTGTCTCTCCGTGACCCACTTGCCTGTGGAGGTCTTCGGAGCCCATTAGGGACGCCATCAAAGCGTCCGTCGCAGGCCGCTTAAGATGTGTGCAGGTCTGTCTCGGTGCCACAAAAGAGCCTCTTGATGGCCGGACAGACTCGTCTTCTTCTTCCGTCTTTAAATGGCGCGCTCATTATGGATGTCACTTAACCGTTACTACGCCGCCGGTCAGCTAGGTAGCAGACTGTGTGTGTTTTGATATTAATAGTTCATGTGTGCTAGTCGGGGTGTTTTCTAGGTCTGTTCCCACAAACCCAGTCTGTCCATCCTTCGCTCATCTTTGCTTCCTCTGGGGAGGAATGTGAACAGGTGAGCGCTCGTCTCAGCTGCTTGCAATCAGATGAGCGCGTCCCTCATGTCTGTTGGACCCGGGGAACAGAGTGCCCTTTTATCTCCCGTCTGCTGCCGCTGTGAAGCCTTCCCTCGGCTCTTTAGAGCCTTGTGATGCTGTGTGTCTGCTCGTTAAAGAGCCCAGAGAGACCTGAAGGGCACCGCTGATGGTGTCTGCTGTCGTTGGATGGATACATTTGGTGACGTGCTGACGTTGGACACTATTCCTTTGACCACAACGCATGTAGAGCCGACTTATTTTTACGTTCGAGTAAAAGGCAAACGCTGTAAAAGAACTGGTATGTTCTGCGACCGTGGTTTCTAAAATCCAACTAAAGCTGCAAACGCACATTAGTAGCCGTAGACCTGCACAACAAAATGTGTTCATATAGTGAACGCATGCAGCATGTTTGGTTGCTGCGCTGTCTAATGAAGAATGCCAGTTCTGACAGATCTCCTGTCGCATGCTGAAGCTTAAGTCCGGCTCAGCAACGAGCCGAGAGAAGAAAAAAAAAAAAAAACCCGCCTTGCACGACCGAACTCTTAATTATTCAACTATAACGTTAACCCTACAGACTTGTCAGCAGCGACGTCTTTACTTCTCCTCACTCTCAACGCTTCCCGTCTAACCTTGTAAACAGTCTTAAGTCTTCGGTGTGCGTTGTGTTTCTGTGAGGCCATCCCCAAGTTTTAATGTGCTCAGCAGTAAACGGTCTTCTGCAATCTTCACTTCCTGCTTTGAGCTGAGTTGTTTCCTGTCCTTTTGGCCAAGCAGAAGCTGGCTGACCTCCATGTGTGTCAGCCAACTGAAAAAAACCGATTAGGCAAGGTTTCATACATGCAAAGCAGGCTAACGGCTCATTTCTACCGTCTTTGTGGATCATTTGGGCCGGAGCGTACACCTCATTCTAGCACCGAGAGTAAACTGCCTGAGCCATTGCGTAGATAAATAGAAATATTGAACTTAATGAAGTATTTCATTATCTGATCTTTGTGTGGCTGCGTCCGTGGAAGCAGCCACAGAGATCTTAACGCTACACAAGCTCGTCGTGGCTTCCAGATATGTGTTCAGAGATAACTAACAGGAGGAAATGTGTTGAGCTCTTCAGACTTAATACTAACTTCTATGGTTTCTACATACGTTTGTCTTTGATTTCGTCAGTGTACTCCCTACACATCAGTTCTCCAGACGCACATCCTTTTATTTGTGTATCATAATTGTACGACGCTACGCTGAAGGAAAGCAAAACGTACCCGAGTGTTCTCCTGTTTACACTCAACACGGTTCAAGGATGAACTCGTTTTCTGAGGCCCCGCCCAGTGGGATGCATGTTTCTGTGTCAACAACGTGTCTGTCGTTGTAATCTTGGCTCAAACTAAAGTTTTAGTGTCAGACGTATTTAACAGAAACACCGCAGTGAACGTGACTCTTTACTCTTCAGGCGACTGCCGGCTCGTAACAACAACTACACTAATGATGAACGACCTCAATATTCTGCTGTTGTAGTCGTAACGTCCTAAACCGTGTGTTGTGTCTTCCAGCTCCCACCGGTGAGGTCTCCTCTTCCTCTGGCTCGTCTACCTGCCTGAACTCAACGTGCCCCCCCTCCCTCCCTCCCCCCTCACCGCCCCCCTCCCCCCTCCGGGACCAAGACCCGGGGCCTAAAGTCAACCAGACTTCCTCCCTCTTCTCCCGTCGTCTTCTTCTTCATCTTCTTCCTCCCGATTCTGCGCGATGGCAGGGCGAGGCGGACCGGCGCGGACCAACGGCGCCGCGGCGAGCAACAAGATCTGCCAGTTCAAGCTGGTGCTGCTGGGGGAGTCGGCGGTGGGGAAGTCCAGCTTGGTGCTGCGCTTCGTCAAGGGCCAGTTCCACGAGTACCAGGAGAGCACCATCGGAGGTGAGGCGTTCGCGTCTGAGTCCCCAAAGTGTGGATTGTGTCTTCTCGTCACGTGGTACTCGCTCTAAAAACACGTTCAGCGCGTCAGTTGATATGAAAACGTGTCTCTGCCGGTCCAGAGGAACTGACGACTCGCCTGCCGGTCTTAAGCCTGCGCAGGAGAAAGAGCGGCAGAACCGGTTCTTTGCACGCATGTTCTTGCAGAAATGAATTACTTTTTGAAAATATCTGTGGCGAACTAAAGAGCTGAGAAAGGACCGAACGTGACTCGAGTGTCCTCTTCAGTTTTTAGGCCGCTGGAGGAGTGGGGTTGCTTGAAACAGGAAGGAATTGAGCCAACAATGGGGATTTCCTGGACCTCCTGCTAGATCAGTGAAGCTGCTGAAAGGGAGCAAGAATGTTCCGTCTGTAGCTTTAAGTGTTCAATGTGTTTCTACATTATGGGGATTACAGCTTGAGGGCTACAAAAGTCAACTTTTAACTCAAGTTAAGCCGTTAAGTGCAACTCCTCGGGCTAGGCTGGGAAATGAACTGTGTGCGTGTGTGTGTGTGTGTGTGTGTGTGTCATAAAAACATCATGCGGCACATGTGTGTAAATTTGGCAAAATATTGGAAAAATGAGACTGAAGCGAGTCTATTATTTGACGACTTGTTTGCGGCTCTACACGTAGACTTCAGCTGGTATCCTGTGTGTAATTCTATGAAGACAATAACATTAACGAGCAACAGATCTTTCCTTCTTTTACGTCATTTCTATTTAGTTTAACGTCGTCTCCTACATGTTGTGAGTAATGTGTCTGTAGGATGTGGGAACAGGACGCTCAGTGCTCGCACTCTCGCCGAGTCAGCGTGTTTTCTGTACTACAGAACCGTGTGGTCAGCTGAACGCCTGGTCAAAGATTACAAAGCTTTAAACTCTGTGCGAGTGAGTGCTCGGTGTCCTCCGTCATGTGACGTTCTGCTGAGTAAGCGAGTTGTAAGCAGCAGCAGCAGCAGCAGCAGCAGCAGCAGCAGCAGCGCCTCCTGGTGATGCGTCACAGAACAAATGATTTTGCTGCTCTGACGTTCGTTCTAATACGGACTCTTGTTCTCTCCAGCCGCCTTCCTCACCCAGACGGTATGTTTGGACGATACGACGGTGAAGTTTGAGATCTGGGACACTGCGGGACAGGAGCGGTATCACAGCCTGGCTCCCATGTACTACAGGGGCGCCCAGGCCGCCATCGTGGTCTACGACATCACCAACACAGTAAGTCGGGTGGACACCTGCAGGCTGAACCCGTGTCTAAAACGTACATCAGGGATTTAAAGTTGAAACGCACTTCATCTCATGTTTATGCCCTTTTGTTTTGAAGGATACATTCACACGTGCAAAGAACTGGGTGAAGGAGCTCCAGCGGCAAGCCAGCCCAAATATTGTTATTGCCCTGGCAGGAAACAAAGCCGACCTGGCCAACAAGAGAGCCATAGACTTCCAGGTAAAGATGCCGTCTGATGCTGAAGTCTACGATCCTTTCACAGACGTTTCTGAATGAAAATAAGCTCCCAATCTGTTTGTTTCTGTGTTGTACCTTTTAGGAAGCTCAGGCATATGCAGATGACAACAGCTTGCTCTTCATGGAGACTTCAGCCAAGACTGCGATGAATGTCAACGAGATCTTCATGGCCATAGGTGAGCGCTGCTCCACGCAGAACACAGCTCTGTGACTGTCGTCATAGTGTTAGACTCCAGGGCTGCAACTAGTCAATTCATCTGCAAATCATTTTCTTTGATTGTTCACTTTAAATATTTGGGAATATCATTTCCCAGAGCTCAAGATGGAATCTTCAAATTCCTTATTTTATCTGAATATCTGTGCAAATCCCCCAAAATGTGCTTGTAGTGTAATGGAAGACGAGGAAAAACGGCAAATCCTCACATTTGAGATGCTGGAACCGGAGAATGTTTGTTGACTTAAAGTTACTGTGAGGAACATTTCTCTGATTATTACTGATGCCTCCACGTGACCTCCGTCAGTAAACAAGACCATCAGAGAGAATAGTGGTTATTTCTATATAGTTATTATTAATGCGTGTCATCGGTATCCCCGATCAGGGATCACAAATACAAACACAAAATGAAAGATTTAAATGATTACTTGATTATCAAAATAGTTATCGATTTATTTTATGTTAAAAAATTCAGCTCTGACGTAATTCTGAAAGTAGAATTTTCAGCTTTTTCTTGTCGAGCTTTACAGTAAATTGAATATCTTTCGTGTTTTGGACTCTGGGTCAAACACAACAAGACATTTGATGACGTCACCTCAGACTTTAGGAAAATAGTTTCCCTATTTCCCGATGTTTTATTGACAAAACTATCGAGAAAATAATCAATAATGAAAATGGTCAATTGTCTCCATAGCGCAGTAATTAATTTGTTCTACTCCAAACCCCCCAAAACAGCCAAGAAGCTCCCTAAGAACGAGCCTCAGGGTGGACCGGGCGCCGGCGGACGAACCCGAGGCGGCGTGGACCTGCAGGAGGCCGCACCGCAGGGCAGGAGTGGCCATTGCTGCGGGGGCGGGAACTAACGAGTCAGCTGATCCGACCAATCCTCCGCCTCGATCAACCAGACCAGATATTCGCCAGCTGTCAAACAATGTCCCATCGGTCGAACCGAACCGAACCACGGTCGGACCAAACACCCTACGAGCAAACGCGGCTCCAATTAACTGTTCGGCAAAACGAGTCCACTGGCCGGTGAACTTATTTACACAATCCTATTCGAACCCCAGGACCAATCCATGACCTCGCTATTGATGATGGACACTTGACGTCACCTTAGGAGGGAGAAAAAAACGTCCCATTCATGGATGAAGAAAAAAAAAAGAAAAAAGATCGGTCATTACCAATGGCTCTTTAAACGGCCTTCTTGCTCATCGTTTTTTTTTTCTGTATTTGTGTAGAGGGGAAAAAAATGAAAGCAACAGGAATTGCTATAAATGGGCTGATTGGCCCCGCCCCCTCTCTTCTGTCCTCTGCTTTCTCTCGCACCGTAAACGTATGAAGTATTTCCATCATGGTCGCGTGACACTGTTTAGAGCTCCAGCTGCATGCAGCAGTCCGTCGCTTCTCCGTCTGGAGAGGGAAGGTCCGTCACAGGAGAACGGGAACGGACAGATGTTTCCTTCTGTGTAGAGTGAATTATTACATTGTTATTGTTGTCACTATTATTATTGTTATTATTATTACTTCTCTTGACGCAGGCTGTTCAATATGATTTTAAAGCCTTTAAGGTTCTACAATCGCCCGTCTATGTTATCAAACCATACACAGTAAATAGTACTTTAATATCATCGTCACTCATAAGTAATTTTAGCATTAATGTAATGTTTTTGAATCCTCATTGTACAATGACAAAATACATAACACAAGTTTTTCTTGACCAAAATGACAGCTGTGTGTTGACAAGCGTTGCTGTATTTGTATCAGACTTTTCAAGTTTATAATCAATCAGTAGTTACTGTCGAACATTATCCTCCCAATCTCTACATGATGTTTTATCAACCTTAATTATTTTGTGATGGATTGTTTTTTTTTTTCTGTCTTAATTTGTTTTTCTTTCTGAAGATCTATGGTATTAAATGCACTGGTTGTGTCTCATCATCTTTGTGAATCGAGATGTTATCGTCGGCTTCCTTTCCTTTTCTCTTTTGTTTTAACTCTTCATATCGGGAGGGATTGCTTTCACCTGTAATGACATCATGCTATGACATCATGTTATGTCATCGACTAGCACAGCAGCCACTGCTGTTAGGTGGGGGGGTAATGGGGGGGGGGGGGGGGGTGGTGGTCATGGGTAGATAAAGAAGAAGAAAACGATGTAATTTTACCAATAAACAAGGGGAACGTATCTTTTCTGTATGCCTGTTTGATCTTTTTTTGATGTCCAAATATTGTTGACTGGGATTATTTTAAATTTATTTAACCCATGATGGCGCCTCGATCAAAAAATACAACAGGCCAATATTAAATAATTCCTAGTCTAAAATGTATATAATTAGAATTGAATAATTTCTACGTATTTTGTAAATATATCCTACTTGTGTCCACAAACAACACTACCCATAATCACCACAGACGAGGCGTGATGCCTTCAAGTGCGACAACCTTTTCTCCACCGAGACTAAGACAGATGTGCTGACACTTCTAGTGAGGCTTCCTCTGCAAAATATCTAGAAATAATAAAAGAGCAGGAGACTGCAGTATTCCTGATATTCTGTCTACTAGTAGGACGCATCACGGCTGTTTATCTATTACACGAAGTAGTAATTATTACCGATATTTTGTATTAACGAGACATACCACCCTTATTGATGCATCTAAAAAATATTGATAAAGATAACTAATATTCGTACTGAGACGGTAACCACTGAATGAATAAACAAATTATTTAAAGATAATGTTGGTTACCTTATAATGAAAACATACAACCGGAAGTGATGGTATGGTATTTTATGTGCATTCCCGTCAACTTTACCAATGTACGGTGTTGTAGTTCATGACATCGACCACTGGAGGGCAGTGAACGCTCATGATTTTAAATAGACTGGCGTGTAACTGTGATCTCCACTTAGCGGCCACTTTTAAACGCCTTCATTATGTGAATGCCTTTAAATATGGCCAGAGATGTAGTGACGCACTGTGACCACAGGAGGGCGCTAAACACTCACGAAGACAACCACTAACTTACACAAGTATAGAGTCAGACATTAAAGCACACTATAACTTCCGGTGGAGACATTCAGAATAAAACATTCAAAATAGTCAGAGGCGCAAATATTATCAGTGATTACGGGAATATTGTGGTACATGGATGATTTGAGGCCTCTTCCGGCGTGGTCACGTAATGTTGTGACGTTGAAGCGACACATATTGGTGATATATTTATACTTTGAAAGGTTGATACTGTGTCGAAAAGTCCGCTTCCAGCGTAAAATGAAGTGTTTGCATTATTTCCATCCTTGATGTGTGTTCTTAACGCCTTTGTTTTTCTGAGAAGATCTCAAAAAGGAATTTATAATTCTAAACATTGCTGCGGTTCTCGTAAATTTCCGTTTCCCGACAGCGCGTGAACGCAGCATGTGAGGTAAACGAGAGCAGAGGACGAGTCTAGCGCGTGGACATGTCGGACCCGGCGGCGCAGGCCTTGCAACCCCGGCTTCTCCAAGCTCAGACCGCTGGGTCAGCTGGGTCCAGTACCGCCGCGACAGGCTCCGGGTCAGGAAACAGTGACCCAGCGAGACCGGGACTTAGCCAGCAGCAACGTGCAAGCCAGAAGAAAGCCCAAGTCCGAGCTTTCCCACGGGCGAAAAAGCTCGAGAAACTTGGCGTATTCTCCGCATGCAAGGTAGCTAGCTTAGCTTAGCTAGCCAAAGTTCACCACAACAAAGCACTCCTCGGGCAGTATTAGCATTCATGTAGGAGGGGGAGCGAACTGTGGCGCAGTCAAGGCCCCGCAAACAAAAACATAAACGATAGCGTAATGACGTGTCGTAATTGTTAACTTTTGTAGCTAGCTAGCTAGCTAGACTGTTGTGTTATTCACATTACCGTTGGTTCTTTGAAGCATTATCAGCTAGCTTAACTCAACCGTTTAGTCATTCATTGACGTACAAGAACACCAGCAAGTTACTATGTAAGCCGTTTTATTGCGTGTTCAGCATATTTTGCCTTTTCTCAGGCTAGTGACACATGCAAGTGCAATGGATGGAAAAACCCAAATCCACCGTCAGCCACACGTCTGGACCTGCAACAGCAAGCAGCCAGTCTGAGCGAGCCGTGCCGCAGCTGTGGACATGCTCTGGGTACAAACTAATCAACCTCCACAAATACACACCTGTCCCTTTTCCTGATATATCCCTATACGTTTGATCTCTCGCTTTAATTGCGTTTCATGTTTTCTTTCTCACAGCTGACCATGTGTCCCACTTGGAGAACGTGTCTGAGGAGGAGATTAACAGGCTGCTGGGTATGGTGGTGGACGTTGAGAACCTTTTCATGTCCGTGCACAAAGAGGAGGACACTGACACCAAGCAGGTCTACTTCTACCTTTTCAAGGTAAGCAAAGTGGGCATCGCATCTGTGTAACGGGTGAAGCAAACCACCGTGGCCCAGTTCTTATCCACCCTGTTCTCCTTAGCTGCTGAGGAAATGCATCCTGCAGATGAGCCAGCCCGTCGTAGAGGGATCCCTCGGAAGTCCACCCTTTGGGAAGCCCAACATCGAGCAGGTAAACATGAAACTAAAAGAATCTCCAGGTTGCTTTGATAAAACAACAGGATCGTAGCAACAGGCTTGCTTGTCGTACGTTTATGCTGGTTATTTATCCTGTAGTTTTGTAATATGACAATAGGTGGTGGCCCGTGTGCACAACCTGTGGAAAATAGACCGACTAATGTCACATTTTCTCATTCATCGTACGCAGTCTCTTTTTCCTCTGCCTCCTTTTCTTCATCCTTTTGTTTCCTTTTCCTTTAAAGGGGGTTTTGAATTTTGTTCAGTACAAGTTCAGCCACCTGGCACCGAAGGAAAGGCAGACCATGTTTGAGCTGTCAAAGATGTTCCTCTTGTGCCTAAATTACTGGAAGCTGGAGACGCCGACGCAGTATCGCCAGCGCACCCAGAAAGATGACGGGACGGCATACAAAGTGGACTACACAAGGTGTGTTGTTGTTGTTAAAGGAAAGCATGTACGTGCTTTTACTTGTACGATATCTGTGCAGACGCTAATATCCGTCTGTGGCTCCTAGGTGGCTGTGCTACTGCCACGTCCCCCAGAGCAACGACAGCCTGCCGCGCTATGAAACCACGCACGTGTTCGGACGCAGCCTGCTCAAGTCCATCTTCACTGTGACCCGACGGCAGCTCCTCGAGAAGTTCAGAGTGGAGAAGGACAAGCTGCTCCCAGAGAAACGCACTCTCATCCTCACACACTTCCCCAAGTAAGCTGACTCTGGTGTGTGTGAGAGAGAGAGATGGAAAAATCATGAAAATTTGTTTCACAACTACCAGTATATGTGGTTCAGTTAAGATGGACTGAGAGGAATCAATATTGGTTAAACAATACTTTAATGTCTGAACGGATGTTAATATATATATTAACATCCGTTCAGACATTGATTTAGGTAGCATATGTCATTTTATGTTTGAACTTGTGTATTATGTCTGTTCCCTTTGTATATTTTATCTTTGTTTTATTTCTTTGACTCACTTTGTGACTGGTGCCTGTGAAAGATGTGATATAATGTTATACAAATACACTTTGCTTGCTTGCATGCGTTATTATTGCAAAGACTTAATTTGTCAAATAAAATGTTTTAAATTGCTCAAATTATTTTTGAAAGAGGGAACCGAACATCCAAAATGTTTTTATTGACAATATATTATTTGAGGTTTAATTCAGGCTTTAAAGAACCAATCACCGTGTGCACATATTGTTTATGTTGTAATCAAAAGTCTATAGAGACTAGTTGTTTTCAGTCATGTGAAAATAGCCCAATGTATGTAATGCTATAGCGATCCTCCTGTTGATATTTCCCCTTGTACTAACCTTCCCTCTGAATGTCGGCAGGTTCTTGTCCATGCTGGAGGAGGAGATCTACGGAGACAATTCACCGATCTGGGAGGCTGACTTCACCATGCCGGCCTCTGACGGCACACCGCTGGGCCATCAGACAGGTGAGGCAGGTGTAGCGCCCGCTAGCCAATTAACTATGATTAACTAACTATTTATAGGCATGAGACCAGACACATTTATATCAAACAGTTCTCTACTCAAATCATCAATCGGGCCACTTGATCACGGCCCTGTAAGCGTACTGCTACTCTCAAGCAGGAATTCACTATGACTATAAAACACAGATGTTTCAGCCTATTAGATACTACAGAATGTAAAACGAGGCCTTTACTGATCCCCAGAGAAGAAAGTTACACGTTTCAACATGCAAAAGAAAAACAGGGTTAATGATGAGGAAACCGATTAAGAACAAAAAACAAAGAGAGATACATTTTATTCAACAAGCTATATAAATAACAATACCATCGGACATACACGTTGTGCAGCTCTACACATGTGCAGAAACAATGTGCACCTAGCAGTGTAACTCCAAAAGCCTAATTGAAGTGGTATTGTACCTTGTTAAGAGTCACACAGAATAGATGTGTATTTATAGTTTATGTAATGTATATTATACTTGTATAGGTATGAAATAAATACAGTTCCTGTTGTGCGGTTTGTAATCGTGAACCTGTGCGTTGCAGTGATCAGCCCTGCTGCCGGGTCCGGCTCCCCCGCGCTGCCCAAAGGTCTGAGCAGCATCTCCTCTCTGGGCAGCATGGACACCGGAGCTGCAGAGCCCACCACAGGTCTGTCAGCTCTGACTATGTGGAGTATTGTGTAATATTGAAAGCCCCCGTGAAGCACACACACACACACACACACACACACACACACCTGCGACTACATATACGTCACAAACAGCAACGAGGGCTTAATGATGGCTCTAAAATCCTTGTTAGCCGACTCCTCTCATTGTTTTGATCGGAGCAATGTCGCCGTTTGTTCAGGAGAGAAACGCAAACTCCCGGAGGCGCTGACCCTGGAGGATGCCAAGCGGATCCGTGTGATGGGAGACATTCCTATGGAGCTGGTCAATGAAGTCATGATGACGATCACCGACCCTGCTGCCATGCTCGGACCAGAGGTACGTCGTTCAGTCTCGGATGAAGGCCAAAGGTCTTATTTAATCCAAATATTGACTTTTTTTTCTTTTTTATCTTGCTAGACTAATCTTCTGACTCCAAACGCTGCCCGTGACGAGACTGCCAGGCTGGAGGAGAGGCGGGGCATCATAGAGTTCCACGTCATTGGAAACTCTCTCTCCCAGAAGTCCAACAAGAAGATCCTGATGTGGCTGGTTGGCCTGCAGAACGTCTTCTCTCATCAATTACCTCGCATGCCCAAAGAGTACATCACACGGCTGGTGTTTGACCCGTAAGTAGATGTTATCTGACCACACGTCGCCATCGCACATCTGCACACTGTTCTGACGCCTCCGACTTTCACAGGAAGCACAAGACCCTAGCCCTTATCAAAGATGGCCGCGTCATCGGAGGCATCTGTTTTAGGATGTTTCCCACTCAGGGCTTCACGGAGATCGTCTTCTGTGCCGTCACATCCAACGAGCAAGTTAAGGTAAACGATGACCGTTTACTTTACTGAGAGTTGTGGTTGGCCAAGCAGACTAGCTGGTCAACATTCTGTCATTTGTTGTAGCTTTAGCACCCTGTTGCTCCTAGTGTTAAGATAACGTCATTTGGGAATTTGGCAACAAATAGTATTCAGAGAAACCACTGTCTGTTCTCTGTTTTTTATTTTTATTTTAGGGCTACGGGACCCACCTGATGAATCACCTGAAGGAGTACCACATCAAACACAACATCCTCTATTTCCTCACTTACGCTGACGAGTACGCCATCGGCTACTTCAAGAAGCAGGTACTGCAGGCGTGAGCCGTGCATTAGCTCTGCTGCTGTCCTTTCACTGACTTGTTCTCTCCTCGCAGGGCTTTTCCAAAGACATCAAAGTGCCGAAGAGTCGATACCTGGGATACATCAAAGACTACGAGGGAGCGACCCTCATGGAGTGCGAGCTGAACCCCAGGATCCCCTACACGGAGCTCTCTCACATCATTAAACGACAGAAGGAGGTACGTGAGGCTGCGAGGGCTTCTCATTAAAGCCAAAAACATCTGCTGTTTGCTGCCGTGAAACAGCTTTGAGTTTTTAACATCACATATTTCTTTAATGTCGTTACAGATTATTAAGAAGCTGATAGAGAGGAAACAGAGCCAGATCAGGAAGGTCTACCCAGGCCTCACCTGCTTCAAAGAGGGCGTACGGCAGATCCCGGTGGAGAGCATTCCCGGCATAAGTCAGTGTTTGGTTGGTGTGAAACAAAATAATAGTTATCTGTATTATCATAATACTGAAATTTGTTTTTTTTCTACCAGGAGAGACGGGATGGAAACCCAGTAACAAGGACAAAGGGTAAACATTAAGCACCCTCTGGGTCCCACACTGACCGTATCAACACCAGTAACAAGAAGTTTAGTCCATATTTGACTCGCTTACCTTTCTACGTGTTTTGCAGGAAAGAGGTGAAGGACCCTGACGTGTTGTACAACATGTTGAAGAACCTCCTGGCCCAGATAAAGGTAAGAGTCAACAGGAACACACATGCACCTACGGGAGTAACGAGAACGGAGACTAACCAGCGCTTCATCCCTCCAGACTCATCCCGACGCCTGGCCCTTCATGGAGCCGGTGAAGAAGTCAGAGGCTCCGGATTACTACGAGATCATCCGCTTTCCCATCGGTGAGCGAGCGATTACACAGCAGCTTTTATTCTCTCTGATTACATTCAGTTCCCGTTAAAGGTGCTCAATGCGAAATTTAGAGCACATCCGTTATTCTCTTCTTGTCAATTTCTTCACGCAGACCTGAAGACCATGACGGAGAGACTTAAGAATAGATACTATGTGACCAAGAAGCTTTTCATTGCCGACCTGCAGCGAATCATCACCAACTGCCGCGAGTACAACCCTCCAGACAGCGAGTACTGCAAGAGTGCCAACACCTTGGAGAAGTTCTTCTACTTCAAATTAAAAGACGGAGGACTGATCGAGAAATGAGATGAGATGAGAGAGTTATTTACCGATTAGTCAACCGACGCGGGGCGACTTTCACTCACCCGGATGACGAGGAAAACGTCGCTATTGTCATATCTGAGTTAATAAAAGGGTATGTACACGACTGGAATAGTTGGACAAACATACGCGTTTGGTAATATCGGATGAAGTTGAGCGTTACAAAGTGTCAGAATGGCGTTACCGTTAAGTTAGCTTCTGTCACTTCCTCTTTTCCAGTTCTCACAAGCGGGTCAAGACCACACGTTTCATTAAGTGTACCAAAGTTATCGGTCCAAGTTATAACAATGCCACACTTTCCACCATTATTTATAGTCTGATTGATTTGGTTTTGTCGCATGTGATGACATTTGTTCATTCCACTTTGCTTAAAACTCGTCACTCAAGCAGAAGTACACGTAGTGTAGAGTTCTTTCACAGAAAACTGGACCTCGGGACCTAAAGCCACGTTGCCTTTCGTTACTGACAGACACTTGAACATCCGGCCGTCTTCATGATGGGTATAAAGACGAACGTTGTGTGAGGGGTGGAGTCCTTAAAATACTTAAAAACACGCTACTTTGACTTGAGTAGTCGGGCAACGATTCGATCAGTTGGTGAATAATTAATCGAACACGGTTGTGAGTTGTTGATGAAGTGCAAAATACCGAACATGTGATGGTTACAGCTTTAGTGTATTTTGAATATTTCTTTGACTGAAACTATTTATCATTTAGCAACGTTATTTTCAACATTCTTCCCAAAAGAAAAAAGGATTGATAACGGATAATAAAAAGCGTTTAGCGTTTGTTGCTAATGATAGTCTGGGCATTAAATACGTCAAAACAAAATAATTTCCCCAATTGTTCACGTAAACCCTGTTTTCATGTCGACAACAACACAGTGGATGCGTAATCTATACAGTTAACATGATGCACACTGTTCACACATCTGGCAGGGTTTTATTCCAACCCTTCAGGATGAGGTCACACGTTAGTTTAGCTCGCAGGTGTTCGTGATAGTTTTGTTCCGTTGCTAGACTCTGTAGTACAGTCGTACGCACACACATGCTAAGTCGTTTAGTGTACAGCCACACTGTCTATAACTGTTTATTTATCACACCATACACGAGCTGTAGCGGGTGGTTAAGCTAGGACAGTTAACAATTTGAATTCATTAAAAAACTAAAACATTTAGCCATAGTTGTTGCAGGTTTTTTTTTTTACATTGACAAACATTTTAATGTTTGGTCAGTGATTCTTTTTTTGGTTGAGCCTGCTTGTTGAATGTTTTATTGACTTGTGTGTGTATATGTGCGAGTGTGTTTATTTTGTACTTGATTTATGACTAGCTTGGAATTACTGAAGTGATGTCAGCGTTGCATTATTCAGGGTTGTCTATTCTGTACTTTTCCCTCAATCTACCTATGCTGCATTTCAGATTTTCTTAATAAGTCTGAGTGAAGTTTCCACCTGTTAGAGGATGGCTACTGTCTCTAGTTTTACTGTAAAACTGTTCATTACAAAGTTGTCATATATATATATATATATGTTTATATAATATATATAAACAAAGGTTGTGAACTTCAGTCACTTGACTTTGGCTGAAAGATTTTGAGGATATCAAACATGACAAAATAAAAGACCTGCAAGAAAACCTTTCACTTGTGTCCTCACATGATACTGCCACAATATCATAGATAGGTGTCACAGCGTAGACGAAAACAACTTCCAGTATATCTAATTTCATGTTTAATTATAGTACTATTATTGGCAAACTCTGCCAAGTGTATGGCTGGGTCTTCCCCTGGGTCTTCGAACTCTGCCTCCACCACAGAGAATGTGTTGGTCGGGTTCATAAGTTCTTCAAAGTGCTCTTTCCACCGCTCAACAATATCCCCAGTCTGGGTCCACAGTTCTTCTCCCCTGCTGAACACATCCTGAGCCTACCCTGCTTTCCGTTTCTGAGTCGTCTGTTTGCCAGAGCTTCCTTGAGACCAACCGATAGTCCTTCTCCATAGTCTCCGCAAACTGTTCCCACACCTGGGTTTTTGCTTTGGCGACTGCTGCAGCCCCTCTGGCCAACCGGTACCTGTCGGCTGTTTCTGGAGACCCCTGGGCCGCCTACTTTGACTTGACGGCGTCCCCAGCTGGTTCTAAGGTTGCCGTGATGTCGGGCACCGATGACCTCCTGACCACAACTCCTTGCAGCTGCTTCCACAAATGGAGGCTTTGAACATGGCCCACTCTGATCCCATGTCCCCAGCCTCCTTCAGATGCATGAAAAATTATTCTGGAGGTGGGCATTGAAGACCTCGTGGATAGGGGCCTCACACATTTTGATTGGTAGACTCAAGCCCCTCTCCAGGAGTTTGATTCCAGAACAAGCACTATGCGTGGAAGTGAGTCCACCTCACTCACCAGCTCCAGTTCCTTCCCCGCCAGAGAGGTGGCATTCCATGTCCCTAGATACCAAGGGTAGGCATGTCTAGGTCCCTGCTTTTGCCTGCCACCAGCTCACAATGCGCCCAACCCCAATGTCTGTACCTGTAAGTGGTGGGCCGCCAGAGCGGATCCTTGTAGATTTTTGCCCAGCAGAGCCCCATGTGTCAACCAGACACTAGCGGGCGAGCTCCCTCTCCAGATCAGGCTCCAGAAGGGGTCCAAGGTTTCCCCTTTCCAGGCGAAGTGCGACAATTCATTTATATCCGATTCATATAGGGTTTGTTAATGTCTCTGGGTCTAGCCCCTCCCCTGGGACTCTACCAGGAGCTATTGCCCCTCACAACAGGGATTCAGGGGCCCAAACTCGGAGAAGACGCGTCAAAGCAGTTTCATGCGCCTCATAACTCTTTTGGTGCATGTTCGGCAATTTCAAACAATAAGTGTACTTTAAAAAGCGTGCGTCAGATGCTTTCAGTGCCTTTGGACCTTTAGTAACTTTCTTTAGTTAAGGCTTAATAACAAATGCATCACTTAACTGTCTTCAGTAACCTGTTTAATTGGTACATATTTGTCTCTTAAACTATCCAGAAATATTTTGTATGTTAAATAGTGGATCAGGAAGTGTGTCCATGGCCAAATAGGGGCCTATTATTGTGCATCTGTGTAAAAAAATCAGTTCTTCCGTACTTCTGTTTGAGTCTGTAGTAGTAGCCTTTAGGTTTTCTTTTCCTGATGCAACAAAAAGCAGGGCCCATTCAGGGTGTACTGTCCACAAAACCTGACAAACCTTTGTCAGTTTCAGTGAAACACCCGACTGCAAGCCACATAATATATAGTTTAAGATAAATGTAAGATTACATATGGCTAGATTACAAAAGGGTTTGTGAAAGGCTTACTTATTATCAGTGCTGTTCAAGCTTCCGCTGTCACTGCAAAGTGAAGAGCAGCTGTCGTTGCTCCAGAGCCTCCCTCAGTATAGGACCATTCTGTGGACACGTTGCACAGGTTTAAGTTTCGTTTCTCCGTATCACACATCTGATCACGGATATAAAGTACAGTGGATGTTGAGTGCTTTCTGCATGTAAATCACTTCAACGGGCAAATTATGGTTAATATTGTCAATGTGCAATACATTTAAGAAGATAATAACTCTGGTAGTATATGTATTGTTTTGAATAAAGTGTATCATACTTTTTCTCAATTATGCTGTGATGTTTCTTTCACCCATACCTTTATAAACAGGTAGAGATAATTCATCCGTTATGGCATTGTGCTTATTTTCTATTTCTACTTTTGCATTGATTCTGTGATTCTCCTTGTGCCTAGTTTTTTTATACAGGTGTAGGGGTAGTCAAGCCTAGAATGTGTTGTAAACTTAGCATGTTGCTTATATATAGATGCTCATATTTTAATATATTTATTATGTATAATTACAGCATTTAAGCATTTTTATTCAGGTTATTAATATTATTTCTGTGCATCTGATTGTTCCATGTGCAATTTACAATATGTTATTCTACATTATCACTCTAAAAAAGGTGGTATATGTGTAAATGTACACAGCTTCTTTCAAATTCCAACGTTTAGCTTGACTTAAAATTGACTTTACCCAAGTCCTGCAAAACATTGTTACAGTTAAAGCAGACATGGGGATTTCCTGCTTCCGACTAGCAACAACAGTAAGTTTTGTTTTCCTGATAGAATGATGAACAAGTAGGGCCCATTTAAGGGGTAATCAAAGACTCAGGACGTTTTCAACACTCTACAAACACACCATGGCTGTACGCCACTAATTGAATAAATACAAAGATAGAATGTACACTAAATATAGAAGTGGGCCTAAAAGTGCCTTTATTTTTATTTTTTTACTATTACTATAAGCTAATGTCTTTGTAGTTCAGGCTTCCCCTGTCACTGCATAAAGAAGTATATCTGTTGTTCCTCCAGAGCCTCCCTCAGTAGCAAAACCAGTCAGAGTTCAAACAGCTTTACTTTCGTTTTCCCGTTTCCACATCACACAGCTGATCAGCAGAGTTTAAAACCCCACAATAGATACTGTGTGACGGTAGTGGACCAGGAAAAACTGGAAACACCACACAGCTGAGCGGTGAGTAAATAAAGGCTTTTTAACAGTTTAAAGATACATAACGCATGGC
Organism: Pholis gunnellus; assembly: GCF_910591455.1. NCBI lineage: Eukaryota > Metazoa > Chordata > Actinopteri > Perciformes > Pholidae > Pholis > Pholis gunnellus. Next base: position 8,083,986 of record NC_136544.1, read on the forward strand.
TTCTCAGATTGCTTGTTTGCGTTCTCAGAGCAACTCTACTCTGATCCAGTCCGACTTTATTGTGTTATTGATCACAGTCTTTGATGTACTGGTGTGATCTTGTGTCCTTTTTCACGATATTATAATTCTGATGTGTTGTCAAACAGGAGGGAAGTGCAAGATGGCAGATTTAGGACTGCGGTCATACCAGGAGGAAGTGGTTCAAAGGGCTATTGAGGGAGAAAACATCATCATCTGGCTGCCGACGGGAGGTGGAAAGACTCGTGCTGCCGTCTATGTGGCCAAAAAACACCTGGAGACAAAGCCACAGGCTAAGGTGGTGGTCCTGGTAAACAAGGTACACAGAAGGCACACAGCAGACAGGACAGAATCATCATAAATAGACTTCCAGTGTGGCCAAAATACAATGTGTTTAATTGTAATGTATTCTATATTGTAGGTTCACCTTGTAGACCAACATTACACCAAAGAGTTCGAGCCTCACCTGGGCCGTGACTACACCCTGGTGCGAGTCAGTGGAGAGAGTAAGGAGAAGGACTTCTTCGGGCTAGTGGTGAAGGATTCAGACGTGGTCATCTGCACAGCACAGATCTTGTACAATGCTCTGACTAACATGGAGGAGAACAAACATGTTGAGCTCTCAGGTCAGTAGAAGTGAGCTTTAACGTCCATAAATATAATGTTAGGATGACTGGCTGAATTGATGAAGGTTTTCTAATTGAGTCGTACATATAAATTGTACACATGATGCATTCATGCTTTCCTACAGATATTACTCTACTGATAATCGATGAGTGTCACCACACCCACAAGGACTCAGCCTACAACAAGGTGATGGCGTGCTACGTGGAGAAAAAGTTGAAAGGAGAACAACCATTGCCACAGATCTTGGGTCTCACCGCCTCACCGGGAACAGGGGGCGCAAAGATCCTGGAAAACGCGGTTGATCATGTACTGGAGGTCAGGGTTTACCGATTCACCTTTGGTTTTTACTGAATTTGTCACTAAAATGAGTCTGTCTGATCTCCAACAAGTGTTTTCATGTTCATCTTTCTGTCCTTCTCAGATTTGTGCCAACCTGGACTCAGCCATAGTTTCAACTAAAGACTATGTCTCCGAGCTGAAGCAGAACGTACCCAGACCCGTCAAGACGTTTGACATTGTGGACAAAAGGCTTGAGGTAAACTACATTTGTTCTTTGCTCTTTTAAAACAACAAAGGTTTCCAATTAAAAACATATGCTGTTGTAGACATTCATCCACCCTCATACAATAAACTGACCTGGGCACACCAAGATAAATTATTTTTTATTTGGATTGGCTCAAAACAATGTGAAAGATGTTATAATCACATAACATAACATTTGTTCTTCTAGGATCCATTCGGGGATCATCTTAAGTCCATGATGCAGACGATCCATGAGTACATGAACGTTCCTCCAGACTTCCCACTGAGAGAGTGTGGCACACAAGAGTATGAGGCAGATGTGGTGATACTAGAGCAGCGAGGTAGGAAGCCATTTACATTTTTTTACATGTGATGGCAAGGAGAACACAATTGAAGCAAATTAAATGTAAAATCAAATGTGTGGAGAAAGCAATGCTTCTGTTGATGCCGGTACATAATGTGTATATTTGGATCAGGAGTAAGAGATAGAAACAGACCGCTAGCACGATGTGCTCTCCACCTCAGAGAGTACAACGATGCCTTGCTCATCAACGACACCCTGCGAATGATGGATGCTTATAGCTCCCTAGAAGAGTTCTACAACAAGTTTACCAAAGCAATTGATGGAACAGACTTCTTCCTGGTGGGACTTTTCCAAGGTAGGAGTCCAAAAAACATAGTTACATGTCTATTTGTATGCACATGACTTATATGTTAAGCTCACAATTTTGTCCATACAAGGAATCATTAATATCACTGTCCTTAAACACAGAGCACCAGGTGGAGCTGCAGAAACTGGCAGGAGATTCTCGCTATGAGAACCCAAAGATGGGCAAACTTGAGAGCACTCTGCTAAATCTGTTTCGTCAAAGTGTGAATTCAAAGGGAATCCTCTTCAGTAAAACACGTAAAAGCATCCACTGCCTAAACGACTGGGTCCTCCACAATAAAGCCTTGCAGGGAGCTGGCATCAAGGCAGCCATCCTCACCGGGGCTGGCAATGGTGGCACTCACATGACGCAGGTGTGTTCACACACAATCCCTGAGCATTAAGTCATTCCAATTCAGTCACAACTTGTCTATAGATGGGTTTCTGTTTTTCATGACTCAGTCCTTACATGCTTTCCTCGCAGAACAAGCAGACGGACACGATCCGCAATTTCCGCGACAATACTGTCAACCTCCTGATCTCCACCAGTGTGGCCGAAGAAGGCCTTGACATCCCCGAATGCAACCTGGTGGTACGCTACGGACTGCTTACAAATGAGATTGCCCAGCTGCAGGCCAGCGGACGTGCCAGAGCGCAAAACAGCCAGTACTCAGTGGTCGCCGAGAAAGGGGGAAAGGAAGTGAAGCGGGAGCGCACCAATGAATATCTGGAAGAGCTGACGAAAGAAGCCATTGCCAAGGTCCAAGAGATGAGCGACCCAGATTTTCGCACAAAGGTGAGGCTGCGGTGCTCCGTACATCTTCATCCTTTACTCTCACTGCGTTGTGTTTCTGCCATCACCTTTTGTTCATCTTTGTCTCCAGATTACTGAGCTACAAAAGCAGGCAGTTATTGTCAGAAAACTTACAGAGGCACGCAAAGCAAAGAAGAGGAGTCGCAACACAGCTGATAGCGTCCAGCTCTTGTGCCGAAACTGTTTAAAGTCTGTGGCCTCAGGCAGTGACATTAAACTTCTTGAAAACGCGCACTATGTCAATGTCAATCCTGACTTCAAGTGAGTTGAACTCTTTGTGGTGTAAGAGTACATGCAAAACCATATGCAGGCTGAAGTGTTTACAAAATGTCTGAACTGCTCTAATCATGGCTGATCTTTGCTCTCAGGAAACACTACAAAGTTGGTGGAGAAGTGATGCTGGAAAAGAGTTTTGAGGACTGGGAGCCTGGGTGTACGATCAGTTGTAGCGAGTGTGACCAGGTACAGTGGGTCCTCTGCAATTAAAGTTAATTTAAAACTCAGAAAAAGACTCTGTCCTGCTCAAGGCAGGTCATCAACAGCGTTTATGTGGGTGGGATGTCAGTTTTATTCTTCTTTGAATTCACAGGACTGGGGATATGAGATGAAGTACAAGAAGGTTGCCCTGCTGCCCAATCTAAAAATTAAGAAATTGGCCCTGGAGACTCCTGAAGGCAGTAAGACTGTGAAGAAGTGGAAGGATGTCCCTTTCACTGTCGAGGACTTCAGCTTTGAAGAGTACTGCCGAGACAACTTCCCTGACCTCCTTGATTGAGACACCAGCAAGAGAGCTCTGTGTAGGTTTCTCCTCCTACTTCACTTGTGCATCTTTATCTTCTATTGGTGTTGGATTACCTGTGCTCATTTAGAGAAAGCGTCATTGTATTGTTAAGGTGCTTATATACAAACACAGGCTTTTTAAAAAAGTCACTCCTCACGTGGTTGCATTAATTTGTGCTGCAGGGCCAGTGAGGAAGCAGTGTTCTTAAACCCGTTACGCATCGATCATGCTTGAAATTAGCATGACAGCTTTGTTCATGCCCAAGGTCTTAACTCCCTTTGCATGTTTTTGTACGTATTTCCTCCTCTTCATGCCAAGTCAAGCACAGAAACAAAGCACACAATGAACTCTGCTGTAACATGAACCTGAACCATCATGAACACTCGACATGTCATCACGAAGATTAAATCTCTTTTAGCTATTTTAAGTTGTTTTTTAACTAGTAAATTACTTTTCACAGTAGATGCATGTATGTGTGTGTCTGGGGTACTTGGATATTGTGTATGTACTGATAATCTCAAATATTTGATGTACTTATTCAAGTGTTTTATAGGATATAATCACTTTCATTTTATGTTGTTGGTGTATACTATTTTATAACAAATTATGGACAATATAAAGAAACTGTAATTACAGAGACGACATTTTAATTAATAAACATTCCTCTTAAAATGCCAAACAGATCTTTTGTAATTATTTTTGCACTTATTAATCACTAGGTGTCAGTGTTGATTAGCCAATCAAGTAATTTTCCCTACTTCAGACTTGCTGTAAAAATGCAGTTGAGGCAGACAAACATGTAACTCTCTTTTTTATACAGGTGTAGGGGTAGTCAAGCCCAGAATGTATTGTAAATGTAGCATGTTTTTTATTAGAGGTGTAACAATACACGTATTTGTATTGAACCGTTCGGTACGAGGCTCACGGTTCGGTACGCATTACGAACCGAACAATACGTTTGAATAATACTATTGCATTTGGAAAATGCAGAAGCTTAAATTGTGGGAAATATAATGTTCTCTCGGTGGAGCCACTGCGCTCAACATGGCAAGCCACCCAAAGTAATAGACAACATGCTGTCTGACACGCCCACCACGAAAGAACAACATTGTACTCTGGTGAGCCACGTTTGTTCTGGGAGGCGCGCTACGCTAAACTAGCTAACAGCAGCTCACACGCTACAAACTCTCCCCGCAGCGTTTAGGTAGGTATTTCCTACCGATTCAAACAGGGCTAAAGGTATATTCATAACCGAAGATATGAGACCCTACTCTGTAGTGGAAAACCAGGCTGTTTGAACATGCTTAATGCTATTGAGCCCCATGACACTACTCATTCACGAGCCCATTTCACCAGACCATACTGAATGAAAACAAAAACCCAAACAAAAAAAAATGTCCAAAGCACCCGCTGTTGCTCTGACAACAGACGGCCAGACGTCACGGACTACACAAAGCTACCTGCCTGTAACGACACATTACCTCACTACTAAATGGGAGATGTCGAGCCATGTTCTTCAGACACGCCCCCTTAAGAATCTCACCAGCGAGGATTTGGCATTTCTACTTTTCTTGCTGTATTGAAAACGTACCAAAACGTGACACCACTGTATCGTATTGAACCGAACCGACAATTTTGTGAACCGTTACACCCCTATTGCTTATATAGGGATGGTACAGGATAGTATGGTGTGATGGGATGGTGAGGACATTGAGCTGTTAGCCGTTAGCATGAGGCCAAACTACCTACCAATGGAATTCTCGCATGTTATCGCGATAGCTACGTATGTTCCCCCCTCTGCTAACGCTGAGGCAGCCTGTGACGTCATCCACTCGGCAACAAGCTGGCTGCTGACACAACACCCCAGTGCCCTCCTCCTTCTCTCTGGTGACTTTAATCATGCCCCTCCGTCCTCCACTCTGCCCACATTCACCCAATATGTCTCATGCCACACCAGAGACAATAAAACACTGGATCTCTTCTATGCCAACACCAAGGAGGCATACACTTCATCACCTCTCCACCCTTCCCCCATCTAGTCCTCCCGGCTGCTGCAACCTCCATTGTCTGCACCCTCTGTAGATCCCCCCCCCCCCTCCACCCCCTCCCCCACAACCATGACCAGTGCCCCACCCACTCCCCCCTACAACAACCTACGGCACACAGCCCACACACCTCAACTTGTCCCTCACAACTGACCAGGTGAGGAAATAACTGAAAAAGATCAAGGTGAGAAAGGCCACGGGTCCAGACGGCATCAGTTCAAGGCTCCTCAGGTCCAGTGCAGACCAGCTGTGCGGGATAGTGCAGCACGTCTTCAACTTGAGCTTGAAGCTGGGGAGAGTACCACAATTGTGGAAAACATCCTGAGTGGTACTAGTCCCAAAGACCCCGCGACCCAAGGACGTCAACAGCTTCCGGCCGGTGGCGTTAACATCCCAACTGGTGAAGACGCTGGAGAGGCTGGTCCTTGTACATCTCCGCTCCCTGGTGAGCTCATCTTTGGACCCACTTCAGTTCGCCTACCAATCTGGCATCGGGGTGGATGATGCTGTCATCTACCTGCTACACAGATGCCTTTCTCACCTGGAAAAGGCTGGAAGCACTGAAAGAGTTATGTTTTTTGATTTCTCCGATGCCTTCAACACCATCCAGCCTTTCCTTCTGAGGGACAAGCCGGAGCAGACCGGGGTGGACCACCACCTCACTGCATGGATCTTGGACTACCTAACTGTCCACAATATGTGCGGATACAGGAGCGTGAGTCCGACCTGGTGTCCTGCAGCACGGGGCCCCACAAGGAACCGTTCTAGCTCCATTTCTCTTCACCATATACACCTCGGACTTCAAACACAACTCTGCTAACTGCCACCTGCAAAAGTTCTCTGACGACTCTGCAATCGTCGCCCTCATTTCCGCCAGTGATGACAGGGAATACAGGAAACTGAACCAGGACCTCCAGATCAACTCTGGTAAACCTAATGAGCTGGTGGTGGACTTCCACCAGGGTAAACGCTCTCCTCCGGTACCAGTGAACATCCAGGGAATGGACATTGAGATTATGAGATCTTATAAGTACCTGAGTGTTCACTTGAACAATAAACTGGACTGGAATGACCACACATGCACTTTACAAAAAGGGTCAAAGTAGACTCTATCTGATGAGGAGACTGAGGTCTTTTGGACCGCAGGGAGCACTCCTGAGGACCTTCTTCGACTCTGTGGTGGCATCAGCCATTTTTTATGGAGTGGTCTGCTGGGGCAGCAGCATCTCGACAGCCGACAGGAAGAGACTAAACAAACTTATCAAGAAGGCCAGCAGTGTGCTGGGGTGTCCACTGAATACGGTGGAAGTGGTGGGAGACAGGAGGATGATGGCTAAGTTATCATTCCTGATGGACAACACCTCCCACCCCATGCAGGACGCCCTGGCAGCTCTGTGCAGCTCCTTCAGCCATCGGCTGATTCACCCCCGGTGTGTGAATAAGAGGTACCGCAGGTCCTTCCTTCCTGCCTCTGTCAGGCTGTACATCCACCTGTGCTCCCAGTAGACCACACAACACTAACAACACTAAACATCTGTGCAATATAAATACACGTTGCAATAAAAAAATGTTTCTGTCTGTATATATAATATTTTTTGTTATATTTAGTTATTGTGGATTTTTAATTTGTTTACTTAGTTAATATTCTTTACTGTTTATTACTTATTTATAATACGTATTTACAATACTTGTTTTGATACATTGTTTTTTTACTGTCTCTTGTTTGCACTATCCACTATATGCTGCTGTAATCCTGAAAATTTCCCTGCTGCGAGACTAGTAAAGGATTATCTTATTTTATCTTAATATTTTAATATATTATTTATTGTTGTGTATAAATACGGAGTTTCAGAATTTTTATTCAGGTTATTGATATTTTTGTGCATCTGATTGCTCAATAAGCAATTTACAATATACCACTCTAAAAAAGGTGGTATATGTGTAAATGTACACAGCTTCTTTCAAATTCCAACGATTAGCTTGAGGTAAAATGTACTTTGCCCAAGTCCTGCAAAACATTGACTTGCAACTGAAATCAAAACGTTTATGAGGGCAGAAAAGATCCAGTTACATAAGCTACAGTTCAAGCAGACATGGGGATTTCCTGCTTCACCACAAGCAACAACAGTAAGTTTTGTTTTCCTGATAGAAGGATGAACAAGTAGGGCCCATTTAAGGGGTAAGCAAAGACTCAGGACGTTTTCAACACTCTACAAACACACCATGGCTGTACGCCACTAATTGAATAAATACAAAGATAGAATGTACACTAAATATAGAAGTGGGCCTAAAAGTGCCTTTATTTTTATTTTTTTACTATTACTATAAGCTAATGTCTTTGTAGTTCAGGCTTCCCCTGTCACTGCATAAAGACGTATATCTGTTGTTACTCCAGAGCCTCCCTCAGAAGCAAAACCAGTCACAGTTCAAACAGCTTTACTTTCGTTTTCCCGTTTCCACATCACACAGCTGATCAGCAGAGTTTAAAACCCCACGACTGACACTGTGTGACGGTAGTTGGAGCAGGAGAAGCTGAAAACACCACACAGCTGAGCGGTGAGTAAATAAAGACTTTTTAACAGTTTAAAGATACATGACGCATGGCTTCTCAGATTGTTTGCGTTCTCAGAGCAACTCTACTCTGATCCAGTCCGACTTTATTGTGTTATTGATCACAGTCTTTGATGTACTGGTGTGATCTTGTATCCCTTTTTTCACGATATTATAATTCTGATGTGTTGTCAAACAGGAGGGAAGTGAAAGAAGTGCAAGATGGCAGATTTAGGACTGCGGTCATACCAGGAGGAAGTGGTTCAAAGGGCTCTTCAGGGAGAAAACATCATCATCTGGCTGCCGACGGGAGGTGGAAAGACTCGTGCTGCCGTCTATGTGGCCAAAAAACACCTGGAGACAACGCCACAGGCTAAGGTGGTGGTCCTGGTAAACAAGGTACACAGAAGGCACACAGCAGACAGGACAGAATCATCATAAATAGACTTCCAGTGTGGCCAAAATACAATGTGTTTGATTGTAATGTATTCTATATTGTAGGTTCACCTTGTAGACCAACATTACACCAAAGAGTTCAAGCCTCACCTGGGCCGTGACTACACCCTGGTGCCAGTCAGTGGGGAGAGTGACGAGAAGGACTTCTTCGGGCGAGTGGTCAAGAAGTCACATGTGGTCATCTGCACAGCACAGATCTTGTACAATGCTCTGACTAACATGGAGGAGGCCAAACATGTTGAGCTCTCAGGTCAGTAGAAGTGAGCTTTAACGTCCATAAATATAATGTTAGGATGACTGGCTGAATTGATGAAGGTTTTCTAATTGAGTCGTACATATAAATTGTACCCATGATGCATTCATGCTTTCCTACAGATATTACTCTACTGATAATCGATGAGTGTCACCACACCCACAAGGACTCAGTCTACAACAAGGTGATGGCGTACTACGTGGAGAAAAAGTTGAAAAGAGAACAACCATTGCCACAGATCTTGGGTCTCACCGCCTCACCGGGAACAGGGGGCGCAAAGATCCTGAAAAAGGCGGTTGATCATGTACTGGAGGTCAGGGTTTACTGATTCACCTTTGGTTTTTACTGAATTTGTCTTTAAAATTAGATAGTCTGTCTGATCTCCCACAAGTGTTTTCATCTTCATCTTTCTGTCCTGCTCAGATTTGTGCCAACCTGGACTCAGCCATAGTTTCAACTCAAGACTATGTCTCCGAGCTGAAGCAGAACGTACCCAGACCCGTCAAGACGTTTGACATTGTGGACAAAAGGCTTGAGGTAAACTACATTTGTTCTTTGCTCTTTTAAAACAACTAATGTTTCCAATTAATAACTGCTGTGGTAGACATTCATCCACCCTAGTACAATAAACTAACCTGGGCACACCAAGATAAAAGTTGTATTAATCTGCTTTGGCTCATATTTAAAAAAAACTAAAACTTAAAAACAATGTGAAAGATGTTATAATCACATGACATAACATTTGTTCTTCTAGGATCCATTCGGGGATCGTCTTAAGTCCATGATGCAGATGATCCATGAGTTCATGAACGTTCCTCCAGACTTCCCACTGAGAGAGTGTGGCACACAAGAGTATGAGGCAGATGTGGTGATACTAGAGCAGCGAGGTAAAAACATTTACATTTTTTTACATGTGATGGCAAGGAGAACACAATTGAAGCAAATTAAATGTAAAATCAAATGTGTGGAGAAAGCAATGCTTCTGTTGATGCTGGTACATAATTTGTGTATATTTGGATCAGGAGTAAGAGAGGGCAACAGACTGCTAGCACAATGTGCTCTCCACCTCAGACAGTACAACGATGCCTTGCTCATCAACGACACCCTGCGAATGATGGATGCTTATAGCTCCCTAGAAGAGTTCTACAACAAGTTTACCAAAGCAATTGATGGAACAGACTTCTTCCTGGTGGGACTTTTCCAAGGTAGGAGTCCAAAAAGGGTAGTTACATGTCTATTTGTGTGCACATGACTTATATGTTAAGCTCACAATTCTGTCCATACAAGCAATAATTAATATCACTGTCCTTAAACACAGAGAACCAGGTGAAGCTGCAGAAACTGGCAAGAGATTCTCGCTATGAGAACCCAAAGATGGGCAAACTTGAGAGCACTCTGCTGAAACAGTTTGGTCCAAGTGTGAAGTCGAAGGGAATCCTCTTCAGTAAAACACGTAAAAGCATCCACTGCCTAAACGACTGGGTCCTCCACAATAAAGCCTTGCAGGGAGCTGGCATCAAGGCAGCCATCCTCACCGGGGCTGGCAATGGTGGCACTTACATGACGCAGGTGTGTTCACACACAATCCCTGAGCATTAAGTCATTCCAATTCAGTCACAACTTGTCTATAGATGGGTTTCTGTTTTTCATGACTCAGTCCTTACATGCTTTCCTCACAGAACAAGCAGACGGACACGATCCGCCATTTCCGCGACAATATTGTCAACCTCCTGATCTCCACCAGTGTGGCCGAAGAAGGCCTTGACATCCCCGAATGCAACCTGGTGGTACGCTACGGACTGCTTACAAATGAGATTGCCCAGCTGCAGGCCAGCGGACGTGCCAGAGCTAAAAACAGCCAGTACTCAGTGGTCGCCGAGAAAGGGGGAAAGGAAGTGAAGCGGGAGCTCACCAATGAATATCTGGAAGAGCTGACGACAGAAGCCATTGCCAAGGTCCAAGAGATGGGCGTCCGAGAGTTTCGCACAAAGGTGAGGCTGCGGTGCTCCGTACATCTTCATCCGTTACTCTTACTGCTTTGTGTTTCTGCCATCACCTTTTGTTCTTCTTTGTCTCCAGATTACTGAGCTACAAAAGCAGGCAGTTATTGTCAGAAAACTTACAGAGGCACACAAAGTAAAAAAGAAGAGTGGCAACACAGCTGATAGCGTCCAGCTCTTGTGCCGAAACTGTTTAAAGTCTGTGGCCTCAGGCAGTGACATTAAACTTCTTGAAAACGCGCACTATGTCAATGTCAATCCTGACTTCAAGTGAGTTGAACTCTTTGTGGTGTAAGAGTACATGCAAAACCATATGCAGGCTGAAGTGTTTACAAAATGTCTGAATGCTCTAATCATGGCTGATCTTTGCTCTCAGGAAACACTACAAAGTCGGTGGAGAAGTGATGCTGGGAAAGAGTTTTGAGGACTGGGAGCCCGGGCGTAAGATCAGTTGTAGCAAGTGCGACAAGGTACAGTGGGTCCTCTGCAATTAAAGTTAATTTAAAACTCAGAAAAGAGTTTAAGGCAGGTCATCAACAGCGTTTATGTGGGTGGGATGTCAGTTTTATTCTTCTTTGAATTCACAGGACTGGGGATTTGAGATGAAGTACAAGGGGGTTGCCCTGCTGCCCAATCTAGCCATCAAGAACTTGGCCCTGGACACCCCTGGAGGCAGGACGACTGTGAAGAAGTGGAAGGATGTCCCTTTCACTGTCGAGGACTTCAGCTTTGAAGAGTACTGCCGAGACAACTTCCCTGACCTCCTTGATTGAGACACCAGCAAGAGAGCTCTGTGTAGGTTTCTCCCCCTACTTCACTTGTGCATCTTTATCTTCTATTGGTGTTGGATTACCTGTGCTCATTTAGAGAAAGCGTCATTTTATTGTTAAGGTGCTTATATACAAACACAGGCTTTTTAAAAAAGTCACTCCTCACGTGGTTGCATTAATTTGTGCTGCAGGGCCAGTGAGGCAGCAGTGTTCTTAAACCCGTTACGCATCGATCATGCTTGAAATTAGCATGACAGCTTTGTTCATGCCCAAGGTCTTAACTCCCTTTGCATGTTTTTGTGCGTATTTCCTCCTCTTCATGCCAAGTCAAGCACAGAAACAAAGCACACAATGAACTCTGCTGTAACATGAACCTGAACCATCATGAACACTCGACATGTCATCACGAAGATGAACTCTCTTTTAGCTATTTTAAGTTATGTTTTTAACTAGTAAATTACTTTTCACAGTAGATGCATGTATGTGTGTGTCTGGGGTACGTGGATATTGTGTATGTACTGATAATCTCAAATATTTGATGTACTTATTCAAGTGTTTTACAGGATATAAACACTTTCATTTTATTGTGTTGCTGTATACTATTTTATAACAAATTATGGACAATATAAAGACACTTTAACTGCAGAGATGACATTTTAATAAACATTCCTCTTAAAATGACAAACAGATCTTTTGTAATTCTTTTTGCACTTATTAACCACTAGGTGTCAGTGTTGATTAGCCAATCAAGTCAATTTATCTACTTCAGACTTGCTGTAATAATGCAGTCCAGGCAGACAAACGTGCAACTCTCTTCTCACACTCCTTTATATCCTTGTGCTTCATTAGAGCGGCTCATTGTTTGCTCGTAGAAGATGGTTGATTACAGCCTCCGGATATGTGTGTGTGACATCTCGAAAAGAAAAACAAATGTACTCAGTTGACAGGAAAAGGGAGTATTTCCGTGCATTAGTTCTGATGCAAACAGTGGCTATAATAATGTAACTGTGTCTTTGTGCATGTTTAGATAGTATGATGTAAAAAGATGCCTTAAACCACAACGTCTGTGAGAGCTTCTCTTTGTAGAGTGAGTGAAATATTTTGACTGCAGCAGCTCACTATGCTCCTTCTGCATCAGTGGATCAATACAGGGTTATGTATTCCAGTTTGGATCATTTAACACCATCTACACAGTCCACATAGAGGAACAGTTGTATCAGACTTGCAAATGATCATTGAACACACCGGCCTCAAAGATATATTTTACTGCATATTAACTTGAATCCTCAGCTTGATTTAAGCAATCCCCAAAAGACAGATTTAGCCAGCTAATCGCGTAAAACAGTCTCTGCTGAAGATATTTACAGCTTCATTTTGCTGCGGTGTTAACATACATGAATCAAGCTTGATATACAGCAGCACAGCTTCGGCTATAATGAGCAGTTTCCAAAACAAACCCAGATTATGAAATACAATCAACCGTGGGGAAGCCATTAATTTTAGGCTGGCAGCTGTATTTGGTAGAGCCACTTTTGACCCACGCACCACATCTTTATGTGTATTTCTGGGCAAGACATGATGAGGTCAACCTCACTGTGTCACATGTGTCGTAATCCTTTCAAAATCTGGCAGAGAGCTGGAGTCAGTAGTGCAGCCATGGATGTAATCACGCTAAAACAGGCTCTGTTCCGGTGTCATGCCTGATTCTGATTCAGGCAGGCGGAGTGGAGCCGTACAGTGTATGATTTACTCTGATCAGGCTCAGGCTCCATAATCAACGCTGATTACTTCCTTTTACTTCCCAGCTCAACACCCCATGCATCTTAATTGCAATTAGCTCTCTTCTGAAATTAAAGCAGCTTGGAGGAGTTGAGCAAAGGATGATAACATGATGTGTTGTGTAGGTGTGTGTGTGTGAATTTAGGTGATGCACATGTAGACTCACATTTATAGTATGGCCTCTTATCATATAGCACCAGGCTGAAGAGGCCGAAACCCACTTTGTCAATCCGAAAAAGCATCACTTGAGGTCGGACTCAAAACCTCCAGGAAGTGTGCCTGTCTTAACCGGGAGAACCAGACTCAAGAGGCCGAAATCCACTCTTACGATCCGAAAAAGAATCACTTTAGGTCGGACTCAACACCTCCAGGAAGTGTGCCTGTCATCCAGGCCACACATGACTAATCTGTCTACTGTATATGTCTTACAGCTCAGAGACTGACATCATGTAGGATCTTATTAATCTATGCACACAATAACTACAATTTCCAATACACGAGGCAACAACTTTCTAAATTGTGACATGACTTTGTCCAATTCATATATCATTAAAAATGTGAAAATAAGATGGAGCATGTTAGGGACCCTCGTTCTTTTGGGGCATGTTTAAACTAAATTAAAGCTACGGGAAACTAGGGACTAATTGTGTTGGTGCTAACACGGTTAATTAGAGCTGTAATGATAAAGTGTGTAATCGATTAGTTGTTCAATGGAAAATTAACTATTTTGATAATTGTCATTTTCCAAGCAAAAAAATGCCCAAACCTGTCTTTTTATCAAATGTGAGTACTTGCTGCTCTTTTCTGTCACATAGAAGTTAAATGAACAAAACAAGCAATCTGAATGTCACCTTGGGAAACTAAAATGGGCATTTTTTCTAACTATTTTCTGACATTTTATTAACAAAGTCGTTATTGATTAATTGAGAAAATAATTAGCAGATTGACATCAAACTAATTTGTAAAAACATTTTTCAGGTAACTTCGCTTTATTTGTTTTTGTTTTATTCCAGGGAGGAAATTCATTCTCACATTCTCTGGGTGTCGCCTTCCGTGTGATTGACAATCTTCTCCCTAATTATGACCCATTTGTAATGGAGGCTATGTGCCTGACTTCAAGTGAGTTGAACTCTTTGTGGTGTAAGAGTACATGCAAAACCATATGCAGGCTGAAGTGTTTACAAAATGTCTTAACTGCTCTAATCATGGCTGATCTTTGCTCTCAGGAAACACTACAAAGTCGGTGGAGAAGCGATGCCTGGAAAGAGTTTTGAGGACTGGGAGCCCGGGCGTACGATCAGTTGTAGCAAGTGCAATCAGGTACAGTGGGTCCTCTGCCAATTAAAGTTAATTTAAAACTCAGAAAAAGACACTGTCCTGTTGAAGGCAGGTCATCAACAGTGCTGATGTGGGTGGGGTGTCAGTTTTATTCTTCTTAGAATTCACAGCACTGGGGATATGAGATGAAGTACAAGAAGGTTGCCCTGCTGCCCAATCTAGCCATTAGCAACTTGGCCCTGGAGACTGCTGAAGGTAGGACGACTGTGAAGAAGTGGAAGGATGTCCCTTTCATTGTCAGGACTTCAGCTTTGAAGAGTACTTCCCTGACTTCCTTGATTGAGACACCAGCAAGAGAGCTCCGTGTGGGTACCCCCCCCCCTACTTCTCCCCTACTTCACATGTGCATCTTTATCTTCTATTGGTGTTGGATTACCTGTGCTCATTTAGAGAAAGTGTCATTGTATTTTTGGAGGCTATGTGATCTGAGGACCTGTGTTGAACTAAAGACGGCAGCAGAGCCTTGTCGAGTTATTACAATAAAACAGGGTACTGAGTGAGCATTTCAGCTCCTTAATAAACACAAAGCAAACTGAGCTAAACAACACACAGCGCATGATACGCGGCGGCGGGACTCCAGCTCCGTAGTTGGCGTCTGGTGGTGAGTGTTCTGCGAATTGACAGCACTCTTTCGCTAACGTCACGCGGTTTATTTTTTACAGCTGTAAGGTTGGTTCTGGGAGATCTGTAACGATAAACTGCTTTTCGTGATTCCTCAGACAAAGTGTACTCTGACCCTGTTGTCCCAATCGTGGCGTGGTGTTGAATCGGTGTGACGCACGTGCAGCTGGTGTGCCACTGTGTGTTGATGTCTGTCATGAGCATAAACTGACGTTTTTTCTTGTGTCGCTCTGGTCTGTAGTGGGCCTGTTTTGATTGTACATGGTTAATACACTGTTGTCATCTGCCTGAAACAGAAAGTGCATGGCTCAATGGCTCACAGGTTAATGGAAACCTCGACCATATTTGTTTGTTGGCCTATTTCGACCGATAAATGATTACTTGTGACCTTAGTGCAGGCAAGAGTTGTGAGCAGTTCAACCAAAGAGGTTTCCCCCCCACCCCCTCACTCTGTTTCATTTGAAAGATTGTAAGATGCCTGAAGTTCACAATTAAAAAAGCAACAAGTCAGCAGAAAAGTCAGCAACAAGACAAAAGTCTACAGCCATACTAACAGCTCTGCAGGCTGTAGGTAGACATTACTTAGACACAGTGGTAACATGTTGACAACACAAACACTGCTGTTTAGATTGATGTCTACCATCTTCAGAATTATATTAGCATGCTAAGCGGTCACCCATATTTGCCCAGGGTCCTATGTTCCTGATTTAAACTAGTAATCAGTACTGGTAACTCGTAATTGGTAGGCCTATAAGATTGGTAAAAGCTATCTTCACAGTTTGAATTGCAAAAGAACAAAGGGGCATTGATGTTTAGAATGCAATTAGAATGGTAACAAATCTGTTCAGCCACTGTGAAGATGTCAATGTCTAAAGTCAAGAAAACTGTATTTCCTGCCAATTTGGGGCCAAAGGTTTCAAGGAGTATTTCATCAGTAGGCTATAAACTGTAGGTGGGTAATTTCAACATATTGACCAAAAGTAACATTGAACATTTGACCCAGGGAAAATCTTTGATGGAAGTGCCGTTCATTTTGCAGCTATTTGGTCATATTTTTGGGGGCATAAGTGGTTTTAATTGTATATTTTAAGCTGCTTAGAGATTTTTTCCTCTCTGATCTGTGATGTTGCTGTGAAAACATCTCCAAACTGTATTTATTCAAGTTTCTCGTGCCAAAAATGATTTCACAAAATTACATTTGAATGCATCATGATGATTTTGTAATTGACCTTTACCCATTATTACTTTTTACTGTTTGGAGCTTGAACACACCATAATGTAACTCAATGCAACCTCAGTTGACGTTAGCTGTTAGCTCCATTATGAACAGGGATTTGCTTTCCACTTGACCAAACAAAGATTACTTGGCCCGGGCAAGCTTTCATTTCGAGCCCTGGCACATACCTTGTTGAAAGCAGTTTCATGCCGGAACGTGTAGGAAACATTTTTAGAAACCTGAAGTGGTGGAACTAGTTCCTCACTACAAGTCCTGTGGATTATCTTGATTAACCGGGCCGTGACTTCAGGGTTGCTTTTGGCGCAACACAAGCCAAGTGCCATATAGTCCCATTATATTTGAGAGAAGGCAGAAGTCTCTTCAAAACTAGGCAACTCTCACTACAACCATCTAGATTGATGAGTAGCACTATACAGGTAAGAAGAAAAGTGTATTTTTGATTCTGGGTTGAACTGTCCCTTTTTTTAAAATTGAACCTCCAGTTCTATATCTATATATTACTTTTTTAAATAAGGAAGTACTGTAATCAGTCTGTGCATACAATTAATGTAAGGCAACATTTCTATGAGTGGACCACAAAGTCCATCACTAGCTCAATTTCCTGGCTGCCGACAGAAATCACACCGGTCCGGCCAGTGTCACACATGAAGTAAGTAAAACAAACGCACTGTCAACAGTTGCACAGTTGCTTCCTGCTTGTGTAGTCGACACACACACACACACACACCCTCTCCAGGACACAGACAGAGACAATGACAGCCACAAATATCTCATACAGTACAGTGAGCCGGTCACCAGGATGGGCATTTCCTCTGGGACCGATGTGTTTTCTAGCCAGCTGCTTGTGCTGTCAGAGAGTTGCTGTGTTGCTTGTCGGCCCCCTTGTCGAGGCGATAGGACTTCACAGACTCTATTCTCCTGGCACCAGCGGTGGTTCAGGCTACTTTCAGTGACAAGATGGACATTGACGTTTACCTTGTCCCACTGAATGTTGTTATGTATATCCCCTGTGCATATTTGTAGTTCAAAGTGGTTATCAAGGTCTCGCCCAGTCTGTGCGGATGAATATTACTGCATGTTTGTGGTCATGTGGTTTGTAGGAAGTGTGGGTACCTCTGACGTCTCCGTTGTGTAATGACCTCTGTTGGTGCAGTCGTGTCTTGCCTGCCACCCAAAAAGGGTGAATTCAAGATGGTATTTTAATTTTACGCAAAACATTCCTCTCTATGTTTTAATTTCATGGTGCGTTCCTTTTTACCGCCCGGATGCTTGAAAACATGTTTGTGTTAATTTCCCGGGCTACATGAAAGCAGTGATAGTGCGCAAAGGTTTCATCTTTGTCGGCGCGTGTCTCCTTTGATTGAGGATGTCGCTCTCTGAAGTGGACTGGATCTCTGGTGTCGGTGCCGGAGTCGAGAGTTAGCCTATTTCATGCTTTATTATAGAGCAGATAAAAGAGACTATTGTCTTTGCTGTCTGCCACTTTGTGGCTGGGCTTTAGTCTGCTCCTCTCTGTCTCGTCCCTTTCTTCTGTCCTTCTTTTGACAGAGCTGCCTGCTAGATTATTAGATACTCAAGCATGAACTCCCAATAAATTCTTCATCTGGATCTTTGACTCCCCCGCTGATTGTTGGGTTGTTTTACTATGGCAAAATAATTCCCTCTAAAAACCCCAAACAAGTGCAGCTTTCTATGTTTTAGTCGATAAAACATTGTGACATATCGGCAGTATAAATATTAGTGCGCACATCGAAATTTCTGGGAGAAGTACACGCTGTTGACCGAGTTATGATCTTAAGTAATGATAGTGCTTCAGATATTTATTGCAATTGTGTGTCCATGTGCATAGCTGTGTCTGTATGGTTGGTTTGGTCTGCACTAAAATAAATGTGCCTTTCTGTCCTCCCTCCTCCGTCTCTGCCATTGACTGCGGTTTGTGTCACTCTAATCCCTGTTATTAATCCATGTTGAGTCATTCAGGCTGGAGGGGATTATTGTGGACTCGTATGACAGCCCACAGTTTTTCATTTACTCTTCTCTACGCTGATGATGGAGGATGACTGTATGTGTGACGGTTAACTGAATGAATTAAATTAAATTAAAATCAGCAACAACTTTCAGTTCGAGCAGAAACAATTAATTGATCTACAGATAATCAATCAACAACTATTCGAAAATCAATTGTTTCTTTTAGAAGTCACAAACATGCCCAAAATGAACTTGTTGTCGTTTTCAAGTAGCTGCTTGTTTAAATTTAATTAAAATAGTTGACAAACAAATTAAACTTTTTTTTTTGGTTAATTATTTTATTATTAATATTTTTATTATTTTATTATTTTATTTTTTGTAAAAAATGTCTGGGAAATTGACAAATAACTTTCACTTTTATGACATTTTATAGAACAAAATGAAAAACAAATTGGCAGTTTGAGCGATAATGAAAGGAATTACTACTTTAGTATTCGATTACATCATAAAGTAATTCATCAATTTAAAAAGCCAGCATTCCAGCTTCTCAAATATGTATATTTTCTGCTTTTCTCTTTTATATATTCTTGTAAACTGGTTATCTTTTTAGTTTTGTACTGATGGTTGGACAAAAAACAAAAAAAGATAATTTAAGGACATTACTTTGGGTTTTAGAAACTTGCGATCACTATTTTTTGTTTGAATGCTCGTTAGATTGTTCAATAACAGACATTATTGTTTCAGAAGGCAATGTATTCCAACATGGTCGCTTGTAGAGACTGTGGAAGAGTTCTAAATCTGTAAATGTGTATTTAGTTGCTAGCTGCAAGAGTCCTTATTCTCATGGTAAGGCCAGGACTACTTTTCATTGGCTGAAACAATTGCACTCACAAGAGGAACCCATAAACATTTGGCTAAAACAGGCCCTGAGGTTGGTGCTGAGGGTGTCGATTATGCCATGAAAACCTCACCAGTATGAAGCAGTCAAGGCTTAGACATGCTGGTTTGTTATTTCCCCCCCAAAAAAAGAATGAGTAAAAGTTCAAAAAGAAATCGAATGATCTGACAGAAAGACAGAAATAATGAAAAGAGAACTATAGGGTTACAAAAAGTAAAAACATGTTGATTATAGAAGGAGCATAAGGAGAACTATGAATACCTTAGAGGGAAGAAAGTGGGAGGTTGAATTAGAGAGGAGGAACAGCAGCATATGTCTGAAAGGGGAATATGTCCGTACAAAAGTGAAGTCATTCATCATCGCTAACCTTGCCAGGACACAAGACAGACTCACAGAAATCTGATGTAAACAGAAAGAGACGACAACAACAACAACAACAACAACAACAGTCTCATAGGACCAGTTGATAAACAGTGTGACAAACCCCAAGCAGCTCAGTCAGACAAAACAAAAAAGCCTTGTTTCTGTGTTCCAGTTGGCGCCAGAGATAAGTAGAGGGCTCATATAGCATAAAAAGATTTCTACAGATTTATGAGGCTCCGGCACAGCGAGGTATTGATTCCTTTCCACCATCTGAGCCAGTCAAAGTAGAGTGGAGGCTACCTCAGAATGGTTTACTTACATTTTGTATTTTGGGTTTGTAGGTTGTGTTCATTTCCAGATTAATTTACTGTAACTGGAGAATAAGAGGTTACCAGAGTTACAGTTAGAAAGGGCAGCAATAGAGGGTCAAGTAAGACATAGAAATGCTGGAGGTGCTCGCAGCAGTGTCTGTAGATTATCCGGATTAACAGTACATCTGGAAAGATGTATCGCTGTTGTATTTTTAAATTGTAATTTTGTAAAAAAAAAAAGTAAAAATATATTCAAATATACTATATTGTAATTCATTCCCATGCATGCTGCTCAGAGTTATCGCAGTCCAAAGCTCGTCTGCCCACAGCGTGGACTCTCTCCTTCTCCTCTTGTGCCGCGTGCAGGCAGGCGACTGTCGACTGAAATTTTTAACCAAGCGCTTCAACATGTTCTATTGTCATTGTGGTCATCATCACCAACAACAAAAACAACAACAGCAGCAAAATAACAAATGGAGCCATCGATCACACTGTGAGAGCTGCAGGTCATGGGCTGCAGCTTTGCCTAATAGAGGCACTACATTAACTGCTTGCGAGTTTTGACAGATCCAATTAGAACGAGCTCCATACCTTTGCCACTGCCCTGCCCTCCAAGCAACCCTCACGAAGGCAACTATATGGTAGCATCATGGCATCCCCAGTCTGACTCGTCTCTTTGGGCTTCCTTCGGTGCATCACAAGTAGATGCAACGCTGTTCAATCTTTGTTTCTGTTGTTTTTCTTGGCTTTTGGTAATCACACACTGAATATACAGTATATTATTACAGTTTCCACGCTGAATTAATTTTAATGCTGCCGCCCCCCACACCCCCTTTTCCACATTCCTCAAGATGTCTATTCTTGTCTATGGTAAAGCTGCTTTTCTCTCGTCTATCCACAAATGTCCAAATGATAGGTTTTGTGTCTGAGGAGAGAAGGGAGTCATGCTTCACAAGATGGAGCAGAGCAAAACATCTGACTTCTGCCAAGGAGAGGAAACAAAGCAGGCTCATTTTTGCAAAATCTATTAATTTGTTCTCATCTGAGGCCTGCTTTCTTTGTGTACCCCTCACGCTCCCTCCAGCCGCAGTCCTCCCTCTCAATTATTCCTGAGAAACAACGCACTTGTCAATCTTTTTCCCTTTTCAATAGCTAATGGTCTATTCTGTCCCCCTGTGCCCAACAGTCAAGCCAATTATTGCGATCAAGCTGTTGAAAGTCATTTTCAGTCGCAGCGGGAGGGCAGTGCCAGACTGACAGCGTTGACTCACTATAGCCATTGTTAAGGTAGCAACAACACTGAGTAAACTCAGGTAAATTAGCCCGAATGGATCCAGAAGTAATTTTATATCTGGACCATTCAATTATGTTTTTGTGTGCATCATTTCCTTGTTATTTCTTCTCTGTCACACAATGTGTGTGTGAACACATATGTGCACTTTTGCAGTCACATTCTGTGGCATGAATCAAAATGTCTCGTCAGTGTGAGTACAAGAGGAAAACACAAAAGAAATCACGATAGTGTTTCCTTGACACTCAAAATGCCAATGTTTAGGGGGGGGGGTGGGCCTGCAAACGTCTCACACACAGAGGGATGAGGAGAGGGTGAGCCCCCACCCCGACAAAGCTTGGAATATTCACTCGATAGCTACCGAAATACCGGAGCCCAGAAATTGGTGCTCGGGACAGCTCTAACATTACGTATTACGGTCCATAGAATTGTTGTATGTGAATTTAACCCTTCACTTAGCCCCGCCCCCTGCTGACTGTCACTAACTGCACTCACTGAATAAATATGATACATTTTCTGGAAAGTTTAAACGGTATTTCAAAGAGAAGCAGAAAGAAGGAACTACAATATGCCGTTTGAAGGATATATCCAAGATGTCAAACTGATTCAGCAGCAAAAACATGGTGGTCAAGCACTATGTGACTGGAATCCCATAATGCAAGATGTAAAGTGGGTATTTGACTTCCTCAAAATTAAACCTAGTAGAAAATATAACCTCTGTCACAAACACAGTGAAAGACGATGAGTTGTGGAAGTACTGTTGAACGAAAATTGTGTATGAATGAATTTTCTTTCTTTTTTTTTGCTGATGTGTGCTATCAAACCCCTCACGCAGGCCTTTGATGTGCTCGCCATTGTCTTGTGGAGCTGCAGGAAATTGAAAGGGAAGATCAGGGGAGTGTTAGCGAAGGGGTGGAGGACGGTAGTGACGCGCAGCACGACAGGGTTTTCTGGGACCTGACAGACGGAAATGAACAGGCCCTGCATGACCTGCCGGGATCTTGCTCTCGAAATGTGAGGATGTACAGGGCAGATATTCAAGAATGGTTGTTTTAGAAAACACAAGATCAAAGGAGTGACTTTTTTTTATTCATTTTTTTTTTATATTCACTAAAAGAAGGTTTAATATTTCTGTAGTATCGTTCCACACCCACGCCGCCTCTCAGCGCTCCGTCTAAAGCTCTTCCATTCTAATTCAGAGAAAACACCAAACCTTTGGAGAATTACTCAAAACACACTCGCTCAGCTGTAAAAGAGCAGTTGTCCCTCGAGTGTTAAGAGTGACGTTTTAATGGATGCAGAATTTGATTTAAAGTTCTCTGTGACTTGAAGAAGGGTGAGAAGCTTCCCTTCTCTGTCATTCTCCTCAACACTGTAAGTGCTTTTTCCGTGTCTGTCAATGAACACACACTTTCCCATATTTCTTCTTGCGCTGATGAAATGTAATGACAGTACGAACTCGCTGTTTTCAGGTTGGGGAGTACAAAGAGGTTTTAGGCAAGGTTAATAAGTCCATTTCTGCTCTTTTGTGAGTCCTTGAAAGTGGAATTAGCATTTTGTTTCAACATGGCTGTTTCCTATTTTTGTGAATATTTTTGAATATTTCTACCATATTCCATGATTTTGTCCATTAGAGGCTGTAAATACAAGTCACACATTGTTCCTCTTGTTGTTATAGGTAGTATATTCATCCGCCTGTTTTCTACTGAATGAGATGTAATTTCTGTCCTAATAAATATTACTGCTTCTCCTGAAAACAAGCTTTTAATCACAACATATATGAATATTTCTAGAGAGATGGCTAATCGCTACGGTAAAGGGAGCAATTTCATTTGAATTTATGTCGCTCAGCTTCTCCCTCGTGAGTCTCGAGTGCTTAAATGGTGAAGAGCGAGATGAATACACAGGACAATGGAAGCGGTCCGATATATGAAAATATGGGAGCGCTGTTCATCTCCCCACTATTGTGCTCAGGTAGAGAAAGAGGTGGGAAGCGTGATGTGCAACATAGCAGGTCTGACCCGGGAAAGTGGGTTTGCTCTGGCGGGAAATGGCTATTTACGTAGCTGAGAATGGAGTGGGCCTTTCTGACATTTTCATAGCCCTGCAGGCAAGAGTAACCTTCAGCAGAAAACAGAACGATTAAAGAAATGGGAGGGGGGAGGCAGAGCAAGAGGTGGGGCAGAAAGCAGGTGAAGTGATTGCATGGGAGAGCTGAAAATGATTGGAAACTGAGTTTCGGAGAAGAGACGGGAAGGAAATGAAGATGGACAAAAATATAGAAAAATGATTTGGAGGTCATGCAGAGCTGTGAGGGGAGAATCACTGCCATACACACATTTGACAGGTAGAAAATAAAGGACATAATGGAGGGAAATGCTTGACAAGGTTAACAAAATACTTGCATCTAATCTACACAAATACAGTTCAATAAACAACATCGTTCCACATTTTCCTAACAGATTGACACATTGTTGCTCCTCTTAAGCACTGCTATCAAACTGTGCAAATCACTCAGGCCTTGAAACGGATGTGCTGATGTGACATGACAGAGAAATTATCATGATAGCCACGCACAACAGTGCAAGTTAATATTTCAGTCTCAAATAGATTTGACATGATAATGTGCATCAAAGTGCCCTCTTCCCTATTATTGTTCTGTGTGGGTGAACGACTGAAAACAACCAGGTGTCTCCATCAATTACTTGTGTCACACTGCGTTACCTCGACTTTCAATCACAGGTGCACTCAAAGTTTCTATATCTCTGTGGCGCAGACTAAAAATGAAGAAAGAAAGACAAGAAAGAAAGAGCCAGACTCTGTATTAAATGAGTCACCGTTGAAAAGTATTTTAAGTTCTCAGAACCAGATGCATTTGCCATACCTGCAGTCTACAATGTAAGCAGCTCTGTGAGGCTGTGCTTTGAGCTAAATGCTAACATGCTCACAATGACGACGATAACATGTTGACGTTAAGCATGTATAATGTTAACCATGTTCACCATCTTAGTTTAGTGTGTTAGCTTGCTAACATGTGCTAATTGTTATAGAGTACACAAAGTACAGCTGAGGCTGATGGGCATATCATTAGTCTAACAAGTAATTGACCCTTCGCAAAGTCCCGCCCCTCAAATGCAGACTGGCCAATCACAGCGTAGCATCGGCCAGTTCTGACGAGATTCCGACAACTATCCGGCTCTGCTCCATTAGACTCTATTGCAATCGTTTCAGATTTTCTTAATTTTCAGCCTGGTTTTGTGGATTTGGAGCTCGTCATGGCTAAACTAAGCATAATAGTGATACTCCTTAACCGCAGAGTTTGGAAGGAGATGTATACGTTTCTACAACGTTACGTTTCTATGTAAAAACCTGTTGAGTACGTTAGCACATCATGAACTAGCGAAAGCTTCTATGCTAAGCTATCTACTTATGTATACTGAATGTAAACACCTGCTGCTTTTGCCTTCTTATGATTAATGATTAATGATTTATATATATTATATATTTATATTATAGTGAATAAAGACCTACACGACTTCACAGAAACAGTGCTGTTCCTTAATTCGATAGCGAGAGGTCAACTGCCCATAAACCAAAGTACTAATTGGAATGAGGATGGCGGTAGTCGGAGGATTACTACATTTCAGAATATACAGGATTTATCCTCTAGGGACGATACATGTCTGCACAAAATTGAATGATAATCCATCCAATAGTTGAAATATCTCAGTCTGGACCGAACCAGTGGCACTGATCATTCTACAGACACACCGACGTTACATTCCAGAGCCATGTTGCTAGCATGGCCAAAAAAACAGGGACACACCCTGGACAGATTGCTTGTCCATAACAGGACCACCATGTAGACAATCAAATTTATACTCGCACATTTAAACGTTTCCACCTCAGACCTGCATGTCTCCAGGCTGTGGGGGGAAATCAAAGCAAAAACCCACCAAGGCATGGCAAGAAACCAAAGCGCGAAAATGGGACATCAGAACAAAAATATTATAATTGTGTAAAATGTTTTGGGAAAAAGCCATAGGGGACTAATTTCTAATCTTTCTCCATCTCCCACACCTTTGTTCTCCAGATATAATTGTGCAAATCACCTAGTTTCCTGATGAAAATGTTACGGCGTTGCTGGGAGAATTTATCAGGCGATCATCAGACAGACGGGATTCAGGAGAAACTGTGAGAGAAAATAAATGATTTCCATGTGCCCGTGTAGCCAAAGGAGGACCGATTATATCAGTAGATGCAGCTAATAGACCATGATTATGAGCAGCCTCATTTCCTACAAATGACTCCTTTGCTGAGCCACGAGTGCCAGAATATATTATTTTTCTTGTATGTCTTTCTTTCACAGCATAACAATGTCACCATAATGAGAAACTTGGTAAAGGCGCAAATGTATTCAACTGATCTATGAATTTTTTCTTCGCTGTAAATCGGTCCCTCTGTCTCTGCTGTGTAATTAAGTGAGGCTTCGGGTTCATGAGCTTTGACTGCTTCATTACTTTTGAATAGCCCAAGATGTGCTGATATGGGGCGAGAATGAGATATCAATATGACCACCATTACTTTATTAATTTTATTCTACCATTCACTGCATACTTTTCAGTCAGTATCCTTCTGAGGTTAGACAGGGATGGACATTTTTTTTTTACATGATGATCATTTGGTTACTTACTTTCTCGTGTTGAAGCCAAGCTTTGGTTTATTTAAAGCCCTAAATATGAAATATCAAGAATGACCGTTTACTGTCTTATTGAAATAAATATGTATCATCTTGTTCAAATCAACATACAGGTATAGCCATAGACTGGAGCAGAAAGACAAGCATTTAATGCTATATTGTTCCACGGGGAAGGCTAAAACTTCTAAATCTCTCTTCCTCTCGGTGCAACAGAGAAAGGTGGCATGAAAATGGCTCCCAAGCGTCACTTTGACGATTAATCCTGCTGAGACCCGGTAGGCAATCATCTGTAACGTAGGTTCAAGAGTAAAAAAAAGGCCCATTCTCTACAAAGTGAAGTGCTTTTTCTGGACTCTCTGCTGGAGTCATTGCCAAGACCCAGAAGATGAGCGCTTAACTGACTTTGTACAATAAACTATTTTTAGAGGTTGCACAATAGAAATATGCTCACATAAGCTTTAAATGCCAGGAGGTGAGCTTGCTTGTAAACTGACGGTGCTCAACTCAGCCGCAGACTCCGCTGTGTAAAAGGTGTGGAAATAGGCATTTCTATACTTATTAATATGTATAGCTTTTGCTTTTTTGATGGCGTGTCGTGAAAGTTGTGAGGCTTTGTTTCTCTGCTGGTGCTGTTTCTCCCTCAATGGGGGAAAAAATGCTATCGAGTCACCAGCAGTGCTGGGAGGTAAAGTGACACGTTATAAATCGCACAAGGCAGTTGGGCTACTGTGGGTGTTGATGTCATATGGCTGCAGTTACTCTGCAGCTACTACCTTACGGTTGTCATTTAATACTCTCAAATGAATATCCCTGTGATTCGTCACATTCCAGTTTAGGGGTGTCGCGATATACCGGTATTGATATATAACCTCGATATGTTCAACTTCAAATAATTTCAATCACAATGGGACTCTCGTGTGACGGGTAGAGTTTGGACTGTGCATATTAATCCAATCAATGACTGATTAATCGTCTAATATTTAATCAATTGACTTCGATTGCACTCATTCCAAAACTTGGAGGTGTTTGTCACAAATTCATCTTTTGACCTTAAAAAATATTGACAGATATTGTAAATCTTTTTTTCTTACTAAAAGAAACATTTTCACCTGCACATTCTATCAAGAGAAGGTGACGTTCTTTCTATTGAAACCACCACTACCCAATATCATTAATAATACAGTTTTTGTGTGATTATATATATTGGATGTCTTTTTCTTTGAAGATCATTTACCCACAAAATCTGTTTAATGGGAAAGTTTGGCTAAAACACTAGCACAAAATTAAGTCTTAATTTATGACAAAAATCGACTGAACTTTCAACTCTGAACATCAAATACACCAAAAATGAAATTGGCACTTGATATTTAATTGAATACCTTGGTCCAATATATATTATAACATTTTGACTAACAATATGTAGATTTATCAATTTCTATCATGCCGCACTTCTGTCACATCAAAGGAGCAGCTTCCCACTCCCCACACCCCTCTGCATCTTTAGCAGTGATTCTTCATTTGGTAAATGTCAGTCACATCAGCCTGTCCGACGGCAGACGTCTAGAAAATTGATTGAGCCTAGCTGGACAACCCAAGTCTGACTGACAGTGTCTGTGGTGCAGATAATTAAGACATTTCTGCTCCAGAAAGTCAATAAATATCTGGGGAAAGTGTACACGTTGGTGCCTTCTCCACTGAAACATGTTTGTTTTGATGTATCTTTGCCTTTTATCCTCTTAAGTCCGTGCTGGCCTCTCATTTGTATCAGCCTTTTTTTTTGCCATTAGTGCCTCAATGAGTCAGCCAACATAATTAGCTCTATGGGAATAATCCCACCGGACCCTTCTAATAAAAACCAATGCCAAGGGCAAGTGACCATGAAGGGGCGGCAGCATGCCACTATACTCTGCAGCAAGAGCGCAAGTAAACCATAATTTATGTTGCAATGAGTTTTGGGATTTAAGTGGCCTCCCATTTGTTTTATGCAGGGACACATTAAATGCATGAGTTACTTCACAGGGTGCTCAGGGTCTTTATAATGCAGCAGCCACATTGAATTTTATACAAAACCATTAAATATTACTACTGACAAATGCCGTCATTTAGAAGATAGAGGATTAAATGTGTAAAAAAAAGGCTCTTTACAACTGTGTGTTGCAGTGAAAACAACGACATTTCATTAAGAAGAGGAAAAATCCACTTTTAGTCCCTGTCAAAAGAAAGCACACAACACGGCGTGAAATCCCCCCCGAGTGGACTTTAGCTTTGCGACTATGTTTGAATATAAGAAGTTCTGTAACTCGAGGTTGTTTATATTCCTTTAATACCAAAAAACAACAACTCGTCCCCTTTTTAAAGACTTTTTATCTACACATTTTATATACAGTTTGTGTTTTACAAAATCACAGCCTTTTAGTGCTACATACTGTCTTTGAGAGACAGATGTTGTGGATGATGACAACAAATGAAAATCCAGAGGAAATATTGAATCTAAATCGATTGCAGTTTTCCTGCATTCCTCTCTCGTCAGCCCTTTTTTTTCCTCCTACATTTCCATATTCCATTTCTTTCTTCATTCATACCACTTTGGATGCACTCACGCTGAAGTTATTCAACCGCCTGAAGTGCCATCTTTCCTTTAGCCGCCCTGCTTTTGTTTTGCTCGTTTCCGACTGCACTCACTCTGGTCCTTCAAAGGATGCATTTAAAGATGCTTTCTTTTTCTTTAAGTTCACGATGGACAAAGCTCACCACTTTGGTTGCTGTGGAAACCGGGTTGACGCATGGACAGGTTGTTGAGAACAGTGGGAGTGGGAGTTTAAGAGGCTATAGAGGCCTGTCAAGATTTATGGATTTTACTGTATACAGTTCCTCAGACCTAGTGGCGATTTATCCACCAGAGGACGAAGAAAGAATATACTGTACGTACGTTTGCCGGCAGATACGGAAACCACAAAAAGAAGCATAAAAAAGAGGCACAAAAGAAAGCACAAGACCAAAGAAATGTAATAATAAGAAATCTGATTTTTAGCTTACAGAAAAGTAATTTTTGTTGTGATACAGAAATTAAAGAAAGGACATGATTTAAGTTATATTGTCATATGGAACTTTATATCAATAGTTTGTCCTTTTCCTGAGAGTTGGCTGTGGAAATTGGTACCACTCTCATGTGTGTATGGTGGATATGAAGCTACAGCCAGCAAGCCAGTTAGCTAGTCACGAAGGCGAGAGAGAAACAACTAGCCTGGATCAGTTCTGCAGTGACAAAATCTGCCTACCATCACCTGCAGCTCACTGATTAGCACATTGTATCTCGTTTGTTTAATCTGTACAAAAAACAAAGAGTAAAAGGTTTATTTTCTGGACTATTTCTTATTCAGCTGCAGTTGTAAAGCAACTGGCAGAGACGTCTCTGCCAGTTGCTGGTCCAAGCCAAGAAATAGTCGGTACACAACCTGGCAAACGTTTGCACTGTTATTCTGGAGCAAGCAAGATATAACTAAATGGATTTTAGAGGTGCTATTATAGACATTCCACTACAGTAATTTAGCAGACACTTTTATCCAAAGCAACTTACAACTCTACACCGTAGGCATAGCTACTGGAGCAGTTTTACGACTAGTGGAGCCGGGGATCGAACCGCCGAGCGTCTGATTGAAGGACAGCCCTGCTATCCACTTTGCCAGCTGTTAGTTGTTATTTGCTCGTGTTACAGAGCCCTGCTGTTTCCAGTCTTTAAATAGGCCCTATTTTCTGGGTTGCTGCGGCATTATTCGGGGAAAAAAGACAGAAATATGATGAATGATAATAATATTGCATAGTAGTTATTGTTGAAGCAGAGTGCTACTACCTTATTTTGGACGCTAGAAACGTTTGCTAATTTAATAAATATCAAGAGTTAACGTCAGTTACTCCCACCTTAAGGTCACCAGGAATATTCTGAAAGACTATTCCAGTGTTTAGGGAGTAACCTACAACATTATTTTGAGAAATGCACTTTTTTTCCTTTTAAGTGTGATTTGCTTAAAGCTATAATTCAAAAGTTCTGTTTTTAGGATTTCTCTTTAAATTTGAAATGACTGTTTTAAGAAGACCACTCGACAAAGGTCACAGTTTACCCACTTCCTTTATTTACCACTAAAAGCAATCTATAATCCGCACTATCAGCACTTAAAGGGCAAGTTGCACCAGCACTGTGGTCGGAAACTGTACATGTGGCAGGTGCATGCTGGTTTGATGGGGTGCAGAGTTTGGACAGTGACCAATCAGATACCTCTTAGGGTTCTGAATCTGGCTCCTGCCCTTTAGCCATTAGCAGGGACTCTGTATGCAGGCGGAGAGGACTACGGGTGCTTGGGAAACTAAAACAGTTAAACGAGAGAAAAGAGCCGTGCTTCTGGCATGTTTCGTTCTTCAAAGGCTGAACAAGATCTACATGAACGACTTGAAGGCTTTTCAGGCATTTTAGTCAGAGGTGCAAACGGCTGGTATTAGTGAGAAGAGACGGTGGTGTTGTCTTTCATTCACCGTGGTCCCCATGTTCTTGACCAGTGGGTTATTTTTACAACCGCTGCTTCTTCGGGTGCCAGCGCATTAGCATGAAGAAGGACATATGCATCTAGTGCTCATAAATAGGAGAGCCAAGAGTATCCATCTCCTCACTGGTGACAAGTTGCTCTTTGCTCTCAGTTTGTCACGCTACCGTAAAGGGCCCCAAGACACTATAACCAGGCCAATTAGCCGTTCTGTTAATCACGTCGGATTGAAATCAGTTTAAAGCCAAAAGGAAAATAGAATTTAATGGAACAAATTATGTTTAAGAAGGCCCTTACACTGGCGTGTATTTAAAGTACATCATCGGCAAATCTCAGCATCTAAACACTGTTTTTCTTGGATGATGAGAACAAAGCTGGCACTGTGGGGTGTTTATTGTTCCTGCAGTTACTACTTTGGAGTCTGGGAAACTGTTCAAGTATGCCAACATAAACACCTCATAGACTCCACACTGTCTGTCACATGAGATTTTACCAATACTATTCAAGGCAGATCGACATACCATTACATTACTGCGTCTAATGTTTTGCTGCCAATTATTATTTGAGAGCCTGTGAGGTGCAGCTACATGAATGTCTAAGATACACAGTTAATTCGATTGGATTGATGTCTTATATTAGGATTAATGAACACTCACTAAATCCCCATGGCTCAGTTTGTTTAGTCTCTTATTTGTGGTGGCAAATATAATTTAAGCCATATTACATTAAAGTGAGTGGTAAAGCCTATGACACGTGCACAAACAATAAATACATATAAAAGCATGTTTAATGAGAGAAAGAGAGTGACTTGTGAAACAAAATGAACCAGTGTTGTCACGTTGTATATCCGGTTATTTGTGGATGAGGTTATAATATTCGCTATTGTTATTGTTAGCCTACAGTCAAAGTATAAAGAACAATTTAGAGCTGTGATGTGCTGCTGGGGTTGGGTCAAGCAACTCTCAAAAAAAGAGCGTGTTTATCCGGTCATGTATTTCAAAATAAAACTCTATTTGAGTTATGGCTATTTTGTAAGGAAGTGAACTCGAAAATATTAAGTGTTGAGCTATTTTGCAATTTTTCTTTAAACATGTGTTGTGTACTCGTAAACATACGCTGACTTAAAGAGTATGTTTGGCCTAACCTTGACTGAAAACGTACGAGAGAAACTCAAAACCGCTTTGAAGGCACAGTCTTCTCAAAAAGTCTATTTAAATTAACAGCTGTGGTATGACAGCGGCTTCTCCACCGGTGCAAACACATGTACGCCTATATTGTTAAAAGTCACTTCCGCCCTAAGTGGCGTAACGATGTCTCTCTTGACAAAAACCGCTGCACTGGACAGCTCTGCTTTTTTTCTTGCGTTGGCAGCCAGTCTGTACCAATCTGTTTCCACCGTTGCTGAGCACGGACGAGCACCAGGAAAGTCGGAAACGGAACGGGACCGGTAAGACAACGCGCTCTGATTATCTGTTTGTGCTGTCACATGTGAGGAGGATGTCTGTCACTGCAAAAGTTTTGATTTGACGGGAATTGAGCTTGATGTGATAGTTTCAGGTGGACAGTTTAGCGGAGTTCTAAAAGACGGGAGTAAATTAAACATGTGTTGTTGTAAAGTTGCACTTTGCTCGTCGCCAACTGCGCGTATGGTTTGGATAAACACCATGGACTTTAGCCGTTATGCGTAATTGCGCATCGCCAGCACCGGACGTTTAATCCCCCTTCTCCACACTTCTCGTCCGGTAGAAAAAAAATACTTTTAAAATTGATTTAGGTAACCAATTAAATTAAAATCATTAACTATGCGACAGAAGTAGGGAATACATAGATCACCATAAAGCCTGTAATTGGGGATGCTACGATATAAGGATTTTTCATTCGGGATCTCGTTAGTATTCCAGCCATAAAAGAGGTAGATATCCTAGAACAACTATTCAAGTTACTCATATTTACAGTCAGCTGATTTGATTCACTCATGTACTCCATCCTCCATACCCAACAGTATGTGTCCATCTCCACTTATGATCTTACTTAATTGTTTTCCACTGGAAATTGTCAAATGTCCCCCTCTTGGTACTATTATTTTGTATAATTATAGATAGCAAATAAAATGTCCATTTTTCTCTGAAGGGAAAATCCCTTTTAATATTGTTTCTCTCACCTTCGATAACAGGAATTAGTATTCAGGTAATATTATCCATTAGGTTAGTAAAATGTTTACATAACACTGTGTGCTATTACGTCCTCCTGTGCTGCTGATGGGCATAAAGCTACATCTTATAACCGACTGGAAGTTCAGGGTTCATTACCTTTTAAAGTGGCCACCAATTAGACTTTGCATGCAAGATCCTGGGACATGTAGGCTACCTCTTGGATGTGCTTTCATGAAAAGCATTAATTCTACACACACACACACACACACACACACACACACACACACACACACACACACTGAATATCGACTGTTACCGATAATGACAGATTTAACCGCTTTCTGCTCCGGGAGAAAATGTTGAAGTTTGACATGTCTATTTCTTCAGTGCTGGCAGTGCTCTGATAAGAAAAGTACATTTTACAATCACAACGGTACAGAGAGGATATGTTAGTGTACAGATGTTGGAATTAGAGTCCGTCCTCCTAAAGCGAGCAGGTGTATCGTGGAGTGTGTGAAACTGTCGCTTTTTATGTTGGATTTTCTACTCAACACCTCTTTTGCTGTAAACTCGGTGCTCAGTAGCTGTAACAAGTAAGAGGTCTTATAAATCAAGTGGAATATCACACGGTTGAACAGAAGAAATTGACATAGTTTGGCTTCTCTCTCTGTACTGACTTTATTTATGGACAGCGCCTTTTCGAGCTGGCTTCTCCCCCTGAATGGCCCTGGCTGATAAATGCTGCGATCTGTCTTGCTGTCATGATCAAGTGAGCAATAACTTTCTCACAGTTATTTTTGTTTTTCATTTTTTTTAATCTTTTCTCAGAGGGAGTTCGGCATTTGAGAGGTTGTACCTAGACTTGTGGAGGTATACAAGAGGAGATGGTGTTTTATGGTGCTGTGCACATGTTTGTCATGAGTCGTTTGGTTCTGCATTCTTTGGTTTCAGGAGTACAGCAACGCAATGACAGTCTGTGGACGTACATAATCTGTGTTCTTAGTGAGAAACTATAAAATGCATAGAGCAGTAACATTGCAGTTGTAATGTTTGCTGTCACTGATTTGATTTACTGTACACAAAAAGGTTAACCTTGCAACGTGTTTTGCCACCACGGAGGGAAACAAGTGTACAAAAGTGCTCGAGTGTACATGTGTCTCTCTGCTTCCTTACTAAAGAAATGTCTGTCTCACACTACCTCAAAGCCACCTAGAAGTTCAGTGTGTCTTGAATTATCGAGAGAGAGAGAGAGAGAGAGAGAGAGAGAGAGAGAGAGAGAGAGAGAGAGAGAGAATTTATGGCTACATTTCTTTATATGGACCACCCCGATATTCCACAAAAAAAATCCCACCCACACCTTTATCCTATTAATAGAGTGTGGGTATAGATGCAAACACTATAAAACATGATACAGGAATTTAGTGGAATAAATGGAAATACACTGTCAGGAAAACATATGAAACAACATTACAAACTGCACTGAAACATGCCCTGGCAAAATGCAATAAAGTGTCTTCATGCTTGTTGTAGTGCTCAGTGCTGAAGACACTTATTCATCTCACCGGGTCATTTGACAGAAAGGGGTCAGTCTGGGGCTGCACTCCACGTTCTGTCCTCTTTTGGAATTGTAAGGGCTGGCTTTTTAGAGACGGTTATCTGAGATTGTTAGTGTAACTTTGTGGTAAAGCTCATATGAAGGGGAACATGTAAACATTTACCCAATGCCTGCATGAAGAGAAAAGAGTGGAGAAAGAAAAAGGTGAGGTATAAACAAAGAGAAAGAGCGAGAGGGCACTTATAGAGAGAAGCATCCACACCATACAAAAAAAGTATACAGAACCCCCCCTGCACCTATAAATATGTAAATAAACAGTACAAATATATATTTTTAAATCAGCAGGGAAGACTAAAAGTCTGTAATAAAATAAAAGTTATGTAGCTGTATTTGTAGTGTATATATTATAGCGCTGCCTCCCACCATATCATTTTCTCTGTGATTTTGCTCGTCTGCTGTTCAAGTGGCCTCTCGCTATTTTGCTTTGACCTTCTTTTGATCCTCCTCCTTACTGCTGTTATCTACAGAATCACCTGCTGAGCCAAGGTGACCAGTCCGCTCACACCGAGCAACACACACAGCTGGAGCCCGCGAGGTCCAAGACTGAATGTATACACTTTTTTGTTGACCTCTCTCTCTCTCTCTCTCTCTCTCTCTCTCTCTCTCTCTCTCTCTCTCTCTCTCTCTCTCTCTCTCTCTCACTGTGTGTGAGTTATACCCTCGATTTCATCCAACGCTGAAAATGGTCGGAGTCGCACAGTGACCTTCAGTTGGATTCTATGAAAAGTTTTGTGCTAAAACTGTAACGCACTTGCTGGTCGCTTTTCCAATTGCCAATACAAACACACAGTTAAGCTGGGGGAAAATTGGCACTGGAGGACTTCACTGTCCCGTCATGGCAGAACTGCTCTGTCATAGCCGATGGTTGTCAATGTGAAGTACACAAGCAATTCATTTTAAATGAAACATCCAGACTCTCATGCATTTAACATTTGTACGTGGGTTGTGCTTTGTGACATCATAGGCTACTTTTTTAATGTCACTGTTTAGTTATCTCCGCAGCATTTTATTTTTGTTGAACATGTCTTTCGGGGGTTGCTCAGGATAAATCAAAAGTGCTCATCAGTTCAGATCTTGTCTCACAGTTGATTTTAACAAGAAAGCTTGATCAACTATACATTTCCCTGCCACACCCGAGGGGTGGGGTGATGAGGAGTGACGGGGCAAGTCACAAGCAGTGCCGGGCTTTGCATGACAGGTAAAATGAAAATTTTAAATCTCAATTAAAAAGGCATCAACACTGGTCCTTCCGGCCATGCTGTCTCTATCTCCCTGAAGGAGCGACGGTGAGGTGATGCCCATCAACCCATGAGTCCCTCCTTCGGCCTTGGTTGGTGCCCTGTGTGAAGCTTGAGCAGAGACAGGGTGGGGGTCACAGATTCTGACAGCTGCACGAAGCCTGCCTCAGGGCATGCAGGCTGCCCTTTTTCCCGTTGTGAGCCCCCTTCCCTGCTCCAGTCCCCTGCCTGGCAGACTGGCATGTCCAATTGGAGGTGCACATCCCCGGGGATGGAATCAGCAGAGGCTGCCTGCTCCTCAGTGGGGAGCTCGAGAAGTGACACCACTGACCCTGTGGAGGCCAGGTTGCATATTTTTCAACCAACTTCAGATGAAACCACGGCCACTTCCGTATGACGAATGCCTTGACAGCTGCGTTTTCATGGAAACCAGTAAATTGGGAAAATTTGGCCAACTGAATCCGAGGAATTTACTGTTTATCAGACTGCAAACGAGACAAGAATGAACGAGCTAGCGTGCTATTTCCCAACTGTATGTTCAGCGTTGAGAAACGTTAATTCTGAAGGTCTATGAATTAACAGTTTGAGTCAAGTATAGAGACTGAATTATGTGTATTTATAGCTTATCATTTAGAAAGTTATAACTGCCAGGTGAGACATTTCCTAATGATTATACTAACTTTAGCCTACGTAGCTAAAGCTGAAAGTGACAGAAACTTTCCTCCATTCTTCGTTCAGTTCAAAGACCTTTTGTATGTTAACGGATTGTCATAAGGTTTCACTTTGTCCATCTGTGTCTCAGTGTAATCCCCCTTACGTCCTCTCATGGCGCCTTTTACACCTCCACCTCCCCACTGAGCCAGGAGGTTGCTCTGGCAGTGAGAAGTTATAGAAGTTATAGCGGAGGAGAAAAGGTAACGGGAGTCAGGTTTTTCACCTAGAAGCAGAGGGCAGTGGCACATTGAGCTTCATTTCATCTCATCTTGATTCGTTTGTATGAAATCATTATACTCATCATTAACAGAAGTCCGCCTCAGTGGCATGAGCCTTTGCTTTATGCACGCTCACACCTGCGTAATGAGTCACACCGACAGTGGCCCCAGTGTTAGAGCCACGCACTCACCTACACAAACACGTCCATGCACACAGTGGTGCGTTTATGCTACTGAGCTGCTGAGTGAGTGACGGTGCTCCGGGGTTAAACACTGGCTCAGTGTGTTCGGCCAGGTAAACCTCCTCAACCACTCCGCACAACAACAACAAGTGCTAAATAGGCCGCTTGTTGGGGCCCCAACTGCACTCCAGCAGGAAGGGTGGTGGCTAAAGTCATTTGATCAGAAACATGCAGTTATAGATTGCTTTCATGAATATGCAGATATTGTGTGCGCTACTGTGTGTGTGGTATCTGGTGTCGTCTTTTCCATGTATTTGTGTAGCTACGGTTTGAAGCATGGCTTTTTTTCCAACATCTTCTCGTTTCATATACACTCATTCATTGAGTTACGCGCAGTCACACATGTAGCTGCCCAACACAACCACAGTCTTTCAGTGGAGCTCGGCTGCCGGAGCTGTCGAGGGTTAATTGCCTTGCTCAAGGGCATAATAGTCATCAATATTGACAGAAGGGAGAGTGTTGCTCATTTGCTTTCTCTGTGTCAAGATTATTTATAGCTGAGAAGACTAGTTTCTCAGTCTCGGACCGTGTGTGTTGAGCTCTTGTCCTCATGACTTTCCAGGCTTTCCACTGCCAGGATTATAATAGCAAGAATTATGAAGGCAGTGCTGCAGTGAAAAATAATATATACTATAAATAGTATCATTTTTTTGTTTGTTTGCTAAATCGGAATGAATTAAATGCATTAGTTTCAGTAAAATCATTTAGCTGCCAGGGATTATTCTGAGGTTACATTTCAGAATCACCCTGCGCTCTAAAAGCTTTTGAATCATATTGTATATTTAAGCACAATTTGTCCTTACTTTACTTTAGCTTCGGCCCACACAATATCTAGTATTTTGTCTGTATTGAAGAGCTACAGTAGTTTAGTAGTTTTCTAGTCAGTTATGATGAAAACAATCACTGATGTTATTGCTTCTAAGGATTCTTGTCAAAATCTAGATAAACTACTATCTTCTGCTACTTTTTCTACCCTCTGAAATATGACTTTGATCTCACTGGAAGTACATAAAGCTTGGAATTGAAATAAACATTGTGGTGAAGAAGGTTTTGGAGAAAATACCAAGATCTGAAAAGCCATTTGCTGTCAAATATGAAAAACTAGCAAATGATAAATATGTTACACAAAGCAGCTATCAGCTAAGACGGGCACCCCATAGATACATTCAGCTATCCCGGGCTTGAGGTGAACTTGTTATGGTCTGTACCTGTGAGTCACATCTTTCCATCACAATAACCAGTCATTTTGGGTCCAATGTGTATTATTGATGATTGATGAACTATTGTCAAAGAGTCCACAGTCTGTTTTCCCTCTAAATTCAAAATGTTAACATGTTCTTTTGCTAAAGCTTGCTGTTGAACATGAAGCAGCATCTGTTTCATCCCCTGCTCGGCAAACAGCTCCTCTTCTGCCTCCCGCAGCTCCATATACCAGCTATCTGAGTCATTACGGCCCGCAGGAGGTGGCACCAAAGCTTCCTCCACCCGACCCAGCCACCAACCCCCCACCTCGATCTCTCATTGATCAGGCTGAAAAGACATCTAATCCATGCTGATCGCAGAAACCTCCATCGTCTGGAGGGCTGGATCTACGGCACACACTGTTGTTTTACTGTGTCTCTTATTGAACCGTGCCAACTGTGAGGAGAGGAGGCTGGATATTGATGGGCGGCCTCAGGTCGCCCCAGATAGCTTGATGGCGCGGGTGATGCCGATGATGGGCCTGTGATGCCACTATTGACGTCGCAGCGGACTCAGAATCCCTGATATCATTCAGCTCCTCTTTTATTCAGGACCGCCACCTCCTCACACTGAACTGGGGCTTAGCAAATCAGTGGTGGCCTGGCCATTGATTAAAAGTCAGATTATCATCCTCTGGCCATAGTGTAAATGGGCTAAGCAGCTCTAGGAAACTGACCTTGTTTAGTCTTTCCACAGTCTCCGTATTCTTTCACAGTTTGTGCCGTTTATGCGTGTGCTTTTTGTCCTGCGGTATCTTCCTCTATCTTCCTCCTCATTGATAGCTGAGGTGTTTTTTTCTGCATTGCACAAGTGTGTGTGGGTTATGTGCCCTTGCACTCTGCTAGGGGCCTCTTATCATCTGTGTCCAAGTGGTGGACTGAGAGTGGGTGAAAAAAGCAAGGGCAGCTCGCTGCTCTTCAAGATCCCACATTAACTCCACCTCCTCCAGTTTGAAATCCCTCTTAGCCCTGCAGCAGCCGAGACATCAGCTCTTAACTCACACGGCTGACGCACACATCGACTCACTGATCCACTAAATCACTTCTGTTAACTACATTGATTCCCTGTCTCTCTCCAGTTTTACCTGTGTGGTGAGTCAGTGATTCTATAGTACATCCTGAGTTGAATACCACTGACTCATTGCAAACTTTTCACCGTCAAGTTTTTGAATTTTGTCGATTTCTCTTTGTGTTTTCCATTCTGAGTTTTAAACCAAGCTGTGTTGCATTAATGACGCAGCAAAGCTGTATCCCCATAGCGCTCCACTACATTAGTTGACTTTATCTTCCGTCCCCAGCTTAGCTCAGGCCATCACAAACTCATACGGGCCTGACAGCCGCTATAATTGAACCATATATTTTTTTCCACTCAGTAAAGAGAAGAAGGGGCATCTTTCAGCGCTCCGCTTCCCGGAGCATTTTTGCTGACAAAACAGAGGTGGCTGGGGTTGGGTTTACAATTGTAACGACGCCGCTGTCAGAGAGCGGGCATCGCAAAAGATAAAGAGAGGGGAGGAATGGATATACCTGCTCTCTGGAAGAGCCACACTTAGCCGACACTTAGTCTGTTCTACCAAACCTTGGGTAGTGAGAGAGCGAGAGAGAGAGGAAAGTAAAGATACTGACTTTAAAGGCTCCCTGAAACAACAATATTGTATTAGAAAATGCTTTCACATAGCCCACCTCTGCTCCGCACTAATAACTGTCTGCTACACTGTTGGACACTCTATTTAAAAGGATGTTTCTTTAGAAACATTGTAGGTGCATTTGAGATGTTTCACTCAAACCATCTGAGCAAGTGTTGATTGCAGAATTATGTTTTGTATGCTTTATGTAACATGTGTGTAATATCTTTACACAAACTCATTTTTACTCATAGTACAAGTTGTTTCTTCGTTCTAGTTGTTACAGTTGGCAGACCTGACATACAGGATACCAAACAACCTGAGGGCAGCTTATTGTTTCTTAGGCTAATTCTCCCGGTGGTATGAACAGGGTTCCACCCTGGACACCTCAGTGCCTCTGTTTTACGAAACACCGCATGAATCAAAAACACTCTTCTTCCTCAAAGCCAAATTGAACCACAAAAGTCCGAAATAAATCAATACCGCTGTAGTGAAAGAGAACACGCTCTTGCAGGGCGCTGACGATGTTTTTTCATTGGTAAACTTAGAGAGAAAACCCAGGAGGGAACATTTGAACAAGAGAACCCGAGGGCTGCTCATCACCTCTCGTGCTCTCACTTTCTCTTTCTCCCATATACACAATAAATACACGTGCAGACATGGACTTGTGGAGGGCATGAATTTAGTTTGGTTTTCATCTATTGCACACATAAATGTGACAAAATCAAAATGGATCCTAATGAAATTTCCTTGTCCACCTTCATTGGTAAAAATGTCCATGTCAGTCGTAAATAACTTATGCAACATTGGTAAATTACAGGGTTTTATTTGCGCCCTCTCCCCGAGGGTTATTTGAGTGAGCGCAGGCCTGAAAAGTAATCAAGGCCGATTATTCATAGATATGACAAATCCATTAAATCCTCACACGGATATAGTGCATAATATAGTGCAAGCTTGAGCCATCAATTCAAACTGACACTAGAAGAAGAACATACACGCAACTGACGAACATCAAAGAGATATTGTCGAACATTTTATTGTGCTATTTATAAAAAGTAGATCATCATTTATCCATATATTCCAATATCTGCAGGCTCAAGAACAAGTGCATTAAACACACAAGCCGCTTTTAAAGGATAAGTTTGACATTTTTGGGAAATTAGCTAACATTTCCATGGCATGGTTTGTCTCGTCTAAACTCACTTTTAGTGCGAGGTCCTTTTCTCTATTTGGTTTTCCACTGCACATAGTAGCCCAGACATCATCTTCAACGCGACACAGGCCGAATCATTTAATCAGCCGACGATAAACAATAACAAAAACAGTGTCTCTACTTCCTCAATTGTGCGGCATAGTTTGGCGGGCTGCCATCTTCTAAAACCCGTGTCGAGTGAAGACGATTGCTTTTGACTGTAGCTTGGAACTTCTTAAATGTCGAGGTTTGTGCTGCATGTGTCATGCTAGA
The DNA here is from genome assembly GCF_910591455.1 of Pholis gunnellus. NCBI lineage: Eukaryota > Metazoa > Chordata > Actinopteri > Perciformes > Pholidae > Pholis > Pholis gunnellus. The sequence goes on from NC_136544.1 coordinate 8,125,022, forward strand.
GACTATTCTCTCCGACCAATCAGTGGTCTGCAGTGTTTTAACTCCACCTTCTAGTGTCTGCTCAGCTCGCTTGGAACATCGACCGAGGTGGTACAGAATAACTACTATCTACCTAACTAGCTTATTTAAGAGACAGATATGAGAGTGGTATTGATCTTCTCATCTAATCATTTGCATAACTCCTGCTGATGTAAACACAGTAGTTCACATTGTATAATATAATAAATACATTTGGATGGAAGCCTTTCACTTGAATGAGGAATCATTTGACTATTAAATCCAGTATATAGCCAACCGACTATTGTTAAATGTGTCAAGACAGTATGAAAAATATCAGTAGGGCACCACGAAATGACAAAATGATCAGTCGCTTTTCATTTTTCTTCTCCCTTAATTTGAGCAACGTTGCCATTTGGAGCAAACAGGAAGGCTATTTCTCACAGCATTTCATACGTTTGCATAAAATCCTCTTGACAGCAGGATGGAAAGGTATCGGGTGCATAGAATTTGTTTAATATTCTTATTAACACTGTGCTCAGTCATTGCCTCTGCTGGATCTCGACAGCCTGCCCACTTCACAGCCTATATCAAGGCACTCCTCCTTCACTGTAAACTCTTCTGTGGCACATGAACACACAGGCCTCCTCTGGCCTGGGCTCACATCTAACCCCAAAAGCATACAGTGAAAACTGCCTGCAGGGAGTCTGACCCCTCGCAAGGTTCGGAAAACACAGAGAGGCGCCCTGTTCCTCCTCTGGCCCGGGACACGGGAGCACACTGGAGCCTTCAGAGGGATGAAGGCAGGAGGACGGGATTGGTGGGGAGGACACACATTGGAGCTCTGTATTTCTGTATTCGACTTCCCCCTCCACCTCCCTCCTTCACAGCCCTCTCTCTACACCATCCAGCTTCCCTCCTGTCCACAAATACGCCTGAGGCCCAGAGTTGCGTCTCATTTTGGCTGTTTTTCTCATCTGCTGTGGCCCACATCTCCCAGGCCCAAAAGCTCCAACCAAGTCGAGGCAACTTCCTCTCTACCTGTGACCTCAAGTCGTCTATCTACAGAGCTTTATATCGGAGCGAGAGTGAGCGGGAAGTGAGAGGCAGCCTGTCTTTCAAAGAGATGAGTAAGGGGCCCTGAGGGCACTTCTCAGCTGCACGGAAGCCTGCTAGCCCTTGCCTTTCTATATGCCTAGAGAGGTGTTTCATAAATGCCATCCTCGATGGCCACTTTCTGTATGCTAAAAGCCTTCTCCCAGGTTGGTGTTTATGTTAATGACTTCAGTCAGGGTTTTGAAGTGCCTGGATGATGAGCAGCTAGCCCAGAAACGGCTCTGACCTTGGCTCACTTCAGGGAAACGCTCTGGTTTCTGACTAATAGAGTACGCCCTATTCTTTCTCCCACAACATGCACTCAAAATAGCTCTGGCATGCCCCATTAAGCATCACTTTAATTGTTAACACGGCATACTCTGTCCTTGGCACACATTAACTACTTTATTTAAATGTCAATTCCAATTAAAGGAGGACTGAGGAGATTTTATCCGGGAAGGAGTGAAGTGCTGCAACCACAATCGCCATTATCTGCTTCTGAGGGGTTGGAGGGCATCCTCAAACTGTTTTTGGCGTCTCAACGGATGAATGATGAACTTTGAATGACTCTGGGGTACCATTTGTTATAGAGTTATACAGGGGAACTCCACTGTTTTCACACTTCTATATCTGTTTACTGGTCATCATGGGTACTACTCAGCCTGTAAAACATTTGTATAAAAATAGTATATCATCTTTTTATTAGCTTATAATCTTTTGGGGCTCTGAAGGAGCTTTGTCAAGTGAAAAAAAACAATGTCACCAGGGATTGAAGACATTTTACTGGAAAGTCTATATTCACAATCTGGGGGCTAGGGGTTTGAAAGTTGTCACCAGGTGATGAGGGTCTAAGCGCCGGGTCATGCTGAAAAAGAGTCGGACGACGATAACAGGAATTCCCCCAAAGCAGATGTATGAAAGGTGTGGGGGTTTCCAAAGCTGTTGGACCATCCAACAAGCACTTCTGTTGAAGCATACTGGTCTCTTCACAAAGGGAGTTTTACTTCATTATAATTTAAGGATCCAGACATTTTGAAGGTTGAGCCATACTATAGTCTAAAAGTGAGGAACTCCCCGGCCTTGCCTGCATCAGTTTCAACCATTATAATCTCTCTTTTGTGATTACCACAACTTTATGGAAGTACAATACTAAATTCATAGAATATTCTACCAAGTGGAACAGGGTTCCATGGGGTTAATGTGGTCTGATGCATGTCACTATTAAGTCTAAGGCTGCTCCAGTTGCTTGGAAAGGAGGTGCTTGTATTTGTCTTAATGCAGTGACAGAGCAGACGCTTGTGACTGATGCGTGTTTCCTAGTGTGTACAGTGCCTCCCTCCCTTCCTCTAACTGTCGCCCTAGGCCTTACCCACAGTTGGCAACTGCCTCTTTCAGTCTGTAGCCTGCTCAGCTGTGCTGTGACACAAACACCATTTCCCCTGGAGAGCAATAATGCCAGCATTAGGTTCTGCACAGAGTGGTGCCCGCCCAGGGGCCTGCACGCAACCGTCCACTGCTGCAAACGGGAGCACGCATACACTGAATCCATTCCTAGCACTGCAGTACCAGATGGATGGCAAACAGGGATACTCCCAGGTCCAACTGACCTCCTGCAGCTGGGTGATAGAGTCCCAAAGCATTGAGAGGGAGCAGGCAGGGATTAAGACCTACTGCGTCTGTTTTTCCTGTGTTGTTCTAGCACTACCATTAGCTGCCACGCAGGTCTTTTAAGCTTTCCAGATTTTGAATCATCACCACAGAATGTGCCTGTATTGCTTCGTTGTCTTTGGTGCCTCTTTTTCTGTGAAGCTCTAGCTGCTTGTTATGCGCCATCTGATAACGGGTAATGCATCGATGGCTGCCTGCCTAATGACTTAAATAGGTAGAGGTGCTCGTATTGGCAAGAAAGCGTAGTGTTGTCATGGGGATGATGTGTGGGTCTGTCCTCCTCCACTGAAGTGAACCAGTGAGCGGTGCTTGACTGCCCACCACCAAAAGGCGCAAAAACGCCACCACACACATGCTTGCGCACACAAGTACACATGTAGAAGTACCAACATTGCAGTAGAAGCAGAGTGGATGAATCAGGGAGCTCGAAGCATCTCGAAGAGGAGGAGGAGGAGGAAGAGGAAGTGGGGAAGGGGTTGTCTAGATTGATCCAGTCTTATAGCTTGAGCAGCAATGAATCACAGTGTTACTTCGGTTTTAATCAGCACACTTAGGTTACAAATGACTCACCCGTGGAAAAGCGCATCATTTAAATTTCTGGTTGTTTGCTATTATAATGCTAATGTGTTCCTCAGTGCCCACCAGCCTACTTGAACACACTTCATCATTCGGTCCTTCTATTTAGAGCGTCTCTCTTTCGCTCTCCGTCTATCTCTTGCTCTGTCAACCCCTCCACCCACCCACCTATTTCCCCCCGGTCCCACAGCCCCCACTTCTGTCTTCTGCCATGCTCCCGGGTCTCCCATTAGGAAAGGAAATGAGGCGAGGTACCGATGCAAATATCTTGGACCCCTCGCTGCTCACTGACTCATCACCCAGAGACAGAAACAAGGATGGAGTGAGGAGGAGAGGAGGGAAGGGAGGGAGGGAGGAAGAGGTGGTGGGGTGATTAGACAGAAAAACAGGCCTACACAAAACATGCAGTTGATTGGTACACAATGAAAATACTGCCTTCACATGCTGCAACCGCTTTACCCAGAGTTTATTATCATGCAGAAAGCTTTCTCCGGCAAAGTAGAACAACAAAGGGAGCATAAACCATTCAACACAGCATTATTTCTCACTTTCACTCCCCATCCTTCTTTTTTTTGTGGTGTGGCTGTCCCATCATTCAGCCTGCAGTGCTATTTCAGCAGTTCGGAGGGGTCATTCCTTTTCTCTGCCTCCCGCTTCGTCTATCTCTAACGCACATGATTGTTTTGTAGATTATATTGTAAAGGGCTCAACAAAGCAAGCTCCCTCATTGAAAGCACAGTTTGCTCTTCATTAATATCACACTCTGTTGGATTGCTTTGTGCTTTCATGGACAGAGGGCGTCTGAAGAGATGCATTGAGATTATTGCCATACCAAGGCTGTGTATCCGTGTACATCTGAAACTTTGTTTTCTGTCTCTTTGCAATTCCTATGCTAGTGACAGACGGGGGGATAGGGAGGAAACAATGTAATTAATTAAGCAAAAGTGTGTGAAACATTGAAAAGAAATTGCTACACCAACCAGCTGTAGGTGGAAAAAACACTCTGCACATTCATAGTGTAATTATCAGAAGCTGCTGAAGTACTCAGTCAGGATGTGACTTGAATGTTCTTCTTGGGGATGTTAAAGTCAGCTCCCTTATCCGAGTGTGGAAATGAGGGAGTGTATTACTGACTCATATTCACATTCAAGTCCAGAATAGTAATTGTAGAAACTAAAAGATTCCAGTTGCCCCACATCTGTCTGCCCTTTCATAATATTGAACTAACACATATTTAGAGCAGTTACATCTATATTTTTTTTAGATTTGTCTGGATGCAGAGACAATGAAAACACATTTTCAACCAATTAAATGAAAGTTCTGGACAAGCAACCTGAGCAGTGAGGCAGGCAGGCAGGTTGTAAACAAATGCCCAATTGCCCCCTAAAATGATCTAAATGAATATCGAAAACCAGATCAACTTTAAATAAATACATTTTGCTAAAAATACTTAACTGTTCAACTTTGGCCTTCATATTTGGGTTTTAAACCAATGGACTATTGTGTCAACCTCTGGGTCTGAAAAGGGAAGCCAATGCAGAAGTGACCTTTAAGTATTCTTACTAATGGCCATTGGGGGGTGACTCGTCTGGTTGCAAAAACAGGTGTGATTGTATAGGAGTCAATGAGAAAATGACCCTACTTCTCACTCGATGGGAGTATTGATTTGGTGTAACTCATTAACAACTGCTAGTTTAAAGACTTCTTCAATACAGCCTGGTGTTCATTTAGTAATATATGTTCCTATTTAGAATAAAGTAGACGATAAAGCTGGGTCTGATCTAGGGTGTGGCTACCTTGTGATTGACAGGTCGCAAACACGACGTTGTCCGTGTTTTCGGCTTAGAACTTTCACCCTTTCATTGTGTGTTTTCAGATATGAAAGTTGATTGTAATGGTTTTGGTCGCTTAAAAATGTCTTATTCAGCATATGGTTGTACTTAGCCGCACCCTCTCAAAATGACAGACTCAAGGCTTCAAATCTGCAGTGCACAAACTAATGGGTGACATCAATTTTGCTACGCCCACTTTTTATATACAGTCTATGGTCAGTACACCCACATTTCAGTTCCACGTCATTAAATTAAAACAATAATAACTACAAATAATATTTTCTTAAATAATGTTACTTGTCAAATCCCTAAACCGTGTAAATCGTCATCAATAAAACTGCTTTAAACTGACATTTTTACCACGTGGTGGAGGTCAATTATTACAGTTATCACAATTAATCCTGATGGGGAGATCAATGGTTGTTCCAGAATTGAACTTCAATCTATCCGCACATTTCAACCTTGTGGTGGCACAAGAAAGGCTAAACAGACTGACATCTATACAATGCCATCCATACAGCCATGCCACTAGCGTGACAAAAAATAAGATTGTAAAGAAAACTTAAAAGACAACCTTCATGTTCTGCTGTTCGGTCAATAATAAGACAAAGCATCGCCATGTGAAGACATTTGTCCCAGCTGGGCGGCTGGCCCGCGAGCTTGCCCGTGCCTCCAGCATGTCAGTTTTGCTCTAAAGGCATGGGGTGCTCAATGATATGAAGACAGCACAGTGGCATCCTAATGAGTGTAATGATTATCTCTGTAGCCAGCTGGGCCATTTACCCGGCTGGTGTCCTGCACCATTCATGCTGTTTGACAAGCCATATATGAACAGAGAGGGTACGATTTTTCTTTGTCCTCAAATGGAAAATACATTTCATCCAGACGAGAGCTGAAGTGTCTTTTACCTGCAATGCCAAAACCTGTGTGTGTCTGCCTGTGTACACTTGTGTGTTTTTACCTGACATGTGTAGACTGCAATACACTTTATCACAAGTTCCAACTCCAGCCATGTTGCGGCCTTGTCAGACATTTCCTGTGAATTCTCTCTCATTCTATGTAGCTCTCTCTCTCTCTCTCTGTTTAGCACTTCTAATAATAGTCAGGTAATTGCTGTGTTGAGTGCTATCTAAAAAGCTAATTAGGGCAGTGATTTCTGGTTAAAGAGGAGGAAGAAAGTGAACAGAGGGTTTCTATTAAAGTAACAGGGTCCCCACCCAGACCCTGACAGTGCTGTCTTTTTCTCCTTAACAATCTGTTGAGTTAGTTGTTCTAGTGCGAGTGTGTCTGCTGAAACTGCACTTCAGAAATCTGGTAATAATTCACAGAGGAAGTGGTTGCCAGATCCAGAGAGATTTGTGCAGGATTATGTTCCACCACAATGTATACTATAAAAGAAGCCACATTTATTTCATATTTTTACTGTTGAGGGATCCCTGCCTCCAACATTATGGTCATCAGACGTCCCGGATACAATCTGTGTGGCCCCAGTCCCGAGGGACGCGCGGATTGAATCCGTCTGAAACACTAAAATGGCCCGGGTTTTCAACTACCAAATTCTTTTTCTTTTTTCTGTTCTAAAGAGCTCGAAGAGGCTTATTCTGCCTTTAAGATGTTGCGTTCTGCGCTCACTGCAAGAGTATATTTCCAGTCTCTCAACAGTGGAAATGCTACTACAAAATATCGTATTAACACAGCCAGACAGTGGCAGAGAAAGTGTCATAGTCAGCCATTTAGCTGGCAGCCTGCACTTGTGCACACCGACAAATACCTTGTGTTTAATTTGAAAAGTTATCTGACATAAATATGTTATATTATACCAATCCAATCCTTGTGTTTTGTGTTTACAAGTGTAGCAATGCAGTTGTCAGAATAACTACATTTTAGATCTGCTCTGGCGCTGTCCATGGTGTTGAAAGTTGTAACCGTTGGGTGTGCTAAGCACTGAAGTAATTGTCCCGCATCTTGAAGAAAATGCACATTGTGCATCCATAAGCGCATACATGTGCACATGCATGAATGTGCGGTAGGCTACACCTAAGGGTCCTCGTTTGGGGGTTTGAAATTATGTTCACCTTATCCAACATGTGCCCTGCATCTGCAGGGATAGTGTGCACAGCGAGCAGTAGTGTGTGTCCATGTAAATGACACAAAGATGCATTAGGATGCAATATAGAGTTTTCACACCAATCTTCTGACTTTTGTTAACGAATCTTGTTTAAATCTTCTCCGCCTTAAGGTTTTACACTCTTTTCCCTTTTTTTTTTTTTTTTGGTTGGTGAATTTTCCCTCTGCTTCCCTGCTTTTTCGAGTGCGAGCAGAGTGAACAAATTAAGACCTAGCTTATTAACAAGTCAGCCTTTAAATTCCAACAGACTGGCCTTGCATGCATGGGTGACTGTCAGAGCCCTCTTCCCTTCACCTCCAGCTAAAAACAAACACAACAGGGAGGGGCTCGGCCTCGCTGTCCCTTATGTTATGTCCATTCTCGGAGAGTGGCCTGATTTAACACCAATGCGTTTTAGGGTGCTGTTTCATTAGGCAGAGGGTAATGAAAGCCTTTTTTTTCACGCAGGGGAAAGTCATTTTTGTTTGGCTTGATTGTGTTTATGTGATTGTGAAGCCTCTTTTTTGTCTTTCTAAGTTGCTGATTGCGGTTAATGTTCTGTACTTATTTTGTCTTTGTCTCTGTGTGTGGAAAGAAGATGCCTGATTTCTTGAACAGCAGGTTCAGAGGATGTAGCTGTTGCAGAGTTTTGTTTTGTTTGAGTACTGGATGCCTTTGTGTCGTAACTGTTGTTGGTGCTGTGTAAGGGTCCATATTTTGTCTCATTGAGCCTTTTATACATTCTTATCCTCCCTGTCATGTGTATGCTTAAACATTTCCCACTGTTTGTGTGTTTGAGAATGTGATAATGCACACTGTTAAAGCGCACAGTGGAATAAAACTCCTTGATTGTGTTTTATAACCAAGAAAAGCAGCTCAGTTAAAGGTGAGGTATTAAAAAACAGTGATTTGACCAGGACTTCCTGAAAGAAGAGATCTTTTATCCAAATTTGCATTTGCGTTTATCACAGTCCATGTCACATTCAACATCATCTGAACCACTCTCTGCCACCGATATTTGCATGAAACTGTTAATTACAAATCAGTATTGTTTTTGAGAATCGCTGAAGTATCAGAAAACATGATATCGCAAAACTCAAGTGTATTTACTTGCACCCCTAGTGCAGGTAAAAGTATCAAAACATGAAATCCACAACAGCGTTCGACATCTCAAAGGATAGTGGGTTTTCTTTACAGAAAGGTGTGTGACCCCATTGAACTCACTGCTGTTGTGCGCTTTGGTAGCCCAGTTGTTATAGTGCAAGCCATATAATTGCAACATACTGGGTTCCATCCCGACCTTCAGACTTTTTGTTCTCTGGTCCGGTCCTCTGTCAAATAGAAGTAAAAATGCCATCAAAACAAAACAAAACAAAAAACACTTTATCTTAGTACAGGGAACGTACAGCAGTAAGCATAGTGTGAACACACTAAAAATGTCGCTGGTTTAATCAGTTTGAATCTTTAGCTGCTCTCCTAAAACCCATGCTTCATATCTCCAAACTGCAGTATTTAAGGCTGAGTGGTAAGGCTTTTACCAACCTCACCCAAGTAAAATGTCAAAATCTGTGAAAGCGCTCTGACTCTGTTGAGGTGGATAACAACTTTGGCTTCGGCTGGTGGGTTTTAGAGCACTTTCTTTTGCCAGTCGAGCGTGGGTTGATTCAGTGGAGCGTCTCTGTCTAATTTGAAAAAAGAGCGGAAGGCTCAGGAGGAGAGTTACTGTGGGAGGAGTAGAAAAAGCTCTCAGGTCTTCCCTGAGCTCAGGTGTTAAGACCAGCAGTGTGTGGATGTATGGACATCTTCCAGCTCTAACACAGTGGCCTCTATGGACACGTATGGTCTGCCCAAATCGTTGCCGCCCACATTTTACTGTTAGTCTGTCAGCTGTAACTTTATAACCAGAAACTTAGACTCATTTACACGTGACCTCACTATTATATATTTACTTAAAGACGAGAAACTTCACGTCTTTTTCTCTGCCACTTCAGCACAAGGCCAACCTTCAGTCACATTAGCTCTTTAGCTTGCGGTACATGTGATGCAAAGAGAGCTCTGGATGTGCCAGCAGACCGTCCACAACATAAGGTTGTGTGTCTGACAGATGCATGACTCAGATGTTTTATCCGTGGCTGAGACCTTGCCAGTCTAGAAATGCTTGTTTTGATTTTAGTTCGGCTGTACATTTACATGCTTCTGGCCACATTCTGTACAAATCTACATGTCATATTAGGGCTGCTTGATTGTGGTAAAAATCATAATCACAATTATTTTGGTCAATATTGAGATAACAATTATTTAACATGATCACATCATGCATTTGGAAAGAAAATGTTGTACATTTTAAAGTTAAATGCGTCAATCTGGTGCACAGAGCAAAATTAAGAGGCAAGATCCATGTTTACTCATTTGTGCCCTAGTAAGCAATTCAATCATACATTGCATAACACTTTGTTCGTATAAATATGAATGGTGATGACTTTTCCAAGCTGATCTAGAGCCGGTTGTGGCGCACCTTCAAGGGAGAAATACGCTTGGGAGAGCTGGTCGCTGCCCCTGACCCACAGAGACAAAACCAGAGCATCAATGCGAAACAAAATGTGGCACAATAATAATAATTTTATGTTGATTTATCTTGTTTTCATATTCGTTGGAAGCCATGATATTAATTTCCCTATGCCATATTTAGTTTTGTTGTAAATACATTGAACTGGACGGAATTATGTGATTTGATTGAGGAAAGTGACACATTATTTCCACCTCCTGAAAACAACTCAGATTCAGCTGTAGGAGAGTCAACAGTTGATGTAATGAGATGAAATGAAGTAGCACTGGATTACATGTATGCATAGTTTGCCCTACGATAGCGATAGCATTCAGACTAGGCAGCAACCTTCCGGTTGTGCCGAGTGAAGCCGATGCGGAAATGTCTTAACTTGCATTCTCTCTACTGGCCAGCAGGGGGCTGAAGTCTGATTGTATAGAAGTCTATGAGGTAAGGACTCTACTTCTCATTTGATTTATTGCCTCAGTAAACATTGTGAACATTAGTTCATGGTCTCAATCTCTAGTTTCAAGTCCTCTGCAAGGTATGCTTTTGGGCGGACTTACTGGGATTGACAGGTCGCTGCGTCTCCGGCGTCTCTACGTCACTCCTCCGCATTTCAAATATGGTAACTTCCGTTCATTGCTTGCAAAAAGAACAACATGGCGATGGCCGTATTCCAAGATGGCGACGGAAAAATCGTCGAACTCGAGGCTTAAATCAACAGTCCATAAATACATTGGTGGCGTCGCGATGACAACGTCCACTTCCTGTATACAGTCTACGATTCAGGCACATTCATGTCTAAATGCTATTGTCTGTCATGCTTGTCATGTTGTTACAGCTATAGTGCCGCTCCAGATTCTTTCCATAATACAAGCTTTGCCTTTTGACCTTTTTTATTGTTACCATTATGTGAAAGGACCATTAGCTGACTATGGTCACGCAGCCCCAGCTGAAGCCCTAAGCCTCCGTACTGTAGATGAAAAGTAAGCAGAAGCTATAGAGACACGTTGGAATAGGCTCTGCCTGGGAAGCTGTGACCAATTTCCCAGAAAGTCTTTCCCATCTTTTATGAAAGATAATCACCGGCTCGAGTATGTGTGTATAGAGACCATCCATACAATAAAACCAGCAAAAATAGCTTCCTAAAATACATTCAGGCTCAACCAGGAATGTCAGCGGCCTCGTAGGGTCTGCCGTTGTGCTCTGATTACTGAATCTGCCACATTCTCAGACTGCAATAACTATGAAAATGTTTGGAGTGACGTCCTCCTTTTTTTTTTTAATCCCTTGTGTCAGTGTGTGTCTGTGTGAGCGTAAACTAAAACCAGAATAATCCACCAGGAAATGCTTCGCTGCAGGGCTGTGGTTTGACAATGTGGAGGAGTTGAGCATCCACGAGGCACAGATGTTGTTTGACTGTAGGTGGGACAAAGAAAAGGGTCTTAAATAGAGGCTTAGTCTTTTATCTCGTACAGTTGTTTAATTTAAACTGCTGCTGTGTCAAATGACATACATACAGTCAAGAGTAGCTGTTGCTATGGCAACACAAAATGGGGACCCCAATAAAAACAAACAATGGTCATACTCCTGGGACTAAAGTCATGAGTAAACCTCTATTATTGCAGCCAAAAATGATGACATAAACTAATCCACCTTGATTTACACTTGTGTGTGTGTGTGTGTGTGTGTGTGTGTGTGTGTGTGTGTCACTGTTTGTTTCTGGTCATCTCTCCAAGCTGATTGCCCAGTCAGTGCAGCAGGTGCCCTCCCCATTGACTGGCATGTTAATCAGGTGGGATTAGGACTAAATTGAGTATGAATGTTATGGAAAATGGTTTGAATTACATGCTAAGCCCCCAATGGCCTGTAATCCGCCCCCTTCGCTTTGGAAGAGTCATCCACGGGGTTAAGTGTGTGTGTGTGTGTGTGTGTTTTCGTCCACGTGCCAACATGTGCCTCAGTGCGAGCCCCACAAATGAGGCAAATCCTAATCGCAATCACATGCACTGTCATCAAAGTTTTTTTTTTGCTCAGGGAATGACTTCATCTGCTTATTGTGGCTCCCCTGGAAAACACACATCAGTTAACAGAAATGTAACTGTTGGGGATGGAGGGAGGGAGAAAAGATGGAAACGGGGACGGTCTGAAAGGCTCGAGGCATCCCCTTGGTGTTTTTTTGAGCGACACGTAATCAACGTGTTTTTCCCCTCTGAGCCACAGACGGCCGGGATGAAGATAAGTCTTGCAAGCAAAGCAATAGATCAGTATCTCAAGGACAGTTTACCCCCACACCCATCACTTTAAACTGGCTTTGGGACAGTTGTTTTTACCCTTTCCCTGTCACTTAGTTCTCACGGCACCTCTTAACCCTCTCTAACACGGTGACGCTTCCCACTCATTGCCTCAGGTGGTCGAGGTTACATAATCATCTTGATTAACAGATGGTAAATAATCCGCACAGAGGACTCAAATCCTTGCTCAGGATAAGAAACAATGTTTTTTTTTATAGCTAAATGCCTTACTGGGATAACTACATAAAAATAGTTGACCAAACATCATTTAATATATGTTATTCCATCACCACAGCGACATATTCCACTTGAAGTCAGCATGAGGCATTATAATGAATTGACTAGTTTGATTCTTAAATCAAATCACTTGAGAACTAATCAGTAGGTAATCCTACAAGTGGCTCTTGTATACAAGAAGGCCCAATGTCTTGGTCACTTTCAGGTGTAAACAGTGTTGTTTCTTCTGAAGCAATAGTCCATATTTTCAGTGTAGACATTTTGCCTTTGAATTTAAGAATCATTTCAAACCAGATGCCATTCAGCTCTATTTTATTAGCAACCATTTGAGTGACGTGTCAAAAACTGACTGCAGGCCAATGGACAAAAAATGTGAGGCATGTGGGCTCTAGGTTTTTGTGATTTGGGTAACTAACCCTATAACATAAATCTGTGTAACTATACAGAGATGAAGCAGGGAGTAGTTGGAAAAGAGCAACGATGCACAGTTAACTTTTCTTGGGCAAATAAACCTCCAAATGATTTATTTTCACAAGCCAAAATACTGATCTCACCGCAGTGTTTCCAGTGTGTGTGTGAGAGTGTGTGCGTGCGTGTGGTGAGATACTCATGTGCCGTGCACCCTAGAGGTGCATAAAGGCAGCTATAAGCACAAAGAAAACTGAACACACACACACATACAGATGCCTCATGAATAGATAGTAGGGTCATTTGAAATAAGTGTTGTCCATGTGACAAGCAGAGTGACTGTCCTCTGTGGAGGAGAGGGGTAATTCTCTTTCACGCATCATTAGCCCTCCTCATCTGCCCGAGTGTGTGTGTGTGTGTGTGTGTGTTTAGCATCTGCCGCAGCCAATCAGAGCTGCTCATCAGTCCTGGACCACTCCAACTCCACATCAGTGTAGGATGGCATCTCATTTCTGTCTCATCTCTGTGTCGGGACCAGACCTCAAGTCTTTTATTTTTCTCTCCCTCCTTTATGTCATTCTCTCTTCTGCCATCTCTCCTTTCCGCTCTGAGTGATAGAGAGACACAATGATAGGCACTCCTGTTTGTGGCTGACTGTCCATTTGGTGTTGGATTTAATTTTTTGGTGTTGCATTTAATTTCTCTCCTCTCATTCAGCAACCTCTGCTGCTGTTATCAGTTGTTGTGCAAAATAGGTTGTAATGGCTGCCAATTTCCTACCTTGGACTGTAACTGAATGAGTTCATGATAATGGTATAATGGGATAAAGAATTAGTTTGCATGCTCCCCATATGCACATAGTGTGAGCCAGATCGTTGTGGTGAACATCTTTCCCTGCCCTCTCTCTGATCTGTTCTATGGGGAACTATACTGATGAATACTGATATTTTTTCCATTTAAAGATGCTCATGAATAGAGCAAATGCTGTGACTCAACGACGATCAACTCAGGCAAACTAAGCTAAACTAAAAGTAGTTTATCTAGTCACATTTTGACTGTGGGCTGTGGACTGTGAGTGCCAGGAACATAATAAGACCACATAAGTTGGTTAATACCATACGTTTCTATGGATGTTGTTGGCAGGTCTCTTTGGGGGAACTCTTTTGTGCACAAGATAATAATACAGAACAACGAGTTTCTACAGACAACGAGTGTTGAACTCATCAGTTAATAAATAAATCACGACAGATGTTGAATCCAATCAAAAAGTTCACATTAGTCGTAATTCAAGCTGCATTTGTTCAAAGGAAATACTTAAATCTTGGATCGGCAACATTGGAGAAACCAGCAATAGTAAGCTAGATTAAAAAATAAATAAAAAGATCCTCGCAAAATACACAGCCAAGTGGTACCAACTGTTTTCCGATGAAAGTAGTTGGCAGCACTATCTTCAAAGTTGCTGAATCAAGCAAGAAAGCCACACTGGATGCCCATCCCGTTAGGCCTCCCTCTGAAGCCCCTCCCCCAAAATTCTAACTATGAACTTAAATAATGAACATGGCTCGTACTTACAGCTGTCAAGCTAGCAGCTTGTGGAAGACTCAAGAGGAAGACGATGAGTGCATGGGTAGAATAAATGCAGGAAGCAGGTAGGGCATCCAATCATGTCATTTATTTATTTATTAGTTTCAGGATGTAAAGAATAAAAAGAAGAACTTCAACAAATATAACAAAAAAGGGTTTCTAAAATACATTACCCACGCTAGCGAGCGTGTTTTTTGGCCAGAAACAAACAGGATGTGTGCCAGAATCGTACAAACTGCAAAACCCTCATTGCTCTGTGTGGAGGCCCTTTCAGCCACTAAGAAGAAGCAGAAATGTGCTCTTTTGTCATCGTGTCTAACTTGGTTGTCCCAGATATGGAAATGGGCCGTGTCTAAAAAGAATCCACCCATGGCGTTGAGTGGCCTTATAGGCTGTTAGCACAAACATCTTTGCTGGTGGAGAAGCTTATTTAAAAAAAGAGATTGTCGACGTAGAAAGAGTTGGATCCCTTTTTAATTTGGATCAGCAGAGGTGTGGAGGATGCTGTCATACTCCTGCTGAATTTCCTACGAACATCTGGAGGGCTAATTGGCTGATGCCAGACTTAATTTTGTTGACTTTTCATCAGCTTTCGAAACTATCTGCCCACACATGCTGGCTGATAAGATGCTGTCATATTTCTCTCAAGACAGAAATCTTGTGGGATGGATGATAGACTTCATGACTAACTAATCCCAATAAGTAAAAAAAAACAGAAAGCTGTTTTCCTGAGCGCTTGTGTTGGTTTGAAGTTCTCAATCTTTCCTCTCTCTTCCTCCTTACAGCAGCTTGACACTTCAATAAATGCAAATGGTATCAGTCCAACGCTAGTTGATAATCCTCTGCCAGGTGGCCTGCAGGGTTTAGACTTGAGGGTTTTGCTGTTCTCCAGGAGAGAGGGATTGAGCTCTGGCAGTAAGGCTTCACTCTCTCATCTCTGTGTTTACCTGGATGTCCATCTGTTTGTCTGTGTATCTATCAGGGCATCACGCTTGTGCAGTCAGAGTTCGAGTCAAGTTAGCAAAACCCTCCAAATCAATCAAAACAAACTAGACAGCAGGAGTGACTCTCTCCCGGTGCGGAGCCAAAAGTTAATCAGAGTTTAGCTGGTGGCTGCTGCTGATTTTGAAGTTGCACTCGTCGTTGATCCAAGGCCAACTTTCAGAGCGACTGTACAGCCATATATCACACAGCACCTAAGTATAGTGCTGCCGTGACACCCAGCGACATACTTACTTGTCACCACTGCATCTACTGATCCATCACACTATTCTAAGAGCGTATCCTGTATAATGGCCAGAGTGGAGCAACAACAACCACAGCTCATCATTGTGTCACACTGACCCACTGATGTGTTAAACTTCTGGTCACCAGCCAGGTTGGAAAGGTTAGCTTTGAAGATGTATTTCCTTCACTGTCTCATTGTGCTGCACTGCTAAAGTGGTGATTAGTAGCAAATCTCGATCAAAAGGATTACTAATATTATTCTGGTCACGTGTTCTGTTCCCTGATTTTTGGCCCTCATGGTTTGTTTTATATATATTTAAAAAAACCAGAAGCTTACTATTGATCACTTTTATTGATCACGATACATGTTTGTGATCAGTTTTATCTTAAACCAGAAATATCTTTTCTTTCAAAATGAAATCATACCATATAAATGAAACAATAATTGATACATGTTTGTAATTACTGCAGGTGAATAGGTTCCACCATTTGTTTGAAATTGCAAGTTCCAATAACTATTCTTGAATATTGAAGTGATTAACCATTACCCACTTCCAAGGGCCTGTTGTCTACAGTCCACCTCACTTCTCTCTAAAGCTCTTCATGTACAGTAGGTCCTGTATGTTCGTGGCCTCCCTGTAAACTGTCTCATCAACACCCCCTGGGCCTTTCTCGGCGACTGGAAGTTGATCCTCTACTTCTAAATAGCTGTTAGTAAGTTTATTCCTCTGCAGCGGGTCACCGTGTGATCGATGAGCACCAGTTGGCTCTGTCACTACCACTAAGACAGTGATGAAGAGCCTTGATCCAAGCTGTTATCCCAGAAATGCATCAGGAAACCAATACATAACCAACAGTGAATTGTCTGTACGCTCACACGTAGCATGCAAATTCTGTTTAGTGCCAAGTGCTAAATAATTGATATGGTGATAAAACTATTTTCCTTCTGGAGTCATTTCAGCAGTTATGGCTGTTGTGGAGGCAACAGCGGACTGTTTTGTTATTAATAGCCCGGTAATTGTGAGTGGCAACCTGATTGATTCACTTCACTTCCTGTGAGAGCAATTGACGACCCACACACGCATCTCTTACGCGATCATGCAAATGTGTGTTCCCTCACACACACTTTCTCACACAGTGTTAAAAGTGTCTGCTACAGAATTAGCCTACTTTAACAGTGTTAATGTGTTCCTCGGGGTCTTTTACGTGCTGATAGGGGAAAAAAAGGGGGAAGATGTGCCAGCGATTGTGAAGAGGGAGAGGGGAAGGGTGAGTGTGCTGGTGCGTGTAGGTGTGTGTTGTAGACATACAGCTGGTACTTTTAGCACTACATCATTTCAATACACAAAGACATGCTGCAAGGTTTTCCCCCATGAGCCTGATCTGACCCCAAACTTAGCAGCTCCCCTGACCTTCTCACATAAGATATTAAACTGGCAACATGCTCGACAGCACAGGCCCCAATAAGGTTGGCGTGTGTGCTGCGCCAAGTGGAGAGAGTAAGACATGATTAGTAGCTGTTCAGAGATGGATCTGGTCACAGTGCAAGGAGGAACGTTAAGGGGCAATTTAATTGGCCTACAGAGTTCAAAGGTTAGGCTAGTTTGTCTGACCGGTGTGTTTGCTATGGAAGTCTGTGTTTGTTGCTGTAATTGCACTTTAACAATCATAGCACAACTACAGACTAGACATGTTTCTCTGCACCGAAAGATTGCATGTGATACCACACAGACACAGACGTTACTGAAAGCTGCCTTATGACAGGGAATGTGTGAATGTGTTTTGCTGTGCCTGCTCTCTGTAGCTCGTCAACTGAGCTCCGAACGGGTTTATGGCCCTTTTTTTTGTGTGGAAAGCATCCAAACACAGAATGTGCCTGTAGTCTTTCTGAGGGAGCTTTAACAAAGCAGATACACATCCTCATCAAAGATTTGGCACGGACGGTACGCAGATTACGGGAGCGTGCCCAGTGCCATTCACCCTCAACCCTCACTCCCACTGCGCTTCATCTCTGCCTCTAGTTTGGGATTCTCTGCAGGGGCAGCCAAGTGCAGCCTCGCTCTGATTGGCACGTGGGGAGCGCAGGCTCAATCACTTGCTCACAATGCGACCGTAGACCTGATTATAATCTCCGCCATACATATGCAGCAGATACACAGGGTAGCATTATGCAGTTCCTAAATGTGACGCCTGTTCAACATGGTGCAGGAATAAAACAAACTGTAGTCATTTAAATCCTGCAATAAAATGGCAACGCTTCCACTAAGTGCAACAGCTGTGTTCATCAATGACTGTGTTGTCTGAAGTGCAAATCTAAAATCTGAATGAAGTACTTTTAAGGTAACTCTGCCTATTTCTTAGCTGATGCGTGGCTTGAATCTGCAAAGCGCGCTGCAGCTCGCGCAGATTCACACTTGAACTCTAATACATCCCCATGCAATGGACTTCCCTGGATCTGGATTAGGTATACATATATTAGACTAAATTAGATCATTGGATTAGATGAAATCAGAGATGCAGACGTGGTAAAGCCAAAGAGCTGTACAGGCGTGGGTAACAGCGGGGATGGACACATGGCCCGAGAGCTGTTTGTGAGTCTTTGTGGTGGGTGAAGTGCATGGTGATATACAGTATGTGTGCTGTTGTGGAAGCTCCATTGCAGTGGTAAGTGTTAATGTGTTTATAGGTCCAACTGAAATGAACTCAGCAGGCACTGTATGCGTCACTACCTTTTATTCAGCACGTCAGTCTTTTTTGCAGCATTGTTCTCCTTTTCACCTGATTTTCTCTCCCATGGTTGCACTGCAAAAAGGCAATTCAAGAAAGTCCGATCACATTTCAACAAAATGAAATCTAATTTAAGGTTAATAATCGTTTCAAGCACTATTTGCATGAAATTATTACATTTTCATGGTGAAAGTATGCCAGACAGTAATAACAGCGTATTTTTTTTTCTTTTGTCGAACCTGTCAAAAGCACAGTGTGTTTCAAAAATAACTAAGAAAAATTAAATAAAATGGTATTGTTAGATTAAAAAATTTAGTTCACTTAAAGCAGATCTTAGAACCGGGAGAGTGAGCAAGCCCTAACTTAAGAGGACACAGATCGCCGAAGTTTTACTAGCTGGACGTAGTGCAGCACTTAGAAGCTAAAGAGGCAGATATCTCTGATATGCTCTGTGGATTCCAGATGTTTAACTGTAGGTGTTCATATGTAAGTGTTGTGTTCACAGCCCATTCTGCAGCTAGCAAGTGGCCAAATAAAAGTCATTTTTTATCACCCTGCAGCCAGATTTGTATGCATTATGATTTCAGGTTGAACGTGGTATCTCAGGAACGCCTGGAGGGAATTTCTTCAAATTTGGCACAAATGCCCATTCGGATTTAAAAATGAACTAATTAGAATTTGGTGGTCAAAGGTCAGAAAACACATTGTCGACCATAACTCAATAATTCATTTGATAACTATAGCAATTTTACACAAATGTCCAATAGGATAAACTTGGATGTAAACTGCAACTTGACTGGTAATTGGAGGCGAAGCGGATTCTAGCAATTGCTCTTGATTATAAAATATGTAGCTTGGACTTCGAGGGAATTTTTTTGCATTGTACATACGGAACTTGTCAGGTCCGCTCTTCACCATTATTCTTATACTACTTTCAGACACTGAACTCATCTTCCCAGCATCTATACTTATATATCGCGTCACCACTAATCATTTATTTTTCTTTGTTGTGTGTCTCTGTGACTAGCATGGCAACATAAATGACCAGTACTCTCAGTTCTGGGCAAATAATCCTTCCTCTTGTCGGATCTGGCACTGGGGGTGTGACAGCGACTGATGGATGCAGAGGCAGCTTATTGGCAAGGACAGCTTGCATGCCAGCATCAACACCATCGTTGATCCCTGGATAATACGGTTGGATACTCACTCTTAGATACCACAACACACACATGCACTCACACATACACACACACACACACACACACACACACACACACACACACACACAGATAGACACGTGCAGCTGAATCACACTCGCTCACCCACATGCTGAAACAGCATTTCAGCAGGAGCATTTGGGCTATTGATCTCCCTTTATTGGGACAACCCTGCCTTTAGTCTTTCTTTATCACTGATGTGTGTGTCACTTTGTCTGTGTGAATACGTTTAGTTTAATGTCGTGTGTCTCGTTTGAAATCCCAGCTCCTCTACTGTATCTGAAGGCAGCCATTTCATTTCCTTTTTCCAGGAAGAAAAAATATCCACATTTGATGCCAAACGCTTTGAGTCGAAGTTGCTTGTCTGTTTGTGTGCTAGTTGCATAAATACCCCCCTTACTAAATTACATTTGTTTACAATGGAGCACGCAATTTGTCAGTTTGTCTAACCACATGTGAGGGAGATTGACTCCTCTCTCTGTGTCTAATGAATTTCCTCCGAAAGGACTAACGTCATTAAGGATAGGTAGGGATGAAGCTAATGCAATCAAATTTCCTTGCAGTAATTACAGCTATTCCCAGCCGGGCCCAGATACGCCACAGCGATGAGAAGAAGCAGCTCATTAGGAGTGCTTGTAAGCAACACAGCGCCGGCATCAATGGAAGCACCTTCCTCCGTTGAAGGTGTCATGAGGTAGATTCAGTGAGTGGAAAACACATGAGATGGGTTGAATCTGGCGGCGCAAAATGTTGCAAAGTTTTATGTTTTTTAATTGGGCGGGAGGACCTGTCGGTGTCTTCGTGCAACATCTTACTCTCCCAATCTGAAAGTGTGTGTTTAGTTTGCAGCATGAGCAGAGGAGGAGGGGGTGTGAGGTGATATATACAACCTTTAAGCAACGTCATTTACTTATGGCGTGTGCACAGCTGTATCAATTGCCACTGGGCTTCATTCAAAGGAAATCCTACATAGACTCTCTTTTTATTCATGGGATTAAATGTGCTTTACAGAACATCATCTTTTAAACAAAATATGCACATGAAACACATGCAAATTATTCAAAAGCGTGTTTGGGTGGAAACCAGCCCAATCTAAGGGTTATTCAACACTGAGTAGGTGTGGCTGCTAGGGGGCTCTCATGATAATGGATAACAGACCAAAACATAGGGGCAAAAATGTTGAAATGAAATTTATACTGCATGTAATTATAACATTCATAATTGTAAGCACCATTATCAGTGTGTGACGTGTTAATATTAAGAATATCTTATTTTTATTTATACTTAATTCATTCTATAGAATACAGTACCTGTAGATGCATCACTGGGTTTGATCCTATTCATGTTAACATCTATGCAAGCGACTTTAATCAACATTTTTATAAAAAACAATGTATCAAATGATAAATCAATTTGTAATAGCTGGTTTTAATTACCAGAAGCAGAAGATCTCCCTCTCAAATCTGGAAGGCTAATTCATGAAGTCAAACAAAATGTCCCAACCAGCATACTTCAAGCAATTTTCAAAATGTATCGTCTAGAGCTGTCACCAGAGTGTGCACTATAAAAGCATCACAAAGGCATTTTTAAACCTGGAGTGACAGATTCAAAGCAGAGCACTGACTTGTGAGGTGATGTACTGTCCAAACCAGAGCTGCCTCTCTGTTGTCTGCAGAGTGCATGTAATACCAGTTTGTCACACAAGCTGTGTGGGGAAAATTGCATGGTTTTCACTGGAGCTTGTGCGGATTGCTATTGGAACGTATTAGACAATAATTGCATTGGTGTTTAGAGAAGGAGATGTGTTGATAGAGGCACATCATTCATAGTTAGCTTATTTTATCATTTTAAATATATGCAGGATTAGAGTCTCTTATCTGAAAACAAAAATCCATCTACCCTCCCTGCAAAATCTGTGTCCTGTCAGCTCTGAATTAACGCCGTTCCCCAGACGTCTGACAGAGCAAACAACACCGTCTGTATATCGACACTGATACGGCTGCTTGTAAATTTATGGTCAATACAAACTCAGGGTAAAGACTTTCCTCTGGGATGCTGGACGGAAATTGTCCGGCGTCAGTTAGAGTAAAAGTGGAAGCCAGTGCTAGTCAGTACTAATACTTCTGAAAGATTCTCTGAACCATGCATGTTGGCAAATGTCCTTGTTGCTTCTTCTCAATCTGGTCATCAGAATACCTCGGCATACGCCAAGCACTCTCAAAGTGCCAACGTTTTGTGTAACACCTCAGCCAAAGGCTGCCTCTTGGAACGAAGACGACCACGACATGTTGTTCAGATGTTACAGATTGAGTCACATGTTTGCTGAAGAAGGCAGAAACTGACAAGCGGTTAACAGCACTGGCACGTTTACGTTTTTACTCAAAGCACACAAAATAAAAACCTCCTAGATAGGACTTTGGGATTTAACATGTTTACCCTGCAGAATGAAGTTTTGTGTCTCTTCTTCTGAATGTGCAGTTTGTGTGTGTGTGTGTGTGTGGTGTGTGTGTGTGTGTCTGTGCGTGCATGCATGTTGTGGCTGAGCCTGGGTTTGTCCATGTCTAAGTATATCTAGTGTTGTATGGAACCTCTCCCAGTGTCTGTGGTTACTCCAATACTGGGCAGTTCCCCAGATGAGTTTGTGGTGAAATGTGAACAAGGCGAATCTTTTCCTGCATGGGCTAACTTTAGCACGCTTGTGGCAGATGGATGTTTGAATAGTAGTGCAAAAACTGGACTGGTCTGTTTTTTTGTGGTTGAAAAATGAATAGGGAGTCGGCAGTGCAGTGGGTGCTGTGTGCCTTTTTGTAGATTGTGAAAGCTGGCGTCCATGAAGGGAAGTCCAATAAAATATGTAATATAATAATAACAACGCAGTGGGGAGAGACGAGGCACACAGCTAGCTCTTGTGAGAGGCAACATTCAAGGGAAAACAAATGTAGTAAATAGTTGTAGTCACAATGCAAACATTTGATCAAGGGGCTTTTTAGGGGATGAATAATACCCCTGGGACTGAAATGTTGCTGATGTGCTAATAATGTGTAACCCATTTGATCCTTTGTCTAATAAAACCTATAGAGAATATGTCGCAGACACCTTAGTAGACTGAAGCACTTAAAGATATTCATGCAGTTGATCACTAACAATTCTGGGGTTAGACATATGATTTCTTTTTATATTGCCAAACAGCAATATGCATATGATTACATGCAGATAAGCAGATGTTTCCTCCTCCTATGATAGATGTACTCATCTATCTAACTCATTCACCACATTCACAAGGCTCCATTCATAGCATCTTTTCTACATTGCTCCATCAAGTACCACTTACATTTAAATGTTGAACAGAGTTTAATAGAATTTCGAAGAAAAGATTAAACTGCACTTCAGGGCCGATGTAGCCAGAAGATTGCCCTTTCTATGTTTTTTATTCATCGTTATTCATCGTTTTTTTTTTTGTCAAAACAGTTATTCTGCATAATTTGTTACCCCAAAGGGGATTTGCAATTTTGTACAATTCATATAAGACGTTATACATGATTAGGCTATTGAGCATGTTGTTGTCCTTTGAAACAACAAGCATGCACGCTTGCACATGCAGCCACAGACATTGTGTTTGTGCTCACACACAACCACGTTCAAAGAGTGAGAAAGAGAATCTGTCTTTCACACAATTTCAGACCATCCGGCACAGATTAATAGCTGCTCCCTGGTGGCTGCATGTTGGTGCTGTGAAAATATATCAGACTGAGAACAAGCAAAGAAGTCAGGGGTGAACAATACAGACACGCACGCTGTGTGTGTGTGTGTGTGTGTGAGAAAGAGGGCGAAATGTAACTGCTTGTTGACTGTGTGCTCAGCATGGAAGAGGAAAACAGCATAAGAGGTTGAACAGCAAACTCCAACACTCATAGGGGGAGGTTGATGAATAAAGCCCAGCTAGAGTCAGTTGACCTGGGACAGGTTGGACACAGTCCTGGCAGTAAAACTTAATTTGGTTGACATTTACATTGTTAACCCATTAATGGCGAGTTTTGAAGTGAGCTAATTGAGCTTTGTTGTAGTGCAGTTTCTATCATCCGAAAGAAAGACAATGCTTGCTCTACACTCGACTCTAATTTGCTCCAAATATATAAAACATAAAGCACCCCACAATGTGTGTTTGCATTGGACTGGGTGTAATTTCCTAAACTAGTGTACATTTATCTACATAAGCTCAAACATTCTGGGACAAAATGATCCATAAAATTGTTAACCTTTGCATATCTTTTCCATCAAGGCATTTATGCACTAGATGGAACAGATATGAACCTTCATTGTGCCTGTTTTTCTGAAATGTAAAATTGGTGTCTTGCCCCTTCTAACTCGCCTCCCCCCTTTCTCTTTTATGCTCTAAATTCTTGTTCTTTCATCTTTTCTAATACCTTCTGTCTGATTAGTGTCCTGACCTGCACAGGCGTACGCACATATGCAAGCGCACCCACACTCGGCTACACAAACAAACGCCTCAAATACAGCCTCAGTGATAGGATCAGTGTCATGCCGTATAAATTTCCCCCGGTGAAACACTGACACACTCGTGCACAAGCAAACACACGCACACAAGTAAACACCCCACACAGACACACAGACACACAGACACACATAATGTGAACAAATGCCCTCCCTGTGTGTTGCCAAAGAGCTGCTGCAAACAAAGATTAGAGAAAACACATCAATTTATTTGCCACTGCATTTTATTTACTCTCGTTCTGGAGCCGGTGGGGACAGGGCCTGCAAACACTCGGTCCAAGCTTTCGACTCCAGCCAGCCGCAGTATGGAAGTAACTTCTTTTCCAATAAGCACATAACTAATTCCTGTATAATTATTCACTCATTAGAGAACCGTAGCCTGGACTTGACATATTCAACACCGATACACTGGACACAAAGACATGGAGCTTCAAAGACTTCGGGCCCGTTCTGTAGTTGCAGCGGTGATGACAGTAATGATACTTTGATGATGCCAATTAAACAAGTGCCTTTATGCTCTCTCCACAAATCACTCTCTCACTTTCCATCGCTGACCTGATGTAGTGAAATGCCTCGAAGCTCTGGTTTATTTTGAGGAAAATTCTGCTCCCTACCCACCTAATGCATGTCAGACAGGTAAACCCGCCTGCAGTCATATCCCTTACAGGCCTCACTGTCAAGACTGCTTCATGGTGAGGAATGCTAACTATTGACATCTTTGCATCTAATTGTTTAGTGGAGGGGCTTTTCCTCAAACTACCTTTTCCTTCCCGCAGGTGAAATCATTTGTAACCCCTCCGAGGCAGTGTATACAGAATAAGTGTGCGTGCTCTGGCTGCTGCGATGCTTGTCGGCTTGAATGGATTTCATTTTTTGTCGATTGTTTATACTGCCAAGGTCAGCCCATGTGTTCTGGGCAGCAGAGGATATATTTAGCCATGTCAAAATGCTTATTTCTGCATGTTCCCTGAATATCCTCACTCATTGTTTACAGAATCCAAGGGCACCTTATGTTTGCGATTGTGCCTGTGACTGTACACACGCATGTGAGGAGTGTGCTAGCATCTTGCTAACAGTTTGTATTGTGTGATCACGCGACCTGGCGTGTCTCATTGGCTTGCACTTGACATCCCCCCTCTTATCAGTGTGATTTAGGAGCTGCTAACACGCGTGCAGTGTTTGCACGGGTCCATCTGGAGGCCAGATCCTGCCTGCACCAGGAAGAGCCAACTGTGGCCAGGGTGGATGGGTGGTGGTGCTCGTCGCGGTGGGTCGGTGGTTAGAGCTGGTCTGAGCTGGGGAAAGTGCTGTAGTATTTCAGGATCAGTGAGCAGCAAACACAAGATCATAAATAGAGTTTTTATTGCTGAGCTGCTATGCCGGTTGAGCCTGGGTCTTTCACCAAGATCACAGCAGTGATTGATGGTTCCCATGTGCCGAGGGAGGAGGGTGTGCGGTGTAGGCAGAGGGACACATCAAACAGCGGAAACAGAGGAAACAGCGGACATGGCCAAGGCTGGCAGAGCCTCCCGCCCTCACTCTCCTCCCCCAGGGTTACCCCCTGACAATCTCCTGTCCTGTGTCAGCCTACAGATCTCTGTGTGCAGACACAGCGTGGGCTCTTGTCTCACACAGCTTCTACCTAGAGCTGAATGAGTCTTTAAACTTTCTGCAGGCTATTCGGTTCAAACACACACACACACACACACACACACACACACACACACACACACTACGCACAGGTGAAAGCTGCAAAAACATCCATTCATGCAGGGGGATTCACAGCCACCGGACACAAAAGTTGCACATCCTTTTCACTCTCCAGGTACCAGACACTTCAGGGTGTAGGACACCCAGAGTGTTGGGTGGTAGAAATATCCTCATGGCATACATTTGTGTCTCCCGCCAACAGCGCTGCTGTACCAGCAATGGACATGATGATGAACACCTTTTTTTTTTTTTCAAGTGAGTCCTGCAATAGATTGAAAATATGAAATCTCTGTTTAAAAAGCTTCCTTGTAGCTCTGTAACAATGCGGCTAACATTCAACATGCAAATGGTGTAAATATGCAGTAAAGTAAGCTTTATTCCTTCATTTCTGCAGAAGGTTAAACTGTATCACAAAAAGGCAAGCATGAAGTCGAGATCCACTCTTGAAGGCGAGACACCCTGCTTTTCATCCACCAAAGCACAAGCCATCTTTGAGATCGTCTTATACATACGCGCGTTATAAGAACTGTCCGTTAGTGCAAGGTGATAGAGGACTGAGGCGTGTAATATGCTCTGTATGGTATGTTCTGCAGGTCTTGAAGATTTTTTGTTTTGACAACCATGCTAATTTTGGGCGGCTAGCTGTGCAGTTTGGCAGCAGTGTGAGTAGGTTGCGTGGTTAAGGACCACAGAGATTTTTTTTATTCGGTGCCAGAGAGCAGCTTTTGAGAAAATATCTGATGGGGCCTCTTGAGTGCTCCCAGATTGGCAACGTGAATAGCAGCTTTCATGGAGGCTGCTCGCCCTAATGTGTTTTTGAGCACTGTGTGTGTGTGTGTGTGTGTGTGTGTGTGTGAGAGCGTTGTCATGCATGCATGTATGTATGTATGCATCATAGACCCCACTTTACTTTGGTGTGCGTGTGTGTGTGGGTGTGTGTGTGTGTGTGTGTGTGTGGTGGGGGTGGGGGTGGGGGGGGAGTTTGTGTGTTTACATAAATAAAAAGGCAGAAAGCCAGCAGCTGAAAGCCACAGCTGGGTATATTTCAGGGACTGTTTTCCGATGGTGATGTCTCAATCCTTCCCAGAGCTACCGTGGACGCACCTTTTCATTTATTTATAGAGACAGTAGCTGCATGTGAAACAAACAGCTCTTCTCTCCTGACAAGGCTTCTTCTCCGCCAGAGACTCCTCCATGGAAAAACGGATTCAAGCCGATGCCCTTTTTGACAGAAATGTCACTTGGCTTGTTCGTCTCTTTTGATGTCACTATCCGGCTTATTGCTGCCCCATATATCCAGGTGTTCACACGTATTCGTAACCCCGCTGTTGTAATTTGAACCTTAATGTCAACAGACATCATCAGAGCTGTTTCATGAACCCCTGCACTCCCAGTTGGTATCCTGTTTGCCAATCTGACTCAGTCACCGCTTGGCTGAGATCCTCCCCAGAGGCAGCCGGGCTGCTGCTGCAGGACTTTGGTGTACAGGGGTGCTCAGGCAGCAAGCAGGCACGCAGTCATCACAAGCGAAGCAGCTTGTCAGAGGGGTCTCACTGGTCCTCAGAGATCCACACTGCGACACTCTGTCTCCCCCAAGTGGTGTGTCATTGCACCCCAGGACCACCACCACTTGGACTTCCCACTGCACAGTGTGATCATGTACACATTTGTGCCCAGTCTGTCTTTTGTTTTCGGATGTCTTCATTTTTCATTTGTGTGTGTGTGTGCGTACACAGTGCAGGTGTCACTTTGTTCTGAGGGTGCTGACAAGCATATGACAGACAGGAATGAGGTCAGATGCCACACACTCCCTCCACAAAGCTTTGGGAATCGGGGGTATTTTTGCCCGCGTGTCCTCGGTGGCTATCAGGTTTTAACAGACTGGCTTTGTATGCTGGGTGAGCCAGGTCATGCCAGGAAAATGATACCGCCATCCACAGGAGGCAGGGCACACAGCCTCACTCTGTTCCATGCTGTGTTGCACATGCTAATGCTCGGGTGCTTCAGAAAGGAAGGGAGCATCCAACATATGTACTCTGAAAAAAGCTTTTTGAGCATGGAGTGGTATGACACCTGAGCTGTGAAGTGAAGCTCTAAGCGATACTAGTCTTTTCTCCTGTCCACTCCGTTGTTCATCCTTTTGTATTCATCCTGTCCTCTTCCTCCATCACAGGTATGAAACGTCCGTTCAGCCCATCAGCTCTGCCGAACAACGAGCTGGACAGGAGGGGGTTTGGCGCCAGGCCGGGAGTGCAGATGGACTGCGAGCCTTGCTGCGACACCCAGGATGAAGGTTTAGTACCAGATGAGCAGTCACCAGGGGGAGCCCTGCCTTCTGCACTCTGCAGACCCAAAAGGGAGCGAAAGCAGCGGAGCTACACTTTGTGCGAGGTTTGCAACATCCAACTCAACTCAGCCGCACAGGCCCTGATCCACTACAACGGCAAATCCCACCAGAAGAGAGTCAAGCAGATCAGCAATGGCAAGGTGCCAAGTAAGACAGGTAGGCCTGGAGCGCCACTCGACTGACCACAATGTTAGCTTATTGTTACGAAATCTGATGTACATGCAGAACATCGGATGAAGTGCTCTGCCTCTGGATTTTGTAGCCCTGTCCCAATAGAGCCATCCACATTAACAGAATCCCACACACTGTTCAGAGCACACTGTCCCCAGCCCCTGTGTACCAATCCCCCCTACTTGTATTCAATAGAAGTCAAACAAATGCAATTCTATTTGCTGAAATGTGTTCAGACAATGCCTTGGGCTGATGAACAAGCACACACACACACACACACACACACCAGTTGAGGAGCAGAGCTGACTGAAGTCAGCAAGTGAGACA
This sequence comes from Pholis gunnellus, assembly GCF_910591455.1. NCBI lineage: Eukaryota > Metazoa > Chordata > Actinopteri > Perciformes > Pholidae > Pholis > Pholis gunnellus. The sequence goes on from NC_136544.1 coordinate 8,153,606, forward strand.
CTAATTAAATGTTGGTTTTGTTTGATGGTTGTGTTCCTGGGAGTGATGCGGATGGAGTGAAGTTGGACATTTTTGTCATTCTAGTCACAGCCTCGATTAGGACTTCGCTCCGGGGGAATCAGTCTCTCTGTTAAGTTTGACTCGTTCACACTCCCGGCCTCTCTTTTTTGCTCTTTTTCCAGCCTTGCTACAATGACGCACACAAGTATGGTAAAGGAGAGTAGGCGGGCGGACAGGCAGACAATAAGCTAACATAGCCTGTTAAAAAAGAATCAAGCCGAGATAAACAATTTGGAAACCCAGTTCAAGCTCATATTGACATATGAGTAGATCTTTAGCAGCGACAGGTTGACTGAAGACTGAGACACAACAGTGGATTGTGTCTCAGCGTGGCAGGTGTCTGAGCTGTTAGACGTCTTTCTATAACCAATCACATGGCCTACACTGTCAACAGCAAACAGGGCTTCGTAGATAATTTGGTCTGATGCATGTGTGCTTATATCTGGCATTTATGTGTTTCTGACGTCTGTGTTCTTGAAAGAGCTTAACAGTATTTGAACCGACCCTATCTGAAGAAGGCCTTTGGGAACATCAGGATATAAAATCCTTCAAAGCGAGTGAAATAATCTCATCCCAGCGGTGGCTCTATGTGGTTAAATGTCAAGCTCTGAAAAGATTTTTCTAAGGCAGCACTGGACTGATGCTAAAGGCATTAGGGATGTTCAATGGTTACATTTTTAAGATAGCTGGGGAAATCCATGTGGGGTCAATATACCCCTGAGCAAGGCACTTCACCACCAACACCAAGAGTAAAGGGCAGTTTCTATAAAAGCTCACAGTATTTATTTCTCCAAATGTCTTGTTGTAGCATCTGAAGTAGGTCTTAAAAGAGCAAAAAATGTTCTGTGAAATAGAAATTGATAAAGCCATTAAGTGCATTCTTAAAGAACTGGAATTCCCTGAAGCTGATGTCTGAGAAATGCAGTTGGAAGAGCTATTCGTGAAACCCGCTGCAGTGCTACTTTAACAGTTGCATAATAGATGATGCATTATTTGTCTTCCAAATACGTTCTCCTAATGCTTTTGAAAATAATGGATAAGTTATTTGGACAACACTGCTTGCCTGAAATTGTGTTTGTAAAGAGAAAACGTTTCTTGCATTTACATCATTTTGTTGTCACTTTTTGCAACTTTTCTAGAGAAAGTGTGTTCAGAATTGGTTCTGTTCATTATTTCTAATGAGCACTTTTCTTAGGATTTCCTTGTTGGGAAGCGATTATATTACAAAGACAGGGGTCTACAACTGTTGTACCCGTGGACAGGCTAAAAGTGAAGGTTAACAGTCAAGAAGCAGTGTGTTTTTTTAATTTTACATTTATATGCACCGAGTAGTTTGAATCTAAGGATGAATGATTAATCAGTGGCTCTGAGTCTCTTTTTTGTATCTATGTCCTTTCAAGGGAATGATGAGATGTTGCTGTTCTCACGCTGTACTCTCAGTGAAAGTACTGAATTAAGAACATGGTAATTCATTGTGTTTCAGCTCAGTGTATAGACATGACTTTTTCAATACGCTGACATATGATGGTCATATAATGACCTTTTCACAAACATGGCCTACATACATCAACCTGGCAGTAATGTCAAGGTGCCTTCAGTTGCCTATGACTCTTTCTGTGATTGCTTGATCTAGTTTATTTTTTTATGAGTATGAGATATTGATTTATCTCAGAAGTTCCATGCAGCACCTAAGGACTTTGTTAGGCAGCTTTCATGACAGTCGATCACATCACTATTTTAGTCGTGATTCATCTGACAATAGAAACACCAAAAATGTGTCAACGAAAACATGTGGCTCTATTGATGCAGAAAGATAACGATCACAGAGGAGAGCAGTGTGTCACCGGCAGTGATTGTAGCATTTAGTTGATTGCAAAGCAAGAAGAGGAGGAAAAAGAGGACGTTTAAACATATTTGTCAATGTGGGCAGCACGACTTTTTAGAAATTGGTTCTGAAAATGCAAGTGTTGACAGAAAACCTTCGACAGTAAACGGTGCTTTCAGATTTATCTCCATTAGTGTGGTCACAGCCTGAGATCAGCACATATGCTGATCTCAGGCTGAAAATTGGGTTTTAGCGGCTGTGCAAAAAGTGCTTAGGTCCTACTTTTTGGCGAGAACTTCTACTACACCCGTGAGTGGAGTATTTCTGACGGTTTTGTGTGCTTATGGGCCTATGGAAAATGATGGACATGCATCTGTCTTAGGTGTGTCTGCATGGATGCATGCATATCTTGTGCATGAATAAATACATGCATAACATACACAGAAATTAGTGTATTATCCTCTTCACATGACACAGAAATATGCATTCATCTGTTCACACGCATATACTGTACAAACATACACAACTGCACAGCATCTAAGGCCCTGCCGCTGTTTGTTCTAATCAGCCCTCATCCGCGGCGTTTGCCTGATTCAGCATGTTTGGGTGTGCAGCAGAGGCAGCCGCTGAGATGGAGCTGTCCGCCATGGCCAACCGGTGATTGCTCCGTTTTAATGCAGTAACTCCTTAATTTTCAACTCCACCTGACTGCAAACCAAATTAGCTCAAAGCAAAGCAAAGGACAACCTTTCCACTTCTGATAGTGATTCAGTGGCGAGAGAATGGTGGGCTACTTTGTTTAGATTGTGTCTCCCCGAGGCTGTCTTAGGGTTTTCTACTGTGATTACAAACTAATCACTTCTTACGGTAGCACAGAACACAGGTCAGCTCGCTATTGGCTCTGGTCTTTGCTGTGTGTTCAAGTGCAACCTTTCGCAGAAGAAACGATGAGACGCAAAGTGTTTCCCAAGTTGCTTTTCCCTGCGCTTACTGTAGCTGCAGCAGAGCGGCAAGCACGGAACAAACTTCATAGATTCTTTAATACACGTGTTCTCTAAATTACCCTTTTTGGTACACTGCTGTGATGCAGACTGCATATATGGAAGTTTGTGCGTATGTATTCATGTGTTGTTTGTGTGGCGCAGGGACTGCTGAACTGTTGTGTTGTGCAGATTCTCTCTGACATGCAGTCACAACCACACAGGCTTATCTCTCCTCACCTTCTGCTGACTCCCTCAGGCAGCCAGCCCCTGCTGTGTCCTCAGCTCCACCACAGCTTCTCTCTGTGTGTGTGTGTGTGTGTGTGTGTGTGTGTGTGTGTGTGTGTGTGTGTGTGTGTGTGTGTGTGTGTGTTTACGTATGCGTGTGTGCGTGCATCCTGCATGTCTGGTTCAGATATTTTTAGGATTCTTCAATGCTGCAGAGTCTGTAACTTTTGCTGTGGAAACATAAATACGTGCTTCGTTGCCTCTGTGTTTATGTCAGCCCCCATATGTACAGTAAGGCATCCGTGCTTGGATCTTTTTCTAGGTTTATAGGTTCCTTGAACAAAAAATATAACATTCATCTTCTAAATCAATGTGTGCGTGTGTGTGTGTGTGTGTGTGTGACTCCCAGCGAATCTTCTCCATGTCGGCGTGCGTTTTCTTCCCGCTCTGCTTCACTGAGCTGACAATGGGTTCAGGCTCTTTTCTCCCTCCTGTCTCCCCTCCTTTCCCTTTCTTCGTCCTCATCTCTCCCTCCCTCTGGTATCAGTGCTGGACATGAGGCAAAACCAGTCGCACTAAAAAATGAATGTGCCACTGATTAAGTGGTTTCACGCCGTTCTAATGGAGAGTGATATTCAGAGAAGCTTGCTGACGGATCAGGATGGAGAGAAGAAATCCAGATGTTTGGTTGACAATGTGAGTTCAGGTGTTAATTTGTGCAGTTTATGCCCATTTTTATCTTAATGTGTCGTAGCAAGTTCACTGTGTTTACTTGCTATTAACGCACACATTTTAGAATTATGTGACGATGATGTATTGATGTTAAAACACTATATGTTGCTCCTTTTTAAGGGAATGATTAAGGTGTAGCCCACACAAATTAGGTGGTTTTCCATCAACTTAGCTGGAGAAAATATATTTCCTGAAGATTGAATAAAGCTACTTCAAAAAAATACAAACTACAAATCCACAAGCTATTTTTTTTTTACCTTGGCTGCTAATGCTGGCTATATTTCATCCTGTCCAAAAAGAAAACCAATCACAATGCTTGCAATATTTCAATGCCATGGACATGTTTTGAACAAGAGCAACAACTGATGGCGGTGGAGATATTTTTTATACATTTATTTGTGTTTATTGTGTTTACATCACTTGCACAATTTACTCACTAAAAGAAAAAAACAACCATCCAACTCAAGCGCTGGGAAACTTTTCTCAAAAGCTAACTTCAAATTAAAAACAGAAAATAAGTCCAGATGCAATACTTTTATAATGGAGTTGCTCTCCTGAGGAATATCTTGTATGGGAGTTTGCCCTTACATCACTATCCATCTCAGTGCATCATATGTGTGATGCCAAGTTGCAGTGCATCCTAACGTGTGCACGGACACGTGCATGTATCTGACAATACACCTTCAAAAGATCCCTCACTTCACAAGGCTATATCTATGATGGCCGACTGTTGTTGTGACAATTATGCTGTTACATTTACATCCGCATTCACACAGCACTCACACACTTGCTCACACTCTCTCTTACAAACATACACATGTGGCTCAGTTCTGCGTTGCTATAAATAATCCCGATGATCAAATGATGGTGGAAGGGTGTGGAGAGAGAGAGAGAGAGAGAGAGAGAGACAGAGAGAGAGAGAGTGGACAGCATGCCTGGGCCTGGCCTGATATGACCCAACAGAGGCGGCTGTGGATCTATAAATCTGACAACACAATGTTTTCCTGTATGTGGTTGTTTTTCACGTGTTAATCTTCCTTGGCTTTGTGAGGAGGCATAAATGTGTCATGTGTGGACGTGTTTTCTGTGAGACACAGAAAGTGCGAGGAGGAGGGAGAGAGAATTTGCATTTTAATTTTTTTCATGGACCTCCGTCTCGCATTTTCCTTTGATTTGTGCATATTTTGTGTGTGTGTGTGTGTGTGTGTGTGTTATGTTTGAGTAATGTGAGCCTCCTCTTCATGTTAGTCTCTTCATCGTGGTCCCTGTCTGACTCCATCTCTCTGGCTCTGTTTTAATAAAGCGTGAGGAATTGGATTAAAGGCAAGGATTTTCTGCTTCAATGCGTTTGCGCATCTGCGTTTTATTTTTGTGCTGCCTCGCCGTTTTCCAATTTTCTTCCCCAGCGGAGTTAAATGACTTTCCCCTCCTTTGGACATACATGTGCATATGTTGACTGCGTGTGGTGCTTGTGTAAAGAGTGGCCTTATCTTAATCTCTGTATATCATTGAGTATTTTCTGCCTCAGGTCGGTCTATTTGATGTTTTCATCAATTCATTTTTTTTATTTTACGGAGAAATTACTCTGCAGCTGCTGGTTGTCTGCTTGATCTAACTCCAGAAAAGACAAGGGCAACCATTAAAATCACCACAAACTAGTAAATGATCAAAACAATGAGAATAACAAACTATTTACAGTAAATTAAAATCACAATGAGGACATATAGGAGACTGACACATTTTATAACTGCACGAGTTAACCATACTCTCAAATTATTCGAGAGAATTTTAGCAGTTCTTTCCCTCCATGTCTTTTCTGGGTGATGTGTAAATCTACGTAAATGCTATGTGGCTGTGGAGTCTTGCACTTTGTTCTCAACCCTCCACCTCCGATCCCTGCACTCGCTGTCCTTCTCTCTCCCTCCTCTCTGCTTCGCCGCAGGGTGTGACCCTCGATGCGACGGCAGTTCAAACTCTGGAAAAAGGTCGGCGGGCATACCGGGTCAACACACAAGGGCGCGTGTGGAGCGAGAAACACGAGAGGAGCCGTGCTTATAAGGCCACGGGGGAGAGGGGCGCATCTCTCAGACATCATCCGATGTCTGTTTACCCGGGTTCTGACAGGTCGACCAGCTCTTTCTGCAGATAAGGCCAAACAAATCTCACTATGAGCCCTTATCTCGCCTGTCTGATACACAAACCCATATTGCGACATCTGCCACAGACATATCTGCGAAATGGATTCAACCGTTTGCCAGTTTGCTAAATGTCAGAAAATATCAGACAGTTTCAACAGTATTTTGTCAATCCGGTCACCTAGCACGACCCCGTCTTTCACTTTCTCACTCACTGTTGCCTTTGTTCCCTCTCACTGTGTCCTTTTTTTATTCTCAAGCTGCAAATGGAGTTTTACTCATTTGGGCTTTTTATTGGCACAAACGTGTTGTATCAGATCCCCCACCACACACTGAGCCTCAGTAGATATGTTGTATATTTGATATATAGACAACAAAGGTACAATGTGACCTGATGAGCCTCTCTCTTTCTCTGTCACTCTCTCTTGGCCAATTTTGCCCTCTTTCCCCAGTGGCTCATTGTAAAAAGACCCATGAAAGGCTTTTTTTTTCTGGGCAGAGACGAGTCCTTTTAACCCCCCCCCCATCTCGCCTCCACCTTAGCCATCCTCTGAGCCCCATCATTACAGGCCTTTAGAAGGGCAAAATTACAGCAGAGTGACTTATTATCAGCTGTGTCCAGGGACAGGGATGGAGGTTAGAGAGGGAGAAGGTAGGCAGGAATTAAGGGGAGATAAAGAGTGATGAAGCAGAGCAACAAGGAAGATGGAAGTTCTGAGGGGAAGGATCACATTGAAGAGATAGAGAGAAGGGATAAAGATGAGAGAGGAGATTGAGAGGCTGGCTTGAATAAAGGGAGTGGGTAGTGTGTGTGTGTGTGTGTGTGCGTGTGCGTGTGAGAGAGAGAGCGAGTCGCAGACGCAGACAAACACTGTCATTCACCGAGCGAGGCAAAGCTGTCTGCTAATGGACACATGATATATAGCCCCTACAAGTTTGCTGTGCCTCCATAGTTCCGAACACGTACCTCCCATCCCTCACATCCAGTGCCTTGCCAGTGGAAGCAATGCATTATGGGATGCCACAACCAGCTCTGCGGAGGGTCGATGTGTTTTTTGACTGTCAGCTTTGGGATGTTAGAGCATACTTTTTTTTTTGGAATTTGATCTGATCTCATGAGAGCGCTTGTTTCACATTGTGTTAGTGGAATCAGCGGCAAAGTAGTCTGACAGTGTCAGAGTGTTTGTTAGTGTGTGGACCTCCAGAGACCCGCGCTGTGTCGTACACCAAACTGAAGCAGACAAGCTTTAGTAAACAGATGTAAACTAGGTGGAATGCGAATGGAAGTGGGAGGAGGGAACGTATGGTGCACTAACAAACACAGAAATAGACTCCTCACTGGTGTAGATGAGTGTAGCCTTTCGCCTAACACACTCTCATCCTCTTATTTTTATTTCACACCGACAAACAAACGTCTGTTTTTTGTGTATCTGTTTGTACCAACCTCAAACTGAATCACATAGTAACACATACACGTTACATGCATTAGGGAAACCAAATGCATTAACTGTACACAATACTTTTTTTAAATATAAAAATAGGCAGGTTTATTTGAAAGGTTCAAACACAAGGGCAACTCAACTTTAAGTAAAGCATTGACAAAGATTAGAGCAGCATTTAAACTGGGTGTATTTTTCTGAATTTACTATTCGTATTTTTTTATGAATTAAGAGAAGAACAATAAGGTATTTGAGGAAATGTCCTCTCAGCTGGCAGACGAAGCACCAGCAGGGGAATGAGAATCAAAGTAATCAAACTTGCACTGTAGCCTACGTGGTCAGTCAGTGTCTTGTTATTGAGGAGTAAGGACCTCACCAGCATCTAAATGGACTGCAGTGATATTTGCAGGTACTTTTACATGCTGTTTGATGTGGTGCATTTGACCAGCTGATTAGCCTAATTTAACCTGATGTTAGCAATGCACTCTTCCCCGGTGAATGTTTGTTTGGATACCTGTTACACAAGCTAAATTGCAGGACGAGATGTGTATTCAAGAAGGGGACTTTAGCAGGAAAAGCTAATGTGAGTTGTTGTTCAAAGTCTGCGGCTCTTGTGTTGCATAGTAACTATTTACGTAGACGTAAACTAGGTTTATTCCTACAAACTAATGCCCTCATGAAACCCAAAAACATTAGATGTACCATTCTCCCTTTCTCACAAAGGAGAACACAGGAAATGTGATTTCAATAGCAGATACGTAAGGTGTGGCAGAATCAAAAGTTGGATTTAGGAGCACAACTAAGATGAAAGATTTCAATAAAATAAAATCAAGTTTCTCTCACAATCTCTGATCCGAACCACAATTGATTTGGAGGACAAACAACGAGAAGGAACTCTTAAACAGATTAAAAACCTACAACAAGACAAAATTATATTAAAACAGCAAAAATAAAATACAAAAATTTGTTTCAGATTAAGCTGTTCCTAATTTACACAAATAACACAAATAATTAAATTCATTCAATCAAATGCTTGGGGAGCAACAAGAGACATTTAACAGGAAGAGCACTGGAAAAAGCAGATTTGTTTTCATGCCTAATGATGATTAATCACGGCACAGGATGTGATGTTTCTAAGGACAGGACTGAACTTGAATCCGTTTTTGTCCCAACATTCATGCACCTGACTTGTGCATGAATGTACTGACTTATATGACTTACAGGTTTTATGCAAATACCGTGAGCATGGCCAAAAGAGACAACCACAGCTCCTCCTGACTCCCACACACAAACATGCATACACACACGCAATGCCATTTAGAGAGCAAGCGAGGCAACTCATGGATGATTTTCATTGTTATTCATGTATTAATTTATTCGGTCATGGCAGATGTGAAACAGGGCTGTAATATGCAGATGTGGGTTTGTTTCTCGATGGGAATTTTCCGGTCCACTGCCTCTAGCTGCCACTAATAATAAAGACAGGCAAGGAAGGTGGAGGAGGAAATGGAATGAGAGAGAGAGAGAGAGAGAGAGAGAGAGAGAGAGAGAGAGAGAGAGAGAGAGAGAAATGTTTGTTAGAGAGGGAAGGTTGGAGTTGTCAAGATGCCGCCAGTCATACACCAGCTCTCAAACAACTCACCTACTCAGTTTTACACATACACACACACACATGCAAGCAGTGACCAGGTGTGATCTAGCTGTGAATGAGCTTGTCCTTGACATGAAGGTGAGCATGTAGAGTTGTACTCTCTATTGTTGACAAGACAGCTGAGCAGCTGCTCGTTGTTCCTCCTCAGTCTTTAGATCAGCAGTAGGATGTGATTTCAAACTGGCAACGTTTAGCAACACATTAAGAAACAAAGGAAATACTTTTAAATAGTTTTTTATAACCTGCTACGCAGAGGAAAATTAAGACTCAAGATGTGGCTGAAAATGAGGCTTAAAAAAAACCCCACAGCCAACTATTTTCAACCCTCATCAACATCAACCTTTATTTCTCAGCTCAGGAGGAAAATGAATATCTCTGTTGTACAGCTGCAAGAAAGCTAATGCATTTTTATGTGCTGCCGTCTTTGTAAGAACGTAAGCAGTTGAATAAACCGACTGTGTCACTGCCTGAGACATAAATAGCCAAGGACTGTGAGACATCCTGTAGGCAATTGGCTGTGAGACATGTTTTCTGCGCGTGTTGTTGTTGTGGTGTGGCACCGGAGTTAGTTCCTGCGGGAGGGTCATATGCGGGGAACATTGCCACGCCGGAGAAGTAATGATGTCAAAGATGAGATGCTAACAGGCAGCGAAGGGTTCACTCTTTTTCTCTTCGCCGCTGCATTTAATACAGATATTAACCCCCTGCTGTCTGTGTGATTGAGTGGTGGAATGGCACCCAGAGGAGAGGAAGGAGCAAGAGGCCCTGAAAGAGTTCATGTAGAGACGGATGAAAGACAAAGCTAATCACACAGCGATATCACTCAGATGCTATTTAGCATTCAAGAGAGACATGTGATTTAAAAAGTCACTGGCGACAGACACGATGGATGCACAGCTTGGACAAAAAAAAAAGATATATAACCATAAACCAACAATGTAAATAAAATACTCACAAAATTATTTTTTTCTTTTTTTATATAATGCCATCAAAAGGCCAATCAGGATGTGCTCATCCAAATAAGTGTGGACTGAGATAACAGAAATATGCATATCTGCTTTATGGTTGAGGAGCTATTCCTATATTCCTATATAGGGCTACAGCACAAAAGGTTACCACAGGGTACCGCTTACGTTAAAGTAGAAATGTATTAACAGCTAAATATACCATTTTTGGAGTGTCAAAAGTAAATGTACTCATAATGTAGCCGGCTGACCAGTGTTGTCTTATATTATCATATATTATATAAGTATTACTGATGTATACAAATGCATGAGGCATTTTAATGTTGCAGCTGTTTTTGTATCAATCTGTGTCTGTTAACTAAAGCCGCCAGATAAATGCTGTGAAAGAACAATTTGAAATTTAATGGGATAGAAGTGTACAGTGCCAGAAAATGGTAATAATCAAGCTAAGTACCTTGAAAATTGTGCTTCATTACTTGTAAATGGCCTTGGTTACATTCCACTGCTGCTTTAAACACAAACCTTACAGCATCCATCAAGCATGCTGACGTCTTGTTCCCTTCTGATTTGTAGACACACACGCATGGCTATCTAGAGCTGAAGCCCACAGGCATGCACCCGGGCCGGAGTCCAAGCCGTGTCAAATCAGCGGAGTCTTCACCAGAGGCCAAATCTGTAGCGTATAATTAGCTTTTAATCAGCACCCTCATTCAGCCGAGCAGTAAAAGATTAGCCCAGCTTGGGCTCTGCTTAAAATAAGCATTCATAAATGTGTGTGAAAGCCTCTGACCCATCACATCCAATCATACACACACAATACCAAGCTCCCTCCCCGCTGTCCTCTCTCTTCCCGCTTTCCCTGCTCGTGTCTCTAAAGCTCCTTTTTTATTTTATCCTCTCTCTTCTCCCGTCTCATCTCTGAATTTACGGGAATGTAGGTCTGCCCGGATACATACAGGAACTTCTGCTGCTGGAATACAGTTCATTGTTTGCCGGCGTGCAATGGCTTTCAGACGCACACCTACACACAAGCCAAAACATAACACAGCAAGCCTGACCTTCATGACACCTTCTGCGCCTGGAGGGTCTATTTGGATAATCCAATATGGAGAATTTAGAGTGTGTGTCTTTATTTAAAAAAAGCTGCTGGGGTTCGAGAGCGTAACATTTTAGATGAGCTTGTCGTGTCTAATCCCTGCCTCTCTCTGGGGTGAGCCGCAGCATTTATGCCAGTAATGAAGTGCAGTGAGATGAAAGCCTTTTTAATGGGATTTAGTTAAACTGGGACACAAACCAGAAAGTCAGGGAGAAGGGAGGAAAGCACTTCCTCATCATCACAGCCACCGCCATTGTTATTTATGCAGCTCTCCTGCTGTGATTATTTGATGAGTATGTGTGTCACCTCTCATTTCTATTAGCTAATGATAAATGTCAATCAAAGACATGTCAAATTGTAATCATATTGCTCGTGGGGTTTTTTATTTTCCTTCTGTTTAATTTTTCCAATCAACTCGTTCATTTTCCTCAGTCCTCGCTCTCAGCCCGCACAACGCCTCTTCTGTTGGTCGAAAGTGAAGAAGGAGGAACTTCAGTATATACGTCGCAGGTTGAGTCGGCACATTGTGCGAGCATATAAGTCTTTGGATGACAGGTTCCGTCTCTAACAGCCACATTTACAGACACACAAACACACAGAGCACCTCACAGCTTTATTAAAGCACCAAATGACCCAAACTAGTGTATAAAGGTACCTAACCTTTCCTCAAAATCCCATAAATGTTGCTGTTCTAAAAATGGAAATGATAAAGGAGAAATACATGAGATTTTTTTAATACAATTTTGTTACATACATTTTTTGGCTGGTTATATATTTAGTTGTCAGAACTGATGCACCAAGTAGAACTTGAATTTGTGATTTGAGCTAGTTGCAGTGGATGGCGTGCCAGTCCGAGGATTCAAATATTTTTGCCTTCTAGTCAAGTTGTTGCTGTTTGTTCCAGTGCGATTGTGAGTGAAGAGCAGGAGAAATAACAATAAAAAAGCCTGAAATCTGAAAACGTGTTGTGCCAAGAGAAAGGTTTTATAATCCATCTGATCTGGTTTTCAGTACAGGAAAAAAAACTGCTGCGGGGAGGTTTACCTTGGTCTTACACAGTTCACTAACCTTCAGCTCTTACAAACCGTGTTGCACACATCATGTAGCATTTCACCTAAGTTTGCCCTTTTCCATTGATAATTCACATATTTTGCTCAAGTGAGCAAACGTCTTTGTATTTTGATAAAGAAGCACTCGAAATGTAATGTTTTGCAAGATCAGGAGGATTGGCTCGATGCAGATCTGTAATTGTAGTCTAGAGGTATTTTCTAATGTATTTATCTTTCTGACCATCCAGACTATCTGTGTTGGTGGATGTCAGTGGTGTTGTGTGCGATGTCTGGGCTTTCTACGTATATTTGAGCATTCTTCAGGTCAGTTCACAGCTGTCAGGCCTTTGCATACCAAGTCGGTATTTTTCCTATGCGTTACAAAATTGTTATGTAAAAATACTTTGCACACTGAGTCTGATGAATTTGTATTTTTTGCCAAAATTTGCAATTCAAAACAAAACTGATTTAATTACATGTGTGCAGTGGATTGCGCTAGTCCCAAAACGAGGCTAATGAGTGAATGACATTAGCAAGACGCTATCGTTCAGCTGCTTGGAGCACGATGACTACTGTCTAATCTTTCAAAAATCCTTTGTTTTGCGACCATCTCTGATTCCAAGCTTTTCTGCAATCAGCTCCCACAATTTATCTTTCAATTCTGCATCTATTCTTTACTTTGTGCTTTGTGCTGGGAGACGAATGAACAAATTGAATCAGCTTATCAGATGCCATCTTGGTTGGCGTTTGCACTTGCGGTGCCTCTGAGTGGTCGAACAACTCTGAGGTTTTGGAAGAAAAATACAGACTTGGCGTGCAAAGGCTTTCAGAAGTGTCACTATATACACCCTGTGACACTGCAGACAAAGCAAAATGGAATTTGCAGGAAAGAAACCATCGTGAAACGGCTGTTGCGGCAAAGCGTTCAGCACTGTGAGAGCCAGTGTGTGTGACGAGTGGTGAGTCCAGCTTGCTCCAGCCAGCCAGCGATCCTGCTGCTGCTGTGATGGGTTTGGCTCATGACCTCCTCGGGGCCGCGCTGCCTTACTGGCCCCCTGCCTATTGTTCTGTCAACAGCATCTGTTGGGCCTGATAACAGGATTAGACCAGCCCCCTATAGGCCTGCTGGAGCTAGCCTGGATTAGCCAGCAAGGCCTATGTTTTCATACGTGTGTGTGTGTGTGCGTGTGTGTGTGTGTGTGTGTGTGTGTGTGCGTGTGCGTGTGCGTGTGTGTGTGTGTGTGTGCTTGTGGATATAATATTAACTCGGAGTCAATCCCTTATATCCTGTCAGAGAACTTACACCACAGAAAAAGAGGGCTGAAACAGATTTCTCTCATCCAGCAGAGAAAACCTGATTACATTTTTTCTACCATATTGTTTTATCAATATGATACCTTCCAGATACCTTCGAGCAGAGAGAGCCTATCCTTTATGGGTTCACTGCAAGGATGGACATTTGTATTAAGAATGGGCTCTCAAGTGCAAAGTAGATCGAGCATTATTATCCCGACCAATGGATTGAAGGTCGTGTCAAGGTCCAGGAGTGTGTTGCTTATGAATATTACATGTTCCTCTCCAACTTCATTACACGCCGCCATGGTTTTCCAGGTAATAAACAGTTTCCCGGGTCAGAGAAGCCGGCACACAAATAAATCCATGGATTTGAATCCCATGGAAAGTAAAGCAGTGCGATAATGATCTCTTTCAAACCATTGTCATGCTGGTTGTGGCACCTTCCAGAGTCATTTGTCAGAAAATCGGTGCAAAAGACAAGCCAACAAAGGCTCCTAACATCTGGGAGACAAACACACGCGCGGGTCGATGATAGCCTTGGCCTCCTGTAGGGATGAGAGAGGCACACAGGAAGGGTGCGATCCCAGAGTACACAGTGGGAATCTCACGGGAGCATGGCAACGACATCCCCAGGCTCCCCTCCCCCCCCTTGGGATACACAAATCCCACCTCCCCTCACCATGTTTTTCCCCTCTGAGGGTATACCTGCCAAAGTGGTCGTGATCCTGTGACATTCCTGCCAAGCCCCACACCTGCTGATATGTTTGGTTCCACTCGACACGGGAATTTGGCTGTATTTTGGATGAAAGGTGGCAGACAGGTTCTCCGTTGCTTGTGAGACCTGGTTTACTGTGTGTGTGCTTTTTCCACGTCTGTGTGTTTGCGTGTCATATGAACAGATGAAACCTTTGGTGAAAAGAAATCAGAGCAATACCCTCAGTGGCTCAGAACAGAGTATAGTGACTGTGAAAGAGACGCTGAAGAGGAGAGTAAATAAAGTAGTTGTCAGTCACGTACCACTCTGCATCTTCTCTTCCCCGCGCTGTCTCTGTAATCTGCATGCCTCTCCTTCCAGAGCTGTAATCAGGGAACGGACCTCCAGCTGCTTAAACGACGGAGCTATTGTGCGGCTTCATGTCATGACACACTATCATGCCCACAGTTGTTGCTCTCTGTTACCTCCATTTCTCTCCCTGCTCAGAATGACACGCACGTTGCCATGAAAATGATGCGAGACACATTTCACAGAAAAAGCAGCTTTTCCGGTTTCCTCCTCCATCACGGCTTGTCGGGAGCTGCATTTAAAATGGCTGGCAGATGCCACGCGGCAGTGTGGTGATTGTTGGCGCGTACCGTGTGTCACCGCGACTCGCTATGTCAGGCTGCACCAATCATTTCCCACCAGTCAGATTAATCAGACACTCTTCAGAGGAGGCCACTGGTCACCATGCCTTCATCTCATGTGTCCTAACAGAAGCGGGGCTGATGAATGAGCCCGAGACGCTGGAGGAGAGATGCAGTTTTTTTTTTTTATCTCGCCTGGCCGCCCGATCCCCCTCAGGCCAACCGGTCGCTCCACACATCGCACACACATTCTCAGCTCGTGCAATATACGGCATGGACTATATTTTCATTTATAAAATATCAATCCTCAGTTTGATGAAAGATGCACATGTGTGTCCACTCTGAGTTCACAGACATTTTCAGGTGAAAACCCTCCAAATAAGTTCACATAGGTCATGTATCAATGATGATATTCTGACTGATGGATCTCTATCTGAGAACATTGTTGTTGTTGGAGCCCCTTTTAACACAGATTAAGTACTGACAGGAGGTTGGAAGAGACATTTTCCTATCAGGCCTATTTCCAGGTTATTTCCCCCAACGGGGACCATTAATCCAGTGCTTATGTTTCAGTCGAGGTTAGATATATTGCTCCCTGTTCAGCAGCCCAGTATCTTAGCAATTGCATTTATATCGGACAATTCTGCAGTTCACAATTCACGTCCAGTGCCAACGCAGGAAGTATCGGACTTTCGTGCAGGAGACGTGAGTTGCACATTCACTTTTTTAACTCTCCTCACAACCTTTTGTACCTCAGCTCTTTGCCAAAGCATGCGTTGAGAAGCTCCAGTCGCTGCAACCCTGCACCGGTTTGATCCCTTCTTTAAATTAGCTGATATTAGACTCATCCATGAAAGCAAAAGTAGTCCAAGCCCTTAAGTGTTCATTGCCATGGTGAAACCTCTCAGAGTTTAAGCCTCAGTAACTCAGGAAGGGAAATTGTAAGGAACCCTTTTAGAAAACCTCCTTTGGGCAGGCGACTCTCTCTGTTCTATGGATTAATATCTGGAGCTCCTTGCACACCAAAGTGGTTTTGGTATTGAGCATTGAACAATCCCTATTTGAGTAAATGCTATTTGAATGAATAGAAAAGGGTTAACAGTGTATGAAATGAATATATCGAGTGAGAATCAAGGTTGCGGCCCGCCTACAGAAGAAAATGATTTCTCCCTCAGCCTGAGAGGCTGTACACAGACCAACAAATGATCTGAGGTGAGAGACGGAGAGGAAACCAATCAATACAAACACTCCGACATCATTCTCTGACTGCCCTCTCTTCAAGCTAATTAATCAATAATAGGGAATTAATATTGTGAGAGGGCGGTAGCATTATAGACTAGAGCGCTGTAAGGGCAGACAGAGAGCCGACAGACGCTCAGTTTTGCAGCTTTGAACAGAAAGGCGCAGTCTCCCTCCGCCCCCTGACGAAGCCCGTCTATCTGTGTATTGTCTCGCCATCACATTGACTCCTTGTCACTGCCTCTATCTATTATTCGAACTCTTCTGTCTGTCAGTCTCTCCTGCGCTCTGTTCCTCTCCACACTGTTAGCCTGTCTCTGTCAAACACTTTCTCATTCTGTGTCTTCTCGTCGGCCCCCCCGCTCTTTATCCCGACACTTGCTCTGTCTTATTGTAACAGGCATTTTATCGTATGTAACCTCGCCTGCCTCTGTGTGTGCACACACCCCAGGCGTGTGTCTGTCCTGGGTCTTCTTGATGAGGGAAGTGCAAAGCGCGCACACGCACGCACGCACACACACACACACACACACACTGGTCCACGTCAGCATGAAAACCCACGCATATACACAAACAGATGGTGTGCAGGTGTAAGATGTGACATAGTGCAGATAACAGGCCACTGCCTCCTCCAGCCCACATTGCAATATGATGCAGCCGAGGCTGGATTCCAGTAACACAGCTCATTCTCTCACTGGCTCTCACTGTCCCTTCCTTCCTCCGATGGGTTTGATTTGTGTCTATCTGCTAGTGTGCATGTGATGTCTCTGGATTAATCGGTCGTGTTTTTGTATTTTTGACCTGAAGCAAGGCAACTAGACCGTCTGCGCCATCCAAATAATGAAAATGAAATACAGTGTTTACCGGTTTTACGTTTGTTGGTTAGTCTGCAATTACTCTATGATTATGCTCATTATAACAGTTATGATTCATAACTCCTACCACAAAAATACAGCTAGCTTCATGCACCATTATGCCCTCTGATGTGACTCATACTTGTGCTGTAGTGACACAGTTACGCATGCATACACACTGGATTTGCACAGCGGTGCTCACACACCGTTGCCGTTGCTTGTCCTCCACAGTACGTGTGTTAGTTCATTTGTGTGTGCGGAGGATGGGGGGGGGGGGGGGGGGGGGGGGGGGGGGGGGGGGGGGGGGGCGGTGGTTGCAGATTGTGCTCGGTCCAGTAGACCCCTCCCAGTCAGAGCGGAGCTGTCTCAGCGCGTCAGCATTAGACTCTCGTGGCACCCTCATCCGCCCCGACAGTCAGCCAAAGGAAATGATGGGACGTAAAACTTGCCCACAGCAGCCATGTGACCCGGCGTGCAGGGACGAGCGGGCAGTCAGAAGGGTGGGGGGGGTGTTGGATGTGATGGGCAAAACAAAAACAGGGAGGCAGCAGGGTGATGTGTCCTCGCAATAGCAGGGGCAGAAAGCACAGCTCAGATAGGACGCGCGGCACCTTTGCACGCACACACACACACACACATGCACAGACAGACAAGTCTCACACACATGTACACAAAGCCAAACACGCACACACACACACACACAAACGGTGACATTGGGTGCAGGGCCACGACTGCTGTGATATTTTATCCGGTTGAATGGCAGTGAAATGAATCTCAGCATGCCTGGCTGTAGACCTTTAGGATCGTGCCGTTGTCTTTAACTCCACATGCTTCTGCTGCCACAACCAAACACGCACACGTACACAAACATGGACCCACACACAAATGCACACTGGCCTGTCCAATCAGAATGTGGCACAGACAAAGAAAGCAGCCACGACTGTGAGAAGACTGCAAATACATAGACGGTGTAAAAAGCTGTTTAGTCTATTATTAACCGTCTACAGTTATTGTTTGGTGAATGCAGCCGATATTGTATTATGTGTGTATAGAAATGCTTTTTATACAAACTATTCTTAACTACATTTTGAATGGATGTTTGTTTCTTGGTATACCTGATGCAGCTGGTCTGATTAACTGTTCAGTGATGTGTTTGATCATTTTTTAGTCGATGTTATTGAATTAGATCTCAAACCAAAATTACATTTTTACCGAAAGGTGCCTCCTACCCTGTACTTAAAAAATGAAGATTAGATGATTTGATAAGAGGGCCTCTTTTTCTGTCTGTAGTGTCTGTCATTCAGGGTCTCCACAGACGGGGCAGAGTGAGGTAATGGGCCCGGTGGGGCTCTAACTTGATCTTTGGTGTGAAGGGAGAGGACAGGGCAGCATGCACATACAGGGTTTTTCCACGGTCCTGACCCTATAGCCTTTCACATTTATGGCCCTTTTTTAACAGATTTTCCAGGCCTACCATCAGGTGCGTCAGACAGGGCAGAGCGAAACTCCAGTGTTTCCACTGGGCCACCCGTGGCTCAGTGCATACCTCTCAGTGGATTTCTTTCCCCTCTCACCTTCAATATCCCCTCTCAACCCTTTAGATTAAACCGCATCTCAAATCATAGCTGTTTCTCCTCTCTGTGCCTCTTTTTCCTTACTCTGTCTGATGGTCTGCTTCCACACTGTCACATTGTGTACATCTCATGGAGAATGCCTTTGCTTTTTTTGTAGTGCTCAGTTTTTACCGTCATTCCAGCTGCAGGTTTGATGTGTAACCACACTGCAGCTGTGATGTCTCTCTGTGGCGGTTTCAAGTGTAAATGATCCTCTAAAGCGCAACGCTTTGTTCACAAAAGTGCACGTTCGAACCATGGCGATGTGACGCTCATCCTTACATCAAACAGACACACATGGTAAACACATGCAGGGTCATAGTTCAGTGTTGAAGAGACCCCTATGGCCCCTTCCTTGCTTTCACTTTACCTAAATAAATGCTGAGTTGACCTTGCTGTTTGTGAGGACGGTCACTAGCCACATTTATTATGTCTGTCAACTCTGAATAGCCTTATCTTCAGTGTACAAAGCAGCATTCTGCCACTGCAATGACTCTGCTTTCCTTTATCTGAGTCGACGAGCACACTCGCAGCCTTATTGTATTATTTATTGGACCCGAAGACACAAGCTCTTCAAGGTGAATACCACCTAAATGTACAAATATGTTGGTGAGTACTGTGACAGTATGTATTCACTATATTTGTATATGTACACTCTGACAACCAACATGTATTATCCCAAATTATTAGTCCTTTGTTTTTACCTTGATTACCATATCCAAATTAAATTGAAAAATTTAATTAAATTGAAAAAAAACGAGTTTTTAATTTTGTAGGCAGAAAAAGCTAGAAAATTGTAAGCACGGGTAGACATTTATGGATTTTTTTCTTCTTTTTTTATACTTAATAGACCAGGGCACTCTCATCTGTATGTGTGAACGTGACTAACTCTGCAAAAACCAGAGAGAAAGAGTCTAATATGTGCTAATGCACAGCCTGGAGCCACTCCACTGATAATGAATACGATTTTGATTTTTGGCCTCATTCAATGTTGCGACATGCACTGTAATCTTTTGTGTATTTACATAGGAGCTCCACTTCAACCTGACAATACAGAGTAATGCAGTCTTCCATTTCTGCCTTCAACAAATACTCTTGAACGTATACGCTGAGATGTTAGGGACATGTAGGCCTACTGTGTCACTATTCTGCATTCCCGTCACTTATAGACGGGAACAGACTGTTTGGGACTGTCTGAGCTTGGGGAAGTGGCTCAGAGCCGCACTTTATATCGGAGGTGGGGAACTTCTTTCCTATGTGCAGCAACACGGATGAATTCACATTGGAAAAAAAGTCAAACGTATTAACCCTTTAATTACAGTTTGGAGTACCAAGGCAGTAATTAAGGAATAAAATACAATCCAGCATTATTTATTTATTGTACAGCATTGATCACTGTCGCTGGCCTTGGAATGGGAGAGTGAAAGATAGAAGAGTTGCAGAGTAACACACTGATTCAGAATTAAATGAAAAAGATAAAGGAAAACAAGCGACACACTTAAGGTTAATTTATAGTTGTGCATTTAAGCCGATATCACTCATGTTTCCCTGCAAGCATTCCTGAGATGGCAAAGCACAAGACGGTCAGGTTCAGCATGCATTTTTCACAGTGCAATACATCATTTTCACACGGATCTTCCAATCAGTCGGTTATTCTTGGCAGCAATTACGTCAGTGTGACTGAAGACGCCCTTGTGTTTCCTTTTCCACTTGAAGCACGAAGCAGACATTAGGATTCCCACCTGCCTTTCGTTGCCCTCAGCCAGCAGTTTCCCATCTCTGTTTCACTCTCCCTCACCTCCTCCTCATCTCGCTCCCCTCCTTCATCTTCCACTTGTGAAACCAAGCCAAGGCAAAGAAACACATTGATGATTTATTTATGTTAGGGAACCCATCTTCTCCTCTTTCCTTACAACTCTCTTTTCCTCCGTGACGCACACACTTTTGCTCTGTCTCTTGTTGTTGTTGTCTGTCTGTGAAACCATATTTGACAGTGATGCTAAATGTCCTCTCTCCTGTTGTGATGGGATGAGGAATGTGCAGGTGGAAGAGCTCTCTCTCACACACACACACACACACACACACACACACACACACACACACACACACACACACACACACACACACACACACACACACACACACACACACACACACACACACACATACACACACACCTCTGCAATGTCATGACAGCTCTGTAGGTTAACTCTCATGATCAAGGTCCTTGACACTATCGGCACAACAAAGAAACACAATGTGTAAAGTCACACCAGGTAACAACATTTTAGTAAGAGACATATGTTAGTTCTTTTAAGTGCATTACATCAAATAATTTCAAATATTATCAGCTCAACATATCTGCTGTAGCCAGGGTTATTTTTGGGACAACTTACTGCACAGCGACTGTTTGCTGCATGCAGTCTCGCCAACTACCACCCACGACATGCACGCCTTGTGTTAACAGTGGAAACCTGCTGAATCAATACCTTATGGTATCTGTTCATATCAAATCTTATTCATAAGCCAAGCTGATAGGACTGGGCCTGGCCATGTATTATTTATAGTTTCTTACAATAATATGGTTCCTATAGTCAGCATACTTCACAAGGAGTTGAATGTATACGCTTTGCTTAATGGCTCATAAATAATCAATCATTACTGCTTTATAGATCAAGTATTTAAAGAACAATGTCTGGGTTGCCAAGCTGTTAAAAAAATGGCCTCTTCCAGCAGAACTTCCTTAGTCATTTAATCCAGCTCTTTAATCACCACTTGCATTCTGTAAAACAGTTGGTCAGCATCAAAATCCATTTATTAACAAGTTATTACTGAAACACTCCAGATGTGATGGATTATTACAACTATCTAAAAAGACAAAGGAGGAGGGTGTATTCCTGCGTTGTAAATGTTGCATCAATAACTTGTTAATACATGTGCTCTGCAGGAGGTAAGTCGTGGTGAATAAAATAATGGCGGAGGACAACAGACAAATAGGGTTTTCACAACTAAATGTTGTTCTTACCAATGGACTGCTTCTTATTCATGAATCAATAATAAATGATTTGTTAAACATTTTAAACGGTTTGTTTCGAGAGAATTTCTCTTGGGGTCCAATTGACATAAATTGGCACTATGTTTAACATACTGTATGTTTCTTTTTGTCAAGCAAAAGCCAAACATATTTGAAAGATATACATACAGAGCCCACATAGAAGATAATTTGATTATTTGGTGTGATAACAAAGCTTTATGGTCACCTCTGTATTTCATCACTTTCATCAATCGTGTCCCGTTTGTGGCAGAGGGAAGTTACCAAGTCAAAGCTTTTCTACATATTGGGTTTTTAAAAAAAAAAGGGTTTAAAAAAAAAATAGGTAAAGGAAAAAATGTATATTTTTGCAATTAATTTGATCCTTTTTACACATATGGCAGTGGGGTGTGTTGGACCCCAAAGGACGAAAACCCGATCTCAACAAAACACCGGGGTAAAGCGAACTCTAACTCTATCCGATTTCTCTTTTGAAATAATGCTTGTTGCTACAGAGTCATACATCTTTCAGGGCCACACATGAGTAATGTGCAAGTTGACCAACAACATAATCACCTAAAACACACCCTGTTAGAGTTGCCTTCAGGTGCTGTTATATATATAAGTGGGCATCTTACGCTGTCACCCTTAAGCATCTGTCTTTCTTGTCCACCCATCTTCAAATTACTTTCGCTGCTCACAGTCACCCCTCTAAGTCCTCCTCCAACCTCCTGTCAGTCTTCGCCTGTCACTTAGTTAGTTAGCCTCTCTGTCAGTCAGTCAGCCGGCCAAGCCGTTACGCTCCGAGGGTGTTCACACCCAATGCTCTTCAATTCATTTGTTTGTTTGTCAGAGAAAGAGGGTGAGAGAAGTGTGGGAAGGTTTTGGTCTAGTGAGAAAAAAAATAAAAGATATGCCAATGAAGTAAGCAAATTGCTGGAGGGACTGAGAGAAAGGGAGATAGATGGAGAGGGATGTCAATTTAGAGAGTGAGAGCTCAGCTTAGTGTCAGCTTTTCTAAAATAAGTGTGAGAAAGAGAAGTAAGAATGTGCAGAGTTTACTTTTAGACAAAGATGTTATTTTACTTTGAGACAGGAAGAGAGAGAGCTGATGGTTTAGGGAGAAAGGGGTGAGACTGAAATCTGTTAGCTTAGAGAGGGGTGGGACTGAGAGAGCGAGAAAGGAAAATTGTTAGTTTAGAGCGAGAGAGTCGGGGAGAAAGATAGATGACTGTTCGCCTTGTGTGCTGCTGCCAGTCATTACCTTGCCGGGCCTCAGCGGCAGGTTGGCAGCGCCAGCTCTAATTGAGGAGGCCGGTGGCTTGGAACAGCAGAGAAAGAGGCAGGGCGAGCTTTCCTCTTTGATGGCTCATAAATTACCCTGTCACTCATTACACCCTGGCATGTGGTTGGGATAAAAAAAAAAAAAAAGAAAACACCATTTCCAAAGACATTTGCATTTGTCACAAGTTCCTGTACAAGCAGAAGCTCATAAAGCCTGGCTGTGTACATGTTCAATATTTAGTTGTATGTATGGCGAATGTCCAGGTGACTTCTGTGCAATGTTGTTTGCCAGCAGAATGAAAAACATCATCGTCAGCTATGCATCAATATCCATTAAAACCCAGAGGAGTGGCAACAGCATGTTTAGTGAACCACACAACTCCCCAACCCCCATTCCCGCACTCTCATACGCACGAGCTCGTCAAACACAGCTGTGTCACTTTCATCACGCTCTCACTTTTCCCGCCGCATATTGGAAAACAAAAAGGTGGACATTGGGAAGCTGTCACGCCATGACAGGTATTGATCAGGCTGCTGCTGAGAGACAGCTAGATGAGCTTCACATCAGCACCAGGGAGAGAGAGGGCTTCTGGGGATGTGTTGTCATCTGTTAATGACTAACGCAAGTTGGGATATGTGAGGAGAAGGTGGGCAAAAGAGGGAGGGGAGGTGGGTGGGAGGATGTCGTAGAGATGCCCAGATGCCACCGCTAAAAAGATGTCACGTGGCATTAGACTCGCACGGCGCTGTCATCTTCTCAGGTGACGGCAGCTATCTCCATATTCCACGCTTCCTCTTCCTTCCTCCCCTCAGGTCTCGTGTCCTCGCTGTCTCGCTGTCCCGGAGCGCCCAACAGCTCCCCGCCACTCTCTCCCACCCATCCGTACCCCACCCCACAGCCCATCCACCCCCAACCAACCGTGGTGACAGCGCCGGCACGCAACAGCGAACACACACGCTGCATGATAATCACAAGCCGCTCACCTCTTCTGTAGTTTCCACCTTACCCTCCCATCCTCAAAATCACATATGCGGTGGAAACAGACATCTACATTTCTGTACATCCGTCACATTTATCACAAATCCTGCGCTTCATTTCTAGTATTGAAATCCCGCATTGAATCCTGTTTGTGATTGCAGACATAAAACACAAGCATAGAGTTGTGGAAAGACGACAAATTGTCGTAAGAGTTGAGTGTGACTGCTCGACCTTCTCTGCTCCTCGGGGTCTGGCCCTCGTCACCATAGGTACTGTGCTCTCAGCAACTCAGTAAATACCGTTAGTTTTAACAAAGTCCACAAGAAGAGAAACAATCACGTTGGAGATTATTTGTGCTGACCTGACATGCGTTACAGTACTTGCACCATGGCAACTTGAAATAAGCGAGTATAGTAAAAACATATATTTGACCATGACACAGTTTTAAAGAGTGTCAAACTATCACAGTCTGTCAGCTGGCTGAACAGTGTGAACAATATGAACTGTATGTGGCATCACTTAACAGTTTTCTTCCTTCTTGGCAAATCTTGCCTGAGCCGTTTTTAAGAATAACACCATTTTTAGTCAAATTTTGAAGTTAAATTTGAAGTTACTACAATAATGCCTGGAATGTGTTCCCTGGCAACATTGTAGGAAGTGGGCCATTTATTTGCTGTTAAAAAATGGTATTTCTAGAGGTTTGTAGATTAGTAATGGTGCAGATGTAATATGGCCCACGTATTCCAACTCCACTGGAGTGACCGTCTTTTAACATATAGAACAAATCGGTTGGAACAAATCGTCTTGGCTGACTGATGTAAAGCTGGGAGCCAATCCCGTGTTTCTAATTAGCCCCGGCTCTGGTGTGCCAGCCAGCTGACCGACGGTTGGCATGAGGCAGCAGGACAGCTGCACCAGTGTCCTTCACTCTGCCCCAAGGGAGAGTCTCTGGGTCCATTGCTGCCTCTGTGGATGGCAAGAAACAGAAACCTGGATCGGAGGGGAAAGGTAGCTCACACCCCACGTAACACTCTGTCAGGAGCAATATTTCATGTTTAAAGGGAACTCTCCATCAGCAATCTGATCTCTACCACCCCACACTGCCGCCGCGCTCCACTTTCACACTTGCAGTGTAACCCTGTGGAGCAGCACTCTCACTACACAATAACAAACTGATAAACAGCATAATGAGTAGGTTATTGATATGCAAGTGTGAAATTAGAACATTCCAATGCACAATGGAGACGGCAGATGAATCATTATTAATTCTGGTTGCACAGTGCACGTCAGGAACAATCGAGACACGTTCTTTGAAGGCCTTTTCCCCCACAACGATGACATGATCACAGCAGCACCAGCAGGCATTTTTGCCAAACCAGCAAAAGAGGGAAAAGAGCAGCAAGAGATAAAGGCAGAGAAAGACAGAGTGAGAGGCAAGTGTACGATTAGATGGATACACAGTTTGAGGAGAGGAGAGAGACAGAGGGGAGGAAGTAGAAGAAATGGGGAAAGAAGGGGAAATGTACTAAGAGCTGGAGAGAGGCAGAGAGGGAGCAATTTAATGCTGTAATGAAGTTCCTGATAGCACCCTGGGAGATGTGCTTTGGAGTAGCTCCAGGACAGCTTAGCATTGCACCGAGGCTCTTAAACCCACTATCTATGCTTCCACACACACACACACACACACACACACACACACACACACCGTTTGAACAAATAGAAATTTAATACGAGCAGGCTCTCTGTGCTCTCGAGCCAATTCTGAATCCCCGAATATGTGTCAGCTCCACCAAATTATGCATCGACAAGAAGAGACACAAAGGAGGAGCAGACTGGCAAGAGAGATGGCTGAGAAACCATCACTCGCAGTCATTCTCCCGTCGCTCTCACTCACACACTGACGCGCACACATGCAAGCTACCTTGACAAGCGCACACACATCATCCGTATGAGACTCAGTCTCAGGAAATATTCTTTTCTTCTTTCCCTTAATGTTTACAGTGCCGCTATCATGCTTCTGCCACCTGAAGCCGCTCGATGCTTCCCACTGCACCTGTTGTTTTTCTTTTCCCACTCTCGTCTTTGGCTGCATGGCGGGGCAAAACATATGTCTTGAACATCAGTTACAGTGCTGACCTGTGAGACAGTAAGTTTGACAAGAGGGCCAATGTGGTGCCAAGTTGTAAAGGTATGAAGACTGTGGGAAAAAAAGCAGCAAATTTTCCCATCTGTGCATTCCTGTCAAGATTTTAAAAAAAAGATGCCCACTGAGAGGAGGAGGAGGAGGGAGAAAGAGGTAAGACTACAGAGAGGAAGGGATGACAAGGAGAGAGGACTCAGAGAGAGAGAGAGTGAGAGAGAGTGAGAGAGAGAGAGAAGGAACAGGCAATTACACCCAGCTCCTCTCCAACAGACCCATTCCTCGCCTCCTTCAGGGCAAGCGGAGCAGCAGCACGAGCAATAGGATTTAACTGAGGATAACGCGCAGCAATAGGATCTGAGATTTCTCGGGGATTGGTCACCAAAGACGGAGGAAAAAAGGATATAGTATCGCAAAGAAATAGTTGTCATTACAGAGACAAAAGAGGGGAACAAGTCAATCTGAATCGACTCCGATAGATTCCGTGGCTCTTTACAACTACAGGACGCCTTTCGGTTCGCACCTGTGCGTCGTGCATGTCCTCTTTCTCTGGGGATAAAAGTGCGTAAAATTTATACCGTTTTTACGCACGGTGACACGCCGAGCTGGAGAGACTCGGATACGGTCCTGGACGCACGATGCTGATCGGTAAGTGTTCAATGCTCCACTCTTTACCGGTGATGATGTGGCTGCGCTGCCTATAGTAAACCCTATGACACATTGATGAAGGGTTCCATAAATATCACGAGTGATGTCCATGTGGATGTTATAGAAATGTTGCAGCGGTATTATTTGTAATAATGTTCTTATTCGGTCACCCTAAACTAAATAAAGTATCTGACATTAAAACACATCAATAAGAGGAACAGGCGGACTGAAAGTCGCTGTCAGGAATATTAGAAATACTGATGATGAAGTAATTAATCGGGCGCGCAGGCTGCGCGTTCCAAAAGAGTCGTTTTATGATGGGATTTTGAGCGGAATGTATCAATACGTTCGGTCATGTAGTCGTTTACACGTCACTGTAATGGTCACCGCAGCATTGGATCTGTATCGATCCAGTTTTATGAAGCTCAGAATACATCCCGATATCCAAATGTGCGCGTCCTGACTGCATGGTGCGGAGTTACGGACACCTGAGCCTCCTTAGTCCTTCTCATCCCCCTAGCTGGAAGTTTATTCTTATATTGGGAAAATAGAGCATATGGATTTGGCAAATTAATAATGAGAATGTTGAATTTGTCTCTTCTGAAAAGTGAGAAAGTCGGAAAGCATCCGGACTGCCATAGGCCTATCTGACCTGCATGTCACCTGCGCTCTAAATGGAATGTAACGACCTCGATGAGAAAATAATCAGCAAATTTATATTATATGTTCAAAAATGATAGTGATAGAATTATTGTCTATTAAATCAGAACTGATTTGTGTGAAACAGGGTTATGGGAGTTTATGCGCAGAGGATGACAGAACAGCGAGGTGTATAAAGGATATTTCTTTATTGGAATATTTTTTTTCATAATATATAGAGTTCAAAGACGTGTTTCTAAAGTAATGGTTTTACACTTATTTATTTCACAGAGAGACTTCAGACAATTACTTGTTCATTTGTTTGTATTAATAAGATTGATCGACATGCCTTGACTTATTAGTGAGGTTTCCTAACGGAGTAAAAAATCTTGACTATATTCGATACTTTTGATTTGATTAATTTGGCATAGCTGACCATGAGAAAAAAGACCCAGTGAATCCAGAATAGAGAACTTCTTCACTTCGTTTGCATAATGAACTCCATCTCATCTCTGATTATATCAGAGAATGAAGGTGTACATGAGCTAAATTGAGGGATGGAGCTACTTAACCTTCTCTTTTTTTCCTCCCTCCAAAATGTACCAATTCTCATCGGGCTCTGGGCATTGAGCCGTTTCATACATTTCAGCGTAGAAAGAAATAGAAGACAAAAGAGTATTTAAAAAAGTGAAAATTACGAGATTATAACAAAGGTCTTAAGGGAATACGCGGATAGTTGTGCTTACTGATTTGGATGTAATGGTTATATACTCACTCAGACAAAAACACACATGGTACACCCAGGCCGCTGGATGTGATGGATCTGGCTATAGGTGAGATTGTGGGGCGCTTTGAGATCTCGGTGCTCTTAAAATGGCTTCGGTACATGCATGGGCCAATGACTCATGCAAATGGATGCCACATTAGCATTTCTCCAGACATTTACTCCTCCCAAACGCCACTTCCCAATGCCTCCGCCGGTGAGCGTGGAAGTATACGCGGGGCACCAAAGCCTTCAGTGTTGAGGTGTTTCACTGAAATGTTGTCTTCATGCCTCTCATGGCAGTGTGCTCTCCCTCTCGCCCTTTTAGTCAGCTCATCAAAGTGCAGCTCTAATGTCAAGTGGAGCCCTAACAGGCCTTTGTCTTGTGCTGATTTCAGCACGGCCATTATGTCGTCTTAAAAAGGCACTTGGTGGCTCACAGGGGAGCTCTGTGGCTGCATCAGCTTCTTCTCAGTACCAGATAACAGTTACTTGACGACGACGGCCATGATAATTCACCTTGTTGTTGCCTTCTGAGAGGCAGGTCTCCGTCCCTATTCAGTATTGACTTGAGGGGGGAAAAGAGCTGGTGGTGGGGGATCAACCTTGTCTCACTTTACCCATCCGTCCGTGACCCCCTGCCGTCTCCCCAGGCAGGAGACAGGTTGTGGGGCTGATTATAGGCCTGTCCCTCTGGGAGTGGGTGCTATTCTTCCTCTTCCACCCCTTTTTTTATCTGCAGGATCTGAGGTGTGTGTGTGTGTGTGTGTGTGTGTGGAGGGGGGGGCGTTTGGGAATGCATGGGAGACGGAGTTAATCTCTGCTAAACAGGGTCCCGAGCTTGATCAGGACTAATTACAGGGGGTTAGGGTTACAGTCCGAGACCGTAGGGGGCTGGGCTCATCCTGAAAGCAGGGCTGTGAGAGATTGATGAAAATAAGTACAACGGCAATGAAAAGCAGTGTTGTTTCTTAGAGATAGACGAGCGTAATGATAGCATATACGTATAGACCAAACAGGCAGTTCCCGACCTTGAGGCGTCTGTGTCCGCTTGCCCTTGGTTCCAGCTTAAATGTGTAGAGGCTGGAGGGGTTCCCAAGCAGTGGGCAGCAATAGCACATGTGTTTGAAGTGGTTGTGCAGGTGGCGGGGGGGGGGTGTTAATGAGGGAGTTAATTAAAAGGCCGTACTGTTGCACTGAGGGTTTAGCTCCACTTCCCACCGACTCCACATCTGCACCATCGGCCTCTCAGACGAACGCGCTCTTCCTCGAGTGTGTGATTTGCTTTGGTCTCTCGGGTTAAAGCAGCTGTGGGCCTGTGTGTGTGTGTGTGTGTGTGTGTGTGTGTGTGTGTGTGTGTGTGTGTGTCTCTGTGTCTGCACATGCAGGCAAACGCAAAGTGTGAGAGGCAATGAGACATTATGATGGATGGATCTCCTGAGCCTCCTGTCTCTTTGTTCATCCCTCGTGAGCCAGAGGGATGAAGGTGGCACCTCTCCAGCTCCTGCTCAACCCATTTCAACCTTCTCTCTCTCACTCAAACACACACACACACACACACACACACACACACACACACACACACACACACACACACAGCAGAGACAAATAACCCACTGCTCTATTAGCTCAGCAAACACCTCACCTCAAATGACAAATATGTAGTCACACTGGCTTTTTTATTTTTCATTAGCTCTGCTCCTATTAGTCTGTGTCATCTCAGTAAAGACTCCTGTGAGAGTGAGAGGAATGTCTCAAACTATCCATTAACTGTATAATATATTATTTCATGTTTATTGTTTCTCATCTTACTGCATTTTATATGCTGTCCCACTGGTGTAAGGTTCTATTCCACTTTTATGCAGTAGTCGATGCATGCGTGCGGCTCTTTTTCACTTTAATGTGCCAGTCAGCCATTTGCTTCCAGGAAACAGGAACAGTGGGACGTGTTATCACTCCAAAACTCAATTTTTTAAAGTCCTGCTGTAGCCACTGTTCTTGATCTTGTTTTATCTCTCCCTGTAGAGATCAGTCCAGGAGGTGATGTGAGTTAAAAGGAGGATTCCATTCATCGAAGCTCTCACAATGTTGCACATCATCAACCTCTGATACTGAATTTCAGGAGTCGTTTCGTGTGCTGGTCTTCGAGCGAGAGTCTAACCTTCAATACTCATAATACAAAGTGTCTTATGGAAGCACATTGTCTTTTGAGGTTGTTGTGGAAAAATAACAATATCTGACTCTCCTCTGACGGATTTTTTCTGTATGATTGTATTATGTTAAAGTGATCTTACACACCAAAGCAATGTTTACAGGTCTGCACATGAGAAAAAAGTTGCATGAAGCCTGCACAAAAGACGAAGCTGCACAAAAAAAATCAAATGCATTTCGCCCAAGTGTGAAAATGAAAGAAATTTGGGGGTGTGAAGTTAAAGAGAAGTTAGCTTTCCAGATCTCTATCGCCCGCTTCTTATCTCGTTTAGGCGGCAGGTTTTGATACGTGTGGGAATAAAAAAAGGCAATATCTCTGGTTCTGCTTCATCGATTCTGCCAATCCAACTATACGTTACAGCAGTGAAATGCCAGGTTGATGTAGTTTTTGTTTAAATAAGGAACAACGTTCTACGTTTGTATTGAATTTATTCACTTATTTTTGAGTCTAGGTTTTATCCCTGAAAATGGGGAAATACCCTGAATGAGTTGCTGGACTTTGCTTTATCTCTTTACCAAACTCTGTCACTGGTACAACATCTACATTCAGCTGAATATATATGCAGAGTAGAACACTTCATATGTCGAGCTGAATGTGTTTGAGAGTTAAAGCTTTTTTTGCGTAAATTTTACTCAGATTATTAGACCTGTCTACATGGACCTGCCGGCGCCTTTCAGACAGGTCAAAGGTCAGCAAAGAGCAGAGGTCACAAGTTAATGAAGCTGGTGAAACATGACCTATTCAGTGCTAGTTTTCCCTGAACTCCATAGATATTCATGAGATCCCTTTTGTAGTATTCATACACACACTTGTATGTTCTTTGTAGTGGAGGCCATTGTTGTAGTCAAACCACCTGAAACGAGACAATGTCATGACAAGGACCAGAGTGTTTTTGTGCTTTTGCACGTACAGCGTTTGTATGCACAGTTTGTATGTGTCCCTTTCTGGCCTTGGGGTGTGGGGTGTGGGGTGTGTGTGTGTGGGGGGGGGGGGTGGCTTGTGTGTGAGTGACAGTTCAAGTCATTTCACTGAAGTGACAGCATGGGTTTGATTGGCCCGCCTGCTGGAGTGAAGGTTTCTGGATGCTGAGAGCTGCAGGCATACGTGAGGCCCAGCGGGAGCTCTGACAACATGAGAAATGGTCCCGCGCTGCACTCGGCACCAAAACCTCACCACTTAGCCTCTCTTTCCCCGGGTGCTAAGGCTAAAGATGGAGACCTTGAAGGGAAGCAGCAGCACATCATCTCCCAGTGCTGTCTGTGTGTGTGTGTGTGTGTGTGTGTGTGTGTGTGTGTTTGTGTGTTTCTCTGCCCTTGTGAATTCATTGGTCTTTAGCAGGTAAGGCAGCTTCTAACTGAAATGGGCGACTTCTCCTCCACTTCATTCTCTGACCTCGACCTAAATGATTGAGAGAAGAGTTAAAGGCTGTTGAGAGCGACAGACCAGACTGAAGGATGAGAAGTAGCGCATAAAGAAAAGAGAGAGAGAGCGCACTAGCAACTCAGACTGGTTGAAATAGAAAGCATTGAAACTTAAAGGGAATATAACTTGAATATAACTTCTCTTGTGGTTCTCAGTTCTTGCGCCGTCTCAAGTGCATTTGTAAGTCATCATACCAGACTATGTCTATATAACCACCCCGGCTCTCTAAGCAGGAGGAGGATCAGCAGCTGAGAAAGTAACAAAAGACATTGATTTTACAGTCAACTCCAGTCATCAGAACCTGGTGCCCTGACCACCGATCTGTAATACTCCAGGGTCCAATGTGCATAATAGAGTGCAGCTAGTGTGTAAATGGTGGTAAGTGTAAACAGAAGACTCGGTGATCCAGCTCTAATGGCCGTCTTTGCTGCACCTCTTTGTTAGCCATCGGGATGCTGACCTACACCTGTACTGCACGCCGTCTCAGGAGCGTTTAACAGCTCACCGCTCGCCGGATTAATTGCAGTGGCTGGGAATTAATGTCTGATCCTCGTACTACAGTACACACCAGCAATAATATATGGAAAGTATTGTAAACATAAAAAAGGGGGTATTCACAAACAAAAGACAAACTAATGAGCTGCTGTACCCCCGGAAATCTGTATTGTTATCGCTCATAAATTGATCAATAGCCCTATTAATAAACTTAGATATACTTAAAAACCAAATGTAGGTTATTCATGTTTTCTGTAAAGTTTTGTTTACAGCAGCTGTAATCAGCAGTAAAAACATACAAATAAAATAAAAGTCAGTTGAGAAACAAAAAATCTTAAATAATGTATGTGAATAGACTTAATAAAATTAAGGCTTGTACGAAATGTATAGTTGATTGGAAAAATGCAATCACAATACATACATTATAGTGCACATTGTTTGTGGACAAACACACACAAAAAGTAGATCTCAGCATTGAATTGCTGTGCCTCAACAATAATTGAATATACATAAATCAATTGACAAAATGCAATCACCAAAGCATATGGTTTGCATTTTCCGTGCACAAACAAACACAAGATGCAATCCCCAATATAAATAGTAAGCATTTTCTGTACACACACACACACACACACACACACACACACACACACACACACACACACACACACACACACAGGAACACATAGAAATTGGCAGAGCTTGTGCACAGCAGAACACACTTCGCCAATTTTGTATACACATAAATCAAATGAAAAAGCACAAATGCAAATATAGAAATTCTGGCAGGCATTTATTTTTTTTGTTCAAGCAGACACACATTTAAATGCAATCAGTGGTATAAATTTATAATGGGACCGCAATGAGTACACACAAACAGAATATGAATATACCTAAATGAGTTGGGTTGAAACTGTACATAAATACAGTGAGTGTTTTGGGGTGTGCGAACATAATTGTATATGAAACACGTAGAATATGTACAAGCTTTGCACATAAATACATCTCAAGGCACCCGCTGTTCAGTTCAGCTGTCTCACTTCTCTGTGTCGATATTTTGCACTGCAAAGGTGTGTGTTGTCGTTGTTTCGGAGTGCGTCTGTGTGTTGGCTTACATCTCCTACAGAAATTGGCATTCGCTTCTTGTCGTCAGTACTGAGCCGTTGTGGAGAGAGCCTGACTGGGAATGATCAGCTCTAATGATTTTATGAGAGTCTACATGATTAATGTTGGCACAGCAGTGAGTTTGCGAACAAACCTTTCTCGCTCGATCTCTCTCTCTCTCTCTCTCTCTCTCTCTCTCCCCCTGCTCTTCATCCCCTCCCACGCCACTCTCCCTCCCCCATCTCAGAGGGAATATCCAGTCTCAGTGTGTGTTGCTTTCTGTGGCGCTAGCTGCCGTTTGCCACATTAGCGTGTGACAATGGGCCTCTTTGAAGTGGGTTATTCTAGCGCGGCACACAGCCCAGCGCAGCAGAGAAGATGTTCCAGCTCGCTGTGCAGACAGGGCCAGCTGTACGAGCGCGGAGATAGACAGAAGGGCATAGACGCGCACGTGCACGCCAGCACAGACGAAGTACCGGGGTCAACACAATAGCTTTCACGCCCACATCTTCTAAATACGCTTTATGAAAGCACTTCCATGGCAGACAAAAGCCGCGCACTCCTGTGTAGGCACGCATCTGCCTCAAAGCACAACACCGCACCAAATAAGAGCCTGCACCATCCTCCCATCACTTCAACCACAACCTACCCATCTATCATTCCATCCATCCGTTTAGTTGTTTTTTTTTCCCCGTCCTCCTCTGTTCCCTCTGCAGGCCCAGTCCAATCTGCAAGCTTAGTTGAGCTCGGTCTCTCTCAGCTTATCTCCAAAAGCTGCCTTTCATTTGAGAAAATGCCTTCATTCCCAGCTCCTCTATGAAGACGCTGATAAGGGATGTCTTTTATCCACAGCAGATACCCCCCCACACACACACACACACACACAAGCCCTGTGTGGGTGCTTGGCTTGTGTGCATTTAAACGCCTGCACAGCATATGCAAAATCATGTGTGAGATTATATTTGTGAGCCTTGTGTGAATATGTTTGTATATATATTCGTAAGACTTAAATTAATAGTTTTTTTCTATGCATGTGAATAGCCGGTGATTCTATGGTGCGCTTTGAGCACATCTTCCCGTGCTGCTTGTCATTCAAATGTGACATTTCTATGATTACCCATAATCACACAAGACTGC
This sequence comes from Pholis gunnellus, assembly GCF_910591455.1. NCBI lineage: Eukaryota > Metazoa > Chordata > Actinopteri > Perciformes > Pholidae > Pholis > Pholis gunnellus. Next base: position 8,187,966 of record NC_136544.1, read on the forward strand.
TGCAACCTTGCAGGTGTCTCTAATAGGAAGTGATTAAGTGGGACAAGCTAATCATCACAGTGCCTCACACTCGTGTGTGTGTGTGTGTGTGTGTGTGTACGTGCATGTATGTGTTCACGAAGGGGCTGTCTAAGGAATTGATTGGGGCTGCAGGGTGGATTCGTTGCCAGGCATGGAGAGATAAGTTTTGTCTGTGTTTGACTGAGTCTAAGTCGCTGCTGAATGAATGCTTCTGTCCCGCTTTGACACAACAAATACATTGATTGGCCTTTGATGCCGCAAATGTCACGGCGTCTTTGAAGACATTTGTAAGTGTTCAGAATGAGACTCGGGGCTGAAGTCTGTGCTCGACCGTCTCGTGTCTGTATCTTTTAATACTCATGTCTCTGATTAGAGTCCCAGTGGACACACCCTGCTGTGTCTTGGACATTGGCAGGTGGTAGTAATGGTGTCACGCTGCTTTTCTCTGATCTCAATCTTAGTTTTGGGCCAGAGGAGCTGCTCCCTTCTCTCTTTTAGCCTACGTGGAAGACGCAGCTTGTCGTCTCAGATCTGCATTTTTCAACATCGCCCTGCCCGTTTGGAGCTCCTGCCCTCCCCTCAAGCATGAGCTCGCTGCAGTCGCTTCTCTCCAGGGACCTATGAATAATATTTGTAAAGCTATAAAAAAAAAAATCCCCCTCACTGCTCCCCGCGGAGCCCCAACCTCATTGATTTTTTTTTGTTGTTGCTTGAGGCCAACGATTGTGTTCAGGCTAATCTTTGCGGAATAGCGAGCGCATGCGTCAATGAGAGCGATGCATTAGCAGCTCTGCATCTATTAAAGCTGCTTGCTGTGGTTGAAGCCACACACCACTTTGATGGGATTTATCAAGCAGCTTACCAAAGAGAGGTGATTGAATTCATTTGCTTACTAATGAGGAGGGATAGCGAATTGTACACTTCCCCAGCTACACTTCCACCTATTTCAAGCCATTTCCTCATTACTGCAATCAAATCCAACATTTGCTCTGTATTACAATCAAACCTTTTTGTCCGCTCATCAGCCGCCTTTGTGCCTTTTTGGTACTCAAACTCGTTGTGCTGCTTTTTGTTGTCTTGTGTCATTTAGGGTGAGAGCTACCTTCTGGGGATGACTGAGCAGCAGAATTTGAACCTTTTGCAAATCTATCAGTACCACCTCAAGTTTTGGGGTCACCGATACTGATTTATGTTGTTTGAAATAAGAATTGGCTCATTTCAGGGTCATATTTTTCAATTCCAAGACTTTTGTTGAGGTGTCTTTTTTTTTTTCTTCTTATGTGTAATCCTAAGCATTCAAGTCTAATCCAATCCAATCAAATAACTGTTTGCTCTCGTTCTCTCTCTCGCTCTCTCAGTCAATCAGCAAAATTGATTTTATTAGAGGTAATTGTTCCCCCTTGATAATCATGATTTGTCCTATTCTCTGGAGTGTTATGGTGGAGTACGCACTTCTGCTGTTGTTAAGGTTGTTAAAGATTAGCGGTAAATCCTCTTTGTCTCAGCAGACAGACGCAGACAGAGTGAAGTGGGTTGGCTAAGACGGGGGTTACAGTGTTATAGCCAAAGGTCAACAAAGCTCTTGTTACACCAGAGTTGTGTCAACTCAATAGCGATGACTCCCTGAGATGCTGCGTTATAAATATAGGATTGATCCCCATGATGTTAGGACTGATGTAACTGTGTGGTAAGATCTTGTCCCAGCCAACTCCACAATGGTACCATCCTCAGCTGAGTTTTATATCTGCAACTCACATTTAATGTTACATTCATTTCTGTTCAAACTTTTATTTTTTATACGCATTTATTAAAAGTTAAACAAATTATAGCCAAAAAAACAGGCGTGTTTACAGGTACATTATATTGAAATCTATGCCACACTTTAAGATCTAAATTTCCAGCATGATTTTATTCAAAATATTTTATATATTTCTTTAATTATTTATAATTGATTGCTCCTGTAATGAAATTGGAACCTAAAAAATAATATTGAAGGCTCAAGTGGTTAAGGCAAGTCACTAATTAATCATTACAAAGATTTAGAAATAGATGAATTGAATAATGCCTACAAATACAAATAAACAAAGGTATAGTTTTCAAAACTGAAAAAAAGTCCCATAAACTTGTCTATGAGTAATAAATATGTTCATGTCATAAAGGATACTGACAGGGAAAAAAACCAAGATGACAAAAATCACAAATAACAATCATTCTTATATTAAACAATTGATGTGATTTGAAACATTAATACAACAGCAAACCTCTGCAGAGAATAAAGTCACACTTTTCAGCCTCGCCGGCCTCACGTGCATGTTAGTGCACGTGAATCCCTCCCTTTGAAACGGTTGGCGCCCTGATTTATGAAGTGACGAAGAAAGTGACTTCTCACACAGCAGTGCTAAATCCAGCTTGAAGCGTTCAGCTAAAGGCAGCCTTCCAGATTTTCCTTTAGAAAGAACACACATTCTTTGTCTAAAAAGGCCTCTTATAAAGAGAGAGAGAGCTAAGACCAGAGTCAACATTGGTCTGGCAGTTTCCAAGCCCTCCGAGCTGCTAAAGGTCTCTTAACTTGCCCATTTGTTTTGGTCAAAGATGCTGATCAACCCGTGGTTCTTAATGGTGTATATCGAACCTTTAAATAACATAATGCCCATTGCTGCAGTTGGATTTTGGCTGATTTTAAAAGCCCTGTAAACTATCAATGAGTGTCTAACTGTAAGTGATGGGATCCATGATGTGCATATGCACTGTTATGTGCTATTCTCACTGGTTTGAAGTGGGTGGCAATTAGTTAGATCAGGGTGATGTCATTAACTTCTGTGCAACAATTAGGATTCAACAACATTTGAATCAGAATGTGTTGACAGTTGGTGGGTGGATCAAAACACACCCACACAGTCTTGATGATGCACGTTAGCTGAGGATTGAACTCTACTATAAATAATCCCTAAAGACCTTTTCATGCATTCTGTTTTTCGGGTTGTCCATCCGCCTGTCTGTACATCTGTCCCCTTCTGTAGTTTGTACCGTTAGCAACGTCAGAACCGTTAGCTGCGATTTGCCGGCTAATGAAATGCTCCCAATCCTGTGTGTCTAGCACCTGTTTAAGATTTGACTCCAAGTTTTCTGAGGCTTTGAACTTCAATGATAGAGATTGCAAGTTGCTGTAAAAAAGTCAGCCAACAATAATATGATGTCAATTTGGTATTCGCTTGCCTCGAGGATACAATAAAATGTAGAGCTGTATTCAAAATAGATCCTGGCATTGTGTCGTGCCTAAAGTAACAAAGAGCGTCCTAATTAAGGAATGCAATGAGAAAGCAATGTAAAGCATTTTATGGTCTTTATTTACACCCAAAATGCATGGATTTTAGGAACTTCTGCACTGTAAAACATTTAAGATGGTTCAACTTCAAAACATAAGTGTCCCTGCTGCCTTAAAATAATGTTTAAAAGTCATATACTGTGAGTCATGATGATGTAAAACAAGTTAAGTTCACTAACTCGAGCGAACAACTTCAATAATTTGAGAACAATGTATGCTGGGAAGTCTGCTACTATGCTAATTATGTTTCTTTGGAAACTTAATTGACTGAATAGAACATTCTCTAAACTCATCATTTCAAAGTCAAAAGACTTCAAACAGATCAAATCTATTATCGTTAGGAGAATGAAAAAATATGAGTTGATTCCACTAAATATATTGTTTCACAGTGTGGTGTTTCAAAAATAAACATCGACTCAACGGGCTGCTTCCCTCTGGTGACCTCTGACGGATGGAGAGTTTCGGCGGTGTTGCACAGTGAAGCGGTAATGTTATAGTGCCACATTACAATCACGTTCCAGGCGATTTCATGTGAGAGGAAGAGTTTCTCTCAGCAGCCTGAACCGTGGTACTAATGCCGGACTGCGTGGTGGAAACACGAAATCCATGCAGTTCCAACAGCATCAGTCCAAGGCTTACCCCAGACTGTCTGATAGATCAATATTTCACACGATTAAGGTTTAATCTAGTCTGTGCGCACTTTACAGTACTGCCCGCTATGAGGGTGTTCGTCCATCCCAAATGACCTCAGCGCTTATTTTCAGTCTTTTCATTGGATCGTCTCCGCTGTGCTCTCCCGCGATAAGTAGCAATGCTTTGGCGCTTGAGGACACTTCAGCAACTTTCAATCGAGATTAATCTGTCTTTGAGATCTGCCAAGGCCTCTGTGGATGCACAGCTGAGAGAACGAGAGGGAGAAAGAGAAGGCGGTTATAGAGACGGGCCATTTGTAGCTGCTGTCTCGGAGATGTGGTTCCATTCCCACTTTACCACCAGAGGGGACAGCTCACTATATCATTCAGCCGTTTGTTATTTTTGTCTGAAGCAGTAGATGGCCGAAGGGGAGAAATGTCTGTCTCTTTCCCCAGTTGCCTGAAGGTGAAACCCATGCATCATACAGAGAGTGTGTGTTTGCTTTGAATGCATTCTTGTGTGTGTGTGTGTGTGTGTGTGTCCATGCAGATGTCCACATCAATACATGTGAATAAAGGGGAGGCTTATTCTGGAGCTATCAAGTGTCAGAGACTATTGTTCAGGCTGAGTGAACCAGATTGAATTCCTGATTCAGTTTGGTATTTCTTTAGTGTTAAACTAAACAAACCAGACGGCTTGCCTGTGTTTTTTGACAACATCCGCTTATTTCCAGCCTCTACCCTCTTTGTCTGTCTATCTCTGTTCCCTTGGCTTTCAGCGGTGGTCCTCTTCTTTTCCTATCTGCCCATACCTCTATTACATCTCCTTTATGCTCGCATACTGATAATAAAGTTTTCATAGAGCAGAAAGCAGGTTAGCGTTTGACTTCATGGTCCTCTCTGGGTGTTTATGGGGTCTGTGTGGCCAAAGCGACGGGAGACACGTCTGCAATTCCCAGGCGTCCACAGTGAATCGCAGTGATCCGTGTTTCTGCTGTTTCTGCGGCAGTTATTAAAAGCCAGGAGAAAGGTTACCGTAAATGCCACTCAGCTGATGTGCAGCTCAAGCTTGGCAGACCTCCTCAACTCCCCTGCCACCCTTGGTTTCACTCTAACATTTAGAGGAAATTCACCTTACTTGCTTTTTTTTTTTACCCCTGCTACAATCCCCTTAAAAAACATCTTCCATGCAGCCGTAGCTAAAGCAGTACTTCCTGCCACAGAATTGAAATTAAAAGCATGAAAAGTAAAAGTAACCCTAAGCCTAAATGGAGCACCTGAGTCTGACAAATTGGCAGTTTCATCTGAATCCTCCCCCTACACCTCCACGTCTCCAGTACTGTCCCTCCGAGGCTTCCTACCCCCTCCTCCCCCTCCCTTGTCACCACTTCTCCCAGACACCCTGGGCACTCATCACAGAGGTCACGCACCTGTCGCCTGCTGTAAACAGGAAATGAATAATTCAGGAGACGGCGCTGGGTGACTGCAACAGCTGATGGTCTCTCCGTGACGAGCAAAGATTTATCCCAAGGATTCGCATTATAATCCTGAGCTGGAATCACACTAATGAGAAACGCTCTTGAGAGAGAGAGAGAGAGAGAGAGAGTCTGAGGACCCACTCGCAGCCAGACCACATGTCCTTGACCTCTGTGGCTAATGAAGTTAGTTTGAAATGGCAGCCTGTAGTTGAACGAGGAACTTCCTCCGCACACACTTTTTTGCATTTTTAGATTTGCAGGAGGATCGTGCTGATGCAGTTGGACCACATGCACTCTTAACTGGACTAACTGTTAACAAAAGAGCCTCTCCTCTCCTCTCCTCTCCTCTCCTCTCCTCTCCTCTCCTCTCCTCTCCTCTCCTCTCCTCTCCTCTCCTCTCCTCTCGCAGAGGGAGCTGACCTATAACAGAAAGCCAGCTATGTTTGAGAGAAAAACCAAAGTAGCAGGTTGAGAGGCAGCAAGATGCCGGTTGGGGCTGCCGGCTAGCTGGAGTGATTGCTTTTCGCTCCTTATCGCCACACCAGCAGGTGTCGAAGACGCGCTGTACTGCGGCACTTATTCACAATTATAACACCCTGGCCACCGGCTCACCCGCCACACCACACACACAACTCCCTTTGCCACTTGCACCCATCCATCCCTCTGCACTTCTTTTCTAGCTCCCTTCACATCGAGTGAAATCCTGCTGGCCAATAGCAACTTGGGAATCCTGTTATGGCCTCACTTCTTCAAACACCTGCCCAGGCTCTGATAAGAATCCTTATCTGCTCAGCCCCATGTCTCTTCTCCGCACCCGGGCTGAGCAGGAGGGCCTTACAGCTGGAGTGGAGGTTATATAATATAAAACCACCATGGGTGGTCACATATTGTGTCCGGTGCGTCATTTTGGAAGCGACACGGAGCAGGCAGCTGCCGAGCGACGAGTTAAATCATTTGCTGTGGTGAAGTTTTCCTATTTAAAGACGCCGGCTGCCGGGCTCGGGTGTGCCGCCCGCGCTGCAATGTCTCGTATGTAGAATGATCCCTTCATGCCGTTCTCCCATCTTTGTAATTACTCATGAGAAATGAGAGGAGACATCTGCATGACAGCACTGTGAGGAGAGGAGGAAGGAGATAACAAAGGGCAGAGCAGCTTCTCACAAAGACTTTCCAATTTGCAGCTTGCAGCTGTTTCTCTTCAAAGAGCTTGTCGAACGGCCCGTCCTCTCTCGGCCTGAAAGTGGCTCACTATCCAAATTTCTTAGCCGCCGCTGATTAGGGGCCAGCGTTTGGCAAACGATGACACTTTTCCTCCTCTGCAAAAATGTGTTAACCGTGTCTGAGCCTGACTCTTCTACATTAACAGGTGTTTAGACGTCGACGTGATAAGAGGCCGATCATTTGAGGCAGTTTTTCCACAGCTGTACTCGCGCGCACACACATAACCTTCAGTCCACGAACGCGGGTCTTTCTGCATCTGTCGTCATTGCACACTATGTGCACGTACTGGCATAAGTGTTGTAAAACTGTGTGCATGTGAATATTGAGCGGTTTGTGCATAATTGCGTTCGCTTGTCTCTTGACATTTCCGACCCATTGTTTTACCTTTGTATAGCTGCATATGCTGTACATGATTGAAAACCAAATGAGTCTAATGGATCCACAAGGCATGGCACCGTAACCCGTAAATTAAGTCCCACAGATGTGCTTCTGTAGATTAATCTTCACGCTCCTGAGCAATTATTCTGTCAGTGACGCTGAGGCATGAGGCTGATTTGAAACAATTATAGTCCAGGTTGGGCAAAATTAGCTCTGTTACTTCCCAAGGACGCTGCTGATTGAGAGCGAGGGCATTTTAAAGAGCAACCGAGGGGCAATCGTTTTTCAATATCGGCATTGTCTTTCAGCCAACCTTTTCCCTGAGCACAGTCGTTTTGAGGGTTAAATTCTTTCAGTAAATTGTCTCTCAGTTTTGCTTTCAGTCAACAAAGATGTTATATCGTGTAAGCACATTTGGCTAATTAGAATGATCTTTTAATTATCTTTGAATTGCTCCTGTGTTAGCTTTTTCTTGAGGTGTTATCTATATTATAGAATGTGAGCTAATTTATGCATTACCACTGTGCCAACCTTCACAGCTGGAGGACTTTTATTACCAGTATTCCCGTGTCATAATTCTCATGTAACTGCATTTCTGTTCCTCAAATAATATGAGAGCTGTCTTCCACTTCCCTGCTATGTCTAAAAGGTGGAAAATAAATGATTGGCCCTATAGCTAGGACTTAAAAAGAACAGGAACGCTTTGCCTTTTGATAGCCAGTACACATTTCCATTAACAGTTTTAATTGGCTGTAGACACACGCCTGAGAGCGGAATTCAAATTAGCTGAGAAAAGTCTAAAACGAAGAACCTGGAAAGAGGGAATGAATGAGGAAAACTAATTCAGGTGGAATTGGAGTAGATGATCATCAAGCCATTTGATAGAAAGAAAAAAAAAATCTGTATAAAGGCAATTTACTAGCTTGATGCAAATACAACTTGCTAAGCAGGAGCTCCTTTGCATAACAATGATTGTAATAATGCAACAATAATGTACAGTGCAATGCCCTCTGCAAGCTTTTTTCTAGTGTCGTTTGTATAAATAAAGGGAATGTTCTCGCCTGCGAGAGTGTGTGTGTAAATGAATCATTGTAAAGAGCTTTTCTCCTGTGTGTGTGTTTGTGTGTGTGTGTGTGTGTGTGTGTGTGTGTGTGTGTTCAATAGAGGATAGTGCCACTGTGTTCAGCTCAGCTCCAACTTCATTTTCATTTCACATTCGTCACAGCCTCGTAACCACCTTTGTGTCTGAGCGAGTGTGTTTTTTTTCATCTCTTGCTCCTCTCAACTCATCAGCTGAAGAGTTAAAATTAGAACGCAACCTCTGTCTTGTGCTTATTTTTCTCTTGTACACCACGTCCCTCTCTCTCAAAGATCCTGCCAGCCCGGCTCGCCCACCATATCTAATCAATTCATAATGACCTGTCACAGTTGGCATGATGGCTGTGTGACGCTTGGTTGTCCGGCCTGATATTTATTCATGTAAAAAACGATGTTGCACTTAATGCCACTTCCACAAATGACTCAATTTGTTGAGGAAATGATCCTCATCTGAGCTCCTGTCACTCCTGCAGAATTCCTGCATATGTGTGGGCATGGCTTTGAATGAGTTGATTTGTTTTTTCACACGCCACTGCGAGTTGGTAATGCTAGTTATGACAATGAAAGGAAGATGATGCCAACGTTGACTTTCTCAGACAGATGTTAAAACTGTCATGGCTTTGATCATCTCCCACCTTTTCAACAGCGTGTTGTAAAAGTGTGTTTTTACCTAGAGGGAAAGGTCCGACAGCTGCCATTATCTTTGCCAAGCAAAAGGGAGGAGATTAAGAAAGTGTGGGTGACTCATTAAAGCCGCTCACCCTAAGGCTGGAAAGCAAATACAAATGTATTTTTCTTCTTTTTTTTCTTCTTCTTCTTCTTTCATTGCTGTTTATCGTCACATTGAAGTACTGTGTACAGCTGCTGCTTCTGCAGAGCAATGGCTGGCCATCGGCGCCATCTGCATAGATTAATGTGTTTGATATTTCCCTTCTCCTCCTCTTTTTTTTTTCTTCCTGTGTAGCATCAGGAGTAAGTAGCATCTCTGTTGCCCGCCCGTAGCCGTCTACCTCACGGGGCTTCGCAGTGGGGAAGCTGAGCAATTTGTTTCTGGGTGGCTCCAGGCTTATCGTCTCAGCTTGACAGATGGGCTTTGCCTCTGCTCAGGTTAGGTTCGGTAGCAACGCGCTGTTCGCTGCTTGCCTGACAGAACTCATTATAGAGACTGCCCGGGAGAAGAAGCATCTCTACGAGGTCCCTCTACCACCGCCGGACTGCCACGACTCACTGCTGAGCCAAACAATGTAGACCCGAACATGCCGCTGAAATCTTTTCTGTAGTTTGAGGTAGAATATCGAATTTAGAAATGATTGAACAGTACAATTTAATTTGAACCTTGTTGTTTATCAATGCGAATAACAGGCAAAGGTTGGTATCTTCCTCTGATGAGGAAGCATCACAGCTGAAGTCAGAGGCTGCATATTGATCTCATTAATGTGTTTGATCTCATTAATGTGTTTCATCAATGTCTGGTCATATTTGATTTATAAGCTGTAAACTAGCCTCTATATACACTTGTATTCACTTCTTCTCATTGTGTCGTCTGTGATTACCAAAGCGCCAGAATAATGATGTAAATTTACCCGACGCAACAGGAGAGCAGAAGGATGACGGAGTAGAGGGAGGATTTTGGGGGTTGACTGAGAGGTAAACACAACCGATTCAGGGTCTGACTTTGTATGATTCCTCTAAAGCTGCATGTGAAAGAAAAGTTATGAAGTCATCTTCCTTCCAGAAATTGCTCTATTTTCAGTCAGGAGGCAAACTGTGCTTAGCCTTGCATATAATCAGGCCACATGGAGCAATCTGCCACCTCCTGCAATCCTGGGGAAAGGGAAAGAAAGGAGGGCACAACTACGCATATTTGAGAATTTTTTTAAAAAGCAGATTATCTTCAAAAAGGTTACAGAAAGGAAGTCCTGAGATTAAATATAATCCTCATAAGAAAAATCCTCACAATGTCATTAGAGACTGACTCCAGTATCTCTGCTACAAATATCTCGGCCAACATTTTTATCATGCAGATTTTTCGATTTCTGTTCTTCTCCTCTCGCTCTGTTCTGCTCAAATATTCCTTCCGCATATTTACCGAATAAACTGTATCTGTCTGCTGCACACACATCGGAATACAAACTGCCGTGTGCAGCACACACAGTCATTAGCTTTACACACCCCTGTACACAACATACAGTCGCAGAGCAGCCAGCACGGCATGTTGAGTGACCCAGAAAAAAAAAATATGATTCAAATAAACAACTTTAAAGGCTTTAAGGTGAGGAAACGAGTGAGGGAGAGGAGGGAGAGGAGGGAGGGTAAAATAAAAGGGCTCTTTGTGGAACTTTCAAATTGCTTACCATTGAGAATAATTTACGTTTCTCTACAGAAGCAGGAAAGTGGCTTGCAAACAATTCTTTTTTCAAAAAGCTCAATTTGAATGCAAAAGCAGCTTGAGTAATGTATTTATTTCGCCACCTTCCAGGTTTGAGTCTCATGTTTAGAGTAACTGCGCATCACGATGAGATCATAACTGCAGTTGTAGAGACGCATATAATTCTTGCCTGTTTTATGCATCTGAACCAATCAAATTGGCCTAATTGGGGGCTAAATGAAGTTCTTTCATCATCTCTGCACTGTTTCATCTAATCAGTCCTGTAGCACCCTATTTTATCGCAGGTCTGCAGATTATCGTCATATTTTAAGAAGCAGTGGAGAAAAGAACTGAGGGAGGATTGGCTGGGGATGGAGAGGAATAAAAAGCTGCAGTTTTTAATTAAAACTGATTGTGCTTAATGTTCTCCCTCCATGCTATAATGGTTCCCACGGTGGCCCTCGCACCACCTCCTGATCAAGCAGAAGCTAATTGGCTGTTAAGAGTCACTTTTCTCTCCCTCCCTCTTTGTCTCTCTCTCTCTCTCTCTCTCTGTGTCTCTCAGTGGAGTACATTTGGACATCCAGAGGCAGAGCAATGTCATTTCATGCCCTCAAACGGCCGTGGGTCTCTAATACACCATGAGGCCAATTTACAATTTCCAGGCGCAGCGCATCTGAGGAAGCCATTTGTATGCATAGCATGTCTTGGGTTATTTCATACCTCGGTCGAAAAAAAAAGCCTCCGTTGGTTGGGTTATTGTAACTAAAAGGCTCCAGTTCTATATTTATGCGTAGGGTTGTAGTTGCCGGCTCTTCCGGCTCTGTCAGATCCAGTCCCATCAGAGGGCAGCGGCTGATGGGAGGTTTGCGGGGCGGCTGGGGGATGGTGAAACAGTGTGGCAACAGTGCGGCAGATGCACAATGAGCATCATCGTGTCATGACTCTTGAGTGTGCGTGTCAGGACTCGAGTCTACGCACATTTGGAACTGGCATATGAGGACGGCGCTAAACATCATCAAAAAGAAAGATTATTACGTGTACTTGGCAACTGACGAAATAATCATGCACATGGTGCAGAGTAATTATGCTCGCATTGTGCCTGCACTCAGTGCTCATCATTTCACCGGTCAGAACATTTTCCTTGCAAACTTCCCTGTTCAACATATTCAGGTTTAGATGTGTAGATATTCATTATCCCAGCTGGATAATCAGATCAGAGGCCTGATGGCGAAGGTCTATCTGACAGTCCAACTGTTACCCAGCAGGCAGGCACTCAGCGCTGAGCAGCTGTGATGAATAATGCCTTTACATTTTGCAGAAATCAACAGCTTTTATCCTGGCAATCCCACAATCACTTTACCAAGAAAAAAACAACACAAAACTAGATGACACAGCCAACTCCTCCTCTGGTGTATTATCTGAAACCCACACAAAGGATTTCACCGTGCTTTCTTTAGGCCATATAGAAAACTGCATAATACAAATTCTATTCTGAGTTTCTTCCTTCTGTTGTGGTTGTTGAAGGACTTGGTCTTGCATGTTACTTTACCTCAACACAGCAGCCTTTTGTCTTTTTATACGAACAGTATATCCAAAGTCATGCGCGTCCTCGGGGATTCACAAGGTGAACGCTAGCAGCAGTACAGTGTCCTTGTTTTTTCAGCGATGTTTCATTCTCTGTGCGCCACGAATGACGACAAAGGGAGTTCTTTCATACTGGAGTCTACAACTATTGGAACTTGTTGAAAAATAAGCAATCTTTTTCGGTGAAAAAATTCATTTCCGGAAAATACTTATTTTTGAAAAAAACAAAAGGTGACAGACAAAATGCCATACTCGAGGCTTCAAAGCTGTAGTCCACAAACCAATGGGTGACGTCACAGTGACTATGTCCACTTTGTATATACAGTCTATGCCTAAATATATGTTGCATTGGGGCTCTTGCTCAAACGACTGATACCGGTCTTTTTTGGAGGACTCGAAATCTCGAAAAGGCACCTGTTTTAAGCAAGATCATACGAAGCGACATTGTAGTGCATTTTTTGAGAGGCTATAACTGTTAGAAGGAAAAAGGAGGTGGAGATCAACTCTACCAACTCCAAGACCCTGCTCTGCCAGCATCTATCCCACATAATTACACTGGGCCACAAATAGAAAGGCAGTTTTCTCTCCTACCCGACTCTCTCCTTTTCTCCTTCCTGTGCCGCTCAGCAGCACTTTGCAGGGATACGCAGCGCACGGGGGCAGGGCGGAGGTATTTAGATGTGAGAAAAGGCAATTTGTCAGAAACCTAAGGGACCACTGGAGTGATGACAAGAGAATTACAGTTGAAGGCCTAAATGTTGAATGTCTAATTCTGTGAGAGTAGAAGAGGAATGAGGAAAGAAGGCTCAGTATGTTTGCTTGTGGACGTTGGAATCCATTATTTTCTCATATGTGCAAGAAGAAAATAATTGAAATTCTGTGGCTGGGATGCACCACACAAACAACCGAGTAGATGCGATGTGACGGTGGCTGTTGTGTAACAAAGCCCAGTGAGTCATGAGAGGGAGGAATGCGTTGTTGTGATGGTTGGAGGAGGAGGAGGAGGAGGAGGCCTGCCCGGGGAGAGACTGGCGGAGACAGTCAGATCCGTTAGCAAAGTCATCTGGAGAGAGAGAGAGAGAGAGAGACTGGACATTTGGTTTCAGGCATTGCCTCAACCGCCAGTGGTTGTCTGGACCCCGGACCACAACTGAGGCGTAAATAAACCAAAGACTCGACCCAGACATGGCTCTGGACAGAAAGAGCATATGTGCACATAACGACATCCGCATCCATATGTGCAGACACACACACACACACACACACACACACACACACACACACACACACACACACACACACACACACACACACACACACATTAAATGAGTGGAAAATGACGCAGTGTGAGAGAAGGAGGAGGTTATCAGGGGCTGCAGGCTGAAATAAGCCATCCTTCCTCCTTGCAAGTACACACACAAACGCACATTGAAAAAACAACAAGAAATGCGCTTGAAAAATGTATGTTGCTTTGCTTTAAAGTGTACTCCGACCGGAATCCCACACAATATGTGTCAAGTGCGTGTGTGCATGTTATGTGACTGTGTTCATATTTACTTCTTTCTTGCCCTGGGAGCTATTTGTTTTCAAAGGTGCGTAGGCAGTTCTGTTTGTATGCGTTTGTGTGTGTGTGTGTGTGTGTGTGTGTGCGTGCGTGTGATACTGGTCTAGTACATGCAAGCAAAGCGTACACACACCCGCCTTCGCTCGCTGTCGTACATGCCTGGATTCGGGCTGTTCCTCCGTGGCAGCGTTATCATCCAAAAAGGCAAACAGCCAGGACCTGATTTAATAAGCTGCCTAGGGAGTCACAGAGAGGTGGGGAAGCACTATCAGCTGATAACCGTCGTCCCTGCAAGCCCAGCCTTTTCTCTGATAGTCCTGCCAAGAGAAGACTCGGCTTCTCCTCGTTTTCTGTGTGAATGTGTATGTGCGCTGAGTGTGTGAGCGATCTCCCGCCGGCTGCTGCCCACGTGTCTGTAGGCTGCCTGTGTCCAACCTTTGCTGCATCTCTCTGGGTGTCAGACAAACAGCAGAGGGGAGTCACACATGGCAAAGGCAGGCCTGAGCCCAGCACTGAGGAACATATGCTCAGAGCTCGAGTCTTTTAGCCCAACCACCCAACAACCACATACAATCCCGCGCCATAGCTGCCAATCCTGCCAAGCTGCAGAAAGCCATGGGCCAGACTACTGACAGATTTCCCCATCTTTCCCTCTGTTCTGTACTTCACACAGGACACACAGCAGCAAAAAAACCAAAAAGGTTGTGATAGTGGATGGGTGCATAGTGCACTTGGTTTTCATGGTGGAGGCAGCAGACCTAGAATTAAAGTTGGCTTTTTTTAAAACTAGGATCTTTTCATAACCTCAAAGGAGTTGTTGTATTATCATTTTTTTTGTATTTGTGAACAGCTTTAGATTCAGAGAAGATTCAGTTTAATATTTTTTCAACGTCATGACACTGCTGCTAGTGCAGTGTTAGCTATATCGGTGTTGAATTTAGCATTTTTTTGACATGGGAAAATGCATACATTTCTATCTATTTGAGTTCCATGTGCAACACGACATGAATGAATCCAACATTTCTAAGACTCTTCTTTTCTCATAGTTATAATGTAATTTTATTTCAACCAAAAATGTATCATACAAGATCATATCAATTTTCACAGACACCAGTGTTTCTGTCTTTACCTTTACCTTTTTTCTCCCGCCATCTGTCTCTGAAATCTTATACATTATCTCCCTCCCCTTTCCTGAGAAGAAGCTTTTTTTCGGCCAATGTTTTTCTGTATTTCTAAGCCGCTGGTATTATTGTCATTATAAGGTCAGTGATTGCTTTTTTTTGTCTGTGGTGTGCGTTATCACGTCAAGTATCAAGTAGTACCTCCTCACTGTGTGTGTGTGTGTGTATGTTGCAGGGGGGCTTACATGATAGGCATACTTTGGTGGTGGCCACGGTGACCCGCAGCTGACACTGATGATTGATCCTGGTGCTGGGATAAGTGCCTGTGCACCGGTGAGCACAGTGGTCCACTGAAACGCAGCCAAGCGGAAAATTAGAAATCTCTTCATCCCTGGTCCATTTGAAATCCGATATCTCCCATCTTCCCCTCACACAGGCACCTTTCCTTAGCCAATAAATCAGTAATTAAATGATGTGTGTGTGTATGTGTGTGTGTGTGTGTGTGCGTGTATGCACATGAGGACTGGTGGTTTGTCCTTGGGGGATCAGCCTGGGCAATTGGGGTGATGGGAGTATTAAGTCTCCAGCAAAAGTGCCCGTGTACATCTCCTATTGTCTGCATAAGAAGAGAAACACACACACCGTATTGTCCCAGACACATGCACTTGCACACACACACACACACACACACTTGAGTTGTACAATGTGTATTGGATGTCAGCTGGAGGTGTAATGGTGCCTCTGGTACCAAATAAATCAAAGACAGGCCTCCTCTGAGCGCAGCACCTGACCTTTTGGAAGCCTTCAGTTCATAAAATGGCCCCCTGTGTTAACATGTCCCGTTGTTTTGCAACTTCTCACATCCATCTCTTTGTGTTGTCCAGGTACGTCGGCCCAGGGCAGCCCCCTTCTGGCTTCCCTCCCCATCCCGGGACGGCCTCTGCAGCCTCAGCTCGACCTCAAACACCTCCTGCCCTTCAGGCTCAATGGATCCTCCCCGCTCAGCCTCTTCCCTAACTTTAACACGGTGAGTGCGATGGCTCTTTGGCACCTGATATCATGGAAAATAGCAAATAGATAAAGTGGAGCCACTTAATCTATCCTCTAGGAATTTCAACAACTAAGGTCTCAAGCAAAGACTGACAAAATATCTTAGAAAAAAAAATGATTTTCTCATCTTGCACACGCTTGCAACAGTGGTATTGATCAAAAATCATGTCAACCCCTAACAAACATGTTCACGTTTTTAATACTCTGAGCCAGGAACAACCTTAGTTTTATGGGTCGGGGTTGTGATCCAAATACTTCATAAATTTAGTGTCAATATTCAACCTCATGATCAGTGAGAGAGGTATAAAGACAGACAGGGCTATAAAACCATGTCCTAATGCTATTCTGCCAGACCTGAGCCTCAAATACCCGTTCCTTAAACTCTCCCTCTGTCCCCGCAGGGGCTTTACCTTCAGTTTGGGATGCTAATCTTTATTCAAGCAGTGTTCCACCTCTGAGCAGTCCTGTTGTCACCTCAGCATCAGCATCTCAACAGATGAGACCCTTATTACTTGGTTTCAAGCCTCAGCAGCAAACTGTTCGGTGCTTACCTTGCCTCTGTGCCTGGAATTAAAAGCCTGTATCTTTGATCCTTTACTTACCAGCGTTATACCCATTGTCGTTTTGTGTGTGTATGTGTGTGTGTGTAGGCACTTCTGATTTCTTTGATCCTCGTTTTACACGCGTGTGCTTGTGCACGAGGGTGGGTGTGTATGTGTGTGTGTGTGTGTGTGTGTGTTCGCTTCACTCATCCCACACTGTGAAACCATCTCCAGTTCCGTGGTCTGTAAATGAAACATAAGCCACAGCTTTCGCTCCAGCATACACTTTACGCCTTTTCAATCCAAGCGGAAAAAGGTTGAAAGAGAGAGAGGTAAGGCCACACAGACTACTGGCTGGTTGCATGTGTGAGGGGGTGGATAAATGTGTGCAGTATGATGTGAATGTGTGTATGTAGGGGCTCTCCAACCGGCTTTATGGCAACATTAATTCCTCTAACACACTCATGTATTTATATTAGTGGTGGAGGCAGTAGGGCAGCTCTCTGGTCAGTGTTTTGTCTGTGTAATGCTTATGTATCAGTGAGGAAATTGCTGTTTTTATTCTCAAATCAACGTCTTGGCCTTGCAGTTCTGTTCCAGCCTTTATGCTGTCTGATATAAAGAATTCCTGGCAACCCACAGCTGATATATTGGAGAATTTAGAAGACCTCATGCTTCTTTGATTAGAAAAAAAAAGAAAAAGCAGTCATATTAGAAACCTTTCTTGCAGAAGAATATTATTGAATGCATAAAATCATACTTACAGAGTTGCAATCATATTCAGTCTTTCAGCCATTGTTATATACGGTTGAATACAACTCGCAGTAGGACGTGGAATCCACCACAACCATAATGCAGAAATTATAACTGTGGAAATAAAGTCAAATCAGTGTCGCTTCAGTCCCGGGAGGAGATGATTAGCCTCCATAACACACAGTCTGACAGCGCAGCCGTGGCATTAATCACAAAGTCCATTCAACGGGGAGCCCCAGGTTCTCTTAGCCCTGATAAGGCACACGTTGTCCTTTACGTGTGCAGGGGGGAAGATAAATGCACCTGTCTCCAAAACCAAATATCCTCCGGTTCCCCTGGTGTCCCTTCTTACACCCCCCCCCCCCCCCCCCCCCCCCCCCCCCCCCCCCCCCCCCACCCCTCTCTCTGTGTGTCTCTTTCTCCCTCTTTCTCTCTACCTACCATTAAGCCCCATCATGGTCTCAGACGCCCAGGCGCAGGATAAGTTCTGTCTGCACCAGGATGGCGGGGGAGGACGGAGCGCTTGGACAAAAGACTCATTTATAGCAGTTGGTTCAGGATGGCTACAGACGGACAATGGGCACATTCTTTGGTTCCTAAAACAAATAGCTGTGTGCAACCTGCCCTGCTAAGGTGCACAGAAGGCAGCAGGAGTGGGAGAGCTAGGTTTCAACAGTCAGGCTTTGGCTGGTGAAGGGAAAAGTCAGTTGCTCCCAGAGGTGGGGCAGAGTGATGCAGAAGAGGCCAAAATAAAGCAACAAAGGCAAATATAGCCCTCAGGGAGAGACCTTCAGCGTGGAGGTTTCAGTGTCAGGTGTGTTTATATTCCCTCTCACACCTGGCCTTCTTGAGGAATCGGTAGTAGACAGACTCCACTCTTGCAGAGAGGCAGCTGCCTTGGACATGGCACAACTCTTTGTGTGGTACGAAGTGATCCGATGCTGTTCAGGCTTGTGTATCCGTATCAAGGCAGTTCGCCATCCTGACTGCCATCAATACACCAGCGCTCCTTGATCTCTGAGCCACTGAGGCTGCGGTGCCACTGGTGTAGATCCAGTGAGCGGTCTAACTCTGTGTGAGTACTTCGCTCTCTGCGGTCACCGTTCTGCCAAAGCGAGCAGAGGAATGGACCGGGCCAGGCCCCGGGCCAGCCTGGGGAGCAATCCAAGATGATTGTTATATGCGATACCACACTGAAGGGTGCTACAATGAAATCAGCTGTGGCATGCAGACCTTCTAATGAAGCCCCGGCTTTCACTCGACTGTTTATAGTATGCCGTTCTGGGACTGTCTGCAGTCTATTTACAGACGGTTAAAATTGAATTAGTCTGCCCAAAACCCTCTCCAAACGCTTCCCTCCGGGCTGCACTGACTCATAATGTATTAGACAGTCACATAACTGGGATTACAATGAACTCTAACTACATTTAAATACAAGCTGTAGCGAGGCTTGCAGCAACAGGCCAATGCAGTCGTGTTAAGAACAATATTACATATCCTGCAGAGCCTGTCTGGAGAGAAAAAGACGAAAGCTGAATTTAACAGGAGTCGCCCGATAGATACCTACAGCGTAGGTTTTGATCTATCGTTGAGCATCAAGGTGAGCATCAGATTGATATCACTTCAGCATGCATTGTACATGATCAGCCTCTATCATGCTTGAATTATGTTCGCCACAGTCACTGTATGTACATTGTGATACAGGGCGACGGTGGGGGGGCTACATGCATAACTCACAGAACAGGAGCTACATCCATCTGCAGTGCAACGGCTCTGCTAGATGTGTGTTCCTGAAAAACAGAAGACTACTCTATCTCTGCAAATTCATTCACTCTCAACAATCTGCCAAAGAAATCTGAAACCTTGAAAGAGAAAATAGAAGCAGCTTAAGCTGACCAATCTGAATTATTTCACTCCTAACCATCGCCGCCTGTAGCCCTGACGTGCAGTTACATTTTTGCGAACGCATGTGCACAGGTACAGTGTAACCGCTTAACACAGAAGTATAACTCCAGTTGAGGGAAGTGAAAGCCGCAACTCAACAGCATCGCTAAAGCAGCAAAGATCATAGGCATCCAGCAGATCTCTGAATACGCATTGAACTTACGGAAATTCCTGCGTTCTGGGTGGGTGTAACTCTCTATTAAACTTGCATCATATGATCTTTTTTATGTCAGAAAGAACAATTTTAGGAGCCATTGTTTTCAGTATTGTTACCATTCCTATCCTGACACCAGTGCATTGTGACTAATACAGCACGGGGCCCGTCTTGGCTCGGCCCCATTTTTGAGGTCTGGATGTTGAATTGAAAAAGTTGGAGCTCTATTCATGCATTCCGCCCTGTGAGAGCACGGAAAACCCTGGTGATTACTTGCCTGCAATGCATGAGTGAAGAGTGAATCTGATACACATCTTAATTATTATCAAAACACAGTGCCAGTCACACACAGCAAAAAGGATTCCACAGCAGTAGTATGTCTCCTGTCTTTACTGTGTCTGCAATTAAGAACCGACAGCTAACAGCCACAGATTTGCTGAAATCAAAATAGTTTTTCTTCCAATTTTATTGCTCAACAAAAAAGTAGGTGCACAATAAAGTGACGTTAAAACCAGTCGTCCCTCAGACTTTCATAGGTGCTTACATAAAATATGTCTTACAGAAATAGGATAAAAATGTTTGACGAATCATGAAGAAATGGTTTGGGAGTAGTAATATCATCAGTGTAATTGCAGACCTTCTCAAGCGAGGCCATCTTTATGTGAGGTGTCGATGTATAAACTGCTGACTGATCATCTTTAGCCGAGCGCTGTTTGTCTTCTTTTTGTATTGGTGGGATTTCTCGAAGTCATGTATATGTGTTGAAGTAGTTATTCTTGTTCCTGAATTGAACTGATGGCTCAATGATTGCACCTGTTGACGTTGTTGTGTATTGTAATGGTACATTTTTACTTAGTATATATTTCTACTTAGTATAGATATTTCTTCGTAGTATAGTATACGTAGTAAAGTATATATTTCTACTTAGTTTGCTCTGAACTCAGTTGAACTTCACTGTGTTCTTTGCGATATCTTTGCCGGCGCGCAAAGAGAACTGTAACTGTGTTGCATGAGAATGTTCCAGCGCCAAGGCCGTCTGGCCACTTGCTTTCGTTGCTGGCCGTTTGTTTTTCATGGTTGTTTCTAGCAGTCTGAGACCAAAATGTCACATAACGTAACATTGGCCCCCACCTTTGCTCCTTCTGTATAAAGAAAGCGCGTTCACTTTACGCGGGGTTCTTCCTCACTGAGACTGCACGCATTCTGTTGCGATGATTGAACCTTCTCTGCGCAGAGAATAAATATGAAAAAGACAACCTCTGGTTTTCGGCATTCTTTATTTCAGCATTAAAAGACTCACGCAGAGCAGGTATGGAATTTTTTCCACCACAGTATCTGCTCCCTGTTATACTTTAATAAAGGATAAAAAGAGTAGAAGCAGTTGGAAAGCATCCATGTTTTGTTGAAAAGCAATACAAACAGCCTGAATATACATACATTTGTACTTATTACAGTCACATTACTTTCGATGGCAACACTTAATTAACACTCCGTATAGTTGAAATACATAAAGTAGGCCACTCCTCTCTGAGCTGGTTTTCCCTCTAGTGCGTCATAAGAAGTGTGTCAGTGGCCCTCTTAATGCACTTTCTGCTTTTTATCTTTTATAACAAGTAACAAAATAAAATGCGTCCACTGGTCAAGTTACTCCATGCATACACAAAGCTCTGAGTATCGCACACTGTCCTTGAAACTGAGATATTCCCCTCACATCACAGGGTCATGCTAATTCATTGAGTGAAGTTTTCCTTGTTTCCAGATTTGTGCAATAAATCGGCTCAGCTATCACAGGTACACACTTCCTTGTAGCTAAATTATTTAAGTGGGCGCTTGGGTCATTAACAAAAAACAATATTTGGCTATTTCTGCTAACTCGTTTAAAAATTGTTGGCCCGTGACTCCTTATATTTTTCTTTACATGGCCCAAAATCAAAAAAGGATGGCCACCCACCGCTGCACTAGAGGATGTAAAAGTATGGCCACACTGAAGATTGAATCTTGTCTGTCTGGGGAATAACCTCACATCTGAGTTGTGACATTTCTCATTTGGGAAAATAAAATTTGATAGAACTGATGTGGTTTGTACTGGTCTTTTCTTTCTGCCCCTCAGATGGACCCTGTCCAGAAGGCAGTGATCAACCACACATTTGGTGTCCCTCAGCCCCTCAAGAAGAAACAGATTATCTCCTGCAACATTTGCCACCTGCGCTTTAACTCGACGGTAAGAGATGTTTTAGTGGCAGCATTATGCCTCGGTGTTCATGAGAAATATAGAGAGTTTGTGGGACAATAAGAGAGAGAAAGAGACGAAATGCCAGACTGTGTGATTTACAACATAAATGCAATCTGTACCAAAAAAAGTGTGTCTAGCCTCAGAGAGAATAATTGCTTTGTTTTGTGCTTCTGCAATCTTCTTGAATGTTGCTTTTTGAAAATATGGCCGCCCCTCATTTTTAAGCCCTTATCATCCCCACTGACTCTATGTTTGTGTGTGTGTGTGTGTGAATAAGCAAATCGTTGCGTCTGTATGCAAAACAAAAAACTGTAAGCGGAGCCCTTTCTGTAAATTTATGTAAATGTTAAAGTTGCTCATTTTGTTTTTGTTCTAGTTATGTCTAAAAAAAAAAGAAAGTAGAACGTTTCCCTTTCAGTGGAATCTGTGTGTCTGTTGTTTTTGGTATGAGGGATTAGACAGCAGGGAGAGCTGTCGTTTATCAGCGAAGAGCAGAGACAATCAGCAGCCACAGCAGGAAGCAGCAGTCTCTGCTCCTCGTTCCATTTCTCCCATCCTTGCCACCCAAATACACACAAATACACACAATACTGTAGGCTGGCAAACATGCGCACTAGAGCACACGCATACATACACAGAGACACACAGGCAAGCATCCCATGACATTTCATGCATATTCACATAAACAAATAGATAATAGTCCAGAAGGCCTTAAGACGTCTCGTCTGGCACGACAAAGTACACACACAGAGACACACTTTTTTTTCTGGACTCCATCTTCAAAGAAGGGCTGAGGCACAGGGGACAGGGAGCTGACGGGGGGGGGGGGGGGGAGAGGAGACTCAGACATGCTCCTCACCCATTATAGAGAAAATCCCATTTCCTGCCGCTGCACACCGACTTAAAGAGGAGTGTCAGGTCTGGCTGTAGCTTTATCTGTCTCTCCGAGACCATGAATACATTCCTAACACCTCCATGTACCCTCCTTAGAGTTTTCTAACATATTATACCAAGTTATCCTTACGCATAATTTTCAAAGGGGGGAAAAGTAAGCTTTCTCTGTTGCTCAGTAGAGCACAAATCGACCTTAAAGAGCAACTTAACAGCAGCTGACCTCCATTGGTTCAACTGGTCACCTTACCTGCAGTGATATAAAGGTGCGTCAGTGCACTGTGACATCACTGTTGGGTGTGGGTACAGGTGCAAAAGAGCACAATTCTAGCGACACATATGTGTTGTCTAATGACACTTTTGACATATTGGGAAATACGCTTGTTCACTTTTTTGCAGAGAGTGAGATGAGAGATCAATGCCACTTTCATATCTGTATGTTAAGTCGGCAGCTGGTTTGGCTAGCTTAGCACAAAGACTGAAAACACAGGAAGCTAGCCTGGCTCTGTCCAAAGGTGACAAAATATACTGCACCTTTAAACTAATCTGGTCTCATTAGGGGTCGTGGGCCGGACTATTTCTTGGTCAAATAGAGTAACTCCCGAGAGTCTTGTCATCACTATCACCATATGCCATGATGAAGAGACATATGGCTCGCTGCAAGAAAGCCAATAAGCATATTTCCCAAAATGGCAACTTATTTCTTTCATTTCACACGAGAGGAACACCTGCGCAGCCAAGGGTCCTCTGGTTGCCTTGGCCCTTTCTGCTGTGAAGATAAAATCCCCTTTTCAATCCAGAAAAGGAAATGAAATGGTTTGAGGACGTGTTGCTGTCGAGGCATTTTGCATGTTAATGTGTGTTAGGTATTTCTGTTATAAACAGAAAGGTTTTTTTGGGAGATGGGAGGGATTTTGTCTGTCAATGGCTTGTTGTTTGAATGTTGTTTCAAGGTGTGTGTGTGTGTGTGTGTGTGTGTGTGTGTGTGTGTGTGTGTGTGTGTGTGTGTGTGTGTGTGTGTGTGTGTGTGTGTGTGTGTGTGTGTGTGTGTGTGTGTGTGTGTGTGTGTGATAAGAGAGTTTTCAGTTTGTCTTTGACTCTTGTACCTGAATACATTTCTTCATTTGATGTCTTTCCTCTTGTTCATCATATTTCACATTCTTACACTGTGATAACATAATAAGGCTACATGTATTTATAGCACAGTGCAGCAAAAGCTATCACAGAGACAACTGTGACTGGCAAATGTTTCAAAGGCAATATATGATTACCACCAATCCTACACTTTTTAGTGACTTGCGAGGAAAACTTCAACAATCAAAGACATGAAACAAAACAGATCTGCCATTCGGTTTTCTTACTTCATTTTGTTATATTTTTGCTACAAGCAAGTCATCATTGGGAGAGAGGGTTCAGCACCTTATCAGAGCTATTGGGGGAGGCATGTTCCACGTCCACTGAATCTAATACTATGCACCAGATATAGTCCAAGTGTTTACTCTTAGCCGAAGGATGGCTTAATCACTGGACACTGGATCCCTTTGAAGAGTGCTGTACCCTGCTGGCCGGGATGGTGATGTGAAAACCAAAGCTCATTTCACACCTTGTCCCTCTGCCTCCACTGAGACGCAATTGGACGGAGGGACTGGTGGCGGAAAAGGCTCTGGCTGAATTCGTCACATCACGCTAATCTAGGAGCCTTTTCACGGCAGATCAGTCACACGATGCGCTGAAGTATTCGAGTTGTTTTTTCAGACGCTTTGACAGCCACGTTATTCATAGGCTGCCACTATATCACACCATTAGGCTGGCTAATGTGAGGTGTACATGTTTAACTCCATCCTCCGGACTGCTGGTGTTCACATTAGAGCTAACCCGTGGGACTGGAGGCTGTGGTTGGTTGGGGGGGTGCATGTATGTGTACCTGGAACCTTGGATCTGTGCACAGCAGACACTAATCTTATTTATTGCTCCCGGGTACTTAATGTATTGCTGATGCTCAGGTAATCAGAGAAACCCACATTTTGCTCCTACTGAAACTTTTGTATTTATTCTTCACTTAGGAGCCCTTCAAAATATCGTCCAAAACCTTTACTCAACTTGTTTTGTACTTAAGGATTTGCATGATTTATTTCTCGAAGAATTAAATCTGGATGAGAGTTTGAAAGGAAGCATTGCAGCAGTGGAAGAAAGACTTACCTAGCTCCACATGACAAAACACCCTCTCCTGAAAAAAAGGGTATTTTATACCTAATCCTTAATCCATTTATCACCTAAATATTGAGGGTATGAAAATATCCATATTACTCAGTAGTCTATATGTTCTGTGTTATTTGGGGACATTTAAGTTGTTCACACTTTGGATTTAATTCAAACAAAACTCCTCATTTAGCCGGCGGGTTCTAGTTCTGCTTCTTCCCTCTTTAACTGTGTCCTATCGAGGCCAGGAGCTGATGAGAGCTGATCCCTGGAGGTTGTTTTAGATTTTAATGAGTGATCTCCGTATTGATTTCTCTGCTATTCCTATGTAGCCGCGCTTGCTCTGACAACAGGGGGCTTTGTTCTCGGATTGAACAGGACCGTGAGAATGATGAGAATGTGAAGGTAAATCTCGATCCAGCCGGAGGGAAATTTGTGTGAACGTGTTTATTGCTGCATCGCAGTCAGTGTTTTGCATCTGATTTGTCTCAGCTGTGTCTATGTGTTGCCACGTGTCTAGGACTTGCAGAGGCTGACTCTCACAGTGCACATTAATAGGGTAGTTGTGGAGATGGGATCCTCACTCTTGTTGCATATTACGCATGCAATTATACCTCTGGCCTCGCAATGTGCCAGCGCCGTTATCAGGTGGAAACAGACTCGCGTCCTCGCAGCCTACATATGCCTGCAAGAGAGCGAATATTCAGCCGTGCATTTTAACATGTATTGCACGTGGGCTCCAGTCCTTCCAGCACACAATACATCGAGTCAGACACTCCTTTCTGCTTTTCCCTCCTAA
The DNA here is from genome assembly GCF_910591455.1 of Pholis gunnellus. Taxonomy (NCBI): domain Eukaryota; kingdom Metazoa; phylum Chordata; class Actinopteri; order Perciformes; family Pholidae; genus Pholis; species Pholis gunnellus. Next base: position 8,213,324 of record NC_136544.1, read on the forward strand.
CCTGTTTTGGTTTTTTTTCATCATTTTCCTGCAGAACCAAGCAGAGGCCCACTATAAGGGCCACAAGCACGCCCGGAAGCTCAAAGCCATGGAGACCCAGAAGAACAGGCAGCGACGAGCTGGGGAGGCCTCATCCACAGGAAGGGAGAGAGACCGAGACAAAGACCGGGAACGAGATCGGGACAGTTGCAAGACGTCCACACCCGAGGCAGCTCTTCCAGCTCTTCCAGCTCTTCCAGCTCTTCCAGCGCTTCCTGCGCTCATGGATACAAGCTTAGTGGAGGAAGCGAGTAAGTAAACAGAAAGCGTCTCTTGATGATCCCTCTATCCTCCTCCTCACATCATTGACAGCTTCCATCCTCCTCCTCCTCCTCCATATGTTGGCCTCCCTTATCTCTGTCCTTCTGCTCCGTCCACTACCCAATGAGATTACATCTTCCGTACACCTTATCCTTCACCCTCTCGCCCTCCTATCCTCTGTGTTTCTGTGCATTCACACCTCAGCAATTTCAACCCACACGATACCCCTAAAACCTCTCTGACCCGGCCCTATGTCCCTGAGCCTCGTGATGGATGGTGGACTCCGAAGCTGTGGGATTGTGGGATGTCAGGGAGCAAGAGATGTTGTGTAAATAAAGGGGCCTGGCTGAGATCGATCGAAGCCTCACCGGGCTCGTTTTTACCCCCTTTGCTTCTTAATTTCCACTGCTTGACTCCCCTGCTCTCTCCGATCTATCTCGGTTAGATAGAGAGGGTAGTTGTAGGGCCAGAATTGGTGTATTTGTGCAGCATGAAAAGAATGACACACAGTGCTGGCTGAGTTGAGAGGGAGCGAAATAGCGGTGAGACTTTTCAGGGGCTGTCAAAATATAATCGAAACTAAAGTTGAAAGAAATCAAAGGCACTTATCTTATTTCACCAAACAGTTCAGATGTTTTCACATCGGTGGTGTAAATATAGACATTTTAACTTTTGATGAAGAAAGAGGAGTGCACTGGTTTCCTTTCAGCAGAATACAAATGTTGACTTTTCCACACATGGCTGCAACCTTAACTTGGAGTGCACAAATTGCTTCGATGTCATTTTGGCTGCAGAGAGAGCACATTACCTTCTCATGTTGCACTCGTCTGGGTCCACACTTTTCATTTATCCATCCATCCAAGGTGATGGGAGAGGGGAGCAGTTTTCCCTCCCTCTCCTCTACTTTCCTTCTTCTCCTCTCCTCCACTTCCCCTGCCCCGCAGAAGATCCCTATCTGAGCAGAATTTCAAAATGCACTTGGATGCTAGATGGAATATCAGAGAGGAGATATGAAGGTGCTGCGCAGAGGGAGACAGTTTGTACTTTACAACACGCCCCCCCCCCCATAGACAGGCTCATGTGCACGTGGATACGCACACACATGCACACTTTTTCGCCTTGAGTACTAACCGTCTCCTTCAGAAAGGAGAAAGTGGACAAAAGACTGGGAGCCTGATAACACTCTCATCAAATCTCATTTTAATATTCCGCCGTTGCAAAGGAGAGCTCTGAAAGAGGGAAGCAGCACTGGAGACGAAACGAGATGATGAGTGGAAAATGAAAGATAAGATGAAATGAGAGAAAGAGAGAGACAGAGAGAGCATGGAGGGAAAGGGGGGTCAGAGGAAAGAGTAAGTAGATAAGTCATAGCTAGTTTTTATGCTGTGAATAATTTTACAGTTTCAAGGCCATTTTGTGAGGAGGAACACTCTTTAATAAGCCCAATTGTGTGATTGTCCTAATGTGAAATTGAAATGCAGCAGTGCGAGCCAGTGTTGGCATGCTCCACAATGCCAACCTGTAATGGAAAAGCGCACCAAATTAACACTCTATGAAATGAGTTATGTCTGCCATGAAACTAAAGGCTGGTGGAGCACATTGTCTCCCATCAGGAACCAATAACACAACTGCCCGGCTGTTCCTCTCTGTCTGGCTCACAATAAACAGACCCAGACCCACAAGAGCAGCCTTTTCCGCTCCATTAAAATATCTACCGATGCATATTTAGACGTAGGAGGCCTCTACCATTCATGTAGCACCTTTTGACTGAGAGTTGCTGGCTGGAGTTCAAAGAGTACTTTTTCTAAGGTACTCAAGAACGAATTATGAATCCTAAATTGCAAGTCTATTTGGGGCGAGTGCCACAGTGGAATGGACCTGGTAATTTCGGCTTTGTCGCGGATAAATAGCAGAACACATACGTATAATATAATATAAATTGAATAGCAAAATGACAGGGCCACAACGCAGGACCTTGAACTGCTCAAGTACCAACACATCCTCGTCACAGATGGGGATGGCCTATATGTTGTCAGTTTACTATTAGCTACCTACAGCATCTCTTGACTTCCTATAGTAGTTCTTTCATTCAGAGTTCCTACAAACAGGAGCGTCTTCAGTCACACAAAAGGACAAATCGATGCTTATAAACCATGTCCCAGACCGACAAAGGAGGGAGCGAGCACGCAGCGAGTGAGCGAGTTGAGAGCGCAGCAGGCGGGTGCCCAGAGACAGAGGGCCTGCATCAATCGTGACAAGCATCAATCACCCTCTGCTTTGATTGACTCCGCTGTTCAAACCGTCTTCACGGGGACTCGGTCTGTCACCGTAGAAATGATGATTTAAAGCAAGGATTTTTTTTTTTTCCCCCCGGGAAGTTGTTTATGTTCTGAGGCTGCCTTGGATCAGCGCCCGCCTGCTAAACCGAGTGCTCGCTGTCTGAATGCGTATGCGAGTAATGCATAATGAGTCCGATATTCATATTCAAATGCTGTTTGGCTTTGGTTAAAGTTCTCAACGGATCAATCTGCCGAATTGAGGTCTCTTCAGATGTGTTTACACTCTGAAAGCCTGTCGTATTTAATTGGACGGTTAAAACATGGATTTAATTATTTTCAAGTTAAAGAAAACTGATGATTGCCTGCATAACATTGACCCAAATATCCATCATTTTCAGCTGTGTAGTTCTCCGCAGAGGCACTGCTGGCACTGCCAATATGCTGGCCTTTGGTCTGAGAGTTTCTCTCATCATGTAGATGGTCAGAGAGCAAGTGGGACAACTAAGAAATGGACAAACAAAGGGAGGATGTGTAACAGTCTTGGTATTTATCAAACTTCTTTTCAGTTTTGCAGGATGTTTGATGTTTGACCAAGAATCTTTTCACAACTTCCCTTCAGGACTATTTCCATAATTCACCCTAACCCATCTGTGGGTTATTTTTCAATGAAGCAATTCATCTTTTCAGACTTTAAAATTCCTTAAATAGCAATTATGAGATAGATCGTCACAAGTTGACTTACCGTGAGCATTTGTTTTTACATTTCTTTCTTGCAGAGATGGACTAGTGGAGTGGAGCAGTTTGGCACTGTTGCTTGATATATAGCTGAAATGATTATCAATATTCCTGTTGAGTGCTTGATTAATGGACCAATAATTTCAGCAGCGTAGCGTAACAGAGTAGAGGATTCACTGATGATCTTTTTACTGTTTCAAAAATAGAAATACCTTACCTTGAGTCTTTGAGGGTTTGATTCCAGCCTCCATGTCTCTTCCTCTGTAAGGTTCCAGCTAAGTCAATTGATCAATATCACTCCCCTCCAGAGACTTTCTCAGGTGGCCCTGTCTTTCACATAAGCTCAGGATCATACCTACCCACACCCCCATCCCCAACAGAGGAGCTCAAATCCCTCAGGGGTCACTCTCATTACAGCGGGGGGGAATGTCTAATCTTGCTCTTTTTCTTTAACGAGAATGAGAGAGGAAGACCCTTATCTCCAATGATGAATTCACTCTGAGACGTGAAAGGGGAAATCAATGGAGCAGAGTTGGATAGAAGAGGGTTGTGAATGTGTGCGGGGGGAGTAAGCACACTAAATGAAAAGGAGATATTCAGCGAGCGTAGCGCAAAGTGCTCTGGGGTGAAGTGTGTGACTCCCTCGGGAGGGCAATGGGGTGAAGGGGAGATGTGTAATGGAACTCCAGTGACTTATCGGCCCGGGCCCGGCAGTCGATGGGTTTGTTTATATTGACTGAGACTCCGGGTCCACTTGATATTTGAATAGGGATGTAGAGAGCTGATGGCATTTACTTGCCCAAACTAATCTAGTCTGCGCCACATTGTTTAAAACAAAGGCTGATAGGCTGATACTACATCAGAAAATGACAGAAAGCGAGCACTAGAAAAGCACTCTTAATCTTGCCTACAATATTGTAAAAAGAGAAATGGTTATTTGGAGATTAATTCAGCCGGCTTTATATTTGCCCTGAAAAAGTTCAGTCAACCTAAAGAGAGTGGTGCTGATTACGCATGGGATTTATTCAGTCTCATCGTTTGTTTTCAGACATCATGCTGAGTTGGTATTATATTCACTGCCATGAAAAAAGCTTATAATCAGTGTTGGGCACTGTATTTTACATATTGAAAGAAATGAATTACATTAACACTAATTACTCAAAAAAGTACCCAAAACGTATTAAGTTACATAACTTGTAACATCATTTTTTCACTACCCATACTTTAGCTCATTGTTTAGCATATATTTACTGTTTTGGTTCAATCCCACTAACTGGCACTATGCCATGATCTGGGAATCCTGAAGCAATAACCTCTTTGCATCACTGTAAACCACTGTGAGCCTTCGCATACGTTTCCTGTAGCTACACCAAAAAAAAAGGAAAGGAAATAAACAACTGCTAATAAGTTCCCCATATCAGCTTAAAAGGTCAATGTTGCGTTCACAGCTTTTTTTCCCGTTGGCCAAACAAATCAATTATTGCAGGTTTAAATGAACCACAGCTGGCTGATGTTATCCTCTACTTCAACCTTTTTATGCAGCTCTTCAGTCTGACCAAGAACCAGCCAACCTGGAGGACAAGCTTGAAGAGAGTCCCAGGAGCTCAGTTATGCGGACACCAGTGTCCGAGGTTTCCTCTGTGGAGTTGGTCACCCTTTCCCCTCCTCAGATATCGCCTTCCTCACACCTCTCAGAGACTGCCTCAGACACCAGCGCCCCCGAAGTCCCAGAGGCTATCGAGGCCGTGGGCCCCATCACTGAGTCAGGCAGCAATGCGGACACGTCCAGCGTAAAGGAGGATCCCCAAACAGATGAGGACAAGGACCCCAAAAAGAGCAAGGCTCACCTCAATTGTCCTGTCTGCAAAGTCACAGTCAACTCCATCTCCCAACTGGAAGCACACAACACTGGTAAAAGGCTTTTAATTCAAGACTATATATGGTACTGACTTTTTGGTTGGTTGGACAGCTGAGCATCAAATAAATGCCTGTAATGTTATTTAAAAGTGAACCATAACAAACCTGCCAGCTCTCTACTCTCACCACCAGGTACAAAGCACAAGCTGATGCTGGAAGGTCACAGTGTTCTGCCTCGGCGCAGGGGGAAGGTGGTGGCAGCTCGTGCGGGCTGCAAGAGCAAGAGGCTGGCTAGCAAAGGCAGCGTTGGGGTGCCCAGCAAGAACTTTCAGTGTGAAGTGTGTGAGATCTTTGTGAACTCTGAGACCCAGCTAAGCCAGGTAAGTGTCAAAAGAAACATGAAGATTTAGGTTGTATTGTGTATTTATGTCTAGTCCACCGTTTAATGTTTCCCTGTCTACATTGTGGGTTTTGTCCGCGGCCTTTGTAAAAGAAAAACTAGATAGGTGGTATAATGTGATGAAGACATGGAGAGAAATGTGTATGTTGAAGCAATGGCAACAAACAAAACTTATGACCTTACTTTTTAGAGCAACAGAAGAGATCTGAACTGTTTTGCGATTAAAGTATTAAAATAGGAGGACAAAACTGCAAGAGCTGTCACTCTGGGACTTTCCTCTCCTTCCTGCGCTGTATGAAATGAAAGACGAGGAGGGAAGCGGGGGCCTTTGAGAAGTCTTGCAGATTTGTCAAGGCATACTAAGTGAGAGTGTCGCTTACCCCGATATGATTTTGTTTAAAAGTGCATTGAAGCACTGTTGACTGTCAGGGAAAGCACTGTTGCCCAATCACATCAGGCAGTGGAGAAAAAGTTGCATATAATTACCTCACCTCCACAGACAAGATGATGTGGTCACAGAACTTCCTGCACATGAAGAGATATTACACATTGAACCTCGACCAGACTGACCTCCAATGTTACACTGATAAAAGCTATCGCACAATGCTGTGTATTAACGTGATAAATATCTATAATGGGATTTCAAAGACCTTACATAACCCCAAGAGACTATTTTAGCATCACTTCGACGAAGGATGCCGTAGATCAAAGCAGCACTTTCATTTATAGCCACGTGAATGAAGCCGTTGAAAGCAGGTTGCGACTGCTGAGTACATTCAAGCAGCAGCTATTTTTCTACATTAGACAGATCACACATCTGATGCTGTGACTAACTGCAAAGCCCCTCAGTAAGCAGGCATTCATTTACCACTCAAGATTGCAAGCTACTAATGCCGCCTGTGTTTAATTTTCTGGTTACGTTGGCATCAAACCAGGTTTTGGGAGGCAATTTCTCCCCTTTTGATGTTCATTAAATACTACATCTGAGTAAAGGGATTGTCCTGGAAACTTTGCCTACGCTGCAGTGGAATGATGGAAAGACACAGGATATGCTGACATGTGTGAGCACCCAGGCTGCTTTAGCCTGTAGCTGCATTCCACCAGTCTTACATAAACAACCTCTCTCCCAGGAGGACATAAGCCTGTTAGTACTGCAGCCAGAGAAGGAGATTGTGTGGCAGCCCTAGAAAGTAAAGTGATGTCATTTCTGTGGACTTCAGGTCATACTCGATGTGTAATGTACCCATTATTAATCGGCACATAGCATTTGCGGGTTGTACCACTGTGGTACAACAGATGCTTGTTAGCTCGCTGATTGTATTTTTGCTGGTCTCGGCAGCACATGAATAGCAGAAGGCACAAGGATAGGCTGGCCGGAAAACCACCCAAACCCAAATTTACCCCCCACAGCAAGAGCCAGCCAAGCACCAGCTTAGCGGTAAGTCTCAGCATAACGACACAGACAAACAAAACACCGTCCCGCACATATGCACGCATGCACAGTGCACACGCACTCGAGGAAGACAAGCAAAACATGTGCCAACATTGGAATAAATTCAGTCCAGCTTGTAAATTAATGCATTTTTAAACCCCAGCTTTAATTCATCTCCAGTTACACTTAACTGGTTTGACCCCAGCTCAAGCAGACGTATACAGTGAAGATACACACACACAGATCTTGTTACATTGAGCTCAGGGGCTCAGCATGCTTGTGTACCTGTACTGTCATAGAGGTTAAGCACACTGTTCCCTTCCCCCCTGAGACTAGTCTAGAGTAGTCCTGCTCTCCCAAACTGACCAGCTCTGACATCAGCAGCCTGAATCAGCACTCCAGATGAATCACTTCTCTGCTCCTGTCATATCACCTCCCCATCTCTCCTCCTCCATCCGACAGAACGTGAGATGGAGTGGCTATGCAGGCGTGGCTGTGTCTGCCATGAAGAAAGCATTCAGCCAGTACAACCTCACCTCCCTCACCTCCCTCTCCAACCTCTCCTCACAGGTTAGTCTGGGGTTGGATCGGAGGGCGAGGGCTTCAGATGGCTGAACTTTAGGCCTGGCCACGGGGCAGGGGACTGAGCAGAGATCATGAAGAAATCGTGTTTATAATAAAGGGATAGTTCTGATCTTTCTTTTTGGTTTGTGTATTTTACATGAGGTGCTACTCATTTTATTCACTGCTGGTGATGCCAATAGAGTATCAAAGTGGAAGGAGCTATTTCAGGTGGCTCTGGTTTCTGGAATAAAAAATCCCATAATGTTTCCCTATAGACAATGTTAGGTGACTCTACTGCTTTGATGGAACTTGTGTAACTCTCTCTGAAATATATGATTCTTAAGTAAAACGTCAGAGGTACAAGGCTGTGGATGTAAACATGTCAGGGCAAAACTATGACTCCTATGGATCTTTGAGTAACAACATCCAACCACAGAGCTCAAAATTCTATTATGTGCACCATTAACAAGATGACAAAGCTAAAGAATACGTTGTTGAGAAAAGTGACGATACAATCTGCCACTTGAATCAATTCGCTTTTGGGTTCATGGTCCATATTTATTTGAGTAACTATGGCATTGTGTTTCGTTCACAAATTCAAGGAAGAAGCATTTAGAATTTGCTGCTCTATAGCAATGGCTACTGAGGCTCATTGGTATTGTAGTATTCACCAAAATGACCTACAAAACATGATTTTTCAGAAACAAAGCTGAAATAATTAAAACGGGGAGCCATGACATAAATGCACATGATTGTAAAAGGGGTGATATCATGCTCATTTTCAGGTTCATACTTGTATTTTGGGTTTCTACTAGAACCTGTTTACATGCTTTAATGTTTAAAAAACACATTATTTAGGCACTCCAGATACCCAAATGTATGTGCACAAGCACTGAAAACGGAGTTGTCATGATACGTCCCCTTTTAATTATTCAGTTTTTATGTTAATTCATTTTGAGGCTCATGTTTGAAATGAGATTACAGAACGGGGGAAAAAGATGTACCTCCCACTTTGCAACTCTATGGACGGACATGAGCTTAGCCTGTTGATTCCGTTCATTTCTGATGCTCGAACCTCATCTCAGACTCTTTGTATCATGAAACTTTTTAGTTTGTTCCTTGATAGAGAGGATGCAAAAAGCAATCAGGAGTCCAGTTATGTAAAGGATTTAGTGTGGAGCAACGTATAAAGATGCATTCCTCTATGTTTGGGCCAGTTTGGTGAACATGTTTGCCCTCACTGTGTTCTTCTCTCACTTCTCACTGTTTCCCCCTCCTGTCCTCTCCAGACCAAACTGGCCTTGCAGAAGCAGCTGACCAAGAGCTTGACTGCTGGCTTCCTGCCCAGCCCCCTCACCCAGCCAACTCTGTGCTCAATGGCAACTAACCCACTGGCTCTGCGCCACCCAGTGGGCACCACCACCTTCATCCAGCACCCCTTCCTGGGCCCTGCACTGTTTCGGCCTGCCCCGGGGCCGCTGCGGGCCACACACACACCCTTCATCTTCTCCCCCTACTAAAGACTTGACCCACTTCCTGTTTGAGCTCCACCCTTGTCCCTTTACCAAACCCCAGGCCCTCCTTTAGTGTGACCCACATGACAAAGGCCACACGCAAACTATGCAGCCCGCCGGACTTAAAATGGAAAGAGTGCACAAGTCCTGATGCTCCGTAGGCCATTAGGCCTGAGAGCTGTTCCTATCATAAAGGCCAAGATCCCCCATCATGCCTTCTTTCTGCTCCTCTTATCATGACCTAAGGAGCAGGACAGGCCCCCAGACAGTGACTGCTGCACAGAGGCCGCTTTTATAGCCATTTCATGGGTCAACATGGTTTGGATTATTATATTGTTGTGTAATTTATTAGAGAAAAATTATAGACACGTCTAGATGTATGTTTAGTGTGGTTGCCACAAAATAAGGTCCCTTTACTTGATGCTCTTTTAAAACGTTTTTTAACTTATTGGTTTGGGGGTTTCATGAAAGGTGGGAGGGTCATAGGTCATTAAAGCAGCTGTGCCGGAGGCCTCCTCATATGGCTGGACAAACCTCTCTCATTGATCAGTGTTTTCAATCAACAATCTTAAAGGACCATCTGAGGTCAATTGCTGTCACGTTTCATGTTGGTGATGGCGATTATCAAACAGTCCTGTGAGTGGTATGTAAAACTGCATATATTAAAACTTTACTTTCTGAGTCACAGCCATCGTCATAACCCTCCAGATTTTTTTTTTTCCTTTCCTGTATCCGCAGGATTAAGCGCTCATTGAGGTCACAGGAAAGGTCAGCTTGTCAACTTGACTTTGTGTCAATTTGAAAATCTGTCTTTGGAGTCTATTTTTTTTTTTTCAGTGAATCATCAACGCAATGCATTTTGAACAATATGTTCTCGCCAAGCTAGCGCCACGAAAACATGCTCGCAGCTATGGATGTCTTAAATTCATAAAAATGCCATCACGTCATTCCCCTTGTGACTGCTCTTTTTCCTTCACCACGCTGTCACCTCGCTTCAGCATGAGATGATGATGATGATGATGATGATGATGATGATGATGATGATGATGATGAGGAGGAGGAGCAACACAAACACGTCCACTAACACACACACACACACACACACAATGAGAACACACAATGGATAACTTGAAGACTTGATGGGATTTCAGAGCTCAGTGAAAAGTTTGGATGACAGTGAGTGGGGAGGCTGAGCAACCCGTTCTTGATTGACATCCTGTTGCACAGCGTGGGAGGGAACAAAGCACAGTGCCATGGCAACCACATTAAAAGCACCTTAAAACTGATTTTTACTTACAAAAGCAATGGAAATTGTGTTGATATTCACCTTTTTGTTTTGCCCTATAGGTGTATGTTTTTGCATATCAATTTAATTTTAAAAAGAAAAAAACAACAATCAGCTGGGATCGTTCACATTATGGTTTGTCCATAACTAAGACAAGTCTCACATTCGAAGCAATACATTCAGTATGTTCATGTTTATGACGTGTTTTCAGTGTGTCGATGGCTTTATCTACTCTATACTGTACACACCTGTAACAATGTATTATGTACTCCAACACAGCCAAGGGCCAACTCTGAATTGCCGGTCATTTGAAACGAGGGGCCGTCCTGTCGCTGCTGCCCCTGATGCTCGATGCTCGTGGTCCGTCTCCACATGATGTGACTCGGGGCTGAGCCGTTTCCATTTATAGCTGCTCTCGCGCTGCGGAGAGGGTGCTTCAGCGCCATATGACATTGCCGTTTCACTCTCTAGTGGCGCGGGAGGACTTTTGTATGACTTCTACTGAGCAAAATTACGTCAGAGACAAGTGTTTGGGATAAGTGTCACAAGTGCAACATCAACTGTCATATTTCAGTTCATGCCCGCGTGCTGTCCCCCCCCCCCCCCCCCACCCGCCCATCCGGGATATCTACTAACTCTCAGCCCTCCCTCTGCCAAAAATGAACTGTTGGCAATGGTCTCATCAGGACTCTGAGTGTAAACATCATCCTTCTTTCAACACTCATACCAAATCATGTACTCTTACATTACAGTAATGGAGCAAATCCTATGCATTCTTTCATTGTGCAATATGTATAGTTGTCTGTGATGCAGCAGTGCCATCTGTCGTAGAAACCCTGTAATTGCCATCCAGTGCTAGTGCTTCTACAAAACCTTTGATCATACAGTATGTGTATTTCTGTTTAAGGACCCCCCCCCCCAAGTCTTTCTGGGTAAGCGAGGCCATACTGATGTGATTCTCCCCAGTCGCACTACTCAGTGAACCAGCCAGCCTTTAATCGTCACTGTTTGTTTGTTTCTATCGCTCAGTGGGAACTCTGACCTAAAGAACTGAAACTTTCTTAAAATAAATAATCTAGAGAAGGCAAATTATATGTAGAAATCATAGAGGAACTATAGAGATTTTATCAGAGTTGCTATTGTTATCTGTGTCATAATCAACTGCTATCATAGAGGAGAGTAAATGACGTTATCGTAGGCTCTGTACAGCATACAGGGAAAGGAACAATGCTTTGCTTTCTTTTGTTCTTTGTTTGTTTATTTACATGGTTTTGCCAAAATGTTGTTGTTTTTTTGAGGTACAACAGAAAATATTTAAAACAAAAGTTTTTTGAGTGAGATTTTTTGTTGTCCTTGTTGACAGTGACTGAATTAATAATGTAATTCAAGGCCTTTTTAGACAATATCCTAAAGTCACATTAGCCAGGCCTTCTCAGGGGTGACAGGTTGAGCAAATGCTAACATGACCATCCATTCAGGGTATCCCTCCATAGCTCTAGAGAGCAGGAAACACTGTACGAATGGATGGATTGACGAAAAAACTAAAATATATTTACAGTGCTGTACCATAGAGAGGACAAGGGATGGATTTTGGAAAATAAAGCTTTTAGAAATTGTAAAAAAAAATGTTTTCAATGACTGTGCGTGCATGTGCATCATGGGTAAAAACAAAAAACGTCCCAGATTGCTATTTGAGCAGTGACAATCTGTGTGTGGGTGTGAAGAAACATGACGAGAGAAAACTCAGCCAGATGACTGCTAATGAATAAACAGTGACAACATGAATGCTCAGATTTGGGGAGGTACTCAAAATGGCACTTTCTTTGATTGAATTATGTTTAGTTAAGTTGAATCACGCGGGGGAAAAGAGGAAAAAGCATCACAGTAACAAAATACGAGTAATTAATCATTTAGTCGACCCTGAGCATGTCCAGCTCTGAGAGTCAGGACATTTAAAAAAAAAAAAATGATTGTACATGTGTTCCTGAGTTTGCAGGTGCAGAAGGTGCCGGCTCCTCTGATAAGTGTACAACACCCTCACAGCATCTGTTCATGTGGCAACCCACAGCTACTCATTTTCCAGCCATTTTCAGGAAAATTTGTGACAGCAGGTCTGGTGCGTAGCCAAGGCACGACGGCGAAAGCAAATGGCAGCTCTGTTGCATCTGTGGCACACGGAGGAGTGATAGAATAACACACCTGAGAGGCTGATGTGGTATGGAGACAGGCTAATCTCATTTATCTGCAGATGATTCTCCACAGATGGCCGTTCCAGAGTGCGTTGTTCTCTGAAATGGCTTTAGCGGCTGCAGAAAGATTTGGTACTATAGACAATGAATCCACGCGGATTGTTGAACAGCAGCTGTGTGTGTGCCGACATGACACAGTGTTGCCCGTCTCTGCTCATCCCTCAAGGCAACGTCGACACAATGAAACCGGGCAGAGGAGCGTCTTCATAGTGATTAACTCTGACTTTTATCTCTGTCACTGGATAATCATGTGTTTTGCTTATGTTAGCTCTGTGATAATTATCCAGTTTTCTTGTTTATTTGAAGGAGAGCCCTTGGATTATTTATTGATGTTGTCCTCCACGCCTCAGGCCATCGTGCCAGCCCGTCCTTTGTGGAAACGGTAGATAAGCACAACAACGAAGCCCAGCCCCTCCTGTGGTGCCAATCAAAGGGAAGTCATCGGATCCCCAGCACCTAACGCCAGCGATATGGCAGAAGGACATGATGACCTTGCTGTGCTGTGACAACTGGTGTGTATTCGCTGTATTGATCAATTACCTTATCTGACTCCTCTCCATGGAGGGAGTCGACACCCTTATCTCCTGCTGTGGTGGTCAGCCACCGCTCCTCAACTCAAAGGGTCACGACTTACAAACGCGTGTGTGCGTGTGTGTGTGTGCGCACGTGTGTGTGTGTGTGTGTGTGTTTAGTTGAAAGTAAATGGATGATTATGAAAGATGTATAAACTGGAGGAAAAAATTGTTTTTTTGGTGCCACTTTTAGCTTAATATTCATTGTATATCAAGTATCAATACTGATAATGTAACATAATGTATTGTCGAACATGATGTGTTTGATCCAATATAGCAGTAGCACTTTATTTTACAGCACAGTCACTTGATATTTAAAAATTCTGAGTAATCAGCATGTAACCTAATCATTAACGTATCAAAGTAATTGTGTTTAGTACCACGAACGTATGTCCTGACTTTAATAACATTTATTTAGTATTTGTTTGTACAAAAATGCTTATTTACGATTATATACAGTAATTGTCAGGTAAGTATTAACTTCTGTAGTTATTGTTTTGTACATAAAAGTAATCAACCTCCAAAAATAGCCAATAATCTACTCATATAAAGGAATTATAGTAGAGACTGTAATTGTGAATATAGACACATAACTACTATAACTAATGAGTAACATGACATCACTTATTTACTATTTCAGAATATTATCACACATGTTGATTTCAATAAAAAGTAAAAAAGAAGAAAAACAGTCGTAGAGAATGGAAAATGATAAACTTTTTAGTATTCTGTATATATTCTGCTGCTGATTTTAGTTTCATTGGATAAATGGTAATGTTTTAATTAGTTTGCTCAAACATATAGTGCCTAGTAATCATACATTGTGCCTAGTTATTTTATTTTGGTAATCCATTCCCATAGTACAATTATGTATTAATTTCAAATATCAAATATGTAACAGTATTAGTAGTTACTACAGGACATTCCCTTTTTTGGTTTCTCGCATGAATATATTTCTTATTGCGACTATGGAGTATAATTACTCAACATATAGATTTTAAAAAATGTTTACATTACTATATATTATATTATTATATATTATATATATATATATATACTACACACCAAAAATGCATAACCTTTCGCAAAAACACTTAATGTCGGTATTGCAAAGATATTTACAACAACACAATACTGATTACTATAGAAAACACCAGGCTAGTACTGTACTGTATAATACCGAGCCGTCGATGATGTAAAATTTGTACTTATGGGTAAAAAAAAAAAAGAAGCCAAATACAGACGAGAGAAGGAGGCAGATTGTCGGAATTAATCAATTTGGGTTTTTTCGGCTTCCACAGTCACTTAATTTAGTCCTTTATTGATCTTAAATTGTTTGGTGGGAGACCATGTGTCCACGTGTCCTCGTGGATCAAGCTCTTTCAACATAGAATGCACAAACTATAAGCGAGATCCACATTTCCGCATGTTTCAGAATGCCTTCTGCTTATGCCAGATTAAATCTGCTTTAAATATGCTTTCAGGATAAATGATCCGTCTCAGAGGTTTCTGGGTATAGCCATCTGACATAACTGATGGCTTAAGGGGCAGTTGGTCCTTCCAGCCCACGCTGATAGAGAATAGGGGGCACTGCAGTTTAGACCGTCTGTGTTCACTCCAGTGTGGAATTGTTTTGTTAATCTGACGCCTCATGATGAGGACTGTGAAAAGAGGGTCCATCAGGCAGCTTCCAGGGAGATAGAGTCTATTTTCGCTTCACAAAAAACAAAACAAAAGGAGGAGGATAAAATATTATCTATTTCATGCGTCCCCTGGGAGAGCTGGATGCTCAGCTGCAGTCATGAGAGACAATGTCATGCAACAGTGAAAGGGTATTACTGGTATAGCAACACAAGGGCGTCGCCTTGTTGCCCTGTGACTGTGACAAGCAAGTGTGAATTTCTCCTTTGTGGTCAGTGTAGTCTGAAGGAAGCAGAAGGTTCATAAATCACACAGGCAAGTGACAAATCCATCCCTCGCTCTGGCACGCTCACAGTGTGTATTTCACATTTTGTGTTGTGAATCTTCTGGTGTTGTTTTTTTTTTTGTATGTGGGTCCCGTATACAGACGTGGAGACATTACACAGAAAGACAGGAGATCGTATTGACAACTCACAGGACTCTCACTGTTGGAACTCCGGGACATGAAATGAACACCCCTGTGTACTGTCACAGTCTAAATGCGTGAGACTATAACTGAACCAATTTTGAGTGAAGTTACATCAGCGCACTGGCTCGATTCTAGTCATTAAAAAGAACATGATTGAAATGAGATGGTACATGATAGCACCCTCTGGGGAAGCTAAGGTGAGTGTAATATAATTCCATAAATGTTCCACTTGAGGTTTTCTCATTATCTTGCATTAACCTCTCCAGTCAACATGGCCGTGTGGGACTAGCAGATCATTTCCTCTCCCTAAACATCTCTGACCTTGTCTGAACCACATTGTTTTCACTGCCTTAAAGGCCAATGCAATGATTTGTCCTTTATGGGTGGATATAGAATGCAAAATTAATTAATGCTCCAGTAACAACCATTCTCAACCAATTGCCTTGAGATTATGCATTGCATGTAGCGTTGGGGTGCACAGATCATGGTGATACGTTTTATACGACTGCATTTGTGTCTTAGGTGTCAGTTTAGGGGCATTTCCATCAGTGAATCGCTGGCATCTTTTCTCCTGAATAATGTTTGTCATACATATTTCACTTTTGTACACTCCATATTTTGTTGGCATCAAAAGTCATCAGGTGCGCTGACGACCGTCATGTATGGCGGTTGACAATTTTGCCTGCTCCTGTTTGAGTTTTAATTAATTAATTAGTATTCATCGATCTGTGTTTTTCTTTCAAGGGAGATAAAAGACTACATTTAAAATAAAATGCTAACACCTGCTTTTCTTTGGAAACTGTCCTTAAACCTCCCACAGTACAAAAAGTGTTAATAAAAAATGCAGAACGCAGAGGAACTAAATGGTCAGATGACATGTAACATTTCATTCATTCGGCAGATTGGAGTGTCAATTTGGGTTATCACATCGTGGCAATATTACAGATATTTATAGTGATTATTATTAATGAATTAAAATGATATCAATAGGCATGTTAGCACAAATGTTAATCTGTATTAATAATGTAGACTTCATTATCAGATAGCCCTGCATCGTGAAATGCATTTCAATACAAAGCTATGTGATAGTTGGGAATGTTTTGTCCACCTTTATTTACGTATACTTGCTACTTGACGCTGCTGCGTAATGTTCCTCAATTTAACCACTGGAGGGCAGTTGTGATTCTCAATACACTCAAGCCAACTAGTATCACGTGCCAATATTAATAAATCGTTATTAATATCAGTATTTGCAGCTAATTATTAGAGTGATTGTTACAAATAGCATCAGTGACATCAGTATTTGTAATACCTGTATTAGAAAAGAGCTGTGTTGATAACCGATTTAACATTTCATTTATTTGATATTATTTTCCATGACTGTTATTGGCCCTCCTGCTGTACACCTCCAGCCCATACGAACAATGTTGTCAAAGTGGTGTGAAGCCAAACACATATTGCTGACATTACATGCAACTCAATTTGTTAAATCCGAGCACTTCATTAAAAGATTGTTGTAAACACAGATTAGTTACAGCCTGGTGCAGATGTCTCAAGGTTATATATCCTTTAAAACGGCATGAGAACGTCCACATTGTTTTACTGGAAGATCAGAGACATCTACTGGCCATCAAACATACTACAACGTAAATGAAATCCTGATTGACTTGGTGATTGGGGTTGGGTGAATTTAAACTTTTTAAACTGGATATGAGTTTGTCTTCCATCAAATGCCAATTGTTTCTTGCCCTTCACGTTTGGGAAGGATACAAATCACAGAGACATTTAACCAAATCTCTTCTTGTCCGGTCACAACTCTAACACGTGTGCTTCAAAACTTCCAAATGCAGAATAATTCCCATGATGAATTCAAAGTGGGCTGTATCTAATAACTTCAGTCATTTAAGCACCACCACAAATTCTGGTTAGGCACAGAAAAAAATCTTTATTTTGTTTACAAAACATGCAAACAAATATCAAGTGAACACATTTTCGAGATACATAAAAGCTTGATATTCACAAAAAGTAGCCACAGTGTTGATAGCCTGAGGCACGAACACATGAATAAAAACTATATCAAAGAATTCCCCATTTTTTCAATCAAACAAACATTAATAGATCATACTTTGACTTGAAGAAACAGCTCAGTGGTCGGCTAATGAAGACTTTTTACAGCTAAGTAAATAATACACCAGCTTCAGCTTCAGCAGAGACTGTAACTGATTATATGATGAGTCATGGTGAGAACGCTACGGCATTTTACTATAGAGAGTGATCTATGTCTTTCATGTGTCACAACCAGAAAAAAAGTAGCACCTGAGCCTGCAGAAACCGCCTTTCACCTGAACGATTCTATCTCATTTGATTTGTAAAGCCCGTACAGAAGGCAATATGTGGTAAGGAATGTCAATAATTCACTGTCTGACGTCCAACAGTGAATCTCAGCAAAGAACAAATATAATGTAACACATCTCACAGTTACTGTACATCATCATTAATGTATCAATAAAATACCTTGTTCAGCATTTGTGTGATGCAATGATAACATAACATGAGTGACTGCTGCCATTGCTGATTCAATCTGTGTATACGTGTAAATAAAATAGAAGCCAGTGTATGTGTGTGCTCGGTCTTCATTTATCTATACAGTGAGCACCAAGAGTCTCAGGGATCTTAAAACGCAGGACTGTTTAGGTATAAACTGAGGGCAAAATGCTGGTCAGTAGTTTGAGAACTACATTGTGTGGGTTGAAATATGACTGCTGATGTCAACAGCTGTAACTGTAAAGAATGCGGATGAATAGTTTGACTATAATCCAAACTAATAGCATGGGAATGACAGACAAAAACACTTTGCATCCTTCAATTTCTTAGCTGATAAAAGATCAGAATGTTTACTCATTTAGAATTAAAGTAGTATGTATTTCACCAAAACGGATGCGATACCAATACCAGCAGTACTCACTGTATATAAATATCCTCCTGCCTTCTCTCATCATCGCTTCGCCACATTCTCCACACCAACTCTTACTCCCTCAATCCTTCATAATATCAAAATAGATTTTAGTGAACCTAAGTTCCCTTCAATACGCCTCTTCTCCCTTTGTCCTCCCTCTTGAACATGACAACAGTGTTTGGTCATTCAGCTGTCTGTAGAACCACTGCCCTTGTTCTTATTGCGACTGAGGGGGAACGTGGACTTGCTCTGTGGCTGGGTCATTTTGCTGGCCAGGTAGACAAAGGGTTCGATCAGAGTGCGTCGGTCCACCACCGACACCTCCCACAGACGCACCTTCTCATTCTTTGCCCAGTTCTGTGCCATATTGGGGTCGACTCTCCTCTCGTCCGGCTTGTCCAGCTTGTTACCCAGCACAACAATGGTCACCTGTGGATCAGAATCACGAGGTCAGACGAGCCCCACGTCGAAGTAATCTCTAGCTCAGTCCACATCAGTGCGCTTCACTACATCAGCATCAAATGAACCTTCCCAAGCATGTAAATGGATTCAGTCCTCACCTCTTTCTTGTCTCTGTGGCGGTCGATGTCCTTCTTGAGGGCCTCCATCCGCTTAAAGGACTCTTTACTGTCAATGCTGTAGACGAGAACAAAGCCATCTGCAAAAGTGTAGTAATGTCGGGGAAACTCCATCCCATCCCGAAGGCCGCGGGTGTCGTAGAAGCGAACCTGCTCTCGTGTGCCGCGGTCAGTTTCTATAGAGCCGATGTAGATATCCTCCAGGGTCTCCATGGGCTCTGAACCTAACCGTGGACAAACAAAGACAAGTACGTATGTGTGATATACTGCAGAGGTATTAATAGAATTGCTTGTAATCAACACATTATAAGTGAGCACTTTGTAACTTGTATGTCATGTTATTTCTGCAATCAGCTCTGTTCATAGTAAGTTCTGGCTCCTCCTACAAGTGCCTCTCTGGTTTTGCTTTCATGAGCAAGTTGTACTGTAATTTACATAATATATTATGCTTGTTCAATTGCTATTTCCAAAGAATTACAGAGTGCACGTGTTATTAAATAGCCTTAAATGCACCAGTATATCAGCAAGAATGAATGGCATTTAAACTTAACATTTCAGTTTATTGCCAAGCATATTATTCAAATTACCTTGGTGTCTGATGCATGCAGTAAACATGGCAAGAGGAAATAAAAGTACAGGCAAAGTTTTGCAAAGGTCAAGAACAGAAAAAAAGTATAGAACCGAGAATACAAACGATATAAATATGAAATAGATTATATAATAAATACTATAACAATAACATAGAAATGTGAGAATGTACAGTGCATCAAAGACAGGTCAATGGTCGTATTTGAACTAATAAATGGAAAACGTAATTCTATAAGGCAAGAGAAGGTATACCTGCAACATGATTAGCATACAGTAGTTGTTCCAATACAGCCGTTTTGCCGACTGCAGCCTGGCCACACACAACCACCTTACAGCTCTTGCCCATGACTATCACGTCAGTAAACGGTAATCTGTTTTTCGGAGAAGATACACAGATGGGAAACTGTTAAACATCCTTTATTACACGTTACGTTATTTTACGCGATTATGTCATTACATAGCAATTAGCATCGTACTACACATGCGTTTTGGGTAACAGCATTGCAAATAAAGATAGCAAACATATACAAAATGTCAAGTTACGTTAGTCATGCTGATCTATTACTGAAACTAGCCAACGTTAGCAGATTATGCTTAAATGTCTCAAATCTATGATATTAACAAATAGCTTAGCATTAGCTTTCGGTGAGAGACAGAGCCACGATAACGCATACAAAGTAGCTAATGTTATCTGAAACTGACTAACCCGAGAAAATGTTGTGTCTTCTAAATGTATACGTTGATATTAGCTGCCAGCAGCTAGATATGTAACCGCTAATAGCTACGAGAATCTTACTTGCGAGTAGATTGCTCTTCCTACCTAACTGTCTACTTCCTGTTTACAGTGCACGTCACGACTGCAGTAAGTGGCCCCGCCCCCATCCATTGACGGCAAAATGGCGTCGGAGAGCTGTGATGCTGTGAACATGGACCCTGACATGGAACTGCTCAGTGACGAAGAATTAGAGAGGTAAAAACTAATTAAGGCGATGTTGTCATTGGCAGAAATACAGCGGTAGCGATGCGTCTTACTGACATGTCTCATCTAAAGTCTTTCATGTGTTAATTTTCTTCGTACTTCGCATTATGAGAGCTAACTAGCGCTTCACTGCTGTGTAGCTACATTCTGCCTCTTAGCTAGCTCCTGCACTGGATTGCTGGGTTAAATCTGCTGTTACCTACCAATAATACGGCGTTCACATTATTACGGTGTTCCCAATGACATCCTATCTGGATAACTAATCGATGACACCATTCGCTGAATCTGTGGTCGTGGTGTAAAACATGACAGACTTCCAAAAAAAGTAACGGCAGTGGCCCACGCCATGGTGTCATATATTCCTGGCTCAGCGTCACAGAATAGCTACGTGTTTGATTATAGTAGGCACTTCTGCCCTGCTGGTTAGGCTCTGTCTATGTTTAGCGGGAATGTCCGTCACATTCCAGGACATGCTCTCTTTACTCATGATTATGAATGGGATGCTCACACTTAACGGTCTTACAGTTTAAAGGGGCAGTGTGCAAGATCTGGCCACATGCTTCAAACAAACAGGGGGCAGCATTTCACCTCTACGACATGGGCCCATTTTCAAAAACCAGGTTTAACAAAAAGGCTCGTTCGAGATGAGCCAGTCCTGTGCAGAATCGATCAATGCACAATGCATCCCGGTTACATTTGGGTCCGACTTGCTCTCACGTCATGCACACGTGGTCAACGATTACCTCAGGAGAGCGAGGCAGCCGCAGTTGTTAGAGCCAGGTGTCGCAGTTGCTCTCCACCGACTGTGTCACCACAATGCATGATGGGAAACGCCTGGCTGTCGCCGGATCAAAGCGCTGATTGGCTCTTAGATTTGACAACAAACACCACGTTTTGTAGAAATTCCTATTTTGTGTAATTGTAATGCTTAACGCTAGATTATTGACTATTAGTGTCACGTTGTGGAATGAAGGTTTAATCTAAAGACTTATCTTGTGATTGATAACAATAAAGCTTATTTATACAACGCATATCAAAACGAGCATCAACGTGTTGAACAGGCAGAAAAGAACAAAAGATAGCACACAATAGGAAGGAGGTCAGCCTTCTGACCACGTGGGCCAGAGACAACAACCTCCTTCTGAATAACAGCAAGACCAAGGAGATTGTTGTTGACTTCCGGAGAGGCCACACTCAACACCCACCACTGACCATCAATGGTGCTGATATAGAGCGAGTGAGCAGCACCAAATTCCTGGGGGTGGACATCAGTGAGGACCTCTCGTGGACAGCCAACACAACATCACTGGCAAACTGAAGAAGGCAAGAACACCCCCACCCATCATGTGCACTTTTTACCGAGGCACCATTGAGAGCATCCTGACAAACTGCATCACTGTGTGGGGCGGAAGCTGCACTGACTACAACAGGAAAGCCCTGCAGCGCATAGTGAACACAGCTGGAAGGATCATTGGTGCCTCACTCCCCTCCCTACAGGACATATATGACACCCGCCTCACCCGCAAAGCGAGCATGATCGTGCGTGACCCCAGCCACCCCTCACACAGTCTCTTCAGCCTCCTGCCCTCTGGGAGAAGATACCGGAGCCTCCGTGCTCGCACCACCAGACTTTCAAGCAGCTTCGTCCACCAGGCTGTTAAGCTGAACTCTCTCCCTCCTCCCTTTTAAGACTCCCTATGTCTGACTGCTGCTAAACACAGAAGGATAGTTTTTTTTCTGTTTGCACTTTATTATCTGTATTCACTTATATGTTGGACTAGAGAGAAACTGTTTTTCAACTCCTCTGTATATAAAGACTGAGAAAATGACAATAAAACTGACTTTGACTTTGACTTTGATACAATGCAGATACATGCAAGTTTCCACATAAATATATATTTACAAACAAACATGAATAAATCCAAACGTGGTCTGCAAACAAGTAGTCTACAGATCGGATCTAACAGGATGTAACTGTTTCTTTGACTTCCTGTGTATTCTTTGAAGGCGGCTGAAACCTGTACAACTTGACCGCAGGTTCTTGTCGCCGCCCCCTGCTGCTGCCGCCTGCTCTCATCTCGAACAAGCCTAAACTCTGAGCCAAACCCCGAACCCCGAGTTGACAAACCCTGTGATGGGTAACTAGTTTTTGTTTCCAGAACAGCTGATCAGAGTTAGTTCAATTAGCTCCGAGTATGTTCACACTGAGTTAAGCTGTTATGTGGTGAGTGAAAAAAAAAACATCAATCGAGCTTCCATTTAATTTAATTAATTTATATGTGGACTGTGGCCATTTACCTTAAAGAGCCCGAGTCAGTGCAGGGAAAAGTGTAAGTAAGTTAACACAATAAAGTTTTCTTCAGGGGTGTCCGCTGTTTACCAGACTTGCATCACCGTGATAGATGATGAAGTGGTGGACTCTGAGTGGAGTTTGCGCCGGCTGACTTGGAGATGCTACAACAGCTAACTGGAGGTCCGCCCACTGTCCTCCCAGAGAAGCAGTCTCCTGTCGGCAGGGAGGCTGAAACGAAAATACGAGTCGTTATCTCATTTATGACACTTTGGATTTGATCCAATAAACAAACTATAGAATTGTACACGGACCGTACAGCGCCCGGTTAGTGGTACACACACACAGATAGCTAACATTAACTATCGGCCAAAACCACATGTGAAGAGAGTGAGATAGCAGTGTTTAAGCCGTTTGATTATTCCTTTCCTGCTGTTAGTGTTTGGCTGTTTTTGTATAACTGATGACTGCATTTAGATTGCATGGATCCAGTAGGAGAGGTGAAATGCTGACCCTGTAGTTTTTAAAGATTTCTTTGCGGACGAGAAGTTTAGTAATCTGTGTGTTGACCACCACACACACCTGTATAATCATGCTCTGTCCATCCCTACCCTCACCTCAGTCTTGTCTGATATTTGCCTTGTTCTTTTGTACACAGGGAAGCGGAGGGCTTCAAAGAGCAAGGCAATGCCTTTTATATCAAGAAGGATTATGCAGAAGCATTCAGTTATTACACCAAGGCCATAGGTAATTACCCCTGAATAATATGGGTCAGTCCTCTTTGTTAGTCGATGGGATTGTGTTGATTTCCTGTTTGGACAAGAAATAAACGTCTGAATTCTGTCTGTCCTTGATAGGATGTCAATAACTTGTTTGTTATACAGACATGTGTCCGAAGAATGCAAGTTACTATGGAAACCGGGCAGCCACGCTAATGATGTTGTATCGGTACAGAGAGGCCTTAGAGGACTCCCAGCAAGCAGTGCGACTAGATAACGTCTTCATGAAGGTAGATTGTGGGAAACAAACCATTTATAGATTTAGTTCTATGAACACATCAAAGGGAAAAACCTGCTCTCGTCATGTCTTAACATTGTCTAGTATTCTGTAGTCTGTAGTATTTTTGTTTTGCTCTACACACACTTTCCCTCAGCCTACTAGAGCTAATGTTGTTTTGGAAAGGTCCACCGAAACGTTGGACCCTTTTATCTTGGAGTGTAGTTGTTTATCGCAGAGCTATGTGCCCGTTTAAACGGAGGAATGAGTTTTATAGACGTATACATTTGTTTATCGAGCAATATGGCGCCTCAATACATAAGCTGTAGCCCTGTGGCTACGGCACGTCCCTACAGTAGTCCAGTGGGTAACTGGGAGGGATATAAGGAGTGTCTCATAACAAATGTGTAAGTTAGAGACAGTTGTGGTTTAGTTTTTGGTACACAGTGCACAGCTGCTTTCAACCAGGGAATTGAGTGACGTCATCTCTTCAGTAAGTGAACTGTAAGTCTTTTTACCCACAGGGCCATCTGCGAGAGGGCAAATGCCACCTGTCCCTTGGCAACGCTATGGCTGCAAGCCGCTGTTTCCAGAGGGTTCTGGAGCTGGAGCCTGACAGCAGCCCGGCCCAGCAGGAGGTGAGTCAGCCTCAGTTTGATAAGAGCATGATGTGACAACTTGGAAATGATTACCCACTGTCACGCCTTGGCCGCGCTGGTGCAAATAAAGTGGGAATAGTCTGATACGGATCGCGGTTTAAGAGGAGATCAACTGGAGTTGCTGTTAATCTACTACAAGTCTTTGAAAATTGTCTCTAAACACCACAAATTCCTTTCCAGCTGAAGAATGCAGAATCAATCCTTGAATATGAGAGAATGGCCGAGATCGGATTTGAGAAGAGGGACTTCAGGATGGTAAGCTACACAGTGCTTACAACTTTATGTGATGTGTCGGCAGCAACCGACACGTTAAGCAACACAGACTTCAGGTGTGCTGTGGTTGTCTCCAGGTTGTTTTTTGCATGGACCGGGCCTTGGAGGCTGCCGCAGCCTGTCACAGGTTCAAGATACTGAAGGCCGAGTGCTTAGCCCTGCTGGGACGCTACCCCGAGGCTCAGTCTGTAGCCAGGTGAGACGGCATATTTGAAGAATACTTGGTGGCTCACTTATTTCATTTAGATTATCGGTATTTGCCACAATGAGCGCAGAATAAGACGAGGGGGGGTGCACACATGTGCCGTAGCATGCCGGACCAACTTGATGCGGCTCTCATTACGACATGTTAGAGGAGTGCCGGCAGGAACTGTGTTTTCAGAGAGGTCAGATTCTTAAAAAATTCAAATTTACCACTGCGTCCTTGTAATATGTCTCGTCTGTCCAAGGAAACATATTTTATTACATTTTATTGCAGTTTTTAGATGTGAACTATACCCTTTTTTAAAATATATATGTATGCTTTCACTTAATATACATTTGTATCATTGGTTCCTGTTTAGTGATATTCTGCGGATGGACTCTACTAATGCAGATGCGCTGTACGTGCGCGGTCTTTGTCTGTATTATGAGGACTGCATTGAGAAGGCGGTCCAGTTCTTCGTCCAGGCCCTGCGCATGGCTCCGGACCACGACAAGGCTCGGCTCGCATGCAGAGTGAGTCATTCGGAAGGAAAGAGCTTTAGAGATCAAATTATTCCTGTGAATGCAACCATTACATTACCATCATACTTAGCCCAGAGTAGCTTTTTAAGATTGTCTTATATTTATATATTGTCTTTCCAGGATGCCAAAGCACTAAAAGCCAAGAAGGAGGAGGGGAACAGGGCGTTCAAGGAGGGCAACTTTGAGGCAGCCTATGAGCTGTACTCTGAAGCACTAACAATAGACCCCAACAACATCAAGACTAACGCCAAGCTGTTCTGTAATAGGGCCACTGTGGGCTCTAAGGTGAGGAGCATGCACAGGAGAGACGCCACTAGTGCACCGACATCTGTCAGGTTGTTTGGGCCGGTCAACTGCAAAATGAATCTTAGGAGGAGACCGACTAAATACAAAAGAGGAAAAAGTGACTCAAGCTTGTTTGATGAAGGACAGGAACACAAACAGAACTACAACCTATGAATTAATCATTAATATTCATTGATATATTAGCATGCAAGTTATACCCCATGCATAACACACATTCATTCAGTTATTGATAGGTAAAGTTCACATTCCGTCCCTCTGACAGTATAATGTGTTTTGGTGTTTTTGCCATATTGGGAACTACTTGTCTCTCTGTCTCCACCTCACATGGTTACAGTTTTTCTTCTTTTTCTTTGAAAGCTGAAGAAACTAGAACAGGCCATTGAAGACTGCACGAAGGCCATTAAACTGGATGAGACCTACATTAAGGCCTATTTACGGAGAGCACAGTGGTACGTCCCGGGGTTTCTAACTTGTTTGTTGACAGAGACGGTACGTTCTGTTCTTTGCGGTTTTCAGACCTGCACTAAAGAGAGAACATTGTCGTTATCTGCACATTTCGTATTTCTTTCCGTTCAAACTGGGTAGAGAAACAAAAACAGACTTGTTCATGCTGTGCTGCAGCTACATGGACACAGAGCAGTATGAAGAGGCAGTGCGAGATTATGAGAAGGTTTACCAGACGGAGAAGACAAAAGGTGAGAATCAGACTGCTGACAGAGAGCTGGCACAGCTTTCAGCATGGATTTATCCTCCTTATTCTGCCTTATTGTTTGTGAACCTGTCCTTTCTCTCTCCCCCCCCCTCCTCTAGAACACAAGCACCTTCTGAAACATGCCCAGCTGGAGCTGAAGAAAAGCAAGCGGAAAGACTACTACAAAGTGCTTGGGGTGAATAAGAACGCCACAGAAGAGGAGATCAAGAAAGCTTACCGCAAACGGGCGCTTTTACATCACCCAGGTGCTTAACTTAACAGAAAATCCACTTAATTCTATATACAGTTTTTGTCTCTGCCCAAATAACGTTTGTACTGTTCTTTCCCACGTTTTACCTCCCGTCAGATCGTCACAGCGGAGCTACTCCTGAGCTGCAGAAGGAAGAGGAGAAGAAGTTTAAGGAGGTGGGCGAGGCTTTCAGCGTGCTTTCGGACCCAAAGAAGAAGTCTCGCTATGACAGCGGTCAGGATCTGGAGGATGAAGGAATGAACGTGGGAGGTCAGCACCTGGACTATTTTATTATAAAACAGCTGTTTTAATGGTGAGAATCTGGCTGGGAAAGTTCTGTGTTGATGTTGATTCTTACTTGCATTTTTGTCTCCACCAGATTTTGATGCCAACAACATTTTCAAGGCGTTCTTCGGTGGCCCAGGAGGTTTTAGTTTTGAAGGTAATGTCTGAGAAATTAAGTTTTTCAACCGTTCAACATTTGGTATGACGTTGACATTTTTAAATGCAGCAGTTATTGACTTGTTTGTTGTTTGTTTCAGCATCTGGACCAGGGAATTTCTTCTTCCAGTTTGGTTAACTGGAGGATTTGTCGACCGAAACAGTTACTACACCAGGACTTTTCAACAATGTCAAACCCCCGACCCGTCATCCATATTTAATGACTGATTGCAAGTCGAGATTCCTGTCTATGCCATTGACTGAATGAACCCAATGACCACATGCAACTAATGTTTTAAAAGCCCGTATAGCAAGGACTCCAGCACGGCACAGACTGAGTTGCAATAGTGTTACTGGTTTTGGATTTGGTTTTCTTCCTTTCAGAATGAAACAAACTTTAAAGTCAGTAATGGCTAGCAACGGTGGTCCAAATATTATCTGGATTTTTTGACATAGCAGCGACTTG
This sequence comes from Pholis gunnellus, assembly GCF_910591455.1. NCBI lineage: Eukaryota > Metazoa > Chordata > Actinopteri > Perciformes > Pholidae > Pholis > Pholis gunnellus. Next base: position 8,240,820 of record NC_136544.1, read on the forward strand.
TATCAGAGCTTTTAGCGAGCCGTGCAGGAAGGGACATCCTGGGGGAAACTCTTGAGATGCAACTGAGCATTGAGCAAGCTATTATCCGCCTCAACTTGCTGCTGAAGGGGCGTTCTCTGCATGAAAGTTAATAACTTGCTTAATGATTTTTGATCCCTTAGCAAGTGACACTTTCCCCCCTTTTGAAGAACATGTCAGGCAGACAGTTGGCTGCTACGAATTCACACTGAAAACTGCGTCCTTGTCAGAAGCCAATAGGAGCATTTTCTTTTTTTTAAAGTCACAGCTGGAGGCTGGAGCCTCGACCTCCACTTACACTACAGCTGAAGCACATTAGAAAGATGGCGGTGGAGGCCGCTGTGCTGGCTTTGTTGCCAGCAAAGTCCCCCTCCCTCTTGTTGCCACAGGTTTTGTGTTTGATGTTGCCATTCACAGATTGCTGCATTTACCGGAATGTAAAGTGATGATAGTTTTTTTTTTTCCATTTTTTTTTTTTTTATTTTGATATGTATATTTATTGTAAATTTGCTGTCTCATAGAGAACCATCTGTGTAAGATGACGATGCCTTTCTGTTATTTGAAAGTTTGAGAGAGACACTGATGATTAGCATCCTTGGACACAAATTCAGGAAGATAGTTGTCTTTTTTTTGCACGGTCTGCATGCAATATTGTGCAGAAATAGATTATGCTTTATGTGTTCCTTGACTGTAATGCAAGCGGTCTAATTTAAGTCAATGCAAATTAGACACATTTGCTATTGTCCAAGTCATAGGGTGATGGATACGTGGTTATGTTCAGTTTACTTCCTCACGAGTTTGTTGTTCTCTTGGTGGACTTCATCTTTGCTCTCATTGTTTTTGCCCTTATGGTGAAAACATCCTCTCTTTATCCTTAAAAAGTACCAGCCAAGTCAATAAAGTTGGCCTCCTCTGGGCTTTCCCTGAATTGTGTGTTTTCTTTTGTTGTGGTGGCGTAGTATGTGAAGGAGTCTTGTAACTGTAGGCTGCTCAAATATATCTGCTCCACTGTGGAATTACTCACTACAGAAGCTAAAAACTCATTTACTTGAACGTTTCTGTCAATATTAATAGTATTTGATGATAACTGGAAACAGTGTTTTTTTTTGTGCTGCATTAAACCAATAAATGGAGAGTTGTGTTATGCGGGTCGAGCAGAGGATGGCGCTGTTTGTCGCCGTTAGTTATGTTAGTGTTGTTGCTAGGATACCAGTTGACCGGAGACGTTAATGTGTTTGGATAACTCTAACGTAAAGTGAAAGTATCTGCCAGCGTTATGACACAAACTTCTGCATAGAAATGTCAGACACGGACGAAGATCACAATGATCAAAAGCCAAAGGGCGCATTCTCCACGTGGATGGCCGACGGGGACTGGTTCTACATTAAGGGAGAGTATAAAAGGGCTATAAGCAGCTACACAACGGTGAGTTACGTTACTTACGTAGCTTAGCGAGGGGTGGTTAACGTTAGCTACCTAGGCTTTGCACGTTGCACTAAACTGAAGCTTGTCATCTTGGTGATAATAATAATAATATTATTTTAATTTTATATAGCGCTTTTCTAAGTACCCAAAGACGCTTTACACAGAGACAAAAAAAAAAAAGAAAGACAGAGAAACAAACACAATACTTTATCCAAGAGTGTCGATATAACTTCAGAATCAGCTTTACAGGTCAACCACCTCACTAACCTAGCTATGTGTGGAGCTCCATAAACGGGATTTGACTCCGGATTTTGCATTTATTTCAATGTACACAGAAATAGACAGACCAGCTGAACAAGGCTGAACAAATGAAGGTACAGAAAATGCAGATATTTTACATATGATCTATGGTTGTGGACAGATATTTCTAGAACTATCTCAGACATTATAGGAAAGAATATTCCAGTGTCCTAAACATTGAAAATGAATAACTACAGCATAGCTGGGGGAAAAAATGCATTTTAGTGAATTGGCAATCTGACTTTTGTCCACAAAAATACACTGGATCTTTGAAATAACATCATACTGTAGTTCAGAGGAGATCCTCTCCAGTGTAAAGGAATAGACCCACCATGTTTAGGAAGAGTTGTGGAGCCTTCATAGATGCCTTGATGACAGAAACTGCTCTGTGTCTTTTGAAAGCATGACTTGCTTTTGGTCTTTGTTTAGGCACTGGACATAAAGCCTGATGAGAAGACTTGCTTTGTTAGCCGATCCAAATGTTACCTGAAGATGGGGCAACCTGAAAGTGCTTTAAAAGAAGCAGAGGCTTCACTCCAAGAGGACACGTCATTCTATGAGGTAATTACAGAAATGTTAAAGCCTGTCTCTGTTCAAAAATAAAACGTGTCTTTCATATGATTAATAACAGTCTGCACCTAATTTAAATATAGGAGAATTTATGAAGCGTGAAGCGTGTAAACATTTATCATGATTCTTTTTTAGGGATTGTACCAGAAGGCAGAGGCCTTGTACTACATGGGAGAATTTGAATTTGCGCTGGTGTTTTACCGCAGAGGACAAAAGATACGTCCACAAATGCAGGAGTTCAGACTGGGTATCCAGAAAGCACAAGAGGTTATAGAAAAGTCTGTTGGCAGTAAGTCATTATTTTGTGATTTACTCTAAATTATAGTCACAAAATATGAAAACCCTGCTCGCACCTAAAACCTTTTGTTCCTGTCTGGCATCGTGTAGGCCCTTCCTCTCTAAAACTGAAGGTTAAGGGAGACTTGTCATTTCTCCAAAAAGATGAGGTGAGTCTTTCTTGTGTTCCCCTTTTAATAACCCAGTATTTAACAGGAAAAGTTTGAGTTAAAGCCGTTGTAACAATAATTGTACACATACAAACATCAATCTTGTAGAGAAAGAAAAGACCCGATGACAAAGGATTGCTTCTCTAGATTGTAAAGTTGTCTGTGTATAAAGTTCAACCCTGGCCTTCCTTCTGGTACATACTATTGTGTTTCTGAATGACCGGCGGGTAAAGGGGGCACAGCCAACTGCTGCTATTCAGCATCTGACAGTAAAGAAAAAACAGCAGGCCCAAAAGACCCCCAAGAGTGAGAGGACAACCAAGCAGCTGCTGGGAGAGTTTTACACTGACAAGAAATATCTAGAAACCCTGCTTCAAGATGAAGGTACTATTTCATTTCACCTTGTGTTGTTTGATTCTCTGCATCGTTCATTCAGCACACTGTAGCTTCAAATGTTATTCTATAAGTTACTCCTCCAGTCCCACCGACTGTGATGTTTTGGTTTCACTTTTAAAAGACTAACATTTCAAATGGATGCATGTTGATCTGCAGATTTGGTTAAAGGAAAGACGAAAGGAGGGGAACAACTGCACAACGTCATTCAGGGATGCCTCTCAGGCCTCGACTCTTGCACCGAGTTCTGGACCCAGGAGAAACCTCTCAGTGCACAGGAGAAGGAGCGGAAGCTAAGGCAGGACAAATGTAGCGAGTCCCGTCACGGAGCGCCCTCTGAACCGGCTCAGTATCTGCTGAAGAGCCTGGAGGACATTGACGCAGGTAAGGCAGGCCTCTGGCCGAACCGCTTTGCTTTTATAGCCGAGAAGAAAAGCTCACCGTATGTTTGTCGTCATAGAGTTGACATCTGGAAATGCAGGCGGTAGTCTCAAGAAGGCAGAAGACGTCATGAAGATAGTACAGGGCTGGTCAGAGGAAGAGGTGCCGAATAAGAAGGACGTTTTGGGCAGCCTGCACAGTTGCATCGGGAATGCCTTGATCGACCTGGGCGACATGGACAAAGCTTTAGAACATCATAAAAAAGACTTGGAGTTGGCTAAACAGTGGTGAGAATTTAAAAGAAATGACACAATGGTAGTGAATGTTGTTTTACAACAAAAGATGAAATGTTCAGTTATTCTTCTTATCGACAGCAAACTCCCAGAGGCAATGTCCAGGGCTCTGGACAACATTGGGCGGGTTTATGCTCAAGTTGGACAGTTCACACAGGCCATTGAGTTGTAAGTACATACTGGAATAACAGATTCACTTGTGTAATTTATGATATTGCTGTGCTTTATTTTGATGGCAATCTTGTACAGTCACTTTCCTCTCTTAACGAGCACTCTTTTACATCGAGGTGTGACCATTGTAAATTGGTTTATTGATATTTAATTGTGCTTTCTCTGTATGTTTTCATTTCAGCTGGGAGGAGAAGATTCCTTTGGCCCGTGGCGGTTTGGAGATGACCTGGTTGTTTCATGAGATTGGTTGGTGTTACCTCAAACTCAATCGCCACAAAGAAGCCAGAGACTATGCCGTGCATTCAGTGGCTGCGGCCGATGAAATTGCTGATGAGAAGTGGCAGATGAATGCCAATGTCTTGGTGGCACAATCAGATTGTAATTATTTATCTTTCTTATATTTACAAAATCAGTTTCTGTGACTTGTCAGCTTATGTGCTAGATATTTATCTTTTTAAAACCATTTAGATTCACGGTGCTGTTGTCATTGTACGCAAATACGGACCTGATCTCTGCTCAATTCCCTTTCCTCTCAGTGAAACTAGGAAACTTTGAATCCTGTGTGTCCCACTTTGAGAGAGCCTTGACCCAGGCCAGACTGCAAGATGACGACTCTGCCGTGAGCGTCATTCAGAAGGTCTCCCCTCTGTTGTCATATGCTTCCCTTCACCATCGCTTCAGTTCCAGCTAAAGATATTGTTTTATCGCTGACATTCATCATTCTGTTTTCAGGCCCTCGATGAGGCAAAGCAGCACCTACCACAGTGAGGATGCCATCAGTCAAGAGTTATGTTGCTTCAAAGTGCTGATTGAGGGAAAAAAGACCTTCAGAAGACAACAATCCTCCAATGAAAGCAGAACAAAAGGAGAGCAATAAAAGTCACCTCCCACACTGATGAATAAGACCCAGTATTCTGCATATAGACCTCAATGTTTTGATTAGTAACTTCTCAAAGGTCAACGTATAAACCGTCCAGTATGAAACACAAATATAAACCAGTTATTTATGAGATTATACTGTGAAATTCATATCAGGAGCGTTAGTCTCATTCTAGAAAGTTGTTCTCTGTTTATGTTTATGTTCTCTGAAATAAAATATGTATATGGGGAAGTGTTTCAAAGCTCCATATCTGGCCTGCCTCCTTTTTTATTTTTAGCATTGGTAATATTTTCAATTACAGTCCAAAACTATTTGTGAGGCTGCATTGATGTCAGACTTCTATGCAAAACTGAAACATCTATTACCTATAAAACGTGTCATAATATACAAAACAGAGAGGAATCTTTCCACACTTGATTTGCACACTGCAGCCTGTCAACCATGAAGTCCTTTAGCCCTTTGATAACATAAACACAGAGCTGTATTTGTTGCAGTGAACTTCCCCTTGTCACATCTTTATTACATCTGTCACCAGGCTCACGTGGTGTACTTTGCATACAGAGGATTGCTTCCTGCAGGGTTTACACTAATGTCAGTGTATGGTTTGTCTGTAGATCACAGACAGTAGAAGGACAAATAATGGTCATTGCCTCTTCATCCTTGGAGACTGAGCGTTGAGTTACTGCACTAAGTGAGGCAGGTCTGGACCTTAAACAGTTGACCTGGGGTAGCCACTGTGTCGCGTTACCTGACCTGAGGGGAGAGTCTGCATGGCACCTCCCTTTGTCTGAAATGTTGATAAGGAATGTAAAACAAAGTACAGTCGTAGTTTGGTCATGTAACTAAACAGAAGTCTTCGTTAAACTTGAAGAAACTTCCGCTGATACATTGCTGTATATATTTAAACCACTGTAGTCGTGTTACTCTTTGTCTGAGGCCTCATTTGCAAATAAGAGCGCCATAATATTATTGATGTATTACGGATTAATAAAAATACATGAAGTGTGAACTGAAAAATGGCAAATAATGGGAAATAAACAGAATTTTAAAACTGTATTGATGTTAGCGCAGATGTACATCAACATATATACAAACAAATACACACATTAGTAGAATAAAAACAAAAAAAGACCAAAAAAACATTAATAAACAAATTAAAAAGGTGAAGGAGACACACTATTTTTCTCTAAAAATGGTGAAAGTATAGATTAGACAAACAGTCAAGCCATCACTTCATTCTATCTATTTATAATTCCATTTGTATGTTCTTTCTCAAAAAACATTTCAAATCAACTTAGAGGATTTCTGCAGAGATGTATCACACACTCCTGATTTGTTTTGTTGTAATCTTCTCCAGCGGCGTCCTTCCGGTCCACAGGGGCGTGTCTGCGGCCCCGCCCAGTTGCGCGTTCCCGTACATTTCCGTTTTCCTCCTTGAAGAGTGGAGCGGGTGCGTGTCTGTGCCGAAGCTTTGCCTTGTCATTGTATCCAGAGAGAAACGCGTGGTCAGCGGCACTACCGACAGCTCCACTGCAGCCTAACTGGTAAGCTGGCATCCTAGCAAACAAAAGCCCCTCACGCGGGACGCTACATCTACATACTTGTGGTTGTTTTTTTTGCAGCCTAAATAAGTTGCTCCAGTAACAGTCAGGGGTTTGTATACGCCAGGAAAGCATCGACTTGGTAAGACGTGGCGCTGTAGCTGGTGATGGTGTAGCCAAATTGAGTGACTGCCAGGCTAAATTGTTTTTGTCTCGCGTGCTAGCGTTGGGTGCACGCCACTCCCCGCCTGGCCCAACATCGTGCAGTTAGCACCATGTAACTGTTCATCGATTCCTCCTGTTTTTAATACAACATTTGAGCTCACTTAAACATTCTTAGTCAAGTAAACGTGTGATGGATTTAGTCCAAACTTGCCATAAAAAAAAAAAAAAAAGATAATTATTCCCTCACTCACTGCGCCATTTACTGCTGCTGTACGTTACCTCGCGTGTAGAAGTTTGAGGCATCTGAAAGTGTTAATATCTCCCAGGCTGCGTCTGTTTTAGTTTCGTTTATTGGATATTCCCGAGCTGGAAAAGCCCCTGACTGTAGTGTTTGTCTTTGTTGAGCGCTGGTGTGAGAGAGCTTCCCCTTCTGTCTCATGACTCGATGTGGTTTCGCACATCTGTTAAAATCCAGCCTTTAGTAACAGACCTTTTTTAAAAAAAACAATTCTATCACGTGTTTTCCTATAACTACCCATTTTTTGTGTGTCTGCTGACAAAGCTTGGCGATGCGCGGTTTGATTATGGTATTTTTGCGGTCACGTTTATGCCACAGGCACACTGATTATTTATTTTTTTGTTGCTCTAATGCCAAAATGTTGCCACCCCTACTGTATGCACACGAGTACGACACCCCTGCTGAACATAAACGGGCACTAAAGCTCAAAGTTGCACAGTCATTATATTGGATGGCATCGGATTGTGTATCTGGTCTGCACGTCCCCACATTTTGTAATGTATCAAACAGATCCACCCCCTACATCTCCATTATCTCTCTTAAATCATAGATATTGAGTAACTTCCCGTTTGAGACATATTGACAGGTCTTTTGAAAAAATATATATTTTTGGCTTCGAGAAGGACATGTGATATGCGGTATAAACACGCCTGTACATCTAAATATAGACAACTTTTCTCCCTTTTTTTTAAAAAACTGTCTTTAAGGTACATGGTGGTGTGTGAAGTCAGACTTTAAGCCAGACATGGACCCTGAAAAGAGCGCAGAGGTTTTGGATTCGCCGGGGACTGAAGTGGAAAAGGCGGTTGTGTCAAAAGTGGAGATGCCGGAGGAATTCCCAGAGCCTGAGAAGCCACCAGCTGCTGATGAAGAGGCCGAGCAGCTGGCGGTGAATGGTCACGATGCAGAGGTCCCAAACCTGAAGGAAACACAAGAGTTGAGTGTTGCGCTGTCTGAGGGAACAAACAAAATGGAGATTGAAAAATCTGACATGGAGTCTGTGCTCGTTGCGGTGACTCCACCAGATCCAGATGAGTCATCGGAAAAAACCTCTGGCCCAGTCGCAGCTTTAGACACAGAACCAGAAAACAAGCCGCCGGTGCCAGAGAATGACCCAGAACCGTCGCCTGTGCAAACGCCTTTGGCCGAGACTGCCCCTGAACCACAGCCAGAGAAATTGGCAGAATCGGTTCCACAAGCTGACCTACAAGAGCAAACATTACCTGAACCAACAGTGCTGCAGCTGCCAGTAGACGCACAACCACCCAGCCAACCGGAGGAAGGGTCAGAGCAAGTGGGAACGGAGACAGAGTTGCAGACTGCAATGGATACAGAAGAAGTTTCCAAAGAGGAGGTGGTGGGAAAAAATGTCGCGGCTGAGCCTACGATGGAGGTGAAAGAAGAAAAAGCAGCAGAGACGGTGGTGTTGGTGGCAGAGGTTTCCCCGGTGAAGCCAACAGAGGCTGTGACATTAAAGGAGGAGGCATCGGCTGAATGCATGGAGCCTGCAAAGGAGGAGAAGGAAAAGTCTGATACGCTGACGGAAGCAGCAGAAGGCGTTGCATCTGAGAAGGTTGGTGCCGCGCTTCACAAGGAAGAGGACACCGTCCCCGCATCTGGCTCCCTGTCCTTTGCCCTCCTGGACCGAGAGCAGACCAAAGACGCCCTGCGAACATCTCGCACCCTTGTTGTCCTCCGAGGCCTCCCGGGAAGCGGCAAAAGCTTCTTGGCGCGCGCCATAGCCGAGGCCTACGGCGGCCACTGCTCCGTCTTCTGTGCCGACGACCACGGCGTGAAGCCGGAGAATCCCGAGTCGTCTGCGGAGGGATACCGTGCTCTGGACGAGGCCGTGGTGGCCTGCTGCAGTGCAGGAACGGCCTCCTCTGTGCTGGTGGTGGACGACACCAACCACACCCAGGACCGACTGGCCCGCCTGGGCGAGATCGCCGTGCAACAGCGCCTCGTTGTGGTCTTTCTGGAGCCGCGTACCGAATGGAGCCGAGATCCGGCGCAGCTGACCAAGAGGACCGGGCGTGGCCTGGAGGAGGCCCAGCTGGAAGCCATGAAGGGTTCACTTGAGGAGATGACCCTTCCTCTTTACTTTGGCTGGTTTCTGCTCTCCTCCATCCAGGACAAGGTGAGGTGCACATCAATGGACTTCCTGAAAACGCTGGACACCTTGGAGGCCTTCAAGAAGCACTTGATTGACTGTGAGTGTGTTTATCAGTTAATTAATTTGAACGCAAAGCGTTTAAATCTTGCATGACTAAGATGTAGCTGATCTTGCGTTGTGTTTACAGTCACTGGGAAAGCTGAGAAGGAGGTGGATTTGGAGCAATACTTTCAAGCTAAAGGAACCCTCCACTGCACTACAAAGTTCTGTGACTATGGAAAAGCTGAGGGTGCCAAAGAGTATGCACAGGATCCAGTAAGAAACCCGTCGAGTGTTTTCTTTAAGATGTTTTTTGCAGTAAATCACTGAAAAAATATAACTGTCTGTTCTTAGGCATGTAAACTTTTCTTTTTATTTCATGCATTGTTGGGTGAACATTTCAAAGGGCATCATCCTAGCATGGTAATGTTTGACTATGTTAAAACGTTAATCTTGTGATCTTTCCACTCTCCAGGCTGTGAAAGATCTCTATGGTTCTGCATTCGAGCTGTCTCTGAGCGCCCTCTTCGTGACTCCTCGCACCGTCGGTGCCCGAGTGTCCCTCTCCGAGGAGCAGCTCCCGCTGTGGCCCGCTGATGCTGAAAAGGCGGCGGGGTCCGCCTCCCTGCCTCTGGGAAGCCGCGCCCACGTCACTCTCGGATGCGCCGAGGGCGTCGAGCCGGTTCAAACGGGCCTGGATCTGCTGGAGATCCTGGCCCTGCCGCACGGGGAGCTCATCGAGGAGATGGAGCTCGGCTCGCTGACCTATTACGGCGAAGGGAGGTGGCTGCTGGATCTCAGGGAGCCCATCTGCGCCCCGGCCTGCTTCTCCAGCTTCTACGGGCACAAGGAGGTCGAGCTGACCAAAAAAGAACCGGAGAAGAAAAAGAAGAGCAAGTGCACCATACTGTAAATGGCAAACACGGGGATGGTGTGTCTGGGATGACCGGTGAATTGAGACTTAGGCTTACTCTGTGCAAGCTTTGTGCAGCGTTTAGGGTTCAGTTATAGCCTCCCTAACTCCACAAGCTGTGTGCCTTTATTTTTTTTGTTACTGTTGATTTGCACCACAACCCAAGATGCCTTCAATCCAGTTAGGCTAGTTGACAACGTTGTTCGGTGTCTTGTTTCAGACTTCGGTGCCAGAGTTGCAGTGCCTGGCTGTTAGCTGAGGCGTTAGCTGCAGTTTTGGAAGTTAGTGTAGCCGCCTCCCACAGCTCCCGTTATCTAACACTTAGATTTCCTCCTCTACACATGTCGGTGTCTGTCAGTATTCAGATGTGAGTAATTAGGTACTTTCATTGCATGCAAAAAAAAAGAAACTTCCAAAAAATGCTTTTTCTGTCTCATACATTCATGACGTTTGATTTGCATTTTAAGCATATTCAGTCAATTAAGCATAGTAACAATTCTGCTCTGCTAAAAGTCCCTCTTCCGCTTCAACAGAATTTGTTTAGAGTTTCCTTTGGCTTAGTTGAAGAAAAAGTCGTGTGTGTGTGTGCACTGCCTAGGAAGTAGTTGTTGCAATAGCATATGGGCCAAAGTTATCTATTTGATTAAGTGTATTAGAATGAATGTCATTTATAGAGGTCCTTCCTTGTAAGATCTTTGCATAGTTTGAAAGGGAGAATGCTGATGAATTTTGCATTTATTTCAGCAGCTTGCACTTAATACTTATCAAATGCTGTGAACCCAACTTCATGTTTTGCAACTTTTTCTACTGCGCAGGACTGCACCGTTGGTCCCTTTTTATTCTCTTTGAACAGCACTTCATGTATTGCTTTTCGATTTGTATCCCCCTGTGACTTGTCATTTTTTTGAAGGCCAATTCCTACTTTTGTGTAGCTGTTATGAATCACTATTTTTGCACTTGTTTTGTACACTTAATAAAAAAGAACATTGCTTTGCTCCAGTAATGCAATTTGCTGTGTGTTCATTATGCTAACGCAGCTTGGAGTCTAGCATGCAACATGCTGGTAACTCAGAGTATCTGCACATAATCAGGCTCTGTGCATGCAGCTGTAGTGGCATGTATAACCCAACAGAGGGCACTCATCCTTTGTGCAGTGCGTAGACTGTAAAGACATCAGTGGTATGATGTGTACATTTAACCTGTATTAGCTTCTAGTACATTGTGTAAGAGCTATTGAAATACTTTATTTTCAAACATTGTGCAATCCAGTCTGTGGCACTGTGTCTGATCTCCCTTCAGTTTGCCCTTGCGTAACAATCTGGAACAGTAAAAATGCTACAAAATGTATCGTAGACTATTATGTTAGGGATCTAAATCTACAAAGTAACTTTCCACCAATGTGTACAATCCATTTAATTTGATATATAATTCATGAACTACCATAAAACGTGTGATCATGCTTCAAACGCACTGTATGTGTTCTACTAAATTATTACTACTTAAAATGATTTGTACTAATTCACTGACATGAGTTTTTCCACAGTAAAAGACTAAATAGGCAACTAACACGTTTACTGTCCACAGCACCCTTGAAACTATTAACTTTGTTTAGGTCAAGGACAGGTTAAAGGCCATGAACTGGTGCTCTACACACACAGTGCAGGATGGTGCGTGTCAGGCTTGATGTGCAAGATGAAGTGATTACCTCATTGGTAGCTGTGTAGATAAAGAACAATGTCAACCAATCAACATCGGCCCTTTTTTCTTCACGAGTGGTGCGTGGGTGAAAGAGCGCTTGCGCTTTGAGAGGACACTAATGATGCCTTCAAGCACTCCCCGAAATCTCTGTTTTGTATTTTGTCTAATACTCAGTGAAGTTTGTCGAAAACTAAAGTGCGTTTGATCTAATATAATTAGAAGAATCCCGTTGTGGAAGAAATGTTTAGACCCTGTACTTAAGTGAGTAGAACCTACTCCCCACCAGTACATTCCTCCACACAATAGAAATGTAATTGTTTAATTTTGAAGCAACAATGAGTATTAGCTACAAAAGCAAACAATTATTTACTGCCTTTTATTATTAATTGATATATTTAATTATATTATAGAATTCCAGAAAGTTGCATAATAAAAAGTCCCACGGGTCGATATTTCTTCTAAGCATGCTACTATTTAAATCGGATTTATATATGAATGTAATATAAAAAAGATATTTTTGGTAATAAAAAAAGTCAGTTCAACATACAATTTCTTGAGTAAGATTGTTAATGCAGGACATGTATTAGTACGTCAGTAAAGGAGCAGAATAGTGCTTCTACCACTGCTTGTTTTGCCCGTTTGAATTACTTGCTCTGTTCGTGTGCCTCCCACCGCGTGGTTTCAATATTTCCCAGTGTCCCTGAAGGCAGCAATAGAGCATGGTGTGGAATGAACCAATCAGAAGCGAGGAAACATCAGCCTAGCCTATCGGCAGATGGGCGATGGAGACAAAACTCCCAGGAAGCTCTGCTCCTCGGCACCTCTGATATCCACAGACGGCAAGAGGGAAGCAAAAATTGCCGAGAAAAATTCACACTTGCATCTGCAACATACTTCAAGAACCGTCAAAGGAAGAAAATACACAAGGTAAATTAAATATTGTTTTTCAATTTGCATGTTTGCTTTCTTCCCCTAACTCTGTCTCTTTCTGTCTCTATCTCTGATTTAAAAAAAAGTTGAAGTGCTCTGTCACCCACGTCAAACCTGCCACATCATGCTTATCAAGAAGTTTGAGTTATAGTCACTGAAAGTTTTCTTGGAATGCTGGACACCTGTCAAAACATATAGCTGTCTGACTGGTTAGTGAATGAATGAAACACTCTGCTGAGTATTTTCTCTCTGGCGTCAGTGGATCTCTGTTTGATCTATGGACTTTGCAAAGCCATGCATGGTTTGTTGTATACGTTAGTACGTCATAAACAGTGACGTTATAAGTGAATATGAAGCACACACTTTCATCTTTTTTACCTCACTGTCTGTCTGATTTAGTTCCACTGGTCCAGATCTGTGCCTCCTCCTCCTCCTCCAGTCATCCATCATCACCTCTTTTTTAGATCTAATTGTGCGTCATCTGAATCAGTGTTGCTGCTGACGTCGACGCAGTGATATTTAATACCTCTGACACTTCAGTTTCACAGAGAGAGTAGATGACGTATGGAACCTGCACGAGCTTTTTGGATAAATGGACGCAGCGCTGTGGTGACTCAGGACAGGAACGATGATCAATAAGGAGAAAGGACAGTGACAATCCCATTAATCCATTTAAGAAGCGGCTGCCAGGGCGCAGGAGTCCTGTTTGAGCCGACATCAGGGCTTTTAGCTTAATGAAACACGGACAAGAAACGAATGCAACATCCCGCAGAGGGTTGCATGATCCACAGACAGTGACTCTGATTCTGGAGAGATGGGCATCAGTGATACCCTCTGTGTGTTTTAGCTTCAATAAGCCATGTTTCTCAACAGTGATGCACGTTTGATTTGAGGTAGAAGCAGTGAGAATACTTGGTCCAGTGTCTGTGTGACAGTAGCTGTTGCATCAATATCACAACAGAACACTTTTGCATTCAATTAGCCCAACAACAACAACAAAAAAATCAACAAATGTGATCAAATATAAGTGTTATAAAATGTTATTGTGAGTTTGAATCTGTCAGTAGATTCAAACCGAGCTGCGTGTGTTGGTCCTGTTGGAGATGACCTCATCGAGTGAAGCTTGTGGCCAAAAGTGTAAAGGTCATAACTCCGCTCTTTTGTAATTACAATTTATGGATGCTATAATACGTAATTGAGTTTCTAACTTTACTTCCGGCACATTCTGACACTCATAGACCTGAACAACAAATGTCTTTCTCTGCTGCGTTCAGGCACTGTTAATAATTGTTAACTGTCACTAGATTACTACAGTTGTAGAACGGTGGAGAGAGTCCAGTTAGTGCACTCTGCACACTCTCCAATAGGAACCTGATTGTTTGAGTGGCAAATCAGTGCACATTACCTCATTAGTGTGCAGGTCAAACAAACCGAGGCTCATCGTGTTGTATTTAGCTTCGCTGACTGTGCAAAAGGACAGAAGGCCTGAATCTGTAATCTGATTTTCTAGCAGTCTCTCTTAATTCTGTGCAGTTAAACTTCATTATGTCCATACAATTAATTGAAAATGCACATCAGGATGCTGTCTAACTAACCTGGTTACGAGACCATTTCTTGACTGTTCTGACAGCAGAGGATGTCTGACATGTTGTTTTTCTCAGTCATAAAGGAGACCGTGGATGAATTCAGAAAGCAGTAAAAAAAAAGAACACCTCTAAACTCTCGTGCTCGTGTCTCTGTCCATCGTTTGTGTCTGCGTTTCTGTATTCATCCCCCTCTCAACATCTCTGTATCTGCCTCTCTTTTCGTCCTCTGTTTGCCAGTCTAGCCCCAAAGCAGTCATGTCGGCCAAAGCCATCTCTGAGCAGACGGGAAAGGAGTTCCTCTACAAGCACATCTGCACATCGGCAGCGGTCCAGAACAGATTCCGCTACGCCAACGTGACGGCCGAGACCGACTTTGACCGACTGGCGAAAGAGCACCCATGGCTGCTCACAGAGGTGAGGCAGAAGATCCAGCTGTGAGAAAATGAAACGCGTAACATCTTCTGAAGCTAAATGAACCGTGAGTTTGCGTCATCCCAAATGTATAGCCCATGAATGCCTGAAGCACCGTCGTCCTTAAGGCTGTGGGAAATGATCTCCTCGTTATGGAGACAATCACTTAGGCTGGCAGCAGAGTGCTCTCTTGGCGCTTGTTAGCAGACAGCAGAGCGATCCAGCAGCTCCGAGGAAATGAAACGAGAATGCAGAAGAGAACATCGCATCTCTTTTCCATTCTCAGTTGGTTGAACAGAAATTGTCTCTCGCTCTGTCAGCTGACAGGTAGGCCAGGGGGGCAGCTCAGCACGGGCACGGTTTTCTTGCACAAGCGGTTCTCCAGGTATACAGGACGGCTGCGTGGCCTTGCTTTCAGATCAACTCTCGCTGTTCTTCACGGCAGATCGATGGGCCGTAATAGAAGTTGATTGAATTACGCCGTGACTCGTCTCGCAGGATAAGATTACATTCTCCTCCTGTGTCTCCCTCCCTCCCTGCTGAAGATTTTTTTTTTTTTTATCTACGAGGAGGATGTTGGAGGGCAGATGCATGGAGATATGTGCAGTAGAATTGATTAGGAAATTGCATTAACTTTCACCCTCGACCCTCTTTGCTCGCTGGCGAGCACCCAGATGCTAATGGTTCCACTGTCATACGTTATTCTCTTCATCTGTCTTGCAAGTGAGAGGAGTCGGGCTCAGTCGGTGGGGGGGGGGGGGGGTGGAAGGAAGTTCGGAAACTACATTTGGGGTGAGGGTTACATTTGAAAAGTTGCACCGAATTATATTTTATCTTAAAGAATTACTGAAGTGATTAATTGATATTTCACATTGCTGAAGATAATTGTGTTGATTTTTTTAAAAGAAATGTACTAATCATCATTTCAGCTCTATTGAATCTAATGAAATCTAATCAAGAGTAGCGATCTGTCTTTGTGAAATGTCTTCAACAGAATTTGACATTTTAATAACGTTTTGAATCTATTACCATGTGCAGCTTGTTGCTTTCAACAAATACAATATTCAGTAGAGATGTGAATGCAACAGAGCCGCTATAGAAATTGTGTCTAAAAATAGCTCTGTTTTGTCCAGATTTACTCCCTTAAATATATTTTTATTCAGAGCACAGATCTGCAATCTACCTGAAATACATAACCATGCAATGGACTGCAGACTCTGTGCAATAGCTTTAAAAAAAACTAAGCTACAATGTCACTTTGATGCCTTTTTAATTAAAGCTGAATATAGGTATCTTGCTCAAATCTCCCCATTATTCATCTTCCTCCTGCAGAGGCTGGTGGTGAAGCCCGACCAGCTGATCAAGAGGCGAGGGAAGCTGGGCCTGGTCGGCGTCAACCTGGACCTGAGCGGCGTCAGGGAGTGGCTGAAGTCCCGCCTCCTGAGAGAGACGACGGTACGTCATCCGCCCTCTGCCGCTCTGCTGTGTTTGAGAGCGTGCACCTCGCCGAACACTCCTTTTAATCAATATTATCCCAGAGCTTTATTCAGACACTCCTCCTGTTGCCCTTTCCTTCACCCCCCTTTACCTGTTTCACACTGGTGCTTTTTCTGTGTTTTGCCTGTTGTCTTAAACAGCTGCCCAGATCACTGAGAGGTTCAGTATCAATCCACTGGTAGTAAATCCGTCCAGTTAGCTGAAGCGCTGCTGAATAAACAGTCGGTCCATCTATCCAGTCAGCATAACCGCAGCACAACAGATCCCTCACTGTGCCTCTGGGACGCTGCGTCGCCTCATAAACCAGGGAGCTTCGGTTATGGAGCTTCGGTTATGGAGGGACTCGGATGGCTCATAAAGCATCGAGCGTCAGCGTCTGTGTGTTGCAGCACTGAGATTGCGTAGATGCATCTCTTCACAGATGAGATGAAACTGTCAGCTGCTGCTGCTGCTGCTGGTGGCGGTAAATAAAAATAAATGAAGACAGCTGTACTGTGGGCAGTGTTTCCGCTTGAATGTTATCTTCATTCTACTCTTAAGAGTGTATATATAGAGTTAGAGTAAAGCAGATGTTTATTTATCAGATGTATTTTGTGAAAAACTTGACTTAAAGTTAGAATAAGAAGGGTGCATTAAAATAGACTTGATTTATTTTATATAATAGAGCCACTTTAACATCCTTTTCACTCCCTTTCTTTCCATGTGTGGGTAAATTGAACCATTCATACCCAAAGTGCATTCACAACATGAAGGGCTTTTCTTTTCTTTCTTTATTTTCTCTGTAAGACGGTAATAGAGGTCAGCTCATTTATCTGAATTGGCCTGAGCCACTTGCGTTTTTTTTATTTGTCAGACTTTTTTTCTACTCCTCAACAGCCTTCTGCTCAGCACACTTCAAAATGGCAACTCCCTCTCTGCCCTCTTTTCATTTTTTTGTCCTGTTCTCTCCGGCTGGCTGCTCTCAGCCGGTCCCTGGTTACTTCATGCCTGTTGGCCTTTAACGGAGGAACGATGACAGCCCCAGCAAATGAGCTGTGGCTGTGTTAGCGGGGCTTTTCCTGAGTAATACATGACATTTTCTTCCCCCTTTCTTCTCAACCTGTCTCCCTTTTCTTTTCTCTTAAAATGTCAATTCACTTATGTATTTTACCATTTTGATTTAATGTGCCTTTGTCGCGTCCACCCACCAGTCCAGGAAGAGGACTGACTCATCGATATGGAAACACCCACAATCTGATCACTATAGTTTTTAAACCCAAACGTTGTTTTCTTCTTAATGTCTCTTTATCTTCTCAGCATTTCGTCTCCTTATAATTACTTTGTTGATGATCCTCAGGTTGGAAAAGCCAAGGGCGTACTCAAGAACTTCCTCATCGAGCCTTTTGTCGCCCATAAGCAGGTAAAGCTCTCGTTACACATCTACCAGCTCAGTCTTTATTTGCCTTATTTACACGTTATCAACAGTGGACACTGAAATGCCTGGTGCAGAAACATTTACTAACCGACATCGTTTTACCGGCCCATTGTTCAGGAGGAGGAGTTCTACGTGTGCATCTACGCCGCCCGCGAGGGCGACTATGTGCTGTTTCACCATGAGGGCGGGGTGGATGTGGGAGATGTGGATGCCAAGGCGAAGAAGCTGCTAATCGCGGTGGATGAAAAGATCAGCGAAGACTCTGTGAAGAAGGAGCTGCTGACTCGCGTCCCCAACGACAAGAGAGTGTGAGTTACATGAAAGTCTTTGTGGTGCACATGCAAAACCTAATACCGGCAGACGACAGTATAGTATATGTAGAATCTAAAGCCATACAATAGCCTGGAGCTCACAGTGTGCGTTAGTGTTGTTTGCATCCTGTGGTAAAGTTTACCACTTTAAAAAGAAATAAAGACTTTCTGACATCAAACTATATCATTAAACCAAGAGCTTCGTGATAACATCCCCAGCTAAAATATAATTTCACAGGCTTAATATTTAATATAATTAGCTTTTTAGTGCATATTTGGCTTTTGTTGACATTGATGCTCGTGCCGAAATCCTGTCTTATAGCATGTTCGTGTATATTGTCAGCAGTTAATTGTCAAAGCTCTTATGTGCGCCGGCCGTTGAGAGGAGATCGATGATCTCCATGTCACACATATTTTCAAATGACAAAGATTTTCAGATATACTTAACTACCAACGTATTTACATAGCTTTACTACAAAAAAAGACCCAAAACAGGGAGCATTTTCCATTATGTAATTAAACTGAAAGAGGAAAACAAAAGGGTCACATAAGAGAAAGCACTTTGGCAGTAAACGTGGGGGGAGCAGCAGCAGCAGCAGCAGGAGGAGGAGGAGGAGGTGGTGGTGGCGGTGGTGGTGGATGGAGGGTTTCCATTAGACAAATGACAAACTCTCCTTTGCTTCGCCTTTCTTCGATCAGCCTCCACCCCCAGCTTTACCCTACAGTGACTCAGATTCAGAGCACGTCCGTTTATTTTGATGGGTACGATACCGTGGCCCAGCCCCTCCTCTCCATCTCTCAGCAGTCCTCTTGTGACAGCATATACTGGCCAGACTCACCGTCTTGGCTGACATTGAAGTCCCTCTGCCAACCCCAGCTCACCTCCTCACCCCATGCACTCTTCTCTTCACACTCTGGATTAAAAACAAAAGCAGCACTCAGACAGTTTTCTTGCCCTCCCATCAGAAGCAGACATGGGAAGCTGAGTCACGCAGGGATTCGGTCACAGTTTCCCCCCCACAGGCCAGTCGGAGTCCTGACAACAGGCTGACGTGGTTACAAAGGCTACGAGCTGCCAGCACAACTGACAGGCAGGAGAGCAAAACACCGCCTCCCCCCACCACCTCCTCCTCCTCCTCCTCCTCCTCAAGCAACCCCCCACTCCTTACTGCTCTGTTTTGACATGTGATGGAGGAGGCAAATTAGATTTTTCCTTCTCTACAGCAGCTAATTTACAGGTGGACTGTTTCCTGTCCAGCCTTAACAATCCGTCAGGGATATTGCCTGTAGTTTGTCATGGTTTGAATTACGTGGAAATAATATGATATCTATGTAATATAATTATATGTTAATGTACAATGATCATGCTTTGTTTTTAAATCACCAGGCATAGGTTGTACGGGGACATTTTATTGCATAGCCCAGTATTGAAGAATTAAGGATGATTACCTTTTACGTAAAAATATAAAATATGATTAACTCCAAAGCAAACTGTAAAACCAGGTCATGACTTATTAAGAGTTTTGAATATTACACAGTGATACAGTGATCGTACACTTTTAGGGCTGCAACTGGTTATTTTCACTGTCAAAAAACCTATAAAATAATTTTCTCGATTCAATTGTTTTGTCTACAACATGACTTCTTGAAAATGCTTGTTTTGTCCGAACAACAGCCCAAAACTCAAACAACAGAGAAGCAGAATAAACCCACATTTAATAAGCTGATACCAGCGACTGACAAGTGATTGACATGAGTAATTCATTATCAAAATAGCTGCAGATACATTTTCTGTCTGTCAATTTTTCAACTAATTATTTCCACTGTATCGTGACTATAACTCCTTTTTTAACATTATATCATGATTAACCGAACATCCTCAGGGTCCTGGCCAGCTTCATAGTTGGGCTCTTCAACCTGTATGAGGACCTGTTCTTCACATACCTGGAGATCAATCCGCTGGGTAGGTTGTTTTTTGGTTGTTCTTTCCCAAATACATCGATGTGCTGTGTCTGAGCAAGCAATCATGATGACATATATATATATATATTTTGTCCATAAATATGTTATAAGATATATGAAATTATGCAAAGGGAACATCAAAAGGAAATTGGAGATGAAAACATCAATGCATAATAAAACATCTTCTTAAAGCCAAGAGGCAGAAGTTTATTCTTGCACATTTTTAACACTGAGGGAGGAAACCATTAAATAATTCAAGCACTTCCTGTTTGATGAAGGCAGCCCGTATTTATAATAGAATAATTGGGCACCAGTATGTGCCTTCTGGCAGCTGTTATGGAGCAAGGCTGCTGAGACCGGCTCTCCCTGCTTTGATTTCATACCTCCTCCTCCTCCTCCTCCTCTTCCTCATCCTCATCATCATCTTCCACCTCCTGCAGGGACAGCAGGAAGGTTGTGGTCACCTCTGGCTGAGGCATGGTCCTCCCAGGCTGACATAATGAAACTCAGTGGGTGGCGGTTTTTAAACCTTGTAGGAGTATAGATCCATTTTTTCCCTCTTTTCTCTCTCTCAGTGGTCACAAAAGATGGCGTCTACGTGCTGGACATGGCAGCAAAGATCGACGCCACGGCTGACTATATCTGCAAGGCCAAGTGGGGAGACGTGGAGTTCCCTCCACCCTTCGGCAGGGAGGCTTATCCTGAGGTGAGGGAGCACTGGAGAGACGTGGGCTAGCAGTGCGTCAGATTTCAATCAAATAGCTGGTAATCGTCTCCAAAGAGGGAGAAAAACTGCTTATTTGGAGTGTTAAGTAGGCTGTAAATTGAGCAAATTATCAATTTTTAAGAAACAATCCTGAGTTACCTCAATCATTTCAAATTAAATCATCACTAAATGTAGGGTAGACAATTTGGATTTACTTCCAGTATATTAATGGGCCTTGACATCACACAGGTCTTTTCATTAAGACAAGAAAAGCCTAAAGAAGGGCGGTGTAACTCTCTCTAACCCTAACCCTGACCCAGCTGGCCCGTGTGAATTAATGAGGAAGGGTCGTATCAACACATAGCTGTTAATCAGCCTTCATGACTCATTCTGGAGACGGAGACAGAGCTTTGGTAAAGGTCGTCTGGTGCATAAAGACTCAGTATGTTGACGTCATGTCTCGTACTGTAATGAGATGCTTTTGTTAGAAAAGATCTGATTTTGAGTAGTTTGCTTTTTCAAAATTCGGCTTACAATAGCATTACACACCAGTATTATGAAGGTATTCTATTGTCTTTTTAAAACCCTCCATGTTTACTTTTGAGCAATGTAATCTATATCACCTGCATGACAGAGCTCAATATGTATACAGGACTTTTTATTTACATTTTTGGCTGATGCATGTAGGAGCTTGCTTGAGACAGACTGTCTGTGCACCAGACGGGCTGTTCTAATTGGGCTGCTGTGAGACTAGAGTGGAGATGAGGGACAGCGGGTGCCTTTGATTTGGAGCTTTTTTTTTACTCTCAGCCACCAGCTGTGGCCCTGACTGTCACAAACAACCACTGATGCACATCACATCCTCTTGATATTTCTGCAATATTTCCAATTAATAGCTCTTTAAAATCAATGCAAGCACAGGAAATTTATTGTGGCCAAAGGAAGAAGCGCTTGTGCAAGTCCTGCACTGATTACGGCTACAATCTCACACGCACACACACACACACACACACACACACACAAAACCCTTCCTACGTCTGTAGCAATCATATAACGTGTCTCCCAAGTCTTGATTGGCCTTTTCTTTAACATTTGCAGGAGGCCTACATTGCCGACCTTGATGCCAAGAGTGGCGCTAGCCTCAAACTGACGCTGCTCAACCCGCGAGGCCGGATCTGGACCATGGTGGCAGGAGGAGGAGCCTCAGTGGTGTACAGGTACCCAGTCACAGTGCCAGAGCAGGACTACATACTGTATAAACCGAAAGCCTGAACAAATGGGACGCAACTAGCCGTGTATCTGAAATAATCCAATTGGATGTTTTCTTCTGGCTGCTGAAATTGTCTCCTGACTTTCTCCTCATTACATTGATTACACTACGCATAATTAGGTTTAGCAGGGTATGCCAGGGCTGCAGTAGTGAGACTGATGGTGCAGCAGCTCAGACTCTGCCCGTTCAGCTGCCGGGTAAATTGGATTCTTGGCATTTTAGTGAGTCTGGAGGAATGAGCTCCCTCACTCCCCCCCCGTCTGTTGGAGGTGTAAAGCGTGACATGCAGACACATCAGCCATAACTAATTATTCCCTCTGTGCAAAGTTGTTGTGTCTGTTTACAGTTCAGTATTAATTCCGAACCAAGTGCATTCTGAAGTTTAGCGCTCAAGTTAAGTTGCTGATCATCTCATTTTATTTAGAGTATTGATGTGTCTGTCCCAGCATAGGGGCCACACAGCTGTTGTTGCCCTTTTCTCTGTGTGCGTGACTCGTATAAAACTCTCGTAGTGACACAATCTGTGACCTGGGTGGCGTCAACGAGCTGGCCAATTATGGGGAGTATTCGGGAGCACCAAGCGAACAGCAGACCTATGACTACGCCAAGACTATCCTGTCTCTGATGACCAGAGAGAAGCACCCTGACGGTAGGAAAGCAGCTCAGGCGGAGCTTTCTGTGTGTACTCAAAGTGGTCTTCTTCTCTTCTAAAATTGTGTTTCTGTAATTTTCCAGGAAAGGTTTTGATCATCGGGGGAAGCATTGCAAACTTCACGAATGTTGCAGCAACATTTAAGGTACAGTATCGCAGGCTTTTTGTTTGTCGTATGATGATTGATATTACTTCATCGAGTTATTCACTGAGCTTAATCCTTGTCTTTGCTAGGGGATCGTTCGAGCCATCAGAGACTATCAGGTGCCACTCAAGGAGCACGAGGTCACCATTTTTGTCCGCCGTGGAGGCCCCAACTACCAGGAAGGCCTCAGAGTGATGGGAGAAGTTGGTATGTTGTACATTCTTATTCATACTTCTTGAGTGCATTTTTTTTAAATCTGGAAGCACCACACTTAATTTCCCTGTGCCCGCTCTCCTCAGGCAAGACAACTGGGATCCCCATCCACGTCTTTGGCACAGAAACTCACATGACTGCCATTGTCGGCATGGCACTGGGCCACCGGCCAATCCCCAACCAGCCTCCTGTTGCTGCCCACACTGCCAACTTCCTTCTCAACTCCAGCGGCAGCACATCGGTATGACACATACTGACCCCACAGAGACCAGTAGGCTGTCACGATGTTGTGTCGCCTCACTGAGCAGTGAATTTACATCGTCGGCTCCACCAATAGCGCGGTGCAGTTTGGTGATGGAGTGGGCAGAGGACTTGCATGCCACGGTCTCTGTTTCAGTCGGTGTCGTGTCCTTTTAGTGAACCAGATTATCAGAAGCCCAATGGCTCTTTTGTGTAATGGCATCGCAGAGCATTGTGGACGGCTCTCACTCAGATAGTCTTGAGATCACAGTCAATGACTCACTGCGACTGCCCCAAGGCATCCATTAAGACTGTGTAGTGCGTAGGCTTTCAGAAAAGTGCGTGTGTGTGTCCTGTTGGTTGTACTTCACAAAGGTCTACTTGTGTAGCCGATGTCCTCAAACAAATCAAGAACACAAAGACTCCTTGTGTGCAGGTGACGTCTTATAAAGTAACCTGAGTGTTTGAGGCTACCCTGCTCCTTTTATCAGGCTTCATCAAGGACCAGTATTTACAGTTGAAGCAGATCAGTTCTCTACAGAGCTGTCCTCATTAGCACACACACTTTTTAAAATGCGCATAGCAAAATAAAAAATGGATGAATCTCTTTTATTTATATCTATTTCCAGACCCCAGTATCCAGCAGAACTGCTTCTTTCTCTGAAAACAGAGCCAAAGTTGAGGATTCACCGGCCAAGAAGGCCAAAGCTGGAGCTCCCATCGGTGAGAAAACGCAGTCACAACTGCACTGTGACACCTTTGCACTCTGAACGCTGAGGTTCCGATGTGTCTCCATGCATGGCGCCACCGCTGAGCAGCATGGCAGGTGGAAGGGAGCCTTGCGTTCATGCATGGTTGAGTTTAGGTATTATAGCTCCCCCTTTGGACAGCAGCGTGACTCTGTAGTTCTAACTCACCAAAATGGAAGTTGAGGGCACTTATAAGTAATTGGACACATACACACCTAATCCTAAACATTTTAAAGATAGAAATGTTATTTTGTGTTGTGTTAAGATTATGTAAAACATCAGTAATCCCAGACCCCTAAAGCATGCTGGGTTTTACTTTATCAGTCTACTTTTATTAACCTTATTGATGGCCCAAAAGGCCTCATCGCCATGTCAGTGGCGTTATTATTTTTCTTTTAACTTAATTCAGTTTGTATTCTGTTCATGTGCACCTGTCACTTTTTGCTTGTGTGAAATATTTATTTAATAAACTTCATAGAAACCATGAAGAAAACAAGTAGAATGTCAAAGGGCCATGGATGTTTTTTGGATGTAAATACACAGGAAAAGGTTGAAGAAATAATAAAGATTTTTTTTTTCTGTAACTGCTTTTCTTTCCCTATAGCCAAGCCAACTACCCTGTTCAGCAAACACACCAAGTCCATAGTGTGGGGTATGCAGACGCGGGCAGTGCAGGGTATGATGGACTTTGATTACACCTGCTCCAGAGAGGAGCCATCTGTTGCAGCCATGGTCTACCCATTCACGTAAGTGTGCTCTGTCCTCCCGCTTTAGTACGTGTGTAACTGCTCATTATTGTACATTTAAAATATAAAAAATCCCTTCAGTAAACAACGGTGTCCTTTCACTGTGTGACAAATGTTTTTATTGCATGGCATGCCTTTCAGTGGAGACCACAAACAGAAGTACTATTGGGGCCATAAAGAGATCCTCATACCAGTGTATAAGAACATGAGTGACGCCATGAAGAAGCACCCCGATGTGGACGTGCTCATCAGCTTTGCCTCTTTGCGTTCAGCCTTTGACAGCACCATGGAGACCATGCAGTACCCACAGGTAAGTGCAGCCTCATCCTGCACCATCTGCAAGGGACTTAAAAGCAGATCAAATGTAAAGTGACGTCGTTCTATCATTTGCATTCAGATTCGCACCATTGCCATCATTGCTGAGGGAATCCCTGAAGCCCACACCAGGAAGATCATCAAGGCCGCGGATGAGAAGGGTGTTACAATCATTGGACCAGCAACCGTTAGTCTTGCTTCACTTCTCATTGGGATTATCGCACTTTCACGCTGCGTTCTTTAATCCGAGCAAACCAACAAATCTCTGTGTTTTTGACCAGGTTGGAGGAATCAAGCCCGGCTGTTTCAAGATCGGGAACACGGGAGGCATGTTGGATAACATCCTCGCCTCCAAGCTCTATCGCCCCGGCAGTGTGGCCTACGTGTCCCGCTCGGGCGGCATGTCCAATGAACTCAACAACATAATCTCGCGCACCACCGACGGGGTTTTTGAAGGCGTTGCCATTGGTGGGGACAGGTATGTCACTATCTTTTATCTGCAGTTATGTAAGCATGTGGGTGTGAATCGGCCTATAATATTGGACTTTTCTGCAGATACCCAGGCTCAGTGTTTACTGATCATGTGCTGCGCTACCAAGACACTCCTGGAGTAAAGATGATTGTTGTACTGGGAGAGGTAATAAATCCACACACACACACACACACACACACACACACACACACACACACACACACACACACACACACACACACACACACACACAGGTGCCTGCAGCTTTTAAACAGATATTGATTTGCTACATCCTGAATCTGTCTCTGCCTTCAACAGATTGGAGGCACGGAGGAGTATAAAATCTGCCAGGGCATTAAACAGGGCAGGATCACAAAGCCAATGGTGTGCTGGTGTATTGGTACCTGTGCTACCATGTTCTCCTCAGAGGTGAGGGGGCAGATGTAGAGTCTTGTGCATTACAGTTCATTGCACGATGGAATAACCGTTTCAAAGACATTTCTGACCCATGTTGTACCGTGCCCACCCCCCTCAGGTGCAGTTCGGCCATGCCGGAGCCTGTGCCAACCAGGCCTCTGAGACAGCAGTCGCTAAGAACAACGCTCTGAAGGAGGCTGGTGCCTTCGTCCCTAAGAGCTTTGATGAGCTGGGAGAGATCATCAAGTCAGTGCACATCGTCTCATTCATTCCTTTTAGTATTTTTTTTTTTTTAGAATGAGTCCTGCACTCCTCTTACAGTCTTCTGTGTCTTTTTTCATCCATGCAGTTCTGTTTATGATGACCTTGTTGCCAAAGGAGTTATCCAGCCAGCCGTAGAGATGCCTCCTCCCACGGTGCCGATGGATTACTCTTGGGCACGAGTGAGTCTGCCCTCTGAACATGAATGAATCAAGCTTTTATCTATCGGATGAGGGCAAAACAAAAGTGAAACAAATAGTTTTAGAATGAGAGAGCTGGATCACAACAAATATATGCATTAAACTTGTTTTTTTTTCCACTTTTCCTCTTGCCCTGCAGGAGCTAGGTCTGATCCGTAAGCCTGCTTCCTTCATGACAAGTATCTGTGACGAGAGGGGTCAGGAGCTCCTCTATGCCGGCATGCCCATCACTGAGGTCTTCAAGTCAGAAATAGGCCTTGGAGGAACTCTGGGGCTTCTCTGGTTCCAGAGGAGGTCAGCCTCTTAACGCAGTCGTTGTGCTAAACAAACTCTTGACCAATCATTTAACCCGATAACCACCTTTTGTTTCCCCCCTCCTTTTGTGTGCAGGTTGCCGAGGTATGCCTGCCAGTTCATTGAGATGTGCCTTATGGTGACTGCTGATCACGGCCCGGCTGTTTCCGGTGCCCACAACACCATCGTGTGTGCTCGAGCTGGCAAAGATCTCATATCCAGCCTCACCTCCGGCCTTCTCACCATCGTAAGACACCTGTGATTCGTGTGCTTGATTTACTGACCTGCAACAGACCAGCGTGAGCGAGAGTTTTTCCTTTTTTCAGGGTGACCGCTTTGGAGGTGCTCTGGATGCTGCAGCAAAGCAGTTCAGCAAGGCTTTTGACAGCGGCATGCTGCCCATGGAGTTTGTCAACAAGATGAAGAAGGATGGCATGCTGATCATGGGCATCGGCCACAGAGTCAAGTCGGTGAGTACAATGGCTCCTTTAGCATGTGTGGACATATCATTTAAAAGGTACTAGAGATAGAGGACAACAAGACTGATTGGAGAAGGACGATTTTTAATGAAAGGGAATTGTCTGTGCTTCGCCAGATTAACAATCCAGACATGAGAGTCCAGATCTTGAAGGACTATGTGAAGCAGCACTTCCCCTCCACCCAGCTGCTGGACTACGCTTTAGATGTGGAGAAGATCACCACCTCCAAAGTAATATTCATCACTTCATCCTGTCAGCCTTTACTAAATAGTGACGCGCTGCATTTGTTTGAAATTACATGATCTTCTTTTCCCCGTGTGTGGATTTTGTTGTATTAGAAACCCAACTTGATCCTGAATGTGGATGGCTTCATTGGTGTAGCCTTTGTGGACTTGCTCAGGAATTGTGGTGGTTTTACAAGGTGAGCTAATAACTACTTCCCATTTTTACAATATCTTTATACACTTTGTTTCTCTTTTAAAAAGGATACCTTTACTTTATGTAAGACAAAATAGAGAAACAGGCTTTCAGGTTACATTTCTATGTTAAAGCCATAAAGATCCAAGGCTGTTTGACAACTCGGCTCTTTGATTTCATGCTTCTACTCCAAAATGCCAAATATATGAAAGTGTTGACTGCAAAGACTTGTTATACAGTTTGTCCATACTAACAATGACCACAAAATGCCAAAATTGCCTTAAATTAAAAGCGTCCGCCTGTACTTCACACACGGTCAATATGTTTGAGTTTAAGTACAAAATAGGTAGTATTATGCCTACATTGTGGGCAGCTATCTTTTCGATTCAACAACTCTCATCCTTATTATCCGTCTTGCCTGTCGCAGGGATGAAGCCGATGAGTTTGTGGAAATTGGAGCTCTGAATGGCATCTTTGTCCTGGGGCGCAGCATGGGATTTATCGGTGAGTCATTTCTGTGTACAGACACACTGCTACAGTAACGTGTGCAAGATGGGCAAACACTTGACAGTCGAGCCGCCCTTCTTCCTATTTTCTCAGGACACTACCTGGACCAAAAGAGGCTGAAGCAGGGTCTGTATCGCCACCCCTGGGATGACATCTCCTATGTGCTCCCAGAACACATGTCCATGTAATCCGAGGGACTGAACCAGAGAGCGTCAGCCCTCCGTCCCCAAATCCCTGTGATCTGTCACCCCTAAGCAGTGGCGTAAAATATCGGAAAGATGTAACTGTTGATGCAGCTGTCAATTGCAAATATTGAAAAGAAGAGTATGTTTTTAGTTTTAGAAACCTGTCAGTGCTGCAGCTCTTTGAATGTTAGTGTAACCTGCCAAACTGTAACGCTCTAGTGAAACAAAGTCGGGGTGTGACTGAGTGAGATTAGAAGATGAATCAGATATACAGCTAAGGGGGGATAGTTGATTATTCAACTGACCACCATTGAAGTACTGTTCTTTACCCCAAATTTATATATATATCATTGTTGTATTAACCCAGCATGTATCACAGACTACTGTGTCTCTGTGCAGCTCTCTTCATCGTGCCACTTGAGAATCATGAGCTTGCTACAAGGGGTTGAACATGTAGTGCAATAATGCCTATAATATGAGAACATACTGTAGATCAGAGCTTTATTTATGTATTGATGTATTGATGTTATAGTTTTGATTTTCTTTAATGTTTTTTACGCAGTGGGAGGGGGGATGAAACATCAGTCTGCTTACTGTGGCAAAAGGGACCATTATGACTTATTCCTGGCAGGTGCTGCAATTCGGTCAACAGAAAATATTTTCTCTCAGCTGGTCGAACATTTGGGAGATTGTTGTTAGTCATAAGAACACGAAAAATAAAAATCCCTTCCCAGTTACTTTAGTGGATTAGGGCATTTTTGCCACAAGCCCCAGGATGTGGTTATAGTAAAATATTCTATGAGAAATAAGCTATGACAACATTACATATTCACTACTTTTACGGTCTATTCTGTCTTGATATTGTTTACATAAATGCACTAGTCCCATTACAATAACCTGAACTATTATGAGAATATTTCCATCAGCACTACAAGACAGCAAATCATTTTAGCGGTTAAATGCTATCTTATATTTAATGTCTTCACATGACTAATATATTCTAAGTACGTTTTTTAATTAAGATTGTTTAATTTCTCTGTTAGGATTTTAAAAGTTATTACATGCCCAATATTTCTCCATCTATTACTCACTGTCTTTTTGCATTTGAACAAAGCCAATTAATATGACACAGACAGCATCAACTTGGGACATTTGACACTTTCAGATGCTATATTTGTATTCAACAGAGAAACTCTTATGTGGACAATCTGCTACTCGTAAGACTCCGAGTGAAGGACAAAAGTTCAATTCTATTTGAAATAAAGAAAATTACACATTTTCCCACAATATATGAGGACCAAAAGAAAATGTGTGTCAACCATCACCAGTGTCATCTATAATGTGAATGTAACAAAACTAAAAAAGAAATCTTTGGACAACCAGAAACCTCACCAATATTGTCGCAATGTTTGTTCGTAATTGTTTCGATGTGAATTGAACACGCCTCTACTGATTTGTTGTATGTTGACAACTGTGTAATTGAGTAAAATAAAATGTAATTAACGTAATGCAGTGTAATAATGTGTGTGTGTGCAGCAGTTTCTTTGAAATGTATTTAACCTCTGCCCATATAAATATTGTAACAGTGCATGTGTCAGGGTTTGGGACTTTATTTTTTTCCCCTTTTGAGATCTAAAACTTTGCACACCCTTTATCTCTTTGACTCAGTCCAGCTGTTTTAACGTGAATGCAAAGATGCTTTATACCCACTTTATTAAAACGTGCCTTTTCTGCCATTACAATTCAAATGTCTGCCATGGCCTTCTGCTTTTGTCTCAACTAGAATAACCTATTGAAATTAAAGGGAAACGGTCTGACTTAATGGGTTTTTATTGCAGGCATTACAGCGCAGAAAATATATAGCAGTGATTGAAACACTATGATTATTCAAAGTCTGTTTATAAGATGTCTGTCTCTGAGCCTGCAGAGCAAACTGCATGCGTGCCAGTGCAAGTTTCTAACCATATATTAAGCTCAGCTTAGTGGGAACTGCTGCCTCTGACGTAGACGACGCCTTTCAGCCACTGCGCATGTCAGTAATTCTGTCTTGTGTTTACCGAGCTGAAGTTGGTTCCTTATTCGATATTTCCAACACTTCAGTCAACTATGCTCAATCAATCACTTGTGACACTACAAGGAACGTTTTTAGCTCATCTGTGAATGTTAAGCCTATGTAAAATATATATTATGTGTTACATATATCCCTAGGTTGACATGAAATTAAAATTCACCTTTTGTTTGATCACTATTGACACTAAAATATTGCTTTTAAAACAGAAAGAAATGTAATTTCAATGACTTTTTAAGCGAACCATGTTGCCCTTTAAAGAAACAATCAGTCCTGGTTGATTTCAATATTGCAATACTTTCATCAGTGGGTCATAGGGTCAGTGTAGGGTCAGTCACCATTGTATTAACTCCTATAGTGACTTAAAGTGTCATGCTTTTGAAGACTTTCATTTAAATACAATTGTCTTCATTTTATAAACACAAAAAATAGAGCTATACACAAAATTATTAAATCTTGAAGCTCGTGTAACAACAGAAGATTCTATACTGCTTAACTCAAATAGATGCCACTTTAACAGATATTTATTTAAATCAAAATCAATTATATACAGTCTATGGATACGACGCGTCGAATGCGAAACGCGCTTCGCTGTCGCCCTCTGTTTTGACTCCATGTATGTGTGGCTGCGTATGTCGCCTCCTTTCCTTCACTAGTTTCCTTCATTCACCACCACTGCTCACCTCCAGCGCTGGCAGCACGATGGCAGCGGCGGCCCCCAACCCGGAGGACTCCGCCAGGAGCAGCAGCAGCAGCAGCGGCACCAGCACGCCCAGCGCGCTTGTCGGAGACGGGGACGCGGAGGAGGCCGAGGACTTCACCTCCTCCTCCCACTGCTCGGAGCTGTCTCGGCGGCAGAACGAACAGAGGAAGCAGGGCTTGTTCTGCGACGTGACGCTGGCCTTCAGCAGCGGGGCGGCTAGCGGGAGCGTGCAGAGCTGCGAGTTTTCAGCCCACAGGTCGGTGCTGGCTGCGGCTACCGATTATTTCCCCCCTTTGCTCGGAGGACAGTTTTCCGAGTCGTTGTCCGGTCGGGTAGAGATGAAGGAATGGAGCTCGGAACCGGGGCCAGACGCGGATACGGTGGAGAGTGTCATCCAGTTTATGTACACTGGAGAAATACGAGTTAGCACCTGCAATGTACATGAAGTACTGGAGCTAGCTGACAGGTACGCTCTGTTTACAGTAACGTTTCACTGTGTGTGTCAGAGAGAGAGAGCGCGCGCGCGAGAGAGAGAGACCTTCTATGGCTGCTCTGTTGCCTAACAAAGTATTGTTTATGTGAGGCCTGGCCTAACCAGTCCAAACAGAGTGGTATCATGTAGTTACAAGGACTGACATCCATCATATACTCTATGTTCTCTGCTTGCTCAACGCTAGATTCCTCCTGCTGCAGCTGAAGGATTTCTGTGGTGAGTTCCTGAAGAAGAAGCTGAGCCTGACCAACTGTGTGGCGGTGCACAGTCTAGCCCACATGTACACTTTGGACCAGCTGGCTCTACGGGCTGCAGACATGATCCGTCGCAACTTCCACAAGGTAATCCAGGACGAGGAGTTCTACACGCTGCCCTTCCACCTGGTGCGTGACTGGCTGTCCGACACCGAGATCACCGTGGATTCTGAGGAGGTGCTGTTTGAGGCCGTGGTGAAGTGGGTGCAGAAGAACCCGGAGGAGCGAAGCCGCTACTTCGAGGAGCTGTTCCGTCTCCTGAGGCTGCCACAGATCAAGCCCACCTACCTGACCAGGGTGGTGAAAACGGAGCAGCTGGTGGCCGCCAACGAGGCCTGCCTCCGGCTGGTGTCCGAGGCCGTGGAGGGCCACGCTATTCGCTTTGAGAACCTCAAGTCAACCGATATGGAGTTCTGGTCGTCCCACATGGCCTCCTTTCAGCCTCGCTTTGGCCAGAACATGGACGTTATCATGGTGGTAGGTGGCGTGTCGGAAGGAGGGGACTACCTGAGTGAGTGCGTGGGCTACTTCATCTACGAGGACCGCTGGGTCAACCTGCCGCACATCCACAACCACCTGGACGGCCACGCCATCGCGGCCACAGAGTCCCACGTCTACGTAGCCGGTTCTATGGAGCCGGGCTTTGCCAAGACGGTGGAGCGTTACAATCCCAACCGCAACACCTGGGAGCAGGTGAGCAACCTGACCACGCGCAAGCACTCCTTTGGCCTCACCTGTATTAAGGATGTGCTGTACAGCATCGGTGGCCATGGGAACTTCAGTCCGGGTTTCAAAGACGTCAGCATATACGAGCCTGACCAGGACAAGTGGCTCAATCTGGAGTCCGCGCCCAAAATCCTGCGAGATGTGAAGGCCGTGAGCGTGGAGGACCGCTACGTGTACGTCACGGCCCGCACACCTGTCGATACAGATAATGAGGATGGACTGAAGACGGTGACCACTCGCTATGACACGGAGAGCCGCCAGTGGCAGGACGTTGACTCCCTGCCCCTCATTGACAACTATTGCATCTTCCAGATGGCCGTGGCCTCTACTAACTTCTACCACACGGCCTCCTGCTGCCCCAAGAGCTACACGGAGCGCGAGGAGGTTGCCAAGCAGAAGATCAGCTTGCGCATCTCCGATGAGATCCTGGAGAGCCTGCCGCCGGAGGTGACCAGCATCGAGGGCGCCGCCATTTGCCACTTCGACGAGGACGTCTTCATCATCGGGGGCTGGAAGAACAGCGACGACGTGGACAAGCAGTATCGCAAGGAGGCCTACCGCTACTGCGCCGAGAGGAAGCGCTGGATGCTGCTGCCGCCCATGCCGCAGCCTCGCTGCCGAGCCACCGCCTGCCATGTCCGCATCCCCTATCGCTTCCTGTACGGCTGCCAGCGCTACCCCATGCCACAGAACCTGGCCCGCCAGCGGGATCGCATGCAGCAGATGCAGCAGCTTCACCGGCGCACGCTCACCTTACGCCGGCAGCTCCAGTCGCAGATAGAGTGCTGAGCGAGTCGGTGTGTTGCTCGAATCGAAGAAACTGCACTGCCCTGTCCGAGGATGCACTGCGAGCATCCGGTCCATTGCAGCCATCTTCATCACCCCCCCCCCCCCCCCCCCCCTACATTACCTGCTGCAGCGGGTCTTGTGTGGCTCTCCTCCTGGATTTCATTAAGCTGAACTCTGTGCCATCGGTGTTGTGTTAATGGCTGATTTGTGGAAAGCCATGAAATGTGTGGACAGGTGTGCACCGACCTGTGGTCTGTGAGGAAGGACGAGGGGAATGTAAATATGTGAATAAGAGTGTTCTATAGCAGCCAACAACTGAATATCCTTTTTTGTCAAGTATGTTGGTAGAGATGCTGTTTATCTGTTTGTACATTGATAGGATAAAGGTGTACGTGTAAACATTTAGATGGATATTTTACATTCCTTTTATTGTGTGCCTGTACTTTGGGAGGCTATGTGACATTATTAATAACTGCATTCCTACATTCAATTCAACTCGCTTAATGAAGTCTCATTCCATTTTAACACTGTGACAATCTCTTCATGCAAGTACAACTTACGTCCAAATGTCTTAACTCTATTTATATTATGTTTGCTCTGTTGGAATGGCTGTGCTTGTTTCTGTGCAGCCTCGACAACTAAATATGAATTATTTCAGAAAGGCTGATCATCTTAAAATCCCGTAGACTAGTTTCCTTTTAGATTGCAGTTTCCCTTCGACAGTATATTAAATTGCAATATATTTTTTGTTGCTTGTCTAACACTTGAAAGCTTTCTCCCGGTATCTGGAGAGGTGAAAATATGAACTGTGATGTTGAAAAATATTTCCTTTAAATTATCCTAACATTGAAATATTCTGTTTGTCCTCTGCTTTAAGCGCCAATCTCTGGCAATGGCTCAATCATTCCTTTCTTTTGCACTTTGGCAGTCTATTGCTCAGTGCACATTCCCATTCGCTCGAGAAACACACATTGAAAATGTATTTGTGTGTGTGTGAGTGCAAAAAGTGTGTATGATTTGTGTTTGCAGAGCTTCTCTACAACTGCACTTTTTGACATTTAATTGTTTGTAAAGTCTTAAAGAAATGTAGAGATTTAAGTTGCCGTTGCACTTTGACTTTGCTTATTTTCATTTGTTTCATATCAGACGAGGTGATTGTATTTTGGAAAGGCTTGGATTTAGCCGAGTGCGTAAGTTTGGATCTTTGAAAGAAAAAAAAAAAAAAAGTTCTCATTTGTTTCCAACATGCAATGTTTCGTTTGATCCTTGTGTTATTGTACTTAACTTCCACATGGGTGTATATTAGAGACTTGCTATGTTGTTCTGTGGTCTCCTCTGACCCTCCTAATAGACATTAGACGAAAAGGAATCTGACTGATGGGCAAAACAAACAGGATTGTTACATGAATGTGTTGTGACTGACATTCAGAAATTCCAGATGTGCAGCGCCTATTGCAGCATAAAGGTTACGGAGAGCAGAAATGATATTCATTTCCACTTTATGACCAACATAAATGGCACTGCAGATATTACGTGGAATAAGCTTTGTAATTTGCTTTGCATGTGATAGTCTGACATTGTGTCCTCCTTGTATTGGATGTAAGAAATGCTAATGTCATCACTTGCAATTAAAGGTGTTTTGTTAGTCAAATGGTTGCACACACACACAGTGTGTTATTGCTTTGTTGGACTTCAAGGTGTTACTACCCAGAAATCTTGATGTATTAGAAGCTACAAAAATGCCACCCTCCAATGGCTACTTGTAACAAACGTAGGTAGGTTGCACTGTCATCAGTGGTATTGACATTCATTATTTAAAAAATATTAGAGTTTTTATTCATTTTAGATACATGCATTCATCTTCATGTATCGGCCCGCTTGTATTCCCTCTATCATTACCAGGACACCGCAGAGAAACCCTGGCGCAGAGCTGGGGTGGGAACCTTGTATCAAGGCCTTTGCTGTGAGGGGAGAACACATACCGTCACACCTCAACTTATACAAGTAGTGGTGCTGCATTTAGGTCTAGTCTCGCACTTAGGATACTATCAAACGAAGATAAATGTTTGGTCCCAGAGAACGTATGGCATCTTCACTTTTATTGTATTTTGTGTGAGACGGTTCCCATCCATGGATTATAATCAAAAGTAACGTCTCGGTCACTGAGAAAATAATTTAAAATGAACCGTGTACCACTTTGTTTTGTCAGTTAAAATACAATTCCTACACTCTCAACAGTACCTGAAGGCAGCATCACCGCTGAAGCTACACCCAGACGATTAAGTCGCACCAGTAGCAACATTAACGACACGCATCACGGGAGGCTGAGAGCTGATGATACTTAACCTTAACAGGGCGGCTACCCATTTCAAGAAAATGGTAATCATATTTGTTTTTAAGTTAAAGCACCAAAAACAATGCACACTCGCATTCAACAACAAAACAAACTAGCTAGCTAGGTTAGCTGAACGTACCTAGCTTAGCTCTTCGCGTTGACGTTAGCTATTTGGCTTTCATAGCTGTATCGCATCGGCAAATGTACTGCAAAACAAACATGTTATTATAATAATTATAGCCTCAATGTTTGGTAGTATCAAATGTCAGTTAGTTCGCTAAACAGTGGGTTTAAACGTGGTGCTAGCCCCTGACTGGTGAGCTAACTGGTGATGCTCGTTTTGCACGGGTAAGATATTGTGTAACCACTTTCTCTTCAACTCTCACATTTTCAACGTTAAGATTCCACAGCTGACCAACTCCTCCGTGTGTATGCGGGACCCTCAGAGGGTGCATGAGATCCTCGAGTCCATGGTGAAGGCTGGCTCCAACACCGTGCAGGTAACGTTGTACAGCGTTTGTCCTAAATGGACAATATAAATGAGTGTAGTTGAAAAATACAACGTATTTTCGTTCTCCATTTGTCATCCAGGTGATCTCAGATTTTGACATGACTCTGACCAGATTTGCATACAATGGCAAAAGGTGCCCTACCTGTCACAGTAAGTCGTCTGACAAGTAAGCTTTAGTTCGATGTTCTCGTGCATTTTAAGGTGGATTTATGGCTGAACGTTGTTGTCACTGACTGTGTATTTTATTTGCAGATATTCTTGACAACAGCAAACTCATCTCCAATGACTGCAAAGAAGAGGTACTGTAGTAATGAGGCAGAAGCAGGTTTTCTTTGTGAACGCAGACATCACAAATATAATGTTCAACTTGTTGGATCTTACAAGGAAACAGTGTTGGGGAGTAACTAGTTACATGTAACAGAGTTGCAGGATTAAATTACAAAATAAATGTGATTGTAATCAGTTACTAAGAAAAAAATATGTAATTAAATCTCAATATATTTATCAAAATATTGGCGATAACATCTAAATATATTACTTCCTGCAAAGAGCGCCTGTGTAGAATAAAACAAATTATTCTGTTGCTTTGACACATTTAATTAAAGTTGAACAGTAATCAGTGATGAGTACTGTTTACACTGCCTGCTTTAAGTTTATGTTTTTAGGACTTATTCTTATGTTAGAAAAGTAATAAAATCAAATAAGTTACATTTCTTTGAATTAATGAAAGTAGTATTATATATTACATTTTAACCGTGTAACTAGTGATCTGTAGTAATCTGGAATTACTTTTCAAAAGTAACTTTCCCAACACTGCAAGGAAGCTACAGGCATATCTGCATTTTTTGGAAAAGTTTTAGAAATGTTGATGTTCAGACATTAAGCAATAGACTACCTACAAAAATACAACATTTAACTTGTAATTTAATTTATTTATTCCTTTGTTCTGTCACTTATGCTTAGTCTGTCTGCCCTCTAGTGAGCAAGAGGAAGAATTAAAACAGATTGAATCACGATCTGTGACTTGGATCTGTTCAGTAATGTGAAAGGTTCTTGTTTTATTCTTCCTGCTGTTAAATCTTCTGTTTCCTCTGTTCACTTTTGTATCTTTACTGTGGCATTTTTCTTCAATAAGATATATATTGCTTCATTATTATTTGGGAAAATATTTTTATAAATATTTCCCAAATCCGTAGGATATAATCTGACAAAAAGTAGAAAAGTGAAGATCGTCTCCGAGTGTATTTGGGTAAAACGTCACAGTTTTCTATTGTCCTTGTCTTTCAGCTGAAGCAGCTGCTCAACACATACTACCCTATAGAGATAGACTCTTCACGGTCAATAGCAGATAAACTACCTCTCATGGTGGAGTGGTGAGTATCTAACACAGCTTTTACTCAAATATAATGTATCTTAATGTGTTCATAACCCTGTGCTGCTTCTATCTCACAGGTGGACTAAAGCTCATAAACTAATGGTACAGCAGGAGATCAGGAAAGACCTGCTGGCCGTTGTGGTGCGGGAGTCCGATGCCATGCTGAGGTCAGAAAACCTGCTATGTGACAGTTTAAATGTTAA
Source organism: Pholis gunnellus (assembly GCF_910591455.1). Lineage (NCBI taxonomy): Eukaryota > Metazoa > Chordata > Actinopteri > Perciformes > Pholidae > Pholis > Pholis gunnellus. Next base: position 8,278,300 of record NC_136544.1, read on the forward strand.
AAACATTGTGTTATGCGTGTGTGCTTTAATAATGAGTTGTTTTCACAGAGAGGGCTACCAGCTCCTTTTCGACCACCTGTATGAGCACAGCATCCCTCTGCTCATCTTCTCTGCTGGAATAGGAGACATCCTGGAAGAGGTCATCCGCCAGGCGGGAGTCTTCCACCCCAACGTCAAAGTCTTCTCCAACTACATGGACTTCGACGAGTCTGTGAGTAGCCGCACCGCACACTACCCATGTATTGAGATTGGAGCGAGGTGTTTGACTCTTCGTCTGCTGCCACAGGGAGTGTTGAGGGCTTTCAAGGGAGAGCTGATCCACATCTACAATAAAAGGGAAGGTGCGCTGCTCAACACCGGCCACTTCCAGGAGCTGCGTACGCGGCCTAATGTGCTGCTGCTGGGAGACTCTCTGGGAGACCTGACCATGGCCGACGGGGTGCAGGACATGGAAAACATCCTGAAGATCGGGTTCCTCAATGATAAGGTCAATAAAGTCTCATTATTGTTTATGTTTTGTTTTTGAACTCTCTCCCACTTTGTACTGCAACTGTTGCACAATCATTTTCAGTACCTGCAGCCCTGAGATGAATGTCAGAGCACCAGTACATTCATATCTACCCTCTAAACGAATAGTACGCTCCCAATTTTCACCATGTTAAAGTGTATTTTTGGTATTTTTCAACCCTGGATCCCATTCTCCCATGTTTTTATGTCTCACTAAAAGGGACAACAAGTTCTGAAATTGCTCCAGTACTGAGTGAGAGCGCTGCAGACGGCGGCCACTCACAGGCTGCAATGTAATCATATCGGTGCAATTTGGCTCCGTCAATCTACGTCCACTGAAAGTGTTTGTTTTGGCCACCGACAGGCTCTGGTTGTTTATAAGTGTCTGAGGACAAAAAAAAGACATTTAAATAGTCATATTCTGACGTATTAATAACACTTCTCCATTTGTTTTTCTCTCAGGTGGACGAGAGGAAACAGTCTTACTTGGACTCGTACGACATTGTGTTGGTAAAAGATGAGACCTTGGAAGTCCCCAATGCGATAATGCTCTACCTTACTGGCAGTAAGTGAACACATCACTGGCCCTTTTGTATTTCACACTCCAGGTCCCATCGGCTCAGAAAGTGCCAGTTTGAAGGCTTATTTACAGGCAACTAAGAATGTTTCATCATCATTTTATTTTACAAAGTTATTCACGAGTCCAGTCAGCCGCAGCCCCCCTTCTATGTCTTTGTCAATCGGGCCCTCATTGTGTTGATGGTAACACTGTATTTGCGCCATGCTGGTTGTGATGGAAGCCAGATTTACACCGTCTACCTACTCTGCAGCATGTGAAGAGTGTGTGTGTGTGTGTGTTTGTGGAAGAGATTAGATGGGTTTGGTCTTCATATAGGATGTAATGATAAAGGGAAATAAAAATGCACAACATATAGGGCAGCACTTAGCATCTGGTTTGAAACTGGTTTCCAGCCTTTCACAATAAAGCGTATTACCAGCCTTTCACAATAAAGCTCATTTCCAGCCATTTTTACCCTGAAACCTGCTGTTTTTAAAAAGGTTTAACGGTTTTCTTACAGTGTCAAGTCTTCCATTTCTGGTCAGATCGTCAAGCATACAGCACGAGTTCTAGTTTTTATGAAAACAAATGTTTTTCTTGTGTAACAGCACAATGCTACTAAGTGAACTATGACATCAACACCCGACTTCAAGAGTAAAATAAAAAGCTCTTTTTTTTAAAGTACGGTGCGATGTCAAGTTATTTGTAAGAACTAACTTTTACCTCAAATGTTGCAGTATTACAAAGAAAAACATTGATTCAAAAGTCTGTTACTTTACACATTGTAACAAACAAAAGTGTCATAAAATGACGTTTATTTATTTCTTTAATTTTCGGACTATGTGCCATGTACTGTCAGTCTGCATTTTTTGTCCAAACTCATTACCTTTTCATATGTTCCAACTTGTCTCAAATAAAAAGTGGTTCCACCCGTTAATCATTGTCATGTTTTATTACGGTGACGGCTGTGGCCAGAGGCTTTGTGTTTTCGGGTTCTCCCAAACATCCACTTTGACTTGAGGATGATTTAAATTAGGTGTTCAAAGGTCACCGTGACCGTGGGAATAAAATGCTGAAGTGATGACTGGTTGGTAAACGCATACAACCATCAGGCGGCAATTCTACTTAAAGTTTTAATGAATGAAAAAATTTTAAAATTCAGGCTAATGAATTGAAGTCTACCAAACTAATTCACTGGTACATTGATAGTGTGGAAGAAATAAAGCAGGTGTTGTCATATGTTTTCTATAAAACAGTTTATCTTATGTTTTACAACACATTTTATTATATAATATATTGTACAAACTTACCACTCCAATACACTGTACAACCAATGTTCTTATATGAGGCACTGCAGTGACTACTAATTTCATAAAGTAATATTTTGGAAGAAGGGCCCAGCCCCAATGCGTGTGTAGGTAGTTCAATGTTCAACTACACATGTTCAATGTCTTTTTTCGACATGACGCAATTTCACTACAGACCATTTTTCTTCCTTTCACATTTTTCAAACACTTGTTTCCTTCGCACAACATATTTTATCAGAATCTAGCAAAGCGGACTGCCTTTAAATAAAGGTTCAACAATGTTTCAATCCCAGCTTAGATGACGGTATAACCTCAGCCACTGCACGCCGGTTCCTTACCACCAGTTAAATATCACTCGCGTCCCCTTTACAGCTCGTCTCGTCTCGCTTGCTCAGGCTCGTCCTCCGCCTTAAGTTCCAGTTCGTCTTCTACAATCTTCCCATCTTTATTGCGGTCCTGGTTATCGAACATGTCCTTGATGATGTCGTCGGCACCGACCCCTGGCCGAAGACGACCTTTGCCCTCTTCAACTTGTAGCATGATGAAGGCCGAAAACTGGAGACAATAGGAGACATTTTTAAAAGCATTTTCCCTGCCGATACATTTAGCAAGAAGCTGGTTAGACGGGACCTCGCTTGTCTGCTTACCTCCTCTAGAGGAACCTCTTTGTCACCATTGAGGTCCATAGCGGGAAAGAGGGGATCTGGGCCGTCTCCCAGCCACACGAACATGTAGCCTTCAGGCACGCCCTTCTTCAGCTCCACCAACTCCAGCTCAAAGAAGAGCACTGCACTCCTGGGAACTTCCCCGGCTGGCGGCACCCAAAATTGAAAACACACTTTCATTCAAACCTGAATCCCGTTCTCTCTCTCTTGAGTGCAGTCTTGAGTAGTGCCAATGACTGACCTCCATCTTCTCCATGGCCCCAGTGTGGTGGAACGACCACCTCCCTCCTCTCGCCGACGCACATGCCCCCCAAACCTCGCTCAAGACCGGGGATCACCTTGTCCGCTCCGAGAGTCGTGATGGAAGGTGCGTCGTACTGGTCCCTGGAAATGAACACATGACCCGTTACCACTCTTAACAGTGGAGGTTTTAATCCGTGTATCAACACCTCGGGAACATGCAGGCACATGTGCTGTCGTCGTGTATACGTAAAAGTGGTACGTCTAGGCCCACTGAGATCTGTCAGACAAGCAGTGATTACATGCAGGAAGCAGGAGGAAGGGGATGCAGCGTAGCAGAGGGCGCTCACGAGGAGTACAGCAGGGTGCCGTCCATCAGGGAGCAATTGTAACGATACTGAATCAAATCGTCCGCTTCACTCGTCGCTTTGCAACCCTGAGGCTGGTGGGTAACTTTAATATCGACGGGGTCTTTGGGGTTGTGGAAGTCAACGACATGAATGTCAAAGACCAGCACAGCCGAGGCAGGGATGAGGTCTCCTACAGCGGGAGGAAAGGAAAAATATAAACGAGACTAGTCGGTGCAGTCCGAGTGTTTTCTGAATCCTCCGAAAATGCAATGCGTGAAACTCACCAACGCCCGCTTCGCCATACGCCATGTGAGGAGGGATGGTGATCCTCCTCTTCTCTCCTATGCACAGCCCGTGCAGGGCTTTGTCCATCCCTCGGATCACGTACCCCATGCCGATGTAAGTGTTATAGGTGCTGTTTCGCTTGTAGCTGTCAAGGAAAAGCGCTGAAACTCTTAAAACGCTGCGTATGTATTTCACAGCTTTCTGAGAACGGAGGAATCTCAAGAGGGTTTACCTGGAGTCGAAGGCCGTGCCGTCCTGGAAGCTGCCGTTGTAGTGGTAGCGGATGTAATCTCCAGTCACCGTCCTGCGGGTGCAGCCTTCAGGCGCCTCCTTCACCTCCACAATCAGATCATCCTTCGGGTTGAAGACATCAACCAGCAGCACCTCAAACACCAGCGTAGCCTGAGGAGGGATCTGAGTTCCTGTTAGGAAAAGAATAAGACTTTCAGTCTATATCTCACAGTTTTTATGTCCATACCGGCCAAATACACTTTTCCCTTCATGTGGATCATTTTTCAAAGCATACTCTGACTTCTAGGCAGACGTTTTTGCTTCGTTCATATCGGTGTGGTGTGGAACTTCAGACGTGCAGCGACTTGCCGAGACAGTGAGTTGTGTGTGACATGAGGAATTCCTTCTTTTTGTGGACTCTCCTCAAAACTAAGTGCATCCAGAAGGTCAATAATCAAACATGAATACTCTGAGAATAAGAATGTCATCCAACAGCTGGAGTCTGCAGTTTCACACGTGTACTTGAATACACCTACAGAAAAGCATTTTCTAAATAATCTTTGCTCTCAAATAATGCAACTTGACCATAAAGGAAAATGAAAAAAGTAAAACAATAATAGATGACTTATCTAAAGCCCCTTTCACACTATTACGTAAATGTTCCGGCACGTTTGCTGTCATACCACACTGACATGAACATTACTAGTTACTACCGTGGCCAGTCTCTCCGTACGCCAGGAAGGGCGGGACGATGACGATCCTTCTCTCCCCGACGCACATGCCCAAAAGACCCTCGTCCATGCCTTTGATGAGGTCGCCCTGTCCCAAGTAGGTGTCATAGGTCGCATTCCTCGAGTGACTAAAAATCGAAAGGCAAAGTTTTCTTGAGAGTCACAGAAACGGACAACGAGCTTTCCGAATGTCATAAAAACCTAAGCTCACCTCACCTGGAGTCGAAAGCCGCACCGGACAGCAGGGTGCCGTTGTAGCGGTAGCGGAGGAAATCTGATGCCACGGTGGTGCGGTGGCAGCTGGCAGGTTTGCCGAGTGTGCGGATCTGGACCTTGTCCTCGGCGTTCCAGATGTCCAGCAGGAGAACATCATACACCAACACAGCGTCAGGAGGAACCACACCACCTGGGGGTACAAACAACACAGATTGACACAAACCAGCACAGGTGATGTGTCCAACAGGAGGGGGGGGGGGGGGGGGGCTGACTGTCCTGTTCATCTGTACCTGTTCCGATGCTCCCATAGGCCAGGTGTGGGGGGATTGTGATCCTCCTTTGTTCATTGACACACATGCCCTGAAGACCGCGGTCCATCCCTGTGATGAGTCTGCCCAGGCCGACCTGGCTGATGAAGGCTTTGCCTCTGTCATGACTGGAGACATTAAGGGAGAGGATGAGAGTCGAGCAGGTAGAAGTGTCAGAAATATTAGGTAACGTAAGAAACAGAACAAAAGAGGAGGATGGTTCTATAAAGTCTGAATCCCCAAAAATCCATCCACATCAGCAGCATTATTCAAAAGGACATAATTTCCTTCTTGGCCTCACTGTGATCAGCCGGTTATTTTACATTTAATTTGCAAAATCTGGGGAGGTTGTTTGATGATTGGCCACACATTTCCACCACCATAACCTCATTCTTATAGAAACATTGAGGGGGACACTCGGTTATCAACGTGCAATGGCGTTTGACACGTCTGCAGTCCTATATCTTGATGGTTGTTGGGTTCCTGTATTTAATGTGCGTGTATTTGTTGATACTATAATCGACGTACAAAAGCCAGTTGCACCGTTTTAACAACTGGAAATAATATTTCTGCAAGAGTCAGACCTGTATTCTTACACGCTGTATGTTAGTTATATTTTCGGTATATACCGTAGCTGGGTCTCAACTTTAAACATAAAAGCCAGTATTCCCTGTGAATGAACGCAGTCTAAATGAACTGGAAGTAAATGGTGCATTTCGCTGTAACTTCACCTGGAGTCAAACTTTTTCCCATCTGCATAGAAGGTACCGTTAAAATGATAACGGATAAAATCTTCAGTTTGCACCTCTCGGGGACACACTTTGGGGATCTCGTACCGGTCCACAACAACATCCACTAACGGCCCCGGGTTGCAATTCACAATGACGTCATGAAGGCAAACTACAAACGTTAATATTATCAGATCCATCTGGAGAATTGCGACAATAACTGCGGAAGCTTGCGGGGTCTGATGAAGGAAGAGAGTAATGTTACCGACAGAAGTCTGGTCCACAGTGAAGATGTGTCAAGACACCTGGAATGAGAGAGAGTATTTCCGGTTACGAATACAAAATATATGCCTTGACTATTTCACAATTTTACATCACGCGCAGTCCGGACCCATGTATGTGACATAATATAATATGACTTTTGAATGATATTTTTCGTCATGCTGTTCTATGACTTTTTTGCTATACTTTGACTTTTCTATGACTTTTTTCAAAAAAAGTCATAATATAGCAGCTATACTATGACTTTTGGATGACTTTTTATGACATGCTATACTATGACTTTTTTATGACTTTTTTCGACATACTATACCAGGGGTCACTAATAGGCGGACCGCGGTCCGGATACAATGGCATCTGGGTCTGGATCCAGGACCTAAAACCGATAGATAATTGAAAATTATAAAATGTTGACAGAGCGCTTCTATTTTGTATTTGTGCTGTAGTAGGTAATCCATAATGTTAGCAGCAATACAATTGGTTCCAAATTGAATGTCAGAGGTTTAAAACAAGGTTTGTGTGATGTAGCAGTATAGTTTAATAATAGAATACAGTAGGCCTAATTCAGACACATTGGCTCTAGATTAATCAACAGCTTCCAGGGATTCTGTCTACACATCCAACCGCACATATGGGCTATCCAACCCAGAGCTAAATAAACTCTTCATCGTCTGTCATCACAAACCACCAGCACGTTTCAGCTTGAGAAAAGTCAACATGATGTACAAAGTAGCAATACTTAAACAGAAAAACAATCAGATTCGATGTACGTATGCATTTGCGATGGAATATATATTTTTAAATAAAAAATAAATCTGCATTGTGCTTTTATTTTGAACGGCAAATCGACCAAACTTCCGTCCATGCTCTGTCTCTCTCGGTGTGCTTAATGCGTCTTTCGGGCTCATGTACTCCAGAGAGCAGCAGGAGGAGTGGCCCCTGGTTCCCACCCACTTTTTCGTGGAATTCTGCAAACGTGTAATGCCTGGCCCAGAGGCCTGGCTCCATGATTTCAGTCACGTATGAGATGAGAGATGAGAGGAAAATTATAACGTGCCTTCCCATAATCGGATGTTATTCTTTCGTGTGACAGTAAAGTTGCACAGTAAAAGGCTTAGGCCTATTGCCTGTGTTCTCATATTTAAACGACACACAGAATTACTTTTCGGGCTTAACAGTTTGCCTAAAAAAAAGAGGTCCTGGGTCTTAATAACCACCCTGCTCTACCAAAATAAATTTTGTTTTGAGTCTTATAACATTATGAATATGAAATGTTACAGATATTGCAGACTCAGCGGTTATTTTTCTCCCTGAAGTGATGTGTCAAGTATGCAAATGATTTTCTCTTGGCTCACCAACCCAAGTCTCAGCTTGTCAGTTTGCTAAGAAAATAGGTGGCCAAGCTGAAAATACTGTTAGAGCTCCTCAGACAACTATTCAGTCAATGCATTTTATGAATCCATCATCTGTCAAGAGTTTGGGATCTGAAAGCAAAATGATTGAAACATATTAAAAGCCCAAAACATTAAGATCACTGTTAAAACGTAAATGTTCGTTCGTGGGTCTGTTGGGTATTTTCACACTGAGGGAAGCTGGACCCTCTGGCCTTTCTTGAGGTCGAACTCTCGTCTGCGATGTCTGTGTGTCAAGCGAACCAGAGTGATCACCATTTATACCGGAAGTATGGAGCTCTTTCTTCAAGGTAATTGTCGCGAGTTGTATTTGCCAGCTGATACCTAGTTGATTGAGCTATATTTATTTATTTTACAAGTAAAACCTACTCAATGTTGCCATAGCCTGTCATTTTATATTTGTCTTTTATTTCTTTTATTAGTCTTATCTTCTGCCACAAAAATATTAATTTCATGAATTCCATTTTTTTAAACAATACATGACAATCTGTATTTTTTTTCACATGTGCATGCAAAACACAGCACTTGAGAAGTCTCTAATGAAACTCAAAACAATTACTTTGAGAGAAATACATGCAGACATGATGTTCCTCATGTTTTTTTATATTCTATTAAATGCGTGTTCTAAATGTGAAAATTAATCTTTGGAGAAAAACACCTTAAAAAACACTACAGCATGCTTCGAAGGATGGCTGAATATAATAGTACATGTCTGTCAAATGAAAACAAATGGGGTCAACAGAAAGAAGGCACAAATAAGAAGGGCTTTTATTTTGAAAGTGTTGACCCGTTCTTCTCGGTTTCAGCATCTTGATGGACGCGACTTTCACAGCATACGTGCAGGCAGTCAGTCATGAGTATTCCCTAGTAAAGAAAGAAGTTTCCCGATCCATTCAAAACAAGAACACTCTACTGCTCAGAGCCGGTTGAGGTAACGATGATCCTGAGCAGCTTATGTCTGGCCCTTCTCATCCCGGCCGTGGTGGAGGCTCAGTATGAGAAGTACAGCTTTAAAAGTTTCCCCCAGAAAGACATGATGCCGCTGGACTCTTCTTACAGCTACGCGCTGGAGCAGTACGGAGTGGAGAACTGGGCAGAGAGCATCAAGTTCCTGGAGCTCAGCCTGCGCCTCCACCGGCTGCTGCGGGACAGCGAGACTTTCTGTAGCCGCAACTGCAGCTCCGTCAGCCGGGACAACAGCACTCTGTTCGCCGACGGCAGCCTCCGCGTCGTGCGCCACATCCTGCTGAGAGCTGCGTGCCTTAAAAAGTGCAAGGCAGATTTTCCAGTGTTCAGCCTCTCGTATCCAAGTAGGGATTTACTGGAAACATTCGAGAAGAGGGTACCGTATCGGTACATGCAGTATGCGCACTACCAGGTGAGACCAATGTGTGGAGTGTTGTGTGCCCAAGAGGGCAAAATAAATCTAGGCCTTTACCACTAAATCCTGATGTTACACCAACTGCTTCCCAAAGTCCCCCAAAGTTCATGTTGTAGACATGTCATATGAGACTTAAGTTATAAACTTGTTAAAATATGTAGAATAACACAGGAGCATACCATAGGGTGTGTGTGTATTTAGCATTATCTGTGCGTAACGGGCGCAATCACGCAACAATAGTGTCCGCAGTCGGTTTCTGGAGGCAGATTGACTCGGTTTGATTCACCGAGAGGACATTTCTAGTTGGCGAGATGTGCAGTAGTTTCCCTGCTGCTTTGTTGCGCCCTCCTGCAGACCAAGCAGTAGCTGAGCATGTGCCACGTCTCTTCCAGTGTTCCCCTGAAATAATCCCCCTCATTCTTCCACGTCGGGCAGGTTAATGGGGACTAGGTACGAGGCAAAACAAATCTGATCCCATTTCTGTTTTATCATCTTTGGTTTCATAAATTGTGTAAAGACTTCCAGCTGTTGTTATTAAGTTATTGTGTATCATCAATTATATTGGTGTAATAAACGGGATAACCCCTTTAACTGCTGGGACTGCTTCACAGTTGTGTCTGTTCTAACCAGTGTGGTAGAGTAAAAGGTGAATCAAAGCTCTTAATCTGGTGATCAAACAGCCGCCAAGATCAACAAGCAAGCTTTTAAACATGCGTACAGGATTTACATTACTTTGATTTTACTTACTGTGTTTGTTTTACGGCATTGGACCATGAATACGAGCAGTTAGCAGCATCAAAAGGTGGACTTCTCCTCTTCTTTGAGGAGGGAAGTGGGAAGTTGAATTTGTTTATTACACTTCGTGTTTTGGCCAAGGCTACCCTAAAGACATTCATTTTCTATTCACTGACTCAACAAGAATTCCTATTCGGACATCAGTGACCTACATCTGTCAGTAGTTGTTGTAGCAATGGGGTCAGAGGCCACGCTGTTCAGTGAAGAGTGGTAATGACAGGAGCTGCTGTTTCCCTTCATGCCAGTGCAGAGATGGTGTGTGTCCACCCCCCCCCCCCCCACACACACACACACAAAATACTGTGATATTCATTCAAAAGCTGTCTATTCTTCCTCAGCTTAACAACTTGGAGAAGGCTGTGTCAGCGGCTCACACCTTCCTGAAGAAGAACCCAACGGACTCCTATTTGACTAAGAACATGAAGTACTACAAGACTCTGTTTGATGTGGAAGAACATCTAATCGACCACGAGGAGCAGCCGTATGAAGTTCGTAGACAAACACTGTCGTTCTCACCCAGGGTGCAAATCAAACACATGCTTAACTATTCAAACTTGCGTTAACACATCTGTTTGTTATCCAGAGTGTTTTCCTGAAGAGTGTGACGCTTTACAACAACGGAGACTTCAGCAACAGTGCCCGAAACATGGAGCAGGCCATCACACAATACTTTGAAATATACAGTCTCTGCTTGGCAGGCTGTGAGGGCTCCTATGAGATCGTAGAATACAAAGACTTCTATCCCACCCTGGCAGGTAATAAGGGAGCAATCTAACGGCTGTTTCAGTTTTGTGCGCTTTTGGAATAAGCCATACATATGCTTGTTTGTTCCCTCAGATCTCTACACAGATGTGTTGAAATGTAAGGTCAAATGCGAGGAGAACCTGACACCCAACGTTGGAGGCTTCTTCGTGGAGAAGTTTGTAGCCACCATGTATCACTACCTCCAGTTTTCCTATTATAAATGTAAGAACAGTCACAAAGGCTCTGGATTCAGGCTTTTGACAACAATAAGTCGAAGACTGCTTTGACATGTATTATTTTCTGATCCTCTACAGTGAATGATGCAAAGAGTGCTGCTCCGTGTGCAGCCAGCTACATGCTGTTTGACCGTAAAGACCAGGTGATGCAGCAAAACATAGCGTACTACCGCTTCTACCGGGAGCAGTGGGGACTTGAGGAAATGGACTTTCAGCCTCGGCCCGTAAGTGAAACAAAGACCTCTTTACTGTTCCCTTATGGTACTTCCTGGACTTTGGTGGTTGAGCCAGAGGCGGCAGAGGGTGTTAACATATTTCACACTGCTTTTACTAAACCAAAGCAGGGAAGCGATAGCATAAAGCGGTCTTGGCATGAACATAAACACAATCTCAGGGTGGTAGTTAGAAAGCCATGTGCTCTTGTAAAGGCAAACATTTTTTCTTGGTTTGGAGTTGCCAGCAGCTGCAGTGTCCCAGCTCTGTTTGTTAAACGTCTTTGCCTTTTGAAGTCAAAAAGAGGACAACAAGGCCAAATTTGTTGCTTAGTGCCGAGCTATAAAGCAGGCTTGTTCTTGCCAGCTACTTGGGTCAACACGCAAGTTTTTGTCACTTTTGTTTTGCAGGAGGCTCTGAGGTACTTTAACGAGACAACCAAGCAGAAAGAGATGCTGGAGTTTGCACTGAACTACCTACAAACTGAAGATGAGGTATGTTGTTGTACTGTTGTTACAAGGCGTAGACGGTGGCACATTTACCGGAAGCATTGGTTTTGGGCAGCAGAGAGAAATAATAGAGAAACAACTTTTAAGACAGTGAACCGACTCAGCAATGTGTATGCATGCAGTATGTCTACCCAAACCTCAGCTAACATTAGCCACCATACATTACTGCTCATACCAGACCAAATCAGGTTGTAGGTGCCAAACTGTACTGAAATGCATCAGTATTCTGCTAGTTAGAAGACAAAAATGTCACATTCTAGACAGAATACAGGTCCATTTCACCCAAATTAGACATGTTGTTATTTTGTTCTTTGTTATCTCGCTATTCTGATTTTATGTGATGAGGTTTTCAGATATCTCCCCCTGAGATTTGTTTTTGTTAAATTCCATCAACCTCCATTGTGCTGGTGTGGCGGCAGAGACAGACATTTCAAAACCTCAGCAGATAAAACCTAAACTGTCTGCATGACTAGACAACCCGAGGGGAACGTAGGTCTGACAAAGTGTTTTTGTGAACCGACACTTTAACTTGGCTCAACAACAACAACTGAACTGGCTAATCTGTTTGGAGTTTCGGCGCCTTGTTTCCCTAAGTACAAATTCCACCTTTTCATTCAAGTATCAAATATGATAAAATATGTTTGGGGGATATATACCTTTCTTTTGGAGGAGTAAACTAGCAGACTAAGCGCAAGCTGCTGTTGAGGTTGTGGATGGGGGGGGGCACAAGAACAAAGTCTGAGAGGATGAAAGGGAGAGAAAGAGGGGATGAAGGCTGCGGAAGAGAACTCAGGAGGGGGGCTGTGTTTTCCGCCAGCAGCTTGTGGTATGTGGCCGGGAGGTGTTGGCCACTGAGGCTGTGCCACATCCATTTAACTCAGGTCAGCCCCTCCCATCTCTACACACTGCCTGGACCTACATGTTGAGGAAGACTGAGAGAGCGTTAAGGCTGAATTACAGGGTGCACAAGTGACAGGTTTATAGACCTAAAAAGGAAAAATAATGCATTTTTGCCAGATAGAAGTAAGATAGTAAAATGCGTGCTTGCTGTTGACTGAGTGTTTTTGTGTTACCTTCAAGGGCGTGGTAACTCCAGAAGAAACGGCCTCCTCTCACACAGAGCATACTGACACTGAGTTTGAGGGTATGGGAGACTACGAGGAGTCCTTCCTGGCTGAATGGTGGCAAGAACCCAAAACTAAGTCGGACGCTGGACAGGTCGCAGACTGACATCTGTCCTCGTCTCCTTAGCAGAGAGCTTCCTCATCCGGCTCTGTTCCCCCTCGCCTGACAACAAACCAAAGAGTGTTGACCTCCCTACAGACAGACATCGACATTCCCAACAGTAGTTAGCAGAAAAATAACAAACCATCAGTGTACGTTCCACCAGCAAAAGGACAAAATGACAAACTTATCCGTCATGTTGATCAAGATCGCAGATCGACATATTCTGTTTTGGCTGTCATCAGCCTTTTAAAACTTTCATCTGTATTGTTAGTCATGGGCCTGTATGCCAATACTTGTCATTGACTTTTCTACCGTTTTTATTTAATGACAGCTGAATGCCTCTGTGCCGTGTTATAAGGAAGGTGACATGTAGCTTTTCTTATGCTGAACGATTTGTCAACGACCAATTGGGTAGTTGATGTAATAATTTGCTCATAATTAAAGTCATATTTTAATATACTCTTTTGTTGTTGTTGTGACTTAATATCGATACGATCATCAAAAAAATGCATGAGGCACAACATCATATTTGATAGCAGTAATGTTAATTTGATTAGGTGATTCATTTGATGAGTAATATGTAAAGAAAAAGAAAGATGCTGGTTCCAGCCTCACAAAAGGATTTGTTCATTTGTTGCCTGTTTTATATCTTAATTTGAATTCCAGTTTTGAGTCTGATTAAAAGGACCACTGAAGGACAGACAAAACAAATGATTTAAAGATGCCAATCTGGAAACAGGAAGAGGTTTAACCACCACTAACACAAATAAAAACAACGTTAGCAACATTAATACATTCTTTATTCATTATTTCACTCTTAATGAAATGCTATTTATTTATGCTTTTATGTGCACACTTCTAAAATCAAGTGTATAATATTAACAGACTATCAATTCAAATTGACCTTTCTTTCATCTTTTTAAGATTGTAGGACCTGTGGTGGTTCTAGGTGGGCTAAAAAGCCTGAACCCCCTTGTGTACAGTGATCAGAATGACCTGTTTGTCCAGGATTAAAGCTCTGTGCAAGCTTTTACACAGAAGTATAAAGTAGGCATTACTCCTTCCTACGTAATGTACCCATCAAAGAGTACATTTCAGGAAAGGACGAATAAAGAAGATCTAAAAGATCATATTAAGATGACCAGATAGCAATATACGATAGCTGGAAGAGGATGTGTCCTGTTCGACCTTGTGACTTGCAGTTTGCATGTTAGACCTATTTGACTAAAAGGAAGAGATGCTTTGCCTGGCGCTCTGATTTACCTAAACAAATAGCACAAAAGAAGGTCGTGAGCAGTAGAGAACATGTGTCAGTTCATTTGCTTTACTAAAGTTATACTTCAGGATTATTTGAATATATTATATTGAATTGAATTGACTTCTATAGTTATTATTCATTTACAAATATCTGAAACATACAGTGGTTGGTTGACATTCAACTCCACCTGTGCGTTTGTAACATCTGTCCTCAGATGAAAATTAGCCTTTTGCCTCACTACTGCAAGGTTTATTAATGTGCATTGTTAAATAAACAGTAAATATATTATCAAATTAGTCATCACCATCTTCAATAACTACAACATTAAAATGCTGCTCACGTGTTAAAGCATCAGCAACAATAATAATCTAACATCATTCTTGGCAATATCACAGAGGTCATTCTGTTTTCACTGGATGAGCCTGTGTGTTGTGTGTGTTCTGATGCCATCCCGCCCATGTTAATGTGGACGTTATAATTGGTCAGTTTGACTTATGGGCTGTCAGCGGTGGAACTGGCCAAGCGAGTCCCAGGCTCCTTACATTGGGAAACTTGTGTTAGTGATTTGCTTAATGTGTCTTACTGAGTTGGCACAACCCACATAGAAAAAGAGGTATTTAAGCAGGGACTTTATACCAGAACACAGTGTTGAGATCTTGAGGCTGAAAGTCAAATCTACCGTAGGGCAAAGTCAAGTCAACTCTGTGGAATCATGTTGATGAAGAGCAGCTCTACCTGTCTCTTTATCTTCATCTTCAACCTCCCTCTGTTCGAGCAGGCCTCTCACCAATACAGAAGGTATGTTCACGTGGAGCTCCCATTGACCTGGCCTTTGGCCCAAAATTACTGCAGGGAGCACCACACTGACCTGGCTACTTTTCGAAACAGTGATGATGCACTACTGAGTCCATGCAGTTACGAGTCCTGTTGGATTGGTCTCCAAAGAGATGAACGTGATCATACAGTCTGGCACTGGTCTGATGGAGATATAACCGACTTTACCAGCTGGGGACTCGGTGAACCTAATGATAACCGTGGAACAGAGAATTGTGTTTTTATGAAATCTACTCTTTGGTATGATTCTCCATGTAATGAACCTCATAGATTTCTATGTTACGAGAATTCAATCTTGGTGAAAGAGAACAAGACATGGGAGGAGGCTCTGGAGCACTGCAGGTCTCTTGAGACAGACTCCAGTTCAAGCAACAGAAATCATCGCTTTGATCTCCAAAACATGGACTTAGCAGGCAAAAATTTGGATGCCAAAAAAGCCATCCGGGATGCCCAGACGCCAGAGGTGTGGATAGGTCTACGTTTCCTGGCAGGAGAGTGGCTGTGGGTCAACGGGATGCCTCTGACGGAACAGCTGCCGGCCTGCCCAGCACCCGGGATGTCCTGCGGGACGATGTCGAAGACGGGGGAGCTGTGGCCAATGAAGAACTGTTCGGAGAGAAGGAATTTCTTTTGCTCAATGGGTGACTAGCATACGTGTAGGTCAGAGCCTTCATATGTACAATCATGTTTTATCAGTCAATAGTTTCACTATTTTCTATGTTTGTACTTGTAGAAGAGGAGTAGATGAAGCATCTGTATTTAGTTTTTAGAAATGTAACCTGTTGATTAAAGACAGATGAAAACATGCTGAATCACAGCATGTTTGTTGTTTGTTGTTATCTTGTTTACAATGGAAAAAATGAAAATATATAGCTATTTAATTGTAAAAAAAAACCAACAACATATATTTAGTTGAGTACATTTCCAGTCATAGAAGTCTGTGGTTCTGAGTTGGTATTTGAAATGACAGTATGAGTGATATTTTCTGTCTAAACAAACTACAAAAATGTGAGTGTACATTTTATAAACAAAATGTATTTCTACGTTGTTGGTTGTCTGTCATGCGTCTGTTCAGGATGTCCACTTGTCCCTCATTTTAGTGAAACAGAGGTTGAGGCCTACTTTTGTGCATTTGAATGTGTTGCATTTGCTTTATGCAAAAGACATGTGGAGTGTGTTTTACAATGTAAAGGTAGAGCGCAGGAAGTGTGTAACACTCTTTCTCTTGACCAGAGTTAAGATTATGATATTAAATTAAAATCTACTGTTCTCCGTGCCTTTAAGTTAGTTCCTGAGGCTTATCGCCAAACATTTTGAAATTGTAGCAAAACTGTCAACCAGACTTATGGTGAATTCACACATGAATCACCATACTAAGCACTGTCTACTGTCTGTCTTAACATACTAAGACAGACAAAACAAGTTATTCAAAGATGCCAATCTGGAAACTGAGGATGATGTTTAACCGCCACTAACAAAACCACCACTAAATACAAACATTAGCAACATTAATACATACATAAATACATTAATTGATGGTAAAAAAATAATCGTCAGTCGCAGCCTCAGATTGAAGAACCTCTTGTGGTAAATAAGTGAAGGAATCCTTATTGATGCATAGTTTTACACAGTTTTGCCCTTAATTACTGGGTTTCCTACCACTGTGATTTAAAATACATAATTACGATATTTTAAAAATGTCTTTCATAAGCAGAAAACCAAAGCATTAAAGTATAACCATCTGTGAAAACCATTAAATACGAATACCATAACAGCAATGTAGCGAAAGTAGTCGGTGTGGTTTATTTTTGTAGTATTTTATTTTCTTTCCATTTCAAATCAACTACTTAGTTCATTTCTCTTTTTTTGTCTCAATTTAAAAAGTGTCTAAAAATATGGGATACGTTGCATCTTATTTTTCGCTTTTTCCCCCATAAACGTCATCAAACAGATTGTATTTGTTACCATCTCTGTACATATTGTAATAATAACAATAGTGCATCTGCCATAGTGCAAAGCTCAACTGAACCAAACTGACCTCTTACACACATACAGTTTCAGACAAGCTGCCTCCTGGACCCCAGACTATAGATCTCTTTAATCTCATTTACAGTGGGGATCATTAAAAAGCCCCTGGGCTGAGGCGTTCACCCAGGGCTCAGAGCTATCAACAAATGTACAAAATATTCAGGACATTTAAGTGATGGCTGGAATGATAAGAGAGATGTGAGACAGCTAGCTTAGCTGTTACGCCACATTTAAAGACACATGGACAGCGTTGGCGACAGGAGAGATTTGCAGATGCGGGTCCTGTCGAGAGACTGACAGCTATATGTTTGAAACGGATACAACTCATTATTTTAACATATAGCTTTTAAATAAATCTCCATACAGTGCATTTAACATTCAGTATATCTTGCACATATTTACAAATAGGTGTGCATACAGTTGGCTAGTGCTCATTTTTTGTAGGTACATGACATAAAAACGGTTTAATTATTTATTAATGTGCTGCATTATAGTGGTGTCATGGCCGCAGCGCACAACAGTTTGTAGAAAGAGATGATATTCTAGAGGTAAAAACCTGCCATTCTACCTGTGATAGGAGTTGTGTTATTAATGTACATGGACACAACTGCCCCTAACACGCATTCATTCTTCTTCTTTTTAAAAATCTCTTACACGCTTACATTCACCCGTGAACAGACATACAGAATAAACCTCGCAAGCGTACAAACATTTGGCCTAAAAGTGGTGAGCACGCACACAGACAGATATTGTGGAATGTATGTTGGTCAGTCTGTGGTTGAAAACACTAAGTTACGGTCTCTGCTGCTTTAACAGTTCAATGGTTCACAATGATCCCAAAACCATAACACCTAGCTTCCCTTTTAGTACCTGAAACTTTAGGGAGGCAAGTAGGATGCCTCATGTTAAAAGGACAAATAACATTGAACATAAACTCAGTTATCAGGCAGGGCTCTGGCTAATGGCTGACTGGTTTTTGAGCCATATGATCGATAGTCCTTCCTCAGACTCTCTCTGGAAAACATGCTAACAACAGTCCAATGCACGGTTTCTTTTTAGTTGTCCATGTTGCCAAACTTTGTAGATTAAAACAGATAATTGTCCACTTTTCCAAAGCCTGGCCTTGGAGCCTCAGGTCCTTCTCCTTTAAGAAAAAAGGAAACTATTCCACTCCTGTTGCTTTATTTCAGTCTGTTAAATGGCCAGTCTGTGTGCTAGTCCAACATTCACCCGTGGACTAAGTTGGTGGCCGGCTTAGTTTGTATGCAGGCAGGCAGGCATTGGAAAGACATGTCTCGTATTAAATTGGTCCACCGTTGATATGTTCTTCATCAGACTGTTCAAGATGACAGTAAAGGAGGTACACAGACACCGAATCACATTCTCACAGCCACCGGACTGGAGGAAGACCCAGGTGTCTCCCACAGGTTGAGCCAGATGCTCGCCGTGGGCGTGTCCTGGACACAGTCCTCAGCTGCCTGCCGGAAGCAGCCACACAAGTGTGATACGGCTGGTATGGTGAGAGGAGCTCCACGGGCCCAGAGGAGGACGGAGCCAGACAGGAGGACAGACGATAGGAGCAGACGGGGACGTGGAGCAAACGATAATCGGAAGAGGTCAGGAGAAATTTGGGGACAGGAGTGGAAGACTTTTTTTTTTTTGTTCCCCTCTTCTCTGATGTGTAAACGGTGGAGGAATACAGGAGTAGACAGGACAGAGAGACAGAAAGACAGACAGACATCTTATCCACCACCAGACCTGAAAGAGAAGTGAAACAGCACAAAGTTAACAGAACGGAAAAAAAATACTGACTGTTGCATAGGCAAGGGAATATGAAGATGCTTGAGAAATGGAAGAAGCTATTTTGCTGAAAGGGAGTATTATAATACTGAGGACAGTAGATGGATGGAGAGTTGATGGTTTTTTCTAAGCAGAAAATGAAATGAGATGAAGAATTTGAGCAGAGGGAGCAGTGAGATGCACTTTGAGCATGATGCGCTGTGGGAATGATGAGTCAAGGGATGAACTTTAGATGGAGGCTGAAGAATTAGGAAGCCATGCTGAGGGAATTTGTAATGGGATGACAGGATATCACATGGTCGCGGTCCTGCAAGGTTATACCTTCCTCTCCGAATGTTCCTGCATCCCATGAGCACCCACGAAGAGAAAAGACCACAACAAAATATTAATGACATGAGGAAATAGGACAAATAATGACAAGCTAAACTATTTCAAGAAGCATGTTATGAAGCTCATCATCTTGCATTAGAATTGCATCAAATTAAAAGAACGAATACGCAATAAGAAATGATAAAGAACAAGATCATTCAGCAACAGTTAGAATCGTTAAAACGTGGCATAAACAGGCTTTAATGTGAAATGTGGACATAAAATCTTGTGTTTTTACTCAGTTAAAATTTAACCACAGATCAGATTTTAGGACAAAAACAAAAATCACCTAATGACTCAGTCAGTCATCTAAGCCATTATTAATCCACCAGTTCTCTGGATAATTGTTCTCAACCACATGCAGCAGGTCTACAGTAGTCATAGCACTGAACCTCTCAGCCCCATCGGGTCTGACAAGGCTCTACACCAGAAACCTCTACACCCACCCTCTAAGCCAGAGGTCTGTCAGGGAGAGAACACTTCTTACAGCTCATGCAGACATGCACAGACACTTACCTCGGGCCCTAAAAGGACTGACTACATGCTGATATGCTACACGCTATAAGGAACTACATTTTTGCTTTTCAATTCACAACTTTTCATCAACCACAATAATCTTATGAATCCAACTGTGAGTAAAGTAGGCGCAGTCCTTTTAGGCCAGAGCATAAGGAGTGAACAATAGCCAGCATGCACAGGTGGAACAGTACAGAAGAAGTACAGCAGCGAGGGCATTTGGGGTCAGGACGCTGCCTGTAACACGATAACGCAGGCTAGAAGAGCACCAGAGGTAAAACTTTTAAAAAGCATTACACTTTTCCACAAATGGCTACTAACTCAAGTGGACTTGAGAAAAGTGCTGCAGCGGTTCCTGGCAGATCAACACCTCAGTCCTGTCATTAGAATAAAAAGGGACGGAAAGGTGCAGGATGGAGCTCAAGGTTTGACTAATGATTCAATCAAAGAAAACAACCGGCGTGGTGTTTTGTACAGATTTTGACGCCAAAAGCAGTTCAAAGCATTTGCGCGGTTAAGCTCAGAATTGACATCCCATTTCCCCTTCCCCCGGTTGGATGACGTGTTGCAAACTAGTATTTCAGAGAGGTGAGAGTGGGAGGAGCAGACAGGTACACAAAGGCATGCCAGAACTCTTACTTAAATCCCCATCCTGTTCCCCCTAGGACTATAGCTGCCAGGAGAATAGCACCTGCGATGGACCCTATTATGATATTGGTGCCACTGGGACCTGCGCAGAGGAAGGAGGAGGGAGGAAGGGTGCGGAGGAGGAAGAGGAGGAGGGGCAGAAACAAAACAACACCACTAAAAAACACACATCAGAGGACAGCATCGACACTGTACATCAACAACAACAACTAGAGAGAGACGAGGGCAGATGGTAAGATACCTGCAGACAGAGAAATAGAGATGAAGCGAAGGAGGACGATACCAGCACGTGGGGTGGAGGTGGGGGGGGGGGGTGAGCGAGGGGGGTCAGGGAGACAACAGTGACAAAAAAAAAGAAAGGAGAGAGAGTTGTATTACTTTGTTCTCATTCCCCCTCTCCTGCTCTTTCAGCTGGACACCCTCTTGCTCAGGGTGGCCTTTTTTTGGCCCTATGAGTGCAGCAGCTCAATTGCTCTGTGTCATTGGCAGACTGCAAGAAAGTAAGGAAGACACTTGAAGATGGCAGTGACTGCAATATATGCAGTACTACCTTACACATACACACACGTACACACACATACTGCACATATGCTCTCATGAGTAAACGTGTCTCAACACACACCCTCACTCTTCTGATATTGAAATCAAGACTCAGCAGGAAGTTAAACACTGCGTGTACTTAATATCTCACAAAAACCAGGTGAACTACTCTGTGTGTTTTGAGGACAAGATCCTGTGCTCCACGTCAGTACATAGAGATGATGATGGGTAGAGCGTATGAGGGGAATATGAGAGGCAGACAGAAAGAGAGACATGAGCAGGTTGAAAGGCGCTGTGGACCTTTCTTCTCTGGGCCAGTCGGGACTGTTGGCTCAGGGATGGGATCAAAGACACTGCAGTCCTTCCCCGTGTAGTCCCGGTCACAGATACACTTCACCTCGTTACTGCACGTCTACAAGAGAGAGAGAGAGAGAGAGAGAGAGAGAGAGAGAGAGAGAGAGAGAGAGAGAGAGAGAGAGAGAGAGAGAGAGAGAGAGAGAGAGAGAGAGAGAGAGAGAGAGAGAGAGGTGAAAATCAAGTGCAATAGCTGCTAACAGAAACAGAAAAACAAGCAAGATGTTAAAACCACTATGTAGCCAGTAAGCATGGGGCTGGTGATATACACGTCAAAATACATCAATGAATTAATCCTTGTTAAAGATGGGCTGGATTTCAATTGAATTGTAATTTTAGTGACATGTAGCCATTGTTTCAACAACCTTTCAGGGACAGTATTTTAACATATAGTCATTTGGATGCTGCTGAAGCAACTTTTGCAACTTTGATGATTTTGGATCTAAATATGATCATTTTACAGATAAAAATGAAGAGGAAATCTTTCAAACAAAACAATGGTTATTTATCATCTATATCTAAATGTGAAACCGATACATACATGTTACAGTACTATATTACTATTACTATTACTATTGAATGGAGGGTTGTACACATAATGTACCCTTTTTGTTGACACTGTCATAAACGTGTTCATATATTTGCATTATAGAAAAAATATTAGAAACACCACCTTTAACTATGACCTCAGTAATAAAAGCATAATTACATTTTTCTGACAATGTCACCAAGAACATTACGAGCTTCATAAAGAGAGATATTACAGCAAGGTTCGCATTAGTTTAGATTATTGGCTACTGAGTGCATGTGACCTATATGTCTGTAGAACGTGAAGTTGTGAGTTCAGGAAATCTTTACCCCGTGGTCAGAACAAATGCGCCCATAGTTAGATCCTGAACAGGTGCTGAGATTGAACGCCGCCACAGGGAGGCAGCGTCGCTCCAAACACATCATGTTGGGCCCACAAGGAGTGCCCTCCTCCACATAGCCCAGGTCTGAACCGTCCTCCAGCAGAGCATGGCCGCCTCTGATTGAAGCGTCCAAACATGTCACACAGGTGGGAAAGGAGGCGTACAATTAGACATTTAAGGACGTGGTATTCTAATTGTTAAACTCTGTTATTTTGTGGCAGATCACATAGACGTGACCCACTTACCTGCAGTCCAGGTATTTGTTCTGGTGGTAGAGGGTGAAGCTGGTCACCTCACCCTGCAGGTCTCCAAACTTTGGTTTCATCGTCACATTGGCACAGAACAGGAAGCCACATAAGACATCCCTATCAGGAAAAAAATTGAATGGCAGAGAACAAACTCTGGCTGTGTTCACAATACCATTTGGCGATCTAGTTATCACAAAACTATTATTTATATATATATTATTATTACAAGTATTTCAGGATTTTATGCAACAAAAGCTGTTTATAAGGACATAGCTTCCGCATTCAGAATGCAACAGTAGGGCCCCGCCTATTTGTTTTTTATATTTTCTTTAAAAAATTGAAATTCTATGGCCCAGAAGTGTGAGCTATATGCGTTGACTAAAAAGACATACAGCACACAATAATAGAAACAAATATTGGTGTTCTTTGTCTTTTCATGACATTTGTTGAAATCGTAAAATAAAGCTAGGCTTCTCTTTTTAATTAAGTAAAGATTCAAACTTGAGCAGATCAATATGTGCAGAAAAAGCAGAATGTAGTGAAGACACTGTTATCCTTCAATATATATCAGTAAGAGGTGTGACTCACGGCTTGTTGCACTGCAGCCATCCTTGGCCTTCAGGACCCGGACCACAGTTGCCTTTCTCTGTCCCCTCAGCGTTCAGCTTCTCATAACAAAACCGGTCTGCTGAATCTGGGAGGGCAAACAAACATACTAATCAGACTGTTGTAGGCAGAATGAGACTACAAAGCCATATATACACAACACACCCTTTCCAGGTGCAAGCGGCATGTGTTCTATACTCACTATAACCCCAGAGTCCCCTACACTGTCCGTCACGAGTCCTGCATCGTCCACCGTAACAGCGGCCCTGAAGAAATGAGACAACACTAATTAAGCATCTGTAAGCGTGAACGGCAGACCAGAAAACATGCCACAAACGAGCCCTTACCTGATTAGTATCACACATGTAGCCATCTAGATTGTGCACGTTATGAGGACACTGCAAAAGAATTAGGGTACTTAATGTTCTGGACGCCCTGCTTGATCTTGCTGGGTTTTTTTCCCCAGTGTTACATTACAGTCAACTCTACCTGGCTGGAGTCTCCGGTGCAGCTCTCTGGGATATCACAGTCGTTCACAGCCTCTCGACATACCACGCCTCTCCGCTCGTACTAGGTCACAGCATCAAAAAGGCAGGGAAATGCTGGATAAGTCATATACAGTAATTTATCATTCAAGATGTAGAGATAAGTAACACTTAGTAGACTTTTTTTTTTTTGCATTTTGGGGAAAAGTACTGTTTACATTGGGCACACAACAGGAATCCCTGGACACTAATATAAAGGTTGTAGGGGTTGAATATTAAGCCACGCCTTACGACTAGAACAAATGTCTTATTCCTGCTATCCCGATGAGCAAAACACATACAGAAAAGGCTATTACTATATCAAGTTATTTCTTTGGTGGACTCACCTTGCAGCTACTGCAGCAGAGTCCGTTACTGCACATGGCATCGTGGGTAAGTGTGCACTTTTTACAGCAGGCTCCTCCACTACGGGCGCACTCCTGCAGCCATAGACATAAAAACAAACCTTCAGCTCCGCTCCACAAAAAACAGCTTCGGAACCTGCTTTCATGCATAATGTCCCAACTGGGTACTCACCACTTGGGATCCACAATCACACTCTTCCCCTGGCTCCACAAAGCCATTCCCACACTCTGGAGGGTCCAACAGCTGAGAGAGACAGAGATGGACATATGAGCATATATATATATATATATATATATATATATATATATATATATATATATATATATATATATGTGTGTTAATCACATCCTACATCCCCACATGGCCCTCACCTTGTTTGGCTTGTTGAAGAGGCAGCTCCCACCCCCTTGGAGCAAGAACTGGATGTACTCATCAACACTGCAGCGAGAAAACTTTCTGGGCAGATAGTATCTGTATCCACAAACACAAACACACAGCACAATGCTTTTCTGCCAGTAAGGAATGCCAGATCCACTGTGGGTGTCTGAGCCATCACTTTGCAATCAGACAGAAATGTTACCATCTGTAGTAGGATATTAATCAAATTAATAATTGTATTGGTATTGTTCCATTTGGTATGGAGAGACAAATCCAAATAGTTTAAATAAGGTTTGTAATTCTTACAAAGGTAAT
This sequence comes from Pholis gunnellus, assembly GCF_910591455.1. Taxonomy (NCBI): domain Eukaryota; kingdom Metazoa; phylum Chordata; class Actinopteri; order Perciformes; family Pholidae; genus Pholis; species Pholis gunnellus. The sequence goes on from NC_136544.1 coordinate 8,302,918, forward strand.
TGGCACATTTATGTCTGATGTTTCAACATTTCTTTTTAACCCGTCAGATACAAGCTGTGATTTATCACAAGCTTGGCTCGTTGAAGACTGAAGGGAAAGCATCCCTCTGTTACAGCTGTTAAATTGTCTAACTGACAGAAATGAACAGAAAAAGAAAGCAGAGGGAGTGAGTGCAACAAAACGTGTCGACAGACAGAGAAAAGATTAATTTTACAGGTGCGTTGTGTTTTGTTGTCACTTGTTGTGCACTCATGTGGATCTTTACCCCGTGTCTTCCATGATGCACCCGAGCCAGGCGTCTGGGCACCTGCAGTCTCCTGTGAAGAAGACCAGGAGGAAGAAGAGCACAGATGAGAGGAGGAAACTTAAATAAATCAATGTGAAAGAAAACAATGTGATTATCATCATTTACAACCTACAACCAACCAAAACTCTTGACACTTCATATGCTGCAGCAAAAAAGATTGATGATCAACAAAGAAGACTCTTTATTGTTGATCATAAATCTTTTTCCCTAGAACTGATACCTAGTGACAGAGGTAAGGACAGCCTATAGTGTGTGCACTGAGCTCTTGTCCTGGCATTGAATAATGGACCTGATGGATCTTCAACATTAATCACAGAGCCCATTGTTCAGTGGCGGCAATGCTCCAACCACCGACCCCTCCTTCTTGGACTCAGGTGACTAATCACCTAATGGAGAAGTCTAATTACAGAAGAGAACAGGACAGGGACACCAACACCCAACGCTCCCTCTAACACCCCCTCTCACTACCGTCCCTCCCTGCCTCAATCCTTCCCACACTGATCTCGCTCTCTTGCTTTGATCATTTATTCAGTTCAACCCCCGGCTTTGCAGGTCCTATCTTCCCTCCTGCATTATCTGGCTTTCCTGTCATCTGTTACCTGCAGAGTTGCGGACGTTGTTCCACCTCATGCCGATATTCTGGCCCAGACTCTGGCACAAAGTGATGGCCATTGCGCCTACATTCCCATACTGCAACAAATTCACATAGAATTGACAGAGGAGGGTTTTATTGTGAGATGGGGACAAATCAATGTTTTACCGGGGCGATATGTGCTGGACTATTTCTAGGCTCGGACCAGTAAGGTGGTTGGTAGGCAGATTTTGTTTACCTTTGGAGAGAGCCGGGCTCACTGTTACTGTTTCCAGTCTTTATGCTGAACTAAGTGTCTGCTGGCTCAAGCTAGTTATTTATTATACAATCATGAGAGAGATACAGATGAAAAAAAAAGAAAGTGAATCAGCATTTCTCCCGAAATGTCAAACTATTTCTATAATTTGTCGTTTATCTAATAATTCTGTTGCAACACAACTTGAAACCTAAATTAGAAGTGTCCATGTTGCTCCAGATTTGTAAAGAACTATTTTGCTTCTGATCCCAAATGTAAGTTTTAAGTTGAGGTGCTTCATTATAGAGACAACCTTTTTAGATTTTCCTCACCTCGTTGATGCCTCCTCCCCTCGTTAGAGAGCACACTCCTCCTGTGTAGGCCGTCCCACTGCGGCTGCTGTGAAATGTACGCCCTCTGAGGTGCAAAGGAAAGATACCACAATAAAAAAATAAAATAAAAAAAACTCAACAAGCAACCGAACATCAAATATTATCCTCATTTATCAAGATATTAGATTCCTCTTACGAGAAAAGATGGACAACGTCGCTCTGATCTTTGACGTTGTCCTTCCTGTACTTCATGAAGTTCTGCAGCGTTATCAATGGATCTTCTACGACTGGCATCATATTTTTAGAGGACCAGGTCTCCATAGCAACCAGCACGATCCTCGTGTTCAACTGTTCCTTGTAGATCTGGGGACCAAAAAACGACCGTCATGTGGCATGACACATGTGCTGTGAACACTGTGTGCAATCTGGGATAAAACATTTTCAAATGTAGAAATAAGCACACACGTCTTGACAGGTGGCAGTGTGTGTGTGTGTGTGTGTGTGTGTGCAGAGTTAAGGAATAGGAGGATTGTAATCCTTCAAACAAAGCTCTTACCGCGTCTGCCATGTTGACCACTGCTTTGGCAAAGTTCTTGGTTTGGCTGTTGGAGCGACGCAGCTGTACAAACTGTGGAGACACAGAGATACACAGATGGTGTAAGAGATGGATCACATTCACTCTCTCACACATAAATACACGCACGGAATACATTTAAAGGAATGTCACTGATTTTATTTTTTATTTATCTTCAGCTATATTTTAGTATTTTAGTTTCCACTGACACATCAGCATCTCTACATGTATACCTCTGAGGACAGTTGTAACAGTATGCTCTGATATTAGCGGATGCCACATAATTAGCAGTGAAGAGTACTTTTAACTCACCATTTCATTGTCGTTGACCACCATCAACTCAATATATTTGGTCTCAGTCTGGACAGAGGGTTTGCGAACATATCTCTTGGATCGCCTCAGCCCCCCAGACCCCTGCTGCTCCCTCATTTGGTCCGGTCTGTCGTCATCACCATCACCTCCTCTGCTATCCCACTCATCGTCCTCTGTACAGTCTGGACACACAGAGAAGCAGAGCTGCAGGCACTTAGAGCAGTATTACCATTTCCTTGTGCTGTAAAAAGGTGCAGAGCAAACATTCCTATCTCAATTTCAGTGAAAACGTTACAGTTCCCATTACAAAAAGCTGTAACTGTAATCATCACAATCATGGTTTTTGAACATACTCCAATAATTGTGTTGGAGGTTTATTGGACAGTAACATAAGCAGTACATAAGCAGCAAAATGTATTGCAACAGTGGACAGTGGGTTTTATCTAATTTATCTAATTGAAGGAAAGGCAATTATATGAATATATTGAAATATCATAAAGATAAGAAAAGACTTAAAGGTTGTACTATTCCGATGTGATATGAGTGTCAGTAGTTTATGCTTTAAATGCAATCGTGTACCTGGGCAGTGGGGGGAAAGTCTGATATCAGGCATTCTGCGGATTACGTGAGCGCCACCATCCTATAAACAGAATACACCCAGATCACATTAGACAAATAAGGAAAATCGGCATTCAGACTCACAATAACTTGGGAATGATCTACTATCAACTACTATCCTCTGACTATTTACCTGTTTGCTCCCATTGTGAACAGGCTCAATCCCGTAAGAGAAGAAGCCGTCAGAGAACATGCCGCTATGGACCAACAACAAGAGAAAGACACTGAGATGCAGAGCAGAAAGAGACAGAAAGCTTAAAAATCAAACAAAATAACGTAATTATGTGAGCAGAAAAATATAGCAGGACAACAAAATGTGCATTTATAAATAAAGGTTTACTGTCAGGCTCACCACAGGCCGTGGCAGGTGGAGAGAGCTGCCCAGGACTCTGGTAAACCTCTTAACCGTCCCTGGTAGTAGCAGTGCTCCCCTCCCTGTGGACACAATGCACCCCTGTTTCATGAAACAATCTCTACTGACACATTTCAGGCTTTGCATGCTGTCTTTTTAGCCTTCATATCAGAATAGCACCGCTCTCAGGGGAAACCTCTCACAACCTCTCCCCCTTTCCACATTATCGCTTTTATGGCACAGCTTGTGACCTACTTGTGTCCTGCGCTCTACTCCACTCTATTCTGCTTCACTGACAATGGAGGTGAAGGTAAATCGATGACAAGCATCTCTTCAATAAATTAAAACTCATGTTCTGAGAATGTAACATGACGTGACTGTGGAGTAGGAGGGCTGCATCTGCATCATCTGCTCCTTCCTGTCCTCGTAACAACCACGACAGAGCCCTGGCTTTTGTCTCCAGCTAACACTCCCTCAAAAGAGGGCGCTCTGCTTCACGAGAAGGTCACAGCGGCGAAGATGAACCACCAGGAAAGGTGAGAAAAGTGAGAGACACTGTCTCACCCGGATCAAATTGAGTTCAGCAGGGTGTCTCAACCTTGCCACAACACCTTGGTGCTTAATAAAATGGAGGAAAAAAAAACCACATGCTGACGACAGAGACGAGTCTGGTGACGCGCTGCCCTGAACGCATCACACCTGCCATGTCCAGCAGCAGCATCAGAGGCATTACGTGAGGCCTCCGTCCAGCTGAGTGACAATCTGCTCTGACTACAGGTCTCCATCCCCGACCCTTGCAAGCCACCTCTCCCTCCCGCCGCTCTGGGAACAAACCCAGATTGTCGATAATCACACATACACCCCCAAAATAACTCCTCCCTACTCCAAAGCTCGTCTTGCCTTTGTATCAACTGACATTTTACTCCTCATTTTCCCTCCTCCTCCTCCTCCTCTTCTTTTGCTCGCCCTTTCCTCCCTCTCGCTCTTCTTTCATCCTCTGCGCTGCCAAGAAGTTAATGACACTGCTGAGCAAACCGGTTGCTATAGAGACAGGCTTGTGATTGGTCAGGAGGACTGAGGGAGAGTTTGGAATGATTGTGGGTGGGGGCATGGAGTGCTTGGTTTGGTGGGTGGGTGACTGCTGGGGGGGGGGGATAAGCAGCGAGTGGCACATTTAGACAGAAAAAAAGAAGCATTAGCCATCCCTCCTGGCTTGCCAAATGCAGTGACATTCCTCTGGTTTGTCCTGACAAGAACACATCACATTAGATGTCAAGGCTTTCATCCATTTTCCTGTTCTCTATCTCTATTCTTTGAGCTTGTGGCTTTACATCACAGGCACCCACTGACTTTCTTCTTGACTGTCTGAGAAAGGCCACAGCTGAGAGGCATGCATGCACACCGCTGATAGGAAGAACCCAAGTATGTAGAGCACAGCAATAAACAGTTAGTTGGCAGCCTACTTTTGAAGCAGAGATCACACAATGCACTTTCTATAAATAGAGAAAAACGGGAGGATGAGATCAAACTGTAAAAACCTCCATAAAACATCACAATCACATAAAAAGATCAGCCTTAAAAGGTAAAAACAAGAAATGAGGCTTAAATGAAAAGGCTCTGCGTTAGATGACCTTAAAATATAAATGAGACATAGCGACTTTGTTATATAAAGAGCTCTAGAGAGGCATTGCATCTGACAAACAAAACTTTAAATGCATTCTAAGATTTACTGGCAACAGCACCAGTGTAAAAGTCTCAGTTTCCGCAGCCAAAGAACTGAACGCTGCACTGCCGCTCTGGTCATCTCATTATTATGCTGCCTTCTCTGTGCCAAAAGACAAGTTCACTCACTAAAATCCTGTCCCTTCACATCCCCGCCCCACGCAACCTGTCTTACCACAGACTGTGAGGGTCTGCCGTTGTGGTTAAAGTGCCGTTCCACATATTCTGAAGACAGGAGGTGGCTGCAAAGAGAAGAGAGATGCCATGAACATCTCCAACAGCATTATCTCCAAGTATTCAAAATTGGTGTCATCAGGGTTATTTTCCGCCTGTTGTTCTCACCTAAACTCAACATTTTATTAGCATGCGGTGTTCATAAAAATCAGTGGAACCTCACAAACATGCAGCAGTGTGTGTCTGTGGGTTTTCCACATTGGTATTCCCCATCTTGTCATGTAACATAATAGAGGCGCTAAGTGCATTTGCTTAAGTGCTGGCAAATGCTAATGAGAACAGCTGCAGTGAATTAAGAGCACCTACTGATATACTGTATTGAAGTGTGTACAAAAAGGCAGAGCTGATGATTTTGGGACAGTAATACTAACTGGTTTAGCTCCAGGTCCAGAGTGAAGGTGTGTCCAAAGGCTTCCACTTGGAAACAGCTCTGGGCCAAGTGGACGGCCTGAAAAAAGAAAAACAAACCCACAGAGACTTATTTCATTGTTGATAAATCAAAGTGTAACAAAACGTTTGTGGTTAAGAGCGTCACTCAGTTAAAGCCAAAGAGTGATTGTGAAAAGGTTCTATGAATAATTCAACAGAATCAATAGTGTGTACGCTCTAAAAGCAACTCGGCAGCTGAGATATTATGATTGATAAAGTCTCCATTGATCGACAGTGAATGCCAGCATTCAGGCAGGCACGACTGCAGAGAGCTATGGCTGTTTACCAGCTGAGCTGGAATTTCGTGATTGAGATGGATGGAGCGGGAGGAGGCAGAAGAGGAGGAAGAGAAAACTTTGCTGGTATATGGTCTATATTCAGCCATGCTGTGCCAATGACCCTAATGGACAGCCGCCAATGCTGAGGAGGTGAGGAGACAGCAGGGCCATGAGTGAGAGAGGGATTTATTGCAGTCTAAACAGTGCGCCTCTTCAGCAGCCATGACTGTGCCAGCATGGCTTTGATCTCAGTCTGGAGGAACCAGGCCGCAGTGAATCACAGGGCTTTTACAATAAAATGCATCACTACCCGGGAATTATTCTCCCCAGTGAGTATGGACAACAGATTTCTTACTACTGTCTTGGAGAGGCTGAAGCATGGTGTCATCAGGGCTTCGGTCTCTGTGCAGTAATGTCGTCCCACGGTTTATATTGGTCGCGGTTGTGTTTTGATCATTGTGTGATACTGCTCTTGGTGGTTGACAAACTGTTTTCACCAGAAGTTCCATTTAGCAGCCGCTCTGGATCTTTCGATTGTATCGCGATATCTTCCTCAGCGGAAGGAGTTTGCACAGTTGCAATGAAATTGCTCAAAGTTACATTTTTGTCCACATTGGTTCAAAAGGTGAGATTGAAATTTAATTATTGACAAAACAATGTCACGACCAGGTTCTATTAGCAGCTCTGGAGCTTTTGATCCTACCACATCATCCATCCATCTTCCTACAGACCTTTTTGAGATATTAAAATGCAGATGACTCATTATTTTATATCAAATCAATATTCACTTTAACATAATCATAGTAATGCCAAAAGATGTGGCTGACTTTTTTGTTTTTAACAACAAACTGCTACATTTACGTGGGAATTGGTCTCACAGAAAGTGCTTTCCTTCAGGAAATTAACCTTAAAATCACTACATTACATGAACAATAGAGGCCATTAACCAGTACAAATCTATTTCAGATCCACCTACCACACAATAATGTAAATATCCTGGTACAGGATATGAACCTCAGCCTGAAATCTTAAAATAATGTTAATCCAATCTGTGCTAACAGAAAATGTAGTCTTGATGCAAAAACATTGAAAAACATGAACACTAATTTGTCTTTCAGTGTCAACTGAACACAAAAAAAGATAATAGATAAAAATGAACTAGAGCGGCAAGAATGCTGTCTCATCACTTTTCAACGCAGCATGATGACAGAACAGAGGGAACAAGTTAAACTCATCCCCTGCTGCTTCTAAATGTATCATGTCCCTCATTCTAAGTATCTTAAATACCTCAAAAACAACAACAGCAGATCTAGTAGAGCAGCGGAAACAGGGACGTCTGAAACCTTGTCTGCTTGAACAGTGCCATCATTTGTATCTTCTGAATGTATATTGTGGTAGCTGTTGTTGCTTTTTAATTCATGTAAGCTAAGACAGCTTCTCCTCAAGGGGCAACACCATTCATCTTAACTATAGCCTTCAAACATGTGACTCTGCGTGTGTGTGTGTGTGTGTGTGTGTGTGTGTGTGTGTGTGTGTGTGTGTGTAAGGAGCCTAATGTACTCTCTCATAACAGTTATATGAACTATATCAACTATATCATATCAGCATGATAGAGAGAGATGCGAGGAGTGATCAAACCACGTGGACCAATGCAGCACCTCTCACACAGGCCTGCTTCATAATGAATGGGGACATACTTCAACACACCGCTGAATAATGAAGAAGCCGGGGGGGGGGGGGCTCAGCGCAGCAGCCGGGTGGTCGGACATTATGACTGAATATTTCAGGACAGGCTAAGCTTTGTCATGTGGAATGAGGGCCACTACAAAACAAACATGCAGGCAAACATTTAAACAGCTCTCCGATAAACGGTGCATTCGCTACAATGCTTGCACAGTACACAGAGCAGGTCAGAAGGTTTTAGTTTCAGATTTTAGGCAGGAAAAATGGCTGAAAAACAACAACTTGTCTGTCTTGGACATTAATTCTCAGTGGACATTGGAAAGGATTTCTTCACTAACTGGGTCAAAATAACGAGGAGCGGAGACTGCTGCAAGACACCACTCTTTACTCTTTACCCTGTGTAGCAGAGGCTGCCTGAGCAACAGAGACATGAATGCTACACTGTTACAGACACTGGAAAAAAATCAGGTTTCCATCAGCAGCACAACAGCCTGTGTTACTGTCACCCCCATATATCTCCACACAGACTTGCTACAATGCCACCAATAGTGAATCTCTTCAGTAAGGATGCATGCTGAGCACTAGATTTCTACATACTGATCTGCACATTAAGCTGCAAGCACCCTTTTCGTATGATTTTGCGCCAGAAAAAAAAGTTCTACCTGTGTATGTGAGGTAACAATGAATAAATATTCTCATACATTGCCCAACTGGGATACTTTCTTTTTAATTAAATTGCAATGAAATTGATCTATTCCTCATTTTGCCGGGAGATTCATGAAAGCTATTTAAGGACTCCTGGGTGTACTTGCCGATCAAATTAAGACCACTGGGCTGAGAATCAGAGAATCAAATGATTCATTGTGAAATAAACAGCATTGGGAATATTACATATATAAAGCATTGGGGTTACTATTAGTTACAACTTACCAAGGTGTTCCCGGTGCTGTTCTTCACCCTGGTATCCAAGTGGTCATGAGCCATTTCTTCCTCCGACTCAATCTGCTGCACCAGCCGCTTTGGATAGGTGACCTTGGGGGCAGTGTCCCCGCTGTCCGGCTGCCCTGTCGGGGTAAACCAGTCCCAGATGCCTCCATCCGGTGCCGGGCTACTGTCCACACCTGCAGGTACAACAGAGACACTCTCACCACAGGCTCATGAGTGTGCAGAGGGCTTGGCAAGGCAGGGACACACCTGAGCCTGTCCAAATTGGACCTGGTAGTTGTGTAGTAAACAAAGTGTTTATTTAATAAGTCACAATGTGTGACCATTCAGATCAGTGTTTTTTTTTCTGTACGCTAATAGTTTGTTGACCTAATTTATCACACTGAGCAGTTAATAACGTTTTATCAGTCACTGCTCTATTAGAAGAAATTTGGTGGACAAAAGGTTTTAATTAAAAATAATTGATGATGTAATTTGTCATAGTTTATAAGCTCTATAGTAGCCCGACGCCCATTTATATACAGCTATACACAAGACCATGTAGCTTCAAATCTCAGCAATCATCATGTGAAACGCGTTTCCTTTGTGATTGACAAGTTATATTATTGTGCTTTTCGATGTGTATTGGATTAAACAAAATAGTTATGGGCACGTTTCATATAAGCGATGGGGCCGCGATGCAAATGTGTTGATGTAGCAAATCTACCGTGCTTTCAGGCCAGCGGACTGGTTGTCACCGAGCTCCCGCTACAATAAAATCACAGCCTACACCGGGGACAGAAAAGTGCTGGTGCAAGGGGAAAAAATGTGGATGCAAAGGAAACGAAAAGGGTGCTCCCGCTCTTTATCCAAACCCCCCTCTCTCTCTCTCTCTTCTCTCTCTCTCTCTTACCTGAGACCGCACGCCTCTCCCCCACTGCAGCAAAGACCATGAAGCACCACACCGCCAGCATGATCTTCACATATTCTCCTGGATTACAACATCGAGAGCCGCAAAATGTCACAAACCCGGCCGACCGAGGGAAAGAAAAAGACCAAAAAAAACGCACAGCAGAGATGATGGCGAGGAGCGAAAGTGAATCTGCTAAACATCTGATGATGCGCGTTCTCTCTCTCTCTCTCTCTCTCTCTCTCTCTCTCTCTCTCTCTCTCTCACCCCTCTTCTCTCTCCCTTCTCTCTCTCGCTCTCTCTCTCAGTTCCGGCAAACGCCGCTGTTGAAAATGTGGATTAGCATGTCAAAATGATGAAAAATGAATCACAACCCAGGCCCACGGCGGAGATGATCACTGCAGGCCAATATATCGATCAGTGAGGGAATAGTGAGGAGCGTGCGCATCTCGGATGCAAAGCTCCGCAAGGCTGCGCGGGTGCATTTGTGTGAATGGTTGAGGTTATACGTGTAGGCTATAGCCTATATATGAATCTGCAGTACGTGGAAACGAAGGGATGGGAAAGCGAAGAGAAATACATTGGGTCTGCGGGGAGGACACGTGGGACCGTGGTACCCTCCCTCATCCCGAGCAGCCTCCTCCTCTCGTTGCCAGGGAGAGGATGCGACAGCCCGGCTCTTGCCGAGGCGCGCGGCCGAACAGAAGCCATAAAAGGGAGGGAACGACAATTCATTAATTTTCTAAATGTAGCCGACGGGTATGAATGGCACGATATTTCGGAATACATGAAGAAGATATGCAGGATGAATGTGTGTCCCGAACGAGGAGAGACATCACAGCAGTAACTTACTTGCTACACCAGAGGCCCTAACGTCATGTAGTCTTGTGTTTCATGTTGACTGTTATTGTGCCGTTACACGTGGACAAGTCCCTGTCATTCTCTGCTGTGAAATAACAACAAGTTCTATACATTAGTGGGATGATATAAAAGCTGGGGATGCTTAGACTATAGGTGTCACAAGTTCACCTTAATAGTTCATATTTTGTTCACAAACAGATCCAGCTGCCCCTGCAATCCCCTCAGCTGAGCATCCCCGCCCATGTCCACATGCCCATCAGCCACTTATTCTTATCAGCCCAGATTCCACCATGGGTCAGATAAGAGTAGCTATCCCGCAGTTTTCTGCCTTTTCAATTTTGCCTGCCTGATTTGAAGGATTTACCTATCTCCCTCTTGGTTTTGGCTGCCTGGTTTTGTGACCCCTGCTTGTTTTTTTCCGACTTGATTAAAGGATTTTGGAAACACAATTACTGCCTCTGAATTTGCCCTTTGATTCTGAAATACATTAATATTAAATCATATTTGCATTTCTTGAAGAATGGTAGATTTTGATTTTGGCTTTTCAGTTATGGCAACAGACAATTACGTTTAGCTTATCTGGAACCTTTAAGGATATAGATGCAGAAAACCTGACATGTCACTATACTTCAATTAAATGAAAAACATTGGTATAATATAATGTTTAAAAAATGGTAAATACTCAAAACATGCATCAATATAAACATATTACTGTGCTGGCAACACATTTAGTAATACAGAAGTGATTTAAGTCGTAGCCTACTGTCTGATGTATGAATTTAACCAGCGTATCAATTGGCTTCTTATTAGGAACCATAACCACAGATCAATCAATTAGAACTGGAGACCTGCCATGTATCAATATGTGTTGCGGTCTCAGTCCATGTGACCTGCAGGGTTTGTTTCCTGATGCAGTTCAAGCCTTCCAGCAGCCATCCTGCAACACTAATGGAGGCATATTGTACACTGACAGCCCCTTCTGAATATTTCATCATACCCCCCTTTGAGAGTAACAGGGATCAAGAGATAGTAGGGAAAAGATGGAGGGCAGAGCAGCAGGAGGAGTGCAGCATCAAGGGCCAAATATATAGGTGCTGGTCCCTTCTCTGCTGAGAAAACGTATAGTTCTCAAAACAGACCTCATTCCAGTTCAGACTGGCCTTTTGGTAATCTAAACTCAACCATCAACACTGTGCCTTTTAGTGGTTTCCATATCACACAATGCTGATGCACTCAAGTAAGTATTCAGAAATCGTACCACTGAGAAAGAAAAACTGCAAAGAGAACTGCGAGGACTCAGAGTAGGCTGACTGTGCTTCACCTGTATGTCATATTTATTATGAGTGGTTCTGTAGGGAACTAAGGAATCCAAACAATGAGGACTGTATTACAATGTCTACTTTAATCAACAGCTACTGCCACACAGTCTTTTCAGATGTCTGTTCCTCAGAAAAAAACTTTGATATAACAGAGATTTGACATCAGTCTTTGACTTCACATGTCATGAGGGAAGCTTCAACTATTTCTCTACTAAATCCTAAATTTAAAGTTACATAGAGCCACTATGTTACAGGCTATATTTGCTGCAGAGTTATGAAACTATTGTGAGTTTACAGTCAACCTAAATGCCAGAGCCTTGTGAGATAAAGGCACACTGCCCTCTACTGAATAGCTGCATCAAAAAACACACCAGAAGATGTGTTATTTGCAACTGCATAAAGTCAGCCGGACTAATCTGAAGTCTGATTACTTTTGGGAATAGATTTTTAGTTGTATATTCTTCGGGTCGGGTATCATTTTATTAAGACTCAGAATATGGCTTGAAGTTATTTCAAGTTTTTCCAGTGGGAAGTGTTAGAACCAGTCCTTCTTTAAAAGAGTATTGCATTTGAGCTGCTGGAAGTCCTGCATATGTGGACTTATCATATGTATTGCTATCAATCTGTCTTTTAATGCATAAAGTGCTACATTTTCTCTCCTGTAACTACTTTACAGTGTACCTCGCACTAAAATGTGCTACGATTTAACACCGACAGGCAACAACTGTCTGGCTTTGAGTAGTTGGCACATTCGTTCACTTGCCGTGTTTTACACTAATGAGTTCGGAGCAATTAGGTTAATTTGTTTCAGCTGTGGGCTACTTCTGGGGGGTGGCACTAGTGTTGAATCAGTGAACGCTGCTGGACGTTGCCAATGAAGCAATTAAGTTCTTTCACGGGGCTATAAGACAGGCTGACAAAAGCGGCGGGCTTTACGTGACATATTTTCTTTGGAGACGTGTTCAGATATCGAGAAGAATGAACGGAGTGCTCAGCGGGAAACCTGACGGCGGTCCGCCGCTGCAGCTGTTGAACTGCGCCCACGCGGACTGTGGAGCGACTTTCACCAGACAGTGGAGACTGAAAGAGCACGAGACGGTGCACACCGGAGCGGTGAGGGAAATACCTAGACTGCTACATAAACCATTATGTTAACGATATCATACGTGCATATACTTGGCATAGGCCTTCTTGAAGTTGTAGGCTAACCGTTCACAAATGTCCACAGCGCCCGTGTCTCTGTACAATTGCTGGCTGCGATCGTCGTTTCACGCGAAAATCTCACCTGAGGCGCCACATGCTTAAGCACAGAGGGGTGAAGCAATTCCAGTAAGTCAAATTCGTGCGGTTGCACCCAACAACTAAAGCCTTCCACCTCATTTTAAACTTTGCTTTGTGCAGATGCAATTTTGAGAGCTGCACGGAGAATTTTTTCCACAATGGCAATCTGAAAAGACACGTGCGCTACGCCCACGGAGACAAAAACGAGTATTTCAAGGTTTGTCTAAATACACGTGTTTCCACTAGATGGCGCCAAAAGGCCAATATATAACAGCTTCCGCTGAAAGTCACTGCTCTTGATGTAAATAGTCAAGTTTTCAAGTCTTTTGTGTCATTTTAACCACTTGATTTTTTTTCTCTCCATAGTGTAACCAGACCAACTGCTCATTGACCTTCAAAAAACGCAGAGTGTTTAAACTGCACTTACAAGAGCATAACGTGCCTGCTAAGTCAAAGTATGTCTGTAGTAGCCTACACCACAACATCTCAGAAATAAGGGTGTATATTTAGCTGTGGTGTAAAACCCGACATGTTGCTGTGGGTTATTGAAATGCCTGAGACCATGAGCTGTTAAAGATTATGCACTTGCCATTTTAATTAATCAGATCTTTGATGCCTGGAGTGAAGGCTCTAGCAGAGATAAATGAGTGGTTACAGGCTGAGTGGGTGTGGTCCCAGTTGGCTTAGTTAAATGTATTTTTACCTCTCGTCTGTCCCCGGTGGGGGTACTCAGGTGTTCGAAGGATGGATGCGCTGCCACGTTCGACTCCCATATCGCCCGCAAAGCCCACGAGAAGAAGCATGCAGGTTGGTCTACTTCAATCTTAGGAGGGGTCCTTTGATATTTCACCCCTGTAAAATTCTTTAATTAAAAGGAGGTTCTGGTTACATTTGCGTGTAACCTTTTTGTGCATCTTAAGGACAAATTACATGTATGGTGTGTATGGTTCCTCCAAGGGCCCCAGAAGGTGACGAGCCTTTGATTTCCTGATACTCACTGGCCTTATCGTTTGTTTCCCTGCAGGTTACCGCTGCCCTCATGATGACTGCCAGGTGTTTGAACACACCTGGGGTAAACTTAGGAAGCACATGGCCCAACATCCAGGTAAATATGTTGTGGTCATATTACAGAAGTCCTGAGTGTTGTTTTGCATTTTGTTTTTCACAATTTTTAAATGTGTCGTAGCCACGTTCACATGCAAAGCATGTAAGAAGGTGTTTAAGAAAACGGATGCTCTGCGGAAGCACAAACGGATCCACGCTTCCCATAAGCCCGTGCTGGTTTGTCCCAGAGACGACTGCCAGGCCTACTTCTCCACAACCTTTAACCTGCAGCACCACATCCGCAAGGTGCACCTCGAGCTCCTCAAATACAGATGCTCCTTCCCCGACTGCCCACGCAAGTTTGCTATGCGGGTAAGTAACGCTTCTATTACTGGTCCTTGATAGATGTATCAGAATTGTTTCCTCCTTGCAGTCAAAGACTTGGAACTTAAATTCCTTTGAGTAATTTGCATCGTGCAGAACTGCCATTTTATTGAACAAAATGAATATTCCAATTCTGACCCGGCTGAGTCAAGAACATGTACAACTTCTGTCAATGGTTGTGAAGAACATGCCAAATCAATCTTAATTGTAATTGAGTGTTGACATTTTCATTTTGTGTTGAATGTAGTTTCAATAAGGGTATTACATTATGGCTTTGTTCTATTACACAGGAGAGTTTGACCAGACACCTGCTCCGCCATGACCCAAGCGCCGCCACCCGGAAGGTAAGTCTGATGCCATTATCCAACAGTACAGATGTGGACTGCAGATGTAGACTAAAGAACCACACACCAATGAGCTCTTAAGCTACCTGGCCAGGGGACTATTGATTTTGGATTTTTCTCTAAACCTGTTGAAATCTGACTCTCCTGTGCTTCTGGCCAACTAAAGCTTGAGCGAGTTGGCAGTTTACATGTTTTTTTCTGTCAAAGCATATACAATTTCTACTATTTAGGTTTTCAATTGATATGTTGTATCCAACTGCTCATTGTTCCAAAAATTCTCTCCTAAATTCTTATCCCAACAGAAACGTCAGAGGCCAAAGAAGTCCTGGCAGAAGCGTTTGGATGGACACCGTCTGCCCCTTGTGGAGGAAAACTTGCGTACCCTCTTCGCCCTGCGCATGCGGATCTCCAGACGTGCCAAGGTGGAAACCAACCTCGCCGGCCTCTTCAATGAACGCAAGATCCCTCACTACGTTGACCCAGAAGTCAACCTGCGCAATCTGTTTGGTATCAAACAGCCACGCTCTTTGGAGGAGAAGCCTGAGGTCCTACCACTAAAAGGTTGAATACAAATCTAACCAGACTAGCAGCGCTTCTTCACTGTTAAGTTTGAACTTCCTGAAATTGGTGAAGGCTTTAATTTGGACTTTTTTTTTTCTTACATTTTCTGGAATTGGGTCTCTTTGGTTGAGTTTTTCTAATGTAGCTGACATACATTAAACTATTTGAATTTCAAAGTCATTATTTGAATGTCACTTGACACATTGATTAGGATGTCAAGCTTTTGAGAATTTCAAAGATTCAATTGTGGTTCTTGAAGAAATCAGGTCTGAATTGAAATGCTTATTTTGTAACATGAATTTTGTTGACCCAATAAAATGAGTTACATTTTGATCAAAGCGGCATTTAAGTCTTTTTGACCTTGTGTTGAGAGAAGCGGTACTGAAGGTCTGCCCATCAGTAGCAGCTGCTGGAGAGGGCTCGTCTCCAGGACTAAACATTTGTTTGCTCAGTCTTGTGTCATTGCGATTTCAAGATCATCTAATTGTTGGTACACTCAAACAGCTGTTCTCCTCCAGCGTCTATCTTTTGAGCTAGCTTTGGCTTCACATCTTGGTTGACATTTGCAGAACATGTTGGAGCTCATTAAGTATGGACAAAAGCACTTGCACATGAGTAAGAGCTGAGTCACAGAAAGCATGTCACTTTTGGGGGTGGATGAGACTTTTCAACACGAAATGGACTATCTGCTGTCTAATCTTTCAAATGTGAGGCGAAGCAGTTTAGATTCGTGCCTCATGAACATTCAAAGTAAAGGGAATGGTGGTTCGTGTGTGTTAAGTAAATGTAACCACTTAGAAAGCCCATTAGACTGAAGTTTGCAGCAGAGCTGTGACAATTTTCTTATCCATTTCCTCAATTTGATCTATATTTTGAATTTGTTTTACTTGGCAGTGGAGAAAACTACTCATTCAGGTGTGCAGACCATTTACCTTAGTAAAGGTGGCAATACCACTCTATAAAATTAAACAAGTAAAAGTCCTGCATTCAAAACTGTTCTCTCATAAGAGCACATTTAGCTATCAGCTAAATTTACTAGAAAAGTAAGAGTACCCACAATGCAGGCAAAACGTCTTGACCAGAGCTCTTAACATTTGATCCATTGTTTTACTAAGTCAGATGCATATACATTTTGTGGTTGACAGACGTGGAGCTGATTTTAGCTTTCATACACTATTGGGTGATTTTGTTACTCTATTATGCTGCATCGTATTGTATGTGCTTTTTTTTAATTTTTTTTAATTTTTTTTTATCTAAATGTGTAAAGTAACTAAAGCTGTCAAATGTAGTGGAGAAAAAAGTAACCTAGTAACTATATTCTGACAGATTGTCTGAGATTATTTGAACAAGATTGCAGTATATATGACCCAGTTACATAAATAATACCAGATAATTATCCGTTTATGAAGATATAAAACAGAAGCAGCAAATGATCCCATTGGATAAACTAGAAACAGATCTTTTTTGAGTTTTTGCTGTAAAAAATGATTTAAATAATAAATCAATTATACAAATAGTTTCCAATTGATTGGATAGTCGATAGACTAATTGATTAATCAACTAATCCTTGCAGGTTTAGTTCGCAGCCAGGAAAAAACATTAAACAAGCGTGTAAGAGTAAGACTCGATGTGTCACATTTTGCTGCCGTTTAGATTAAGGATGAAAAATTAGGCTTTATTAATGGATGCTTTCTTTTCAGAATGTAACGGGGAAAGTAAAAGGTTCCTTTTTCGTATCAATCGTTTGGTTGAATAGCTCCCTTTGTGTTAAACAATTCTTTCTTTCTGGTCCAGTGGAGCAAGGCAGAGTCCATTTCAAAGCTTCAGCTAAGTTCTGTAACAGCTTGTCAGTTTGTGTTCGGACAGTGTCTTCACTGCTCTGTTATTCTTTGCTCTTCTAAAGGTCATTCTCCTGGCTTTGGAGCCTCAGGCGACCTATCCTCCTTCCTGCACTAGCCACTTCTCTGCCTCTTTAGGAACTATACATTAACCTATCCTCCATCCTGCAACAGCTGACCTCTGTCAAACTGGAGGGTCTGAGCAGAACAGGAACACACGCTTCAACAGCTGTCTGTCTGTTGCATCCATAATTATCTTGGATGTAGTTATTGTACATCTCATTCCTTTGCAAAAGTCAAAAGCGCATATAAAAGCATCAATCACACACCCAGTGCGCTCTGTTTGTATTGCATTGTAGCGTGGCTTTCAAAGTCAACATGCAGATGAGCAGGAATTTAAAAGGATGAGCTTGTTTCTATGGCGTTTGCAACACAGTAAACAAGGTTTTCTTAAATCTTCGTAAGTCTGCTCTGTTGCTTGTCTCGGCAGGTGTTCAGCAGGTGTGGAAAGTACTTGAGTGATTAGCTGTTCCTTGTTGACTGCAGAGTTGTTTTCCACAGGTGCCATGACATCCCCATAAGAGCGATGGCACTAATTTGTGTCATAGGAGCCAAGCACTGGACTCGTACCACAGCACCATCAAACTGAATCACATATAGTTAACCACAAGCCTCCCCATCAGCCTCTGACTCTCCAAAAGGCCATGCCAATTATCCACACAGTGAGCATGACCTTTGGTGTAACATGCCACGCTTGAACATGTGCATCACAGAGCAGCACAAAGGAAAAGTCACAATACCCTCACAGCATGGGTAACTGGGACATTCTTTACAAATTTGTTCATTGTTTATATTTTTTACTCATATTTTTTAAGTATTTATCATACTGCACTATACCTTTATCCCCATTTATAAGAGGCTCATATATGTGGGAAAAAAATTCCTCATGTTTCTAATTCAAATGTGAGCTGTTTTTTTCTGGCGACCCACTTTTTAAAAATGAAAAACCCTTACGACCTAAATCGCAATAAATTGTTAGAAGAGCAAAGTTGTGCGTGAATGAATGCTCCTGACCATTCTTTCTTCGTCACCTTATATCATCTTGAACTGGTAAACCATGCGGCCATTTCAAAGAGATAGACGTTTGATAATTCACGACTTTTAATTTTGCTGTCTGACTTTTTTTCGTCACATCAGTAAAACAAATATAATCTATGCTAGCCTTTCACGTTAGATTCAATGATATATTCAATGATATAATTATCAGAGCATAAAATAGAAGAAATTCTGCAATATATCTGCCAACCATATTAAAACTTCCTGCGACCCAGTCGTTCATAATGGCTATTGTAGCTTAAATTTGACAAGACGGAAAAGTTCAATGCAAATCTCAAGCTAATGGCAAATCAACCGTGGACACGTGACCATCTATGACCCCAAAGCTGCAATGGCTTTTGACTGCTGATGTTGGCAGTTTATTTACAGGAATGTATTTCTAAAATAAAGGAAAAGCCTCAATAATCAGGCTGCATAGACTTTATGCAAAGGGTCACTCTTTGTCTTAATCTGCTGGTGGCTCCAAAAAACAGTAAAAGAGAAGTGACCATCCACACTTTGGACTCAAAAGAGTTAAGTCTATTTATCTTTACAGCTTTAAATGCAGAGAAACATTCCCGGGTTGTTTTTCCCACCTGACTGCAAAGATGCACCATTATAAAACGTGAACCACCTTGATTCTGCATGTTGTGAATCGTTTGTATCCCAGTGAGGACAGCTTCTCGATACAAATTGCTTGCTTAGTGTCTCGAGAAGCAACAGAACGATTCAGCCGATGTCTTCACCACAGCAAATAACAGCACTTTTTGCTTTTACCAATAATGCAACAGCTCTATCTCTGTAATACTTTTACAGATCGGCCAGGGGACAATAAAGATGGCTGGTTCTTTGTTGTGACCCAACTATAAATGAACAAAATATTGCATTGCACTGATTTAGCAGGTGCGTAAATTAATTACATCAGCCTCCATAGAAACAATAAGTCACGAAAATCATAAGTGCGTTTCTCCCAAACAAACAACTGAGAGCACATGTTTTTATTATAGAGGCACTAATAAATACTACATCTCTGAAGCTTTTAGTTGCTACTACAACTAGTTTGTGGTGTTCCTCTTTTTACTTACCCTTTTATTAATAAAGTCTTATCCTTTATTCCACACGGATGGCGATTTTGTAATTTGTGTAGTAACCTACATTTGCTGCCTCCAGTTTCCTACACAGAACAAAATGGAGAAAAAAAATTAAGCAGAAGGAGAAAAACTTTGCGTGAGAAAAATCTGGAAACAAGGAGATAAATTGAAGTAGGTTAACCATACAGTCGTCATGCCCTGATTTAGCCTGCTTCCTCCAGAATAGATGACCCAAAACCTCTTCTATCCTCCCATTTCTCCCTGCTCCCATGGCTCTTTTTGAGGAGAGCTTTCCGTAACTGTAACACGACTATGCCTGCTGAACTGACAGGATTAACAGAATAAGGTTAAAAAACTGTTGAGCCAAAAATACATCAAATGACAAAGTCAGAACGTAAATATGACTGTTACTTTAAAAAAGATAATACAAATAAGGATTATAGATTTCTTTTAAAAGTTAATGGTTTCAGACGTCTACCTTGAACACTTTAATGAGTCTGGATGACACCGGAAAACAAATCATGGAGCTTTCATTCACCTGAACTGAGCTGACAGAAGGTGTGTGACAGGACTGATGGTATGAGATGGGTTTAAGATATAGATAAAGGTAGATTTAAAAAAAAATATCATGAAATATTGGTCCACAGCTAGCAGCTCTGTGAGGTTGTATAGGCACAGCAGTGCTTTTAGCTACATGCTAATGTCTGTATGCTCTCAATGGCAATGCTAACATGCTAATAAGCAGGTATGATGTTTCACCATCTTGTTAATATGGTAACATTTACTTATGAGGCTGATGGAAATGTCATTAGTTTCAAAGGCATTTGGTCACAGATTGGAATTTGTCCCTGATAAATGTCAGAGGATCAGCTAATTTCATGGCAAATGATCTGATAGTTGTTGAGATAATTCAGTCTGGACCAAAGTGGTGAACATTAAGCTTTTAACCTCTAAAGCTTTACTTAAGCTTGTATTTGAACAGTAACATGAATCTCAACATCAGATACATATGACCTGTTGCAGGACATCCGCTCCTGCCTGCCGAGAGACCAACACGACCTTAGAGTCCTTCATATTAACCCCATACTTGCCTCAGTCCTCATCACTGACCTTTGGGCAAACCTATTGCATATCTGTGTGGTCAAGCAATCACGCCAGTGCCTCTTACCTCTCTAAGCTTTTACTCTGGATGATTGTATATTCCTTCCTGAATGTTTGAACAGTCTGAAAGGGCCAGTTTGGCCTCCCCCCGTTTTGTAGCTTGCCTGCCTTCAGTCAAAGTTAATGATGCTGTAAATTCATGACACACATGCAAATGGGTGGTGTATCTTTATCTATGCTGGCAAAAAATGTGCCTAGACCAATTAATTTGGTTCGCAAGACTATCCAAGCAGGAGGTCCCAGTTCCTTGGAAACTGGAGCGGGCGCAGCAGTGGCCAGGACGCTGAAAGTCATCCAAAGAAGTGTCGATTGATAGTGTCTGTTTTAAGATGCCTTTGGCTTTGTGTCAGCAGCTGTGAATTCAGGGAGAAATCATTTCCCTCGGCTGGACCACTTGGTAATTGACTACTTTGTCGGGTACATTTTGTCTATCAGCGTGACAGAGGAGATCTTGTTTTTCCTCTCATCTCTTATTGTAAACGCCCCTCAGTGACCTACCATTAGCAGTAGGCTGTTTATCATCTTTTCTTGTTCATTAAATCCTGGCACATCGAAGTTCTCCTTTCCTTTGCTGTTGTTTGTCTTCGTGGTCTCTCTCTGTCTCCTGTTGGGGTACTTTTCATATTCACTTACAATTAGTCCAGTGGTACCTTTCTTTGCATCTGCAAATTGTAATCCTCACAGTGGAGAGCATAACAAGGTGAGCGTCTCCACTTCTCCGTCTCAGGCAGAGACAGTGACAATGATTATTTATAATTTTTTTTGCATAACAAATGGCGTTGTGTCTCGCAATGGTGCAGTTTGTATAGTGGGATAGAAGGTAGCTCTGCAGCACCAGATTTAAATAAAACTGAATTGCAGTGAGTCACATGCCCACAGGCTGACAACGGATTGATGGTGCGGGTTAAGAAAACCTGAATCGTTCCTTCCCTGTGACAATAATTTGCATAATACAGTCATGCGCGCAAAAAGATTCTCTGAAAATTAGACACTGACAAGATTTATCGTGGCAGACTATATCAGAGTCATGTTGATCATATTAGAGGTGATCTGTGTTGCCTGAGATGAGACATGATTACATGAGATGACAATTTAGGGTTGATTGCACTTCCTTTTGTTGAAATCACAGCATCCAACATCCCTCATTTCCTCATATTCACCTTTATGGCTTCATCAATCAAAGCCTGGCTTCCGATAAATACCTTGTGCTCCAGTCAAGCCCCACCAGTATTTAAAAGTGCTGGTAGGGAGCAATCATGAAATGTGACAGCTACACTTCGTTTTACAACATCTTGAAATGACCTTATATTATAATAATTTATCAAAGCTGCCAAATAGAGAGAAGCTGATTAAATTGACCTTGATGCACACCATTTATCTCTCCTGGTTGTATTCATACATCATTGGCTTAAATTTGAGTGTTTATGTGTCTGATTGTGTGAGACGTGCAAAGAGTTGCTGATTGATTTTAAACTGCTGTTTAATCATGTAAAGGAAAATGCACACAGAGCAGCGGGTGGGCCAGTGTTCAATTACCAGCCATGTAATCCTTAATGATTAGTTCACATGAGCTCAACAGCATGCATGAGAGGAGCAAAAGGCTACTATAACATGGACCAGCTGTCTGAGAGAAGTCTGCTTTATATATTTGACGCAGGTTTGCATGAAAGAAACTTTATTGATCCCTTTGGGGGAATTGAGTCGTCATAGTAGCGAAGGTTGTTCAGCAGGGATCAAATGACGTGAAAGTTAAGTGGAAAAACACGAAATAGAAGAGAGTAGCTGCTTGAAAAAAATCTCAGATTGTACTTTTGGGGCTTATAAATCTAATTTCCCAAAGCTCTCACGCAGCAAATGGAATCTCCATGTTATGTAAATATGAGTATGGCATGGTTTAATTCCTTTCTTTGTGAAATATAGGCGCACAGACGGGAATATTATATCGAGATGGTGATATATTTCAAACCAAATAAATATCTAACAAAACAACACCAATGTCGAGAATACACTTTTAAACGATATAAAGGTATAGTTTGACAATTTGTGAAATAATTTGCTTTCTTGCCGAGAGTTAGATGTCAAACTATCCATTTAGGATTATTCA
Source organism: Pholis gunnellus (assembly GCF_910591455.1). Lineage (NCBI taxonomy): Eukaryota > Metazoa > Chordata > Actinopteri > Perciformes > Pholidae > Pholis > Pholis gunnellus. Next base: position 8,325,503 of record NC_136544.1, read on the forward strand.
GGCATATTGTCCTGACCCGAGGTTAAGAAACTGTCCTTTTGAGAATCAGTATGGAAATGTAAAGGAGTTAATAGATGTCCTGATGGCAGTAATGTAAATTATACATACAGTATATACATATACACACAATACACAAACATTTAATTGTGTCTTTGTGTGAGAAAGAAAATAGTGTTAAGACTGAGATTCAGGCTCTGAGTCCTTTTTCTTCGTCTTCATCAACAGGCGCTCACAGCTTCATTTCATCTATCTGTCGTCTTAAGTAAAGGTCAGCTGGGTGAGAAGGATGACGTGAGTTGTTCACTATAACACATCATCTGTGTGTGTGTGTGTGTGTGTGTGTGTGTGTGTGTGTGTGTGTGTGTGTGTGTGTGTGTGTGTGTGTGTGTGTGTGTGTGTGTGTGTGTGTGTGTGTGTGTGTGTGTGTGCGTGCGTGCGTGCGTGCGTACCACTAGCGATGCCTTTGGCAGCAATCTCTTGGGGGGAGAGAGAGAGAGAGAGAGAGAGAGAAATGTAACAAGAAAGTGAAAGCGAAGAGCTCGGGGGGCAGAGGAAGCTTATGTTTCATTAATAGGGCATATCGTGCCGTTAATATGTGTATAGGAAGGGGTGGGGGGGGATTGGATGGGCGGTGCATGAGGGGAGGCAGGGTCACAGTTGACTGTAATTAGAGAGGGAGAATGTGTTAAACATATGTAGGGCAATCACTGATTCACAGGAGCGTGGCGTCCATGTTAGTCTACCTCTAATCAGCGCTGATCAGAGAGCACACCGGGTGAGATGAGACGGCGAAGAAGACTGATGAGTCAGTGGCCCGTTTGAACGATCAGTCATCGTTACTGACTGAGTGCTGAATCACAGTCAGACCAACGTCTCCTGGTATTATGTTCCACAGCGGGACGGTGAAGCTGCTCTGCCTATCTGCCTCCTCGCCTGTCAGTCACTTCCAATCATCACATGTGTAATGACCTCTGACTCCTGTCTGGTCATGGAGGGACTGACCTCCACGGCCACCTGTCTGTCTGTCTTTCTGTCTGCCTGAGTGCCTGTCCAACCTGTGTCTCTACCAGCAGGATTTATTGTTGTGCAACCTTTGCTCTGCTGCTTAGAAACATTCACAGCCAGCCTCCTCAGGGATGCCAGCAAACAACTTGAGTCTTATTAAAAGAATAAATCAAGTGTGGGTAAAAATCGTGCATGTAGTCAGATTATTATTGATTATTGCTCCATACATATATTTTGGGATGCACTGAGCATGTAGGAAAGTCTTCATTTGTAGCCGTGCTAGTGGCAATCTTGGTCTGGCAGTCGGCCCACCAACACTTTGGTCCAGACTGAAGTATCTCAGCTATATAGATGGCCATGGAATTTTGCACAGACACTGGGATTTTATTTAAAATACATTACAGCGGCTAAAATGTTTAAATGTTTAAACAGCAGCAAAATGTGAACCGACAGATGTTGATGTAACTGAACCTAACAGTGAACTAAACTCGTATAAATCTTCCATCTCGCTGTGCGCATGTTCCTGAGAAGTCAGGAAACAAATAATGAAATGTCCAATACTGCACTCCAATTCAGTTTGCAAGCATCTTGTCTGAAATGTCTTTAGATAATTCAATAACACACCTGGAGTATATCATTATTCCTTAGCTTCAGAGCTGCTAAATTTGTTATTTTTAAGATACTTACCAACAGTCGCTAAATGTGATGTATGCTCAACTGTAAGCATTGAGAGCACCAAAGCAACACATGAATAATGATGTTTATATTCTTCTTCTCTCCTAAAAGTTCTGATGGCTCTCTGCTGCGTTGTCACACAGCACCCCTTAATCCCTGATGTACACGCCCACGCTGCAGGAAATGTCTCCTACAACCGGTGAGTGAGATAAAAAGAGGACCCCGGGTCGTCTTTTCATCTCACTCATCACTTCATAATGAAACTTGTTCACGCGGCCTAGATTTTCTTTCTTACCAAATGTGTTCTTTTGGGACTGTAAAGGCTCGACGCACCTTGAGCTTTTTGTTTTGTGTGAAAGACTCCCTTTAGTCTCCCTTTTTTCTCTTCTCTTCTGTTATGTGTAATACAGGGAGAGGAAGCGGGAACTTCAACCCTGCCCCTTTGCCATCTGTAAACCACATATACAGTATGTGACAGCATCATGAGTTGCTTTTTGTCTTCATTTCTCCCTGTCTGCCCATACTCTACATTTATTTATGATTGTGTGGTGGCTTGATCCCAATAGACAGATTATTGCAGCGCATTTGTTTCTGTGTGGGGGAAGTAGAAAGGGTAATGGTATGTTGTTCTCGCAGCTGAAGAAATTATTCTTTGTTTCTGTACGCCAGTATCAGTGACAGGTCTGTATGTTTGTGTGGGTGTGTATATACTAGTGTGTTTTAGCAACATGTGATTACCTCTATATTTAGAGAGACTATTCATTTAATCACCCTTATTTTTGCATTTGGATTCCCCTGACAGCGGCTCTTGTCATGATTTGCTTTGCTTCGATAATCGCTGGCTCTCTGTAGAAATAGAAAGTGTGAAAATTGCATTATAAAAATAAACACCAAGAAGGGGTGTGTGTGTGTGTGTGTGTGTGTGTGTGTGTGTGTGTGTGTGTGTGTGTGTGTGTGTGTGTGTGTGTGTGTGTGTGTGTGTGTGTGTGTGTGTTGGAGGAGTGGGTAGATTGAAATCTGTTTTGCTCAAAATTTGGAGGAGAATATGATAAACATATGTGTGACTTTTCCCACATGAGACAGCGCTCATTGTAATTTTCTTTTTTTTTATTGGAGTTTACATGGCATGGTCATTTGTGCTAAAGAGGGATTATGTTTGGGTTTTCATTTAGGGTTTGTCAATTTTGTATCTGGTACAGAATATAATTACGGTTCCAGTGAAAACCTGGTTCAGATTTTTGACTTATTTAAGAAACAAAACAAAAAATTATTCCTACATCTAGATTTTTTTAATATAAAAAGGTATTGGAAGGCAGAATATAAACATTTGAGGATTCTGGAGGTGAAGATGTGAGCTAACTAATGCACAGCTGTCAAGAAAAACTAGATTTCGTTTTCTCTTGTTCCTCATATTTCTGGTCCGCACCCAAACCACACTGGAACTTTCGATGTGAACTAAAACGAAACACGCGGATGAGAGATAAAAGACGAGGAATACAATGTTCAGACCAGCAGCTGATGCTCTCTCCGTTTCTCTCTCTCTCTTTCTGTCCGTCTCTATTGATGTTATGGCTCTCTGGTCACCTGGACCGGGACAGAAGGCGCAGAGGCTGTTGGTCCTGACACTTGCTTGGAGGCACAGCGAAAGGTCATGAGACGTAACAATAACAGCAGGGGACATTCTGAATAATGATAGTGGACATGTATTATACAGGAGCACAAGCAATCCCTGCAGGGTCTTTGCAGCCAGATATGACACTGGGCCAGATTTCAGAAATAACCACATTTACACCAGGCCCTAATTGTGCCCCTCCTGTTGCTTTACTACCTCAGAAAGTTGACGTCATGGCCAAGCTGAGCTGGAGCAGCCAGCAGAAATGAGGCATTATTATTATCCCCACCTCCTCTGATATTTCTTCATAATCAAATCAGGTGAGGCGAGTCCAGATAGAGCCTTCTTACAATACCTGTATTAATAAGTAATGTCAAAACAAGAGCTGGAAAAAAGGAGGAAAGGATAGTCATTCCTTTGTTTGCGCCTCTCTCCCTCTCTCCCTCTCTCTCTCTCTCTCTGTCTCTCTCTCATTGGCATGAACGCACTGACAGAAACTGATAGGACAGAAAGAGAGACAGAGCCAGAAGATTACAGTAAGACAGAGGATAGTCTAAGGGTCTGCGTCAAGGTGAGAGTAAGAAAGGAGACAGTGAGGGATTGAGTGAGGCAGATGGAGCCAGAAAAATGAAATGAGAGGATTACAAGAGGGAGAGAAAGATGGAACTGTTCAACAACACTCCTCCACACTGGCAAAGTTTCATCAGCTTCAGAAGAGTCACGGTGCTTTGAGTCACAGCAGATGGGAAGCACTGTCGAGTGTTAATAGAGGTATAGCAGTCAAACAAACCAAATTTATAGCCAAAAATCAAACATTATGCATCAGCAGAGTTGGCTTACAAGTAAGTAAAACGTTCAGCCAAAAATGAAAATGTTGCCATAGTTTATTCTCTGTAATGTCAGTTCCATGTCAGAATGTACACTAATTCTTCAAAACTCCAAAAAAGGCCCAAAATGATTTCAACATCCGCCAGCAGCCAAATCTAAATGTTCTCAAACAAACACTGTACTGTACATGGTAACAGTTCTCTATGTGTATATATTCTCAAGCACAAATTTACATTAGAAATGCAAAAACAAACTCAAAAAACAAACTGATCAGTGACATACAAGTTAAACCGTGGGCTTGTTGAACCGTTGCACTACTAACAGGCATGCTAATTATTTGATGAGGTACCAGACACCATCAATCAATCAACTAATCTATCTATGCATGTATTTTGCAGTTTGAACACGTTGGAAATGGTTATGTTTTTCTTCTTCCTAATGTGCAAAACAAACCGAACCCAAAAAAGAAACTGTGTCCCAAAAAGACGCATTAAACCAAACCATGGTCATGTTGAACCGTTGCACCACTAGTTTATGGTACATGACGCAAAACAGCGACAGCTCTGCTTTAACTGTGACTCATAATGCAAACCACTTTTGAGGAACACAACTTTAAACTGTTTAAAAAAGTAAACCAATGAACACAAATGCAGCCAAGCAAGCTTCAGTCTGTTGTACAGGATACAGAAGAAAAAAAGACAAAAAGGTCAAATTAGTCTTCAGACGCTTGTTTGAGTTCTTTTAGTTTGTGTGACGTACATCTCTTCACAGAAGCCTGGACTTGAAAACAGTTTAAGACATCATCCACATCAACTAGAGAGTGAACAGGTTTCAACAACAGCTTATTGTAAATTCTGGTGTAAAATTTTCTTTTTTTTGACTCAGGGCAACTGTTTTGCTTCAGGGTGATTGGCTACTGCTACATAATGACATGCACTTTTGAGAATCCTCACCGTTGAGTAAGTGAATGAATTGACTACATTTTCATTTATGTTTCAAATGAAACTTAATCAGTAAAACCAATCCGTGTTGGTTTCCTTGATTTGACCGGTTGTTATTTGCTAAAAATGTCATCACTTCTCCTCCAGTTTATGTAGCTAGCGGTTATTAAATAAAAAGGTCTGAATCACTCTCCCTCCAACAGTGCCATTATGTGATATTTATGCTACCACGTTTTTTTTCCAGAATAATTTTTGGCATTTCTCTGTGCACAGCAATGTGCATGGACGGCACTAAAACGTCCCATTAAAGCCGCGTTATTTAGGAGCTCTCTGCCATCTTTACAGCCTTCAATATGATTACAGATGCAGAAAAACACCAACTGTTATGCAGATGTGATCAACAGCATTCACACATGCAGGAGTATCTTCAACGTGTCCGTGTGCAAACCATGTCATGTGTGTACATGGAAAGGGCAGAGACTGTTTTGTAAAGATCTTTTAATGAGGTGTGTGGCCAACCAATGACTGGCTCAGGATACATCCAAACACATACTTAACATTTTGAATTCTCAAAAGGTGTGAACATGTGATGCTACATAAAACTAGGCACAATGCAAAATAACAATTTTACATGGGTAAAAGTCATAAATCCAGTTGTGTTCTGATGCCATTTTTCTTCAGAATGGTCGTAATGTTCATACTGCTGTGTAATTCTGTTTTTTCCATCTCTGATATTTTATGACTTTAGAAACATCTGACATACAACAAGCCATCAGCCCTTTGACCAAAGAGCTTCAGGGTGACGGACGTGACGTTGGAGGTATTATTGAATACGACAGCTATCACTAGGAGACACCTAAACAAAAATAACTTATGACACAAAATAAAGTGCTTTTCTCGTTATATTTTTCACATATATTGAAATGTAGACGCAAGAAGGATCATGTTAGCTATCTCTCTGCTCCGAATGGAGACATACGAGTTAAATAATTTTTTCCGCGCCATCATTCTACGGCTGCATTCTGTGCTTTAAACCAACATTTCCGTGACACATGTTCATGAGACAGTACGTGTATTCTGTGTCTGGAACACAATGTCCTTTTAAAGAATGCATCAAATTTGTTAAATAAGTAATGGGTGAATGAATCGATGGCCTAAACTATCAGAAGTGCACCTCTGGACACCACAAGAAAAAGAAATGCCTTTGCTTTTTTATCTCATAACTGAACAGCGGCCTCAATAAAGAAAGGACGAGAGAGGTCAAACGGAGAGCAGAAGATGAGGATGACAGGCTGACATTTTATCAATGATGACTGGTGCACGCATGGGTACGCCACTACCTGCATGCACACACTGACTCATAATGGTTCGACAGTGATGTCATTCCTCTCACTGCACCTCCTCCTCCCCCTGTTCTCCTGTGTCCTCCTCCGAGCTGTCAGTGAAACTCAGACTCCTTGTCACGGTCAGAAGATTCCCACTTTGTTGTTTTTCTGGCAAACTGGCCGCAGTTTATTTCCCACTGTTCCAGCTCTAGTGAAGTCATGTAATAACGCCGAGCAACATTTTGCAACAAGCTCTTCGCTTTTATGCCCCTCAAGCTCCTTTATGTGAGAACAGGGGAACAGCAACTGCCATTGCTACGCTTAGAGGGTCTTGCTTAACGCTCTCAACAACCAGCCAAACGCAGTACGGTAACCCTCCCTGTTGTCCGCGAGAGAGGCTCTCAAGTTTCATCTCCCATCTTTTTGACTTCTCCTGCATCATCTTAGCTTCAAAGAATAAGACAACAGATTTAGACCCCAGATGATCACTGCGGTTTCTGAGATATCAACAAGATACTTTACACCAAAATGTATTCCTGTATGGAGATTCCATTAGTCAAAAAGAAAAGGCAAGGAAACACTTTTAAGGAATTCCTGATAGTTAAGTTCGAAGACAGATTGGTTGAAAAGGAAATGTGTGTTTTGCAAATTTTGACCTTCTGTCGGCTGATTCATGCTCTCTTACCAGAAATAAAAAAATATGCGGTCACATATTTTTGTACCATATATTCTGAAAAGTCAGAGGGGGAAAGTTTTCAAGTTTCCTGTGAAAAGATCCCCAGAGACTTCCATTTTCTTTTGAAAATCCTCTCATTTCTGAACTCTCAAGTCGGCAAGTGCAGTTATAACTCAGCCTGACACTGCTGAGGATTTTCAGATCGGGACTCCTGCTTTCATCTTTTTCTCCTCCTCCTCCTCCTCCTCCTCCTCCTCCTCCTCCTCCTCTCTGTCTGGATGGGGGCAACATTCTCTGACTGGCGGTAGTTGTCATTGGCCGGGTGCCTCGTGTTGGTATCATGAAGGTGATATCAGTCTCCAGGCCAGAGACCTGACATGAGCAGAAAAGGTTGAAACATATGGAGTGGGCAGAAATAAGAAAAAGGACACTGACAGAGGCATCATGTTCCCAAGACAGGACTCAGCCGCCTCCTTTTCATCTCTTTGATGGGAAGAAACTAAATGTGAACAGTCATCTAGCAAGCATATTTAAAGCATTTTTTCATAGATTTTTTGAATCGGAAAGACAAAACTAGACTGTTGAGAAACAGTGCCTTTCTAAAAGCAGGACTTCTGCGTAACTGTACACTCTTTTTAAGACAATAAATCAATTCAACCGGAAATTATGTGTTCATCAGGTTCCAGCTCTTTGCAGAAGTGTGTGTTTTTCATCCAGTTTATCTGTGTTTGGCTTAAGTCACTCAGGACTGGTTGTTGCGGGCAGGGTAGGGGGGGGGGGGGGGGGGGGGGGTGATCGTCTGGATTTGAGTGCCTCCCAGGGGAAAGTAGAAGTGGAAGGATGGTGATGCGAGCCCAGAAGCTCAGATCTCCTCTATGGAGTCAGCTGGGACCAACCCTCTCTTCTTTCCGCTGCTCAGTTTCAGAAACACCTCGCCGTCTTCACGCTTTCCAACGCAGATCTAAAAGGAATTGACAAAAACTGAGTTGCTCCATTTTTCTGTAAAGTAACAGCTACTTAACTATTTCTAAATTTAGGGAATTTGATCTGCGAGAACATAGGTGGGTATTGGGGGTATTGCAAACACGCATATCCATTTTGGCAGAAAATGAAGGGACTTAGTTTATTATAATCGTTTTCTTAGTGAATTAACAGTGCCAAAATAATGAATGAACAAGCTGGCAATTATTGCCAGTTGCCTGCAATTATTCAACATAATTTATGCTTAATACATCTTTATTTGTCAGGAATCATTTTGAATACAAAATTGAAAAATGAAACCTGAGTAAATAAAAGAAATACTCTACCTTATCATTTAGAAATCATTTTTTATGCTCCATTTCTTTCATGATTACAAGAAGATTTTCAGAGCTTTGCTTCAGAGAATCTCTTAAGGGACAGTTCACCCCCCAAAAAAATCTAAAATACATATTATTCTTAGACGTTGTTCTTTAGATTGTTTTGGTGTGAATTGGATAGTTTTTGAGATATCGGCTGTGGAGATGTCTGCCTTCTCTCAAACATGTATTTTTGATTTTGGAGTTAACTGTCCCTTTTATTGAAACAATGGTGACAATGCACACAATGCAGTCTTTAGCAGCAGGAACATGTTTTGGTTGTGTGGGGAAATAAATCGTGAGTGAGAATTGGTTGAAAGTGATCTTTTATAAAAACTTATTAGTGCATCTTCTTGCTGAAAGTCTGGAACGACAATAATGGAAAAAATGAGCCCTATAGTCGCCATACAGACACAAATAATTTGGGTGCCAATCCTTTGATCACACCCAGGATGTACCCTGCCTCTCTCCCAGTGTGTGCTGGGATAGGCTCCAGCCCCCTGCAACTCTGCACGGGATAATGTCAGCACCACAAATATATCACAGACTAAGATGACAAACGATTCATAAGCCAAATTGTCAGTGTAGTTCTTTAAGTTGTATCAAAATGAATGACAGCAAGGAAAGATAAGTTGGTTTGATAATATCAGTGTACCTGGGATTCCCTCACGGCCATGTGTCCTCTCTCTCGGTTGCCGGGAGTGCCTTGGACGACCCGCCACACTCTCTCTCCTGGCCGGACCCTCTGCACAAAGTTGGCCGGGAAGAAGCCGACTTTGTCGCCACTCTTGCCCTGGAAAACACAAGAGACCAGTAATCTCAGTATCTCCATTCTGAATTATAACGGGAAATTATAAACAAAATGAAACAACAACAACAACAACAACAACAACAACAACACATTTCTAATTGTGCAGTGACGAATTATTGTGGCTGCAGAGACAAGTGTAGAAACAATTTAAGAAGACAGAACACTAAAAAAAAAAAAAAAGGTAGTAATTGTTTTTAAATGGAAACAAGAAATTGCTTCACCTTAATGTCAGATTGACTCTCCATGTATTTAGAGAAACAGCAGATTAAAGTGCTACGCTTTGCTTGCTGGTGAAGACAGATGATGTATGGGTGAACCTCGATAAGCAGCAATATTTCACAGTTCATCTCCCTTTGCCTCAGCTGTTGATGTGTTATGAAGTGATTCACAAACCATAATTTAAAAGGTTCATTGGAGTGAAAGTGTTGATTAAAGGTGTTAAATGACTACAGAGTAAGTGCTTGTAAATACTGGTCCGCTAATGGAAGATACACAGACTCTGCACTTGAGTTAAGTCTGCGTGCATCTTCCTTTTTCTTACCCGGACGCACGTACATTTGTTTCCATCAGGAGCGAGTGACGTTCATTACAGACTCAATAAAGAGCTCTTTGACGTTACAACACTAGTCAAGTTCATTATGTCCTTGGTCATTTTCTGAGAAAATTATATTCTATTTCCGTCTGTGGCTGCCTGCATGTTCATGACAGGGAAAATTGGAAACGGTGTTATTCATTAAATTCTTGTTTTAAAGACCTGTATTAACACATGCACCTAATAAATGCACGTACACACTCACAATTCTGCGCCCTCAAATACACACGCAAACATGGGTAAGCACGAACAGGCACACGCAAACAAACACACACACAGATGTTTGCAAGTGATTTATTACCCACCTTCCACCACTCTTCGTTAGAGTCGTCAGTGACCTGCACACGATCACCGGGCCTAGAGGAGATAAGACACGAGAGGAGATGGGAGAAGAAAGAAGAGGTGGCAAGAAGGGAGGTGATGTAGGTGGAGAGGAAAAGGAGAGACGAGAGTGGGATATGTGATGGGGAGATGAAGGGGGTGAGAGAGTGAGAGCAGCAAGCAAGAAAAGAAAGAAAAAAAAGAGTTGAGTGCGAGGACAAAAGATTACATTATGAAACTAGCAGTAGTACCCACAGTTACAAAGCTGTGGAGGTTAAAATGAGTCTTTGTGTTCCACTGCAGAGGTTACAGAGCAGCAGACACTAAAGTCATGAGGTCTACATGAAATACGACTCTGTAGCGTCTAATGCAGTGCTGAAGGCTGGATCTAATCTGCAGCCAACCTGGCCTGAATGCTAATAATGTTACCCGTTTTTGATGACTTTTCCACACAGACAAACACACACACACACACACACACCCACACACACACACACTGTCCTAGATACAAATTACTGTTCCAAATGCTCTGTACGTTGCGTCTCCTGGGTGTCTGTTCTCACTACTGCCCTATATGATCATCGCTCACAAACACACACACACACACGCACTAGTTTGCACACAGTTACCTAAACTTACCAACTAGGCTGAGCCCGATATATCTCAACTGATACTGGGCATTTATCAAGTATGAAACAAGTATTCTGTTCACTGAGGTTTCTCCCAGAAGCACAGCTCGAACCTAAATGCAGACTTTAGTTTTTGGATACGTCAGAGAAAATATTCTAAACCTCAGCCAGAGTTAGACAAACTCGCAGATGCCTTTTTTTAGGTCTCTCCGTGCAGTTTGAAGGGATATGTTGAACAGTGGGATTAGCCTAGTTTAACTGATGTCTGTGGGAACAGCAGCTTCGCTCAATGTCAGAAAAAGGCCCTTTTAACAGTCCTCCAATAACGGATGGAGGGTCTAATTTAACATGTTTGATTACATGAATTTAATGTCACAATCTTAAAATTTGGACATAATATATCGAATGTTGCATTAGTATTTCCTGTTACTGTGCACCCACAGTCAGGGAGGCAGAAACAGTTGATCCAGATGACTGATGACAGGATTTTGTGTAAACTGGTAACTAGTCAAAAGAATACAACGTATCAAACCTTCAGCCTCCCTACTTTTGCGAGGAGCTGCTACTTGATCCTATCAAAAACTATGAATAAAGCTAAACTAAATAAACCTTCAAACTGAAAGCTTTAACATAAGCAATGTCCCATGTTCCCCTAATGTGCCCCAACAATTCACAGCACATATTTTGACTTGTCATAGCAGGAAAAGAGCAGGTGAAACAAATGTAGCCAATGTCTTTTGCAGTCCATACTGGTCAAACCCCGACAGAAGCGCAGAGACACATTATGCTTTCATTAGTTAACGTATATTGTGCAGTCACACACACAGAGCCTCAGCACAGATGGCTATTAACAGTTCCTTGAATCTACCTCTGTTGTCCCCTAACCATCCACACATCCTGCCCTCATTTTACTGCTCTGTCCTTCCTTTCTTCTCTTTCCTCGTTCTTCTCCATCTTATGTAGCTTTTATTTCTATATTTGCACTTAACTTTCTCCGCCCCTCTCCCATCCTCCCTCTCTGTCTGCCTATAATAATCTTTAGCTTCATGCCATCTCCCTGTATATGTGCCCATCCTTTCATCTCTCAGTTGTTCAGTGCTTTTATCCTCTCCCCTGCTGGGAACACAGTTCAGTCGCTAGCTCTATAAGGGGACAGTGATGGGCTTCGAGTTTATAATTAGTCGTCCTTAAGGGCGCCCTGACACCGTCCTCTGCAGATGGTGGGGACATTTTCATCCTGCAGGAACAACAGCCGGGGCAAAAATACAGACAAAGCAAATGCACTCACACAAACAATAGCAAAAACACAATACCACACAAGCACTCCTGCATGTCCACAGACATGAAAATGCTTGCCATAGGCAGTCTGTTTGGCTTTAACTCACTGAAGTTCCAGGTCATTCTGTTCCTGAGGCAGAAACTTGTAGAGCGCTACATAGGTGTGGATGGAGTGAACTTCAATGCGCTTGGGCACCTGGACACAGGGAGACACCGGTAGTGAGACAGAAATACACGCTTGGGGAGGAAAACATCAAGGGGCCAGAGTCTGCGCAAGGGGGATTAAAGAGAGCGGTACCATCGCACTGCTCTCCTCTGCAGCAGCCTGAGCTTCTGCAGGGGTCTGAGCTTCTGCAGGGGTCTGGGATTCTGCAGCGGTCTGGGATTCTGCGGGAGTCTGGGATTCTGCGGGAGTCTGAGCTTGGCTGCAGCTCTCATCCTCCTCCTTCTCGATCTCGACGTCGGGGTAAGGGATGTCTGAGAGTGGTGAGAAATTGTCTTAGAAGGTGCCAGGCATGCACACAACCACACATATGCCAACAGGCGTGTCATGTTTTAACAAGTAAATCTCTCTCTCTCACACACACACAGACAGACATGCACAGGTAAACACAACATATGCATAGGCACACATAGGCATGGACATACAGCACATATACCTATCCACATACACGGAGATACAGACACACAGCCGTGTTTACCCCCTGTCTCCTGAGTTATCTCTTCCTCCATGCTGTACTGTCTCTGCTGCATCTCCTCACCTCCCTCCCCCTTATCAAATAAGGAAATAGAGAGGAAACAATTAAATGTTAGTAGCAGAATGTCAAAGAAATGCATTTGATAGTGGGATTAACACTTTTCTCTGCTCGGAATGCACAACACACAGATCGGTAGTTCACAGTGTATTACAATGATCTGCATACATGCTATATATATATATAGGTCATGTATGAAACAAGTGGGGGTTTAGGACGATTTGCACACTGGTTCAACTACATGTTTAATGAGAAGAACACAGAGACCAGAGTGTCATTCATTATACAGTACTCCTCATAGATAGATAGCCTGGTGCTCAATTATAACACTTCACCATATGCCAAGTTGTAGTAAGTAGGGGACTAAAATGCCCTCGAAAGGGTGGAAAAGCCTTAATTAATTTTCAAGGAAATTGTTTTGCCTTATTTACTTTCTCATTCAATTCAATAGATGAGAAGAGAAGATTGATGCCGCTCTACTACAAAGACATGAAATCAATCTGCTCATTTAATTCTGACCCCAAATTTTAAATTATACCTTTAGAGCGCAATCCTCAGTAACCTAGCATCCAGCCAATTCTCGCAATTATTTGTTGCTGATTTGTAGCGTTTTTACAAAATATGGCAGAACTATAAACTGGGGAGTTTATACGCTACAAATCACTGCACACCGTTTCTACGGTCTCAATATTTCACCAGCGAGTTTGACCAATGTCGTAAAAACTTTATGTATTAATCACACTGATTCAACCGTCCTCTACCCTCAACCACCATTGATGATGTCATACCAGGCTGCGTGTTGGCGACTCTGACAAACTGCCAAAACTGGAGCGGCTCATCTGTGCCAAGGACGTCCCGTAGCGCAAGGCGGCATACACGGGATCTACACGCATCCGCACAGCCTCTGAAACCACATACACAGTCATAAAACTAACGCACGCACACGCTTATGTTCACTTTATTGACAAACACAACTGTAAATTATTCAAGCAAAGACACAGTTTCGCACACATTTTGGACTACCCACAGAGATAACACTGTGCATTATTATTACTATGCCAATCTGGAGGAACCAGAGGGTCTAAATATAACTGGACGAAAGCGACCCACTTTAGATCTGACAGAGGACATCAGCCAAAAGTTAATGAGACATCAAGACATTCCAATCATTCTACACGATTTGATTTATTTTCACATTTACACTTATTGGCAGGAGATATGTCTTAGTTTTAATAGCTGGAATATATCTGGAGCTGTAGTTGAGTAGAAAGGGAATAGGAGATGAGATTTAAATATGGAAATCCTCAGCAAGGCTTCATTGCTACATTTCATGTAGATGGTTGTGCTATCAGAGTATTTCTGAAGACAGGAATTAAATTTGCTGTTCTTCTTTCCGTCCAGCTCAACACGAGTTGAATGAAGACATAATTATGTTTTTTTCTGCAGGGCCAGAAGTACTCTGTGTGTGTGTGTGTGTGTGTGTGTGTGTGTGTGTGTGTGTGTGTGTGTGTGTTGGAAGGATGAATTCATAATAATATTCAGTTTAATATTGAAGTCAGCGTGTCCATGCTCCCGTCAGGTGATAAATTAAATAGAAATTCTGCTGCAAGAATGTCTATTGCGACTAGATACGTGTAAGTATTCCGAGGTGATAAAGCTCAAGTGTGCTTTAAATTGACTGCTGCATTTTCACTGAAGCAGGCCTTTCTACAAAGAGCAGAGGAAGAGAGTAAACAGTATAAGGTGGGCTCAGGGACTCTATACAAATAATGACGCTTACCGAGTCTCTGACCTTCAGCTTTCTCTGCAGTGCAGACATGAGGATTCTATATATGTTATGGCTTAATATCTATCTTCATATGTACCTTCATCACCGTTGGCTCTTGTGACTTCAGCTTACTTTGACAAATTATTATCTTGAACATTCAATTCAATAACAACCACAGTTTGACAGTTTGTTTCCTCTTTGACTTTCACTTTAACCAAACACAGCTGTTATTCTTGTGTACAAAGAGAAACAAATCCTTGTATAAATTTCCATTGGTAGCTAAATCCGATTTGAATTGTCATTAAAAGATTGCAACCTAGAGCGTTAATAAGTACTTCACTCCTGAAGCTATTAGACTCTCACCCTTGTAAATGAGGTTTAATATGACAGAATAAACTGCTCTGACAAAAGTTGATGGTAAATTACAGGGTCTATAAGTATCCTATCCTAAAAATGGCATCTAATATTAATATGTGTAAACATGAGCTCAGTATTTTACCAAGTCTTTAGTTTGCTTGATTAGGAGGACACTTTGCAATGTGTGATTGTGAGTTTGGCAGGTTGCAGTCTCAGCTGGCCTTGGCAGAGTCCCAGGCGTCATGGTGCTCAGCTCTTGGGTGATGACAGGGCTGTAGGTCAATTGTGCCCTGATTCATAGATAGAGCGAGGAAGTGACAGTACGAGGTGCTAACCCTGATTCAGCGAGGCACACCGTATATGAGATGAAGGGACTGTATCACCTACAAAGATGTTCGTCCAAAAGGTATTTCAAAGAATAACAAGCTCCAAATCAGAGAGGATGATGATTGAAAGAACAAATTCAGGTACTTTTAGGACACAACAGTCTGTGCTTGTAGCAATGTGTTTGTACTTCACAAAAGGGACAACAAGGAAATGTCAGATTTGTTTACTTCCATAATTGTGCACCCCGAAGTAAAAATTTGGTTTGTATCCAAAATTACATTTTTTGGTAAAACAGAAGGGATGTCATGATGCAGAGAGCTAGTTAGGACGTATAGACCAATCAAAAAATAGGCAACACTTGCAAATTGAAGTGCCAGACAATAAAATAAAACCCTTTGTCAAAGGCTATACAGTACAAAGCATGAAGAGAAATATAAAAACATAAACATTAGAACTTATAAATATCTATTCACATACTTTCAGGATGCAGACCGTCCGTCAGCCTCCAAGAGAAGCTGAATTTGATCTTCCTCTTTACATTTTCCCACTTCATGCTCCTCGGTCATCAGGTGAGATGGAGACAGTTCTGGTTTTATTACAGTGCATGCACAAGCACACAAAAATCTACAAATAAACAAAAAAAGGCTACAAGAGCAACATCACAAAACAAAAGCACACGGGACGCATACATAACAATGCACATTTGCATTCACTCATAAAGCACACGCACACTCGGGTATGCTCACCTTGACTCGGCTGAACTTCCTTGACGACAGACAATTGGTCATTGACGAGCATTGGCGAGCTGAAGTTTCGCTTGAATGCTCCAGACTAATGGAGGAGAACAGAAAGAAGCTCATGCAGTACCTGTAAGACTTTAATAGACCTATTTCTGAATTACTGAATCAGAAGCACATCAAGACACACATGCTGCAGAAAAAGTGCTAATTTCTGCCATCAAGTCACAAACTGGGGCAACACGTAGCTCTCTTTGAAGCTAAATATGAACAATAAATTCACTTAGCCCGCTTACCAGTATGCACATGGCTTACACACAGGCATTGGCATGTGATTATGCTTGTGTGTCTACTCTGCACGGGTGCAATTTCACACTGAATTAAGCAGAGTAAGTGTTTCAGCTGAGATATCGGTTTGTCTTTCCCTTGACTTGCAAATGAGCCACTCAGTTGGTCATATTATGTTGATGAGAAACACAACCGTGTGACACCTTTGTTCTGGAAAAGATACCCAGGTTCTGTTCCGGTGATATTTTTTGCCTTTCGCTGCCCTCATGATTCCCCTATCTCTCCGTGTCTCTCTCTCCGTCTTTGTGCTCTTCTGTCAAACTGCACAGAGCCGTTTGGAACACAGTGCTCTTTAAATTGTCCGAGTGGCTCTCAGAAGGTCTCGCCTCTTGCTGCATGCTAATGTCCTCTGCCCTGTACTAGAAGATAAACACAAAAGCTCTGTCTAAAATCACTCCCAATTTGCTACCAAGTGCACTACACTCCTCAGGTCGGGAGCTCCAGTGTTTGCGTCTGTGGGTTGAAACTTTTCTCAGAATGTTGGTTTCATTTGAACACTGTCCTTAAGACTGTTCCACAAAACACATGAAATTATTATTAAAAAAACTCAGGTTAAATTATGCGTGATCACCATGATGTTACCATGGCAACAGCGGTCCCTGTCTGATATGCGTTTGTTACGGCAATGGCTATGTTCTAATTTTTGAAATAAACAATTGACAACACAAAATGATTGCACTCAAAATTGTTATTTTTGCTAGTGTTTTTATAATCTGGCTGTTAAAGATGCAGATAAATTGGGGGTAAGACTGGACTGAGGTGGCGAATCTTGGGTTGTTAGATAAGCATGCTAACAGAGAGCATATCCTGCAAACAGACTGAAATGTATCATGTTTTTTGTTTCTTACATTTCCAGATTGTTTGGAATTAACAACGGAGGAACTGGGTAGTTATAGTCACCATGGCTGAACAGACAACAACAAGATTACCACATACACAAACGTCACAAACAGGAAATCTAAGAAAAGTCTCCCACACTGTCTGAAGTGAAGTAGGCCTACAATGTAAGAACACCGCAGCAGTGATTAGTTAGCGCCAAAAATGTTGCCAAAAAAACAGTTGATTCACAGACACAGCATTGAGCAAACCAAGACATACAGTGAACATGTTGAGAAAAACTACCAATGTTATATACGAGGACATCAAATCAAATCATCACAATTCTGTGAGTATTTCCGCACCTTCCCGTAGCATGGCTGCTGCGATAGTTCTGAGGTGCACCACAGGTGAGCTGCCATCTTGCATGTTTTACACCGCAGAGCCTGTTTGGAGTTTCCTGCAGAGAGGGACAAAGATGAGAGAATGAGAGCAGATGAAACGCAGACATGGAGGCAGCCACGGAAATGAAACAAGGCTACACAGCAGGCTGCAGATCTGCAACAGGGAGACAATCCTGACAAACCAGAGTGGCCTTCAGATCGTATGAGCAGGTTTCCTTCTGCTCAGGTAGAGAATGTAATAAAGTGTTGTCGTATTATCAAGCTGGCACTGACACTAACAGCTTCATAATCAACAGCTCCTCTTCCAAAACAACCTGGAGAGATTGGACACCAGCTGGAGATATTTCAATTAAAATCGATTTGGCATCGAGTCGTCTTGCTTTTTCATCTTTCAAGTACTTCAGTGATAAAAGCCTCTGAGGATTGAGATGTTTCCCCTTCATTTGTTGGGCAATGTTGTTTCTTGCATGTGTTTAATGATTAAGAGGTTGAGTCACTTTCATCCTACAAAGCAAAGATAAATAGATTTCTGGATTTGTTGCAGATGGGGATGACATCAACAGGTCTATCAGGGAGCAGAAACAACAAACAAACTAAATTGATGGCTCGATAAAAACATTTGCTTTTACTTTGTAAGAGCAAATATGGATTCTGCCTAATCAGCGTAACAAGGAGATAGAGGCTGGACTGCGTTTGGGGACTGCAGAGGAGTACAGCTAGAGTAAGGTGATGCATCACACAAATAAACCAACCATACATGAAAAAAACAACCCACCACAGGCGCAAAGGAGCAGGTTGCAATCTGTAATCAATCATAGTGACAGGAAGTAGATTCAGCAGAAATACTGTGAGCGGCTAATTAGGGATGAGAGCGCTCACACATCTGCAGCACTATATCCCTGTTAATAATCCAATGTTTTTTTTCACAGATGTAAACACAGAGAGAGCTGCAATGAAGACATACAGTCAAATCCTGAATCAAATTTGAGAAAATTGGAGTAAATTTGAGTAAGAATAGTCACATGGCTGCTATTTACAACGAGCCAAGTTGAAAATGCTAATTTAGCAATAGTTAGCTAGCCGAAAGTCTTTCTGCCCAATGCTCTTTCTGGCAGAAAGTGTTTATAATAGTAGTAGTAGAAGTCATAACAATAGTAATATGCAAAGCAACAAAGTGTATGTGCATTATAAATGGGATGCCAGGTTAACAAAGAGGGAGGCCAGAAATGCTAAGCGGTGGCTTGAAAAAAGCAAAGAGAGTCCAGGGAGTAGATTGAGGACCTTACCCACTATCATGTGCTTGCAGTGCTGGCAGTTGGTGGGCTTGCGAAAGACATGGTCCTGGAAACAGTGGGTAATCTGAGGCCGGGGAGGCTTGATGGGCAGTGATGGGGAAAGGCTGAGAGAGGGGGAGTGGGAGCAGATTGAAGGGTTGGGGCTTAGAGATGGTGAAATGGACGGTGAGCGGTCGCCGACGAGAGGAGAGCCAGGCAGCAGTGGGGGAGAAGGAGGCGGTGGGTCAGTGATGAAATCTGGGGGCAGGCGAGCGTCGCTGTAGGACCTTTGGAAGAAGTTCTCCACGCTTTTGCTGCGCATGATGGTCTTGAAGGACAGCGAGCGCTTTAGTCTCTGGAGCTGCACACACACACGCACATTGACAGAGAGAGAGAGAGAGAGAGAGGGTACACTATAATAAACACAAGATAAGCAAGAATGCGGTGGCACATTTGGGAGCAATAACAAATGTCCAATACGGCCTCAGGGCAGAACAAGCAATATCCCGGCATCCATAAACACAACACTCTGCGCTGATCTGCAATATCGCCTCATATGGAAACAACACATTAATAGCTAAGATACCTTTATGATCCCTTTAGTATAAGACCAAGCATATTGCACAGTCACATTTAATAGGGCAGCTTGTGCATTTGGCCCATGGTTAAACAAGATAAGCCTTTTCTCATCGACAACACTCACGGCCATACATCGAGGTGGTGGCAGGAGGTCTATTGTGGTGAAATGAAACAAGATAGTTTACACAGCCTTATCATCCATCAACAGCCTGTCTTCAGGGCTCTTAATCTGATGGAGTCTGCTCATTGGACCGATTGATCGTGCCACAGGCTGTAAGCATACAGGGCCAATGGATTCCTCCTTACAGGGCCAAACTCACATGCCCACAATGGCAAACTGCATGCACGCTCTCTCGTGTGTATTGACATGACCAACCGTGCTTGTATCTTGTAAGTGGCATTGACCAAACAGTTTTCAATAATTGACGGTCGCTGCATTTCAAAAGCCGAGCAATCAGATGACAAAACATCAGCAACAGTCTGTAAGCTCTGCTCTCTGCAGCCGTCCAGCATTGATTGGCTGGAGATAAATGCATGTTTCCTGACGTTTCCCTCTGGGTCTGTGTACAGACGATGATGCTAGTTTCCTGAGGGGTGGGCAGCCATTTGTTACCCTGACATGCAGTGGCAGCGGGAGAGCAGCGGGAGGGTGTGGCCGCGTCGCAGGGAATGAATGGATCAACACAGAGAGACAAGCAGACAGATAATCAGTAGGCCTCATACGCTCTGCCTGTCTGCGCTTCCTCTCTGTTTAGCGCCAAATGTAATGACTTTACAGGGACATGCAGTTTACAGCTGCGCGCGTCTGGGAGTAAGATACAAAAACAGTTTGTCTATTCGAGTTTATGAGGCACACGTGAAAGTAGAGCAGGAGAAACAAAAGTATATGTAATTATCTTTATTATTGATACAAACGGAGGCCGTTTTTAACCCTCTGATCCACAACTTCTAATATTTACCATTTATTTATACCTACTAGTTATAGTAGTTTTCACTCCCTCCAAGACCTGTAAACAGACTTTGATGTGTAAAATCACCTTTCCTTTCCTTTAAGGTGCTCAGAAAAATCTGAACATGTACAACTTTATGACAACTGGGCAAACTCCATCTGCTGATGAAGATTGTGGAAAGCTCCAGAAATGAGATTGTATTGTAAACATGAATGTATACTCATTAGAGTAGTTATAATCCTCCAATGATCTCATGACTCATTATGACTTACTTTCTAAAAAGCCATTCTGCTGTTTTAGTAAGTCATTAAAGAAGAGTCAGAGACTTCTCACTCTCTAGTAAGGAGCGAGAGCAAGTTGGGCTGGAGGAAGATATACGTACATCAGCCAAAAGCATTTTTCACAACCTGGCAAACCAAATGTTGTTCTTACTGATTTTCCAAACCACAGATCAAACTCTAAGACGAAAGCCTTAAACGAAGGGGGTATGTATTCTTTAAAAAACATGTTTGTTAACGGTGCAGTGCTCTGACACACGTCTCCACTCTTTCTGTGCAGCATCACAGTCTTGTGCTGAGCTCTCTCAATCAGAGCAGATGAGTGCTGGCATAACAGCACCGGGTAGAGCACATGTCTCAATTACAGCTAATCTAATCATCCGTTAGTGTGCGTGCGAGCCTAAAAAGCATTTCCGTTAGCTTCCATTTGAACATTAGCTGAGAGCATCATGGTTAAAGCCAGTGTGATACCACGTTTGATTCGGGTCACATGAATTTCTGAGACAGGTGAGAGGCCGGTGGCGATGAGCCGAACCGAACTACGCCACAGACGAAACCCTGATTGTGATGTATGATCCAGTCCCATAGTATTATTGATCCCCAGCAATTTCATGACAATGTCTGCCATGAAAACAGCCTCAATCTTCTTTCATCTCCAAAAAGAAGCATCACCAACACAGTCAATACTCTGTAGACCAGATTTTGACGAGGTGCCTGAGCAAACGTGTAAAAGACCATAATTCTCACATCTTCGATCCATATACCAAACCCCAGTTGTTCTCACGTGGAGCCAACATAAACGTCCAAAATCAATGCGCCATAGAGGGACAGCAGGGTTTGAGTAGACATAATTCAATAATAAAGCTTTTATTTCATCCAAATATGTGGCCTCCCTCCATCATTGGGGCCCCGGCTGAGATATATATGGGATGCTCCAGCCTGTCCAGAAGTCATAACTGAGCAACAAAGGCTCAGTCCCACTGGGAGTGTGACCATAAGCTTGTGGCAATGATGTGCTTTAGTGTGGACTTTTATAAATAATTCAGCCATTAAAGACCATTTCAAAAGGAAAGGCTTTTCCAGTTTTCCAGCTGTGTCTTTGTTTAGAGGTTGTAAAGGTCAAAATACACTCTCTCAGTCTGGAATCTGGTCTAAAGGTCTTGGTTGTAAGGGCTGCCTTGTTTGTATCTCTCTTAAACCAACAGCCACATCACTAGAGCGGCCAAGTGTACATGGGCGTTAAATTGACAGATTTGTACCAATTTTTTCCTCCAATTTTCTATCAGTGTTCACTCCTGAACTGTGCCAAATACCTCTGTGTCGTCAGCAGCAGAAGAGAAGAAGTGCAACAATAATAGGGGGAAAAAACAGCCACTGCAACACAGATACACCTCCACCCTGCTCTAAATCACAGTATCAAAGCTATTCAACAAAGTGCATTTAAATGCAATATTTTACCTTCTGTCGCTAGTCATTTCCACTTTAAAATTCTTCCCAGCTTGGTGCCCCCTTTAGGGCTTGTCGCACTTGTTTTTTTTTCCTCTGTGGTGGACGTCACTGTGTTCGACCTTGTTTAAGTGATATTTTAGTCTCATGAAGGATAACAGAGCTATGAAAGACAGAGTTTCCTGGCTCAATTCAGTTCTAAATCATCAGCAGGATATGTGGTTTCAGCCACCCTCAACTTGGTACAGGAGGTTTTTACACCCTCACAGTGTGACACTGTTTTGGGCAGGCGATGTACACCTTAAATAAGGAGACAGGAAAGAACTGTGACTGAACAGAGGTAAAATGACAATCTGAAAGATTTAGCACAATAGTAAAAATCACAGGGAGAGACTAAAGAATCACACATATCATGAAATCTTTGGGCTTGGGCCTTTATTATTACACTTTAACATCAAAATGTGAACCAGTTTCATGTCCTAATGTTTCCCTTCTTGGCTGAAGTTTGTCATTATGCACGGCAGCCTGGCAGATTCCCGCTCTGAATACGAGATAAGAAATGCATAATCACAGGCTGCTTCCATCGTTCTGTCCCTATTACTCATGCATGTATACACACACACACACACACACACACACACACACACACACACACACACACACACACACACACTGCACAGACAGCCAATCACATGCTTGCTCATACACACAGACTTCTCTTCCCGTCTCTCTAGGATTATTTAATGGAGGAGAAACTGTGTGTGAAATAGTAGCGAGGATTATAACCACTTCCCTCACTGCAGTGCAATTCTTCGCCCCCACATTATGCTAACCCCGCCATGAAGCTTTGCCCTGGTAACTCATCATCCACCCATTTTTCAGTTCACACCACAATGGCTGTCAGTGTCTGACGGCGGGGGATTGTTATTTCTGAGTGAGCATCGACGTCAACAAATAAATCTCCCTCACAGATAGGTTTCTTCCGCTTGTCAGCGATAAACAAATAAATATACAGCCAGTTATCTTTGTAGCTACTTGTAGCCTTCCAGAGTCCAGTATTTCAACAGCTCACACCTCTCCCTGCAGTGTCACATCAATAAACATCACAGCAGTAAAGGCGTTACATTAATCAATGAAGACCGTGGCCCACTTCGGCCTCCCTCTGCTACATACTCCCCTGCTCGTGTCACTCAGGATCAGTGTCGTGATAGTTAATGAAAAGTGAAGTGAACTCACAACTTGCAAGTGGGTGGTTTCAAAGTATGGGGTCAGATCAGTCTCAATAATCGCAAATGCACACAGATAGACTCACAAATGCAAACAGAAAGATTCACAAATGCAAACAGAACAATTCACAAATATATTCGATTTACAAATGCACACAGAAGGATTTACAAATATATTCGATTTACAAATGCACGCAGAACAATTCACAAATACATTCCAATGCACAAATAAATAAATTACGATTTATATAAATGTAAAAAAAAAAATCACAAATATATTTCTGCATTTGTATGTATTTGTGTGTGGATTTGTATGTATTTGTGTGTGGATTTGTGTGTATTTGTGTGTGGATCGCACTGCATTCATTTGCAAATCGCTTCACATTCGTGTACGGATTTATGAGACTGTTCTGCCGTCGCTGGATTCACAAATGCGTTTTTTTCAACATAGACCTGTCTGTAGCCAATCAGATGTCAGCCTCATTTTCAACCAATCACATGAGCGCAGCTTCATACATATTCATACATATTGTAGCCGTCTGTGTTCACCCAGAGCTCTACGATACCTCATATCAGTAGAGACCGGACCAAACTATGTGTGTGTAAACCATATGGTACAAACAATGAGGCCACTAGGCTGCTAGCGTAATGCTGCGGTTCACACCAAACACGATTCGCGCCGCGTTAATCGCGCCGCCGTTCTCGCCGGGGGACTATTTGTGTTCATTCGCGTGAATCGGTGAATCGCGCTGGACACGCCGGTGAGGGAGCGCGGCATAGTCCGGAGGAGCTCCGTGGAGCTCCGTGGATTTCATCGAACTGTATTCACTGTGTCTAGCAAGCCACACGTCGGCTGTTAACCATAGCTGTATGAACACAACATAAACTGATTTGGCTATGATTTAACGGCAATAAACCAACAAAAAGGAACTCCGAAATAACATTTATACACATAGTTTGGTCCGGTCTCTACTGATATGAGGAATACAGAATACAGTTCGATGAAATCCACGGAGCTCCTCCGGACTATGTTATGAACCAGACATGACGGCGTTTGGTTCCCCGTGATATCTGGGACTTCTACAACACATACTAAGCAGAAATAGAGGTTATTTTTTCCACAGTTGACGGCGGACAGTTGAACGGCTATCAGGGCGATAAGCCGCGCTCCCTCACCGGCGTGTTCAGCGCGATTCACCGATTCACGCGAATGAACACAAATATGCATTTGTGAGTCTATCTGTGTGCATTTGCGATTATTGAGACTGATCTGACCCCATATCAAAGAGATGTTGGGAGACTAACTTGTGAAATGACAACGAAGACGCTAGAAATCATCCTTGCAGATTGGCAACACTTCAGCATTCACTATAAGTGACCGTATGTAACTACAATTAAAACTGTGCTGGGTGAAAATGATAAATCCAGACCACTTTTAATATCGATGACCTAATTCACCTTCTATTCCACAGTGCTGACAGATGCCCTGTCGCCATTTTTGATGCCCCTGTCAGCTTTTCCCGCACACTTTCTTTCGACCTCATCGTCCGTCTGTTGGTCTACCAGGCTGAAATATCTGAAAAACATTGTTATGAACTATTTCACATGTATTCATGGTCCCCAGATGATGAATCCTACCAACTTTGGCAAACCCCTCTCTATCTCCCTCATGTCTGCTTACACCTTCTACTCTTGGATATTTAATAATACAAAAATGCCAGGCAGAGAAGAAGAACATCAACACATTTCTTTAAAAATTGCTACAGCGGTTTTACTTTAGATTAAGCTGCCATCACTCAACATGCTGTGTGTTCAAGTGTTAGCATGAAAGCACCAGTGTGAAATATCTACTTAACAAAACTTGGCCACAAACTGTATGGTTTAATATTAAGCTACTTGTCATTTAGCTTTGGAGCAGTGACAAGTTCTCATTTTCACACTGTAGGCAATTCCAGACCTTTTAACACTCAGCCGGCTGTGTGAGTGTTCAAGTGCTCACATTGAGTGAGGAAGAAGAATCCAAAAGGACGCACATGGATGAATTGTGAAGTTATTGTCACACAGTTGGCAAGCTGCCAGATGGACCCATCTCTAAAAAAAACATGTTGGAGGGTATTATTTTAAGTATCCCTGTGCTCAGAGATGGTCCTGTGCACTCATCCTAAAAGAAGAGGTTTACCTGTGCTCTTCCATCACAGAAAATGCTCCCAAAGCGTCACCATCCCTGCAATCCAACAGCTCTCCACAAAGAGCGTCACTATAGGTTGCCGATTTCTGCTCAGGCATCTCATCTGCTCCACCAATCACATTTTAGCCAGTCTTGGCAATAGACCAGTACATTGTTGGGAACCAGGGACAAAGTCCATGCTTCCATTCTTCTTAATCCTCTGGCACTATATTCCTCTGTTACGGATTTCTGATATCCATCTTTGTGGGGAAGTGCTGCTGGTGGATTTCCGGGAGCGTCTGTTATTAGAGCGCCCTGTCATCCTTATCTAATTCATGTGTGTGCCCTATGTGTCTGATTAGATTCCTTCAAAAAATAAACCCTGTGGCGGTGTGTTTTTTTTATTGTTTTAGCAATGGTCTTGATTAAGTATTTAAAATAGATATGGGTGGAAGATTGATGTGAGAGATTTTCAATCCTCCTGGGACCACACCTGTGCATATCAGAGCAAAGCTGACATTAACTTCAATATTCTCCTACAAGATTCCTTGATAGACTCCTATAGTTCAAAAGATGTTACAACTAACCTTTCACCTGCACATCAAACATATATGAGCTTTGCCAGGAGCTGAAAATTCAAGTGAAATCTCACTTTATTCTTCACAGAGCCCTAGAGTTCACCGAAAGCAGCATCACTCCATTGGATAGGAGCAGAGCTGCTGATTGAATGGCCAGTCCGATTAGTTTGTGCTATAAATGGTTGTGATGTGGTGAATTTAGCCGATGAATCGTGCAAATAATAATCAGGCCTGCTTGACACAGGAGATCGCCCAATTTCCTTAGCTGGTGAGGAATGGGGAAATGGAGCGGTGTACACTGGAGAAAGCTCAATACAATGCCAACTTTCATGCTTCTCACAATACTTAGATGAAGCATCTGAGTGTCACTTTACTGTGTTTGTGCGTGGGAGGCGAGGGGGGGCAAGAGGTGGAGACGGAGACTCAGCTGAGAGAAAGTTGTATGAAGTGTTTGGGCCTAATGAATCAAGTGTCCTAAAAGCCTTCCATTCATTGAGAAGGCTTTCACAGCCCCTGCACTTGGAAGCCAGCCCTTAAAATCTTTGTTTATACAGTGAAGTCAACAAATTGAATGGAATATAAGGACACTTTGTAAGGACACTAGAAGCTCACATTGTGCGGTGAAAGGGATCTCGTTCTGCATATTAGGCACAAAATGCACATATAAATGTGGCCATATGCTTATTGCAATATAAACCTTCTTGCAGCATAAAATAAAAAGTTATTTATGCGTGTGTGTGTGTGTGTGTGTGTGTGTGTGTGTGTGTGTGTGTGTGTGTGTGTGTGTGTGTGTGTGTGTGTGTGTGTGTAGCAATGTAGCAGAAAGGTAGTAATCACCAAAAAGCAGATCAGCCAATAATAACTATGAAAAGCATTAATTGTAACCATCCTACCACGTAAATTATTCTCATTAAAATACAAAGTATGAATTAATGCGAAGCATAAATCCCCTTTGTGTGTGTGTGCGCTCGCGCGCGTGTGTGTTTGTGTGCCTGCGTGCAGGAAGTGAATTTGGAGAGGCAGACAGAAAGAGGCAGACAGAGACAGAGTGACATCACACCTTACGTGTGTGGTTACACCTAGTGACGCAGTCATGATGAATACAGTTGCAATTGTGAAGAATGAATGTTACACAAACCGGCGGAATAATAAGGAGGAATAACAGGTAAAATAACCTCTCCTATTATTCAGCAAAAAATATTGAGCTTACATTTTCTGTGGAGGAAACTGTTCTGCGAAGTTGAGATTCAATTTCTCCTCGTTACAGAGATTATAGTATGATCTGGACATAAGAGTGTATTGGTTAAACGGAACAAAGCTTAAAGATGTGGGTACTTGCCTTGGATGACATCGGTTGGATGGACATGGTGCTTGGAGAGCGCTGGAGCTGAGAGTCGCTCTCCATCTCATTGTTCTCAGTCATCATTGACACAGTAGTGGACAGAGTCGTTAAAGACACAAGAAAATAAAGAAATTGTTTAACTCCTCAAACTGTGTCCAGTCGGTAGGAAATGCCCGGCTTCGGCCATACAAAAGCTCGGCAAAGTGTGACAGATCCACATCACAGGAATGTGTGCGCGCTGTGAGGTGGACGCCTTATGGTCATTTGCCCTCCACACACCGACTGCAGGTTGATTAAAGAGTTTCTAAACATACACACACCAGCTGTTTATATTTCGCTCATGCCATGCAAGGACAAGCATTCGGGATGGAGGCTCGCGTATGGGAAGAGTAATTGTATCGTCCCTTGAAGCGCATCTGAAAACTCCAAAGTGGAACAATTCCGTCCTACAGTTTTAAGAAAGGGTTCAAAACAGCAAAACATCGATGCTTATTATGATTAGATCCAAACAAAGCGTGTGCTCTGGAAGGCGCCGGGTGGGTGTAAATCCAAAGCGAGCTGTGCCTTTCACCACTGCACACACTTAAATTTAAGCGCTATCTGAGGCACGCCTCCCCGTGCGTCTGAGGCGCATGATTGGGTCCATTTTTACAACTCTGCCAGGATTCATTTGTACAGAATCGGAGACCACGGCCGTGGGCGGGGGCTTAATTATGTCAAGCCCAAATATAGACTACCTCACAATCAGTAAACAGAAAGCTGATTTTCTGTTTGAGAGGATAAATGTTTGCAACAAAACATCCCTCTTCATGTTCTCGCCCGATTTATTTTTGTTTACGTCAAAGCGCACCTCTTTACTTTTACTTTGTGCCGTCCTTGGTACAAACAAAAAAATAATAATTAAAATGAACTGTGACTACATAATTGCAAATAGTTCCAGCAGGTTAATTAATGACACCATCTAGCCCATGTAGGCTACTTTATATGGCCATGGAGTTTCAGATCGCAGTACAGCCACCACAGACCCTACATACACAACATGCAGTAAAAACAACAACATAAAGTATGTCATCATTATGAATCAATGTCAGAGGGTTGTTATCGTGACAGAAGTGGGTGTAGGATGCTGTTGCAGAACTTTCTGCAGCCTATGAAATTGTGAGTCAATTCATCACAGTCATCTTCTCCTATAGCAGAAAATGACCCATATGGGACAAGTTGCAATACTTTCAGTTTGTTTTTTGGGGGGTGAATCGTTTTTAGCCACTCTTAACTCTGTTATTAATTTCATGTCATTTCCCAGCTGCCCTCCAAACACAGAGGCTGAAGCTATGGTGCTTTGCTGCAGAGTTAAAGCTACACCAGGGTTGGCATGATTTGTTTAAAGCAGCTACAATAAGGCCAGAGGATGGGCACCTCTGATTTCAAATGCAATCTCATTTTCTACCTGGTTTCACCACCAGTCTTCTGGGGTGAGTTTCTATTGATTGCCCTCTTTAGAACAACTCAAATGAGAATGAAGCAATAAGGTTGTGGTCACAGCTACTGATTTTTGCATTAACCTGATCAAGGCAAAAAAAGACAGGTAGATTTAACATAATAAGTGGGATGTCAAAGGCATTTCAAAGCCAATACTGCACCATTGTGAGACGGGGAGGAAACACTTAAATGCGATTGAAGTAGTTTTGTCTATCTGCACTGCATTATTTCACCTAAGACTGACATCAAAGTTGTCTCTAAGCTGCCAGAAAGTCCTTGTGCGTGGGTGGCTTGTAGAAAGGAGACAGAATGAAGACAAAGGGAGAGAGCCTCAGTTATCACATTAATTATTGCTTCACTCAGAGCCAGGGCACAGCAGATAGCAGAGTGACTGCTGAAAGGAAAAAACAAAACAAAACTAAACAAAAGTCAAGTCAAAAAGTTGTCTGTGTAGCTGTGGCTTTGCTGCCAAAAATAAACCAAAACACAACGTCTTGGTGGGGCAGTGTGCAGTGAGCTGTGATCTGATCCGTCTGTGTTCAAACACAGAAAACAGAACAGTTGAGAGAATTGCTGAAGGAGAAAAAAACACACGCACATACATTTAAATGTCTCCCTCTGTGACACCCTTTCATCCTCCAATGTGATACCCCAGGTGCCGGAACACGGCTGTTAAAAATGAGCATTAAAACAGGAGTGGAAACACACTGATCTCTCAGTGATTGAGAGACTGGGGATACAATAGGAGGATGAGAGAAACAAAATGAGCCCCATGCGGCGGAAGACAGATCCCAGCCGTGACAGCGGTCGTCATGGTGCAGTCACAGGACCAGAGCTGCTGCTCATTCCACTGGAATAAATTGATACAGATTGTTCATCTGTGCTTTCGCCTCAGACATGGGTACGTTAGAACACACGAACATAGAGACTTGACTCTGCATGCAGTGTCAGAAACACCTAAATAGTCACATTTTAACACCCATCTGATAAAGACTGTGCTCTTAGAATGTATGCTGTTCCTACCATGATCAAAGAGACACTTGTGCGAAGTATCTCAGGAATAAACTGTTGGGAGTAAATTATTTGTATTTTGTAATTCCCCCCAAAACCTAAAAACTTCACAATTTTGCAAGTCTGTCAGTCTTTTTAGTGCCCTTGATTAGTCTCGTATCATCTTCAGATGAACTTTAGAACATGTTTTTGCACAGAGACGATGTATTTTGTCCACTATTATTATACTATCACGTACATTGACATTGCAGGACTCCGGTGGGACGAGAGGAGGTGGAGTCTGTGTTTACAACATGATGCTTGGTGCTCAAACGCACTCAAAGTCGACGGACAATGTTTTCCTCACGTTGAATTTTTAATGTGAAGATGTCAGCTATTTTATCTGCCCAGAGAATTGTTTTGTTGCTGCTGTTTACATTCCTTATGATGCAAATTCAAACTATTCATTAAACAACAACAAAAAATTATAGTCATCATATACATTAGGTACATATGAAATGTAACTTCTGCATTTAACCCATCCCAAGCATATTCATATTGGCACATACAAAATAAAAATAAATTGTAACATCTAATTCAAGCATTTTTACAAACATCAACAGAAATGATAAAACAAAGTACTGTTAGGACTGACCATAACAATTATTTAAAAACTGTCTAAACAATGTATTCTCGTCTAGGACCTGGTGGTTTACTCCACTTTACTCCTGAGTAAAGCAAATACATTTGTCTCATTGAAAAGCTGACAGATCCTGAATCCTGTCACCAGCTGAGAGCTGAAATCAGACCAGCAGTGATGGAGGAATCATTAGACTGGCTCGCGGCTGCCATCTGCTGCTCCGATAACGCCAAACAACCGCTGGCCATGAAACAGAGAACAAGCTCAACAACACCAGAGTGAAAACCAGACAAGTCTTAATAATATAGGTATATATTTATTCATACGTACATATTCATTTATATCGGTTAATTGTAAAAAAAAAAAAAAAAAAAAAAAACGAATGAAAAGAAAAAAGGAAAACATTTACAGTAATTATGTGAACTACAGTCATTGTCAAAACGTTTTTTTTGAAATTTCACAGGTGTCAATCTACCATGAACACAGACACTGTAGATTCACCTCTTGCTCTCTGTCCTAATCCTCAACCTTACTCCAGTGTTTGGAACATGAAACAGGCGCGTAGTAGCTCGACTTACGTGTAAACTGGTGGAAGGTCTGACAGAAGGACAGCGATGTTTGATACTGGGAGGAAAAATAAGTCTGGAGTTTTGCTTTGTAGAGCCTGTAGTGTATTTTGTACCATGAAAAGATATAAATAGCAGGATGTTTCTTTTGTACATATAAAACCATCAGGAGCAGGTGTTAGTACCTGTGACCCTTTCAAAGTGTTTGGCTTGAAAGCACGTTAGCTTTTCTGGTGACTCAGCCTGTGCCACATACAGTGCCTGACGAGGGCAAGCAGGTGTTACAACCCTGGCTCACAGTCTAAATCCTACCACATTTCCTCTTTCTTCCAGTTAACCGTCTTAACCCCGGGGGCACAGAGACAGAGTACATTAGACATCTCCGCCATTTTGACTCTTAGTTGTTCCCTAATCCCCCGTAAACCCCCATTCAAACAAACAGATCCGACTGGATTACACTGGATTCATCTCAGTTTATCCTGCCTGCCGTAGCCGCCATTACCAATTTATGTCGTTTGATGTATTTGGACAGCGGTGCATTATGGGAGGGAAAAGCAAGGCATACAAAGCACGCATATAGGAGAAAAATCTGATTCTGCTAAAGTGGCACACAATGCCTGAACAGCTATCCCGAGACTTCTCCTTGATGGAAACATTCAATAAGTGGAACCTACATCATACATACATGTCATCATGAACTCCTCCTCAACTCGCAGTAAAAAAATCCAACTCAAATTTCAACATTTATTTCAATTGCACTGGCGCCAACACTTCCCCTGGACAAAGGCTACACTCCGGACATTAAGTAACAATAAACTCTTAATGAAAACACAAACACCATCAGATCAAAACTGAGGACTGGAAGAGGACTCAAACTCATCTTGGAGACACTGAACTCATGACTTCAAAAACACAAAGCAGGCGCAATCCAAACCACACCAAAACAGAAATGCAAAAGAAGAGAAACGGTAGAGCTCCAGAGGAAATCAGAAAGAAAAGCAGTAAAAGACACATTTATAAAAGGAAACGGGACGAAAAAGAGACGCAGAATAAAGCAGGTGCAAGTGCAGGAGAGGATAATCAATAAGAAAAGGCTTCAATACTTCATAGGGCGGGGCGGCGGGGGGGGCACAATCCATTATAGCCCTCCGTTGTGACAAAAATCTTTCCATCATATCTGTCAGCAAGCCGTAATTCAGATGACTTCCTCTTTTAGAGCCTCCGCCGGTCTGATCTGGTCTCTACCGTCGGCAGCGTCACTGGTCTCAGACAGACGGAGGAGATCCCAGGGTGGCAGGGTGTCCCACGCTGTAACTCCATCCCCTGCAAGGCCTCATTGGAGTTGAAGAGTTGCCGATGCCAACATCAGGCACATCCTCTCACCGCTGCGCGTGGTTCACCAGTTCCTCGTCATCAGAACCGTCACCGATGCAAAAGACTAGAGCAACTTAATGAAACCAAACTAACTGGAAAAAAAAAAAGACGTACTTTGATTGTTTTCAGTTGGCTTTTTCTTTCCATTGTTCCGGTCTGACATGACATCATGTAGTCATGTCAGACTTCTATTTTCTTTCCGTCTGTCAAAAGAGCGTCTTTATTACTTTCCTGTTGTTTCTGCATGAGCTTTCACAGGCAAGCATCGGTTCTTCTGTCAAACTCCTGGTTAAGTTCTGGCTCGTTCGGACTGTCCGAAGCTCCAGCACATACTCCAACACTGAAACAAGCATGTGTGAGCGTCGCCATAGTTCCCTCAGGAAGACCCATAGACAGAAATCTCTGCCCCATCTCATATCATCATCTGTCGTTTTCGCTGGCGTCGACTCACGGACTCTATTTACAATTCGATTTTAAAAAACTAGAGGTGTTACATGCAACATTTGGCATCTTCTCGAGTCCCCACTCGTGAGTCTTAATTGGTGTCCATTTTTAGAAAAATATTGAAGTTTTTTTTTCTTCTTCAGCATATTGAAGCTTCTGATTGCAACAGAGAGAGGTGAGGGTACAGGTGTAGCAAGCTCAGTGTGTGCATGAAGATTTGTATTTGTGTGTGTTGTTAGTAAAATGCTAGTCTTAAATTCTGAGATGGCCGTTTGGTAAAGTGTCTTATATCATTGCTTTACTGCAATAGGTGCAAATAGCTGCAAGTATGTTTTTCCTTTTCTTTTTTCTTATCACAAAACAGGATTTCTGCTGCTGTCTATGTGTTTGTTGAAGGTGTCGGCAGTTTACTGGCTCTATTGCTGCCCATCTTTTTTGAAATAAACAGCCTGCAGGAAAAAGCTAACTGGGGTCTTACTCAGGTGCCGTTCCCGTCTAGAGGTAGCTGGTAAGTAACCTTCAACACCGAGGGAAGTATGTGTGAGAGGTTAAGAGGGATCTTTCAATATTTTGTTAAGAAACTGTAACTGCTAAATAGAAGCATGTGTCTCTCCCCTCAATAATGAACATTTTTTTGTACTTCATTTGACGAAGACAGAGGTGCCCACATCTGATTTTTTACATAACGCTTTTTGTAATACTGGTTTGGCCACTAAACACAGACCAGGAATGCTCTGACATTCTTCTAGGAGTTTATCTGTGTTTGCAGGTGTGTCTGCATATCAGAAAGCCTGGTGTGTGTGTCCTGTATGTGTGTGGTGGAGAGATTCGGGAATGTTTTTGGGAAAGTTACCCAAGACCATGTAGCGCGTTTTGTCTCTCTCCCTCTCTCTGCAGCTCCAAACAGGGGGGACACACCAGCATATACTCTATGACAGGGCGCCAAGAGGGGGACAGCAGGTCCGGGTTCAAGTGACGCGCTGCGGGGAGCATGTACGAGGGACACGGGGAGTGGAAAGGGGGGTTGTTGTCTTTACATCATAGCAGGACACAGCAGCGGCAAAACCTCTGCCGACTGCCCCCGACGGAGGGTGGTGGAGTGACGGGAGCGAAGTATGCATGCACTTTGATGTTAGGCAGATGGGTCTGTGGAGAGGAAAGAAGGACAAATAGATGGAAATATGTTAATGGATGTTACAAATACTTCCGATCCAGAAAGAATTTAAAGGCAGCATAAGATCCGCTCTCTTTGGACAGAGTGATCCCTCACTGCTTGTATTTCACGCCTCAGTTTGGATTAATCACTTCTTGTGGGTGACGCGGTGACTCAAACACCAGAGTTTTATTTGGACAAAATGTATAAATCTATGATTGTAATGGTCTCCTCTGTTGCTTCTTAAATCAGCCTGATCATGTACGTTTTCGTAGAAAGAAAGGCTGCCCTGATCCCTGGTCTGTCACACTGCGTATTGTGCTCCACTTAAACTCTCCCTGCCTCATCTGGAGACTGCGGTGCTGCTCAGCAGCTATGCTCAATGCGCGTACATTATCATTGTTGTAAGACATCCTTTAGCCACCAGCGGCAGCCCTGAAAGCCATGCTGCTGCGTCATCGTTAATTCTATGTTGGGTTCAATTGATATCAACCGGACTCTTCAGACAGATAGTTTGTTACTTTACACATCAAACGCACTCCTCTTCAAATGTCGTTATGGAATTTGTATTTCCAACAAACCTTCATTGAGGAACTAAAATTAGCTTTGGGAGTTTCATTAAAAAAAGAAATTCTATAAAAGAAAAAAAGTTGTATTTACATTTTATGTTCACCAAAACATTGTGTGCGTCCTTGAGGAGAATTTTCTTCCAAAGCAGATTATTTGAAATCTGCATTGTTTTTATGTTCACTTGCTTGCAGTCTTCCTCTCTACCTTTGCTGTGACAGCAACGGTATTTCTACGGTTCTTTGGCGTGGAACCGTGTGAAACCATTGGCAAGAGCGTATATCATGTGACCCGTGTGCACATGCAAAACGACGGGGTTCACTCATAAAAAACTAAAATATAAACCTGTCCCAAAGCTCTATTAGAGGTTTAAAAAAAAAAAAAAAACCTCTGCATGGTACCTTTAATAAAGATCAAATGTCTGGAATTAGATAACACCTCAGGTTTTTGATATGCAGTCTGAAGGACTTGTTTAGGAACAGTGCAGCTGAGTGAGATGCCTATATCAAGATCTGGTTGCTGCACAATAGATGTGGATTTTGAGGTTAGGAGAGGACATGGATGGCTGAGCGCAAACACACAACCAATGGACTGGAAAGAGAGCATATACATTTAGTGGTTCCATATCCATGTTGTGTGCACAAAATGGCTTTTTACAGTACATTCTAGAGTGAGCGAAAATATATAACCTTTTCTATGCACACAAAAGGCTTTTTGCTCTAAAATGTTGTGTTAAACGTTGTTAAAATCCGTGTTAGTGAGCACCTCTCCCTTTCCAAGATCATTAATTCACCTGACAGGTGTGTCCTATCAAGATTATTACACAGGACAACCGTGGTCTAGTATCAATAAAAGGACACTCTAAAATGATGCAGTTTTATCATTAAAAAAAAATCTATTAGGCACTCTGAACTGTGGATTTTACATAATTAGGGCTGGAGAAATACTACTTTTTTTTATTATTATTATTATTTTTTTTTAAATCGCACAGGATCCATCCGTGAAGAGAACACTTCTCCACAGTGCCAAACACAAATCGGAGGTGAGCATTTGTCCACTCTTTGCAGGTAAAGAAGTTGTGGAGGATCTGGGTTGGTTTGTGGTTATGAGGCTGATTGATGCACTGCCAAATTCTCAGAAAAACAACATATGAGAAAGCGTATGGCATTGCAGCAGTCAGCATGCCCATAGAACACTCCCTCAAAACTTGTGACATCTGTTTCATGAAACTGCACTTTTAAGAGGCCTTTTTTATTGTGACCATCCCAAGGCACACCTGTGGAATAATTGTGCTGTTAAATCGGCATCTTGATATGCCACACCGGTCAGGTGGATAGATTACCTTGGAACAAGAAAAGTACTCACTAACACTGATTTTAACACATTTGGGACCGACATTTGAGAGGAATAAGTCTTTTGTGTGCATAGGAAAAGAATTTTTTAATCATAAGCATCACCGCTTACTCACTGTTATAAGCCCACACAACTCACCCTTAGTCTCTTGATGCCAGCGCGGGTGATCTGCTGGCAGTCATAGAGCTCAATGCGATCCAGACTATGGCAGCTCTTCAGGTGCTCCAGTGAGGCGTCTGTGATCAGGGGGCAGTTGTCCAGCTCGATCACCTCCAGACGGTCGTGAGCACAGGGGCCGCTGCCGAGGTGTCTGATGCCGTCATCGGTGATCAGCTCACAGTGAGACAGACTCTACAGGAGTACCAACACAGGAGCTCCATTACTCAACTGTCTGCTAGAACAAGCTGTGATGCGGCGCTTGTAAATACCACAGCAGTGGCAGCCAGACACACACACACACACACACACACACACACACTCACCAGGACTTGCAAACGAGGGCAGTGGATCGACAGCTGGATGAGTGTTCCATCTGTGATCTGATGAAAAAAAATAAGAATAAAAAAAAAGACAAACAAATGTCAAAACTGCATACAACAACAGTGGAAACTGTATTTTGTTGCTTGGATTGTTTATTACCTGCACACATTCTTCTAAATCCATCTTTTCAAGCTCATGACAGTTCTACAACAGAGAAAGAGACAGTAAACTGAGAGACACTTTGTTTTCAAGATGTTTTGGGACTAAAAAGAAATGTGACACGAAATTCAAATATTTAAATCTGTAAGCATGAAGTCTTTGTGTTTGTATACAACCAATAAGTAGATGCCACACTCACCCTTGCTAATGTAGTGAAGCCCACATCTGTAAGCTGAGAGCAGCGAGCCACTTCTAATATTCTGAAAGAAGGAGAGGAGCAGAGAGTTATACAATCACTTAGAGTCTGTCACTCTTTGGGACTTTAACTGAAGCAGCAGCTCCAAAAAAAAAAAAAAAAAAATCACTAAATGTAGCGAGAAAGTCACCAAGTGGGCAACATTAACAGCCCGTCAATTCAGGCCTCCCTCCGAAGTCCCTCCCCCAAAATGATCATTACCAACGTGGCTATTGTTAGTACTCACAGCTGTCAAGCTAGCACTTCAGCATGCGGCCAAAATGAAATGACTGGACAGGCTTTTTACAGTCCTGTGACAGCTACCTGATTTGTTTTATTGATTGTTGCTGGGGGGGGGGGGGGGGTAAAGACAATTTCAACCAATATAACAAAAATGTTTCTAAGCCTTAAATGAGGATTTGTGTGTAGGCGCGTAAATTCACCTGAGGCGAGGGCAGTTCTGTCCCAGGGCGTGCAGGATGGCGTCTGTGATATTAGCACAGCCCGACACACAAAGAGACTGCAGGTGGTGGCAACCCCGGCAAATTGTGATGAGGCCCTCATCTGTGATCTGCTGCTCATAGAGAAACTTCAGTTCGAGTTTGTGTGTGTGAGAGGTCAATTAAATCCACATCAAATGTGAGATGTGAAAACATACAAACTTTTAAAAGCATTCAATGTACAACTTTGACACACAGTATGTATATATATATATATTCATGTACTTTAATACCCAGCTTTCTTTTCTCATGCATTTCCTGTTTTAAGTATTGCTCAAGAATACTCTGTGGAGATCAGGCAGAGGAGGAATAGGTGAGAAATAGCAAGGTAAGAGAAGAGGAAGAGGAGGAACTGGGACAACTGAGGAGGAGGATGGACAGATGAAGGAAAGGAGGAGGATTAGAGAAAAAAAACAGGTGGTGATGAAGGAGGAGGGGGATTTTGGAGACGGGTAAAACCAGAGACAATGAGCAGGCTTCACAGACTATTGGCATTCACAATGAGTTGTACAGCACAACGTGTACCGAGTGCACATCAGCGTACACCAAAGTGTTCGTGCACTTTTTCCTTTTATGCCAAAAGTGCAGAGGCAAGGGTTTTACAACAATGTTTACAAAGTGAGATTTCATTTTAACAATATGAAATTTGTCATTGAAAGTGCAAAACAGTGGTGTTTTTCCAGACTGATTAGATACATCTTCTAGCCGTGTTCCCTGTACTTACTGAGCATGTCTGCAAGTTGAGTGTGACTAGCTCTGGACAGTAAGCCCCGATATGTTTCAGAGCCTCGTCCTCTAGCTGTGGGAGAGATTGACAGAGGAAAGACAGTCATCTGAAGTCAAAATACAGTTATAAAATGTATAATAAAGCATACTAAGGTTACCCCAACAAGCCCCTATACTGTCACTGATATAAATACTGTAGTGTTGACTGTTGATATCAACACAGTGCTATAAACATTCACATTTGCTGTAAACAGTGTCTGGCATGCTGTTTCTCAGAAGCATCTCTATTGCACAGGAAGTGATGCCTTTTATGTTTGCGATAGCAGCAGCTGTGTTTGATTGGAAAGAAAATAAGAGGAACTTGGTAGTATGGTACATGTATAGCGCTTTTCTAGTCTTCCAACCACTCATAGCGCTTTTATACTACATGGTATTCACCCATTCACACACTGATGGCAGGAGCTACCAAGCAACGTGTATCCATCAGGAATCATCTAAGCACTCACACAACTATTCACACACCGATGGCTTCTGGAGCAATTTAGGGTTAAGTGTGACATCGACGTGGACTAGAGAAGCCGGGGATCGAACCGCCGATCTTCTGATTGAGGGACGACCCGCTAAGTGAATGGCCACTATGACGGAACGTACAAAATAAACAGCGTTTGTGTAGTGCAGCGTTAAGCAATAGAAACAGTGTGCCCAAGAAGTCCCCAATGGACTAAAGCAATTAAGTTCAACAAATCAAGCTGCTCTCAAATGTATCAGATAGAATTTTATACTGAATTCAATCATCCGCGACTCAATATGCACAAAGCACCTACACCGTTAGACCCGGTCAGCATCTCCAGCTCATACTAAGCCCTTCAGCATACCTGTGTGCATCCCTTGAGGAAAAGGCCTTTGAGTCCTGGACAGCATCGCACCAGGGCCTGGATGCCGTCCTTGGTGACCTGATCACACCAGGAAATGTTGAGCTGCTTCAGCAGGGGACAACCCTCACTGACAGGACGGAACATTCAGAAAGAAAAAGATGGCGAAAGAAGGACAAGTCAATGAGGAGCTAAAGTATGTTGTGGTGTAGATTTAACAGATGAAATTAATGAGGGAAACGGATCTAAGGGGGGAATGTTGTAAACTCAGGGGACGTATATATCGCAACGTTGACGCTACACACCTGAGAGCTTTGAGTGACAGGTTGGTGATTGAGGTACAGGAGGCGAGGTCCAGGTGCTTCAGCTTTGGACAGAACTTACTGAGGCTATTACATGTGCTGCAGAAGAGAAAGACAATGAGCCTTTTCAAGGAGAAGAGGCATGACGATACACTGGCATCCCAGAATAATGCTCGTACCTGTCAGTGATCTTGGTGCAGCCGTTCAGACTGAGCAGCTCGATGTTCCTGCAGTTCTGAGAGAAAGTCCTACCGGGAGAAAAACAAACAGAACTTGCCGGTTGCTCTCACTCTCTCCCTAAGGTCTGAAGTACAACAAGAATTTCTGGGAGGCCAAGTCCTCGCAATACTCACCTCAGGGCACTGTCACCCACACCCAAGCAACCCCGCAGGCTCAGCTTCCTAAGGAACCCCCCACATCGCTTTGAGATGTTCTCCACCACCCGGCCCTGGAATCAAAACAATCCACTCAGACTGCTGCATGTGCTTCCGAACATCGATTTAAGTGTGAAGGGAAATGTACAAAGCAAAGACTGAGACTTTACTCTTGCTCTACAGGTAAGAGTAAAGTAGACGGAGATCAGATTTACTCACCTCAATGTCCCTCTGGAAGTCAAAGAGGTCGATTCGTTGCCAGTTGCTGCCATCCAAGGCCAGAACATTCCAGGACTGTGAGAAGGGAGGGAGAAGCAACGTTCAGGGCCAAGTTTGTTCTCAAACTTAGCACATACACACACTAAAAACACACACACACACAGACCAAAACACATACAGTCACGCATACATGCATACACACACACCTTGTGAACACAGACTCACCCGTGAGACCTGGGCACAGCGACAGAGTGTCACCACATCGAGAAAGGAGAAGATTCTGGAAGACAGACAGGGACGGTTTAGAGACCCTGATCTCCGCTGCCAGAAGCTTCCTCTTTACACCAAACTGCCCAACTCAACCCCTGCTTCGGCTTCCACTCGCAGCACAGGGGTGTGAGTAAATCAGCTAATATTGTCTTTGACCGTCGGCAGGAGAGATGTTTGCAAGATAGATGCGTTTACTCAAAGTGGGGTCCAGGCGAGGAAGACACGCAAACTGCTTCTTAGGAACAGAGGTGGAAACTTACTACAGGATCCCTCAATGCAGCAAAAACTGTGTACGGGTTGAAGCGGGGATGCAGTGAGTCCCAGCACAGCCTGCCAGCCTCCCAAAGCAGGGCCCTGAACCTGGCCAGGCAACAGCCGCAGCACAGGCAGCTTGACTGGCCAGGCCGAGGCTTGAGTTATGGCCTTCATTTTCTCTTTGCTCAGGGGCTCTTTGTTCTTTTTGCCTGAATTCAATTTGAATGCTTTACAGCCTCAAGCATCTGTTTTTAATTACAGTTTTAGCATCGGGGTGAGAAGAGTAGGGTGGTGAGAGGAAACTCGCATCCTGGTGGTTAGTTTAGTTGAAATATTTGCAAAAGGGCAAGTGTGATACAGTACATGATCGAGAGATGCACAATGTGTGTGTTTGGGGGTTGTCGTGGGAGGAGGAGGATGGAAGGCCAATTGTGCCTTTGCGTATGACTGGATGTGCTGATTGGGAGCGAAGGCAGGGAGGTGAGTGTGGAGAATGCAACATGCCATATTTGCTTGCAAAAAAATAAAAACCTACAGGGATTCTGATTGAAGTGTTTTGAAATGTCACTCACCGTAGCAACAGCTCCTTAGGCAGCTTCTTATTGATGACCGCCTCGTCGCTATTTGTGAACATCTGAAAGGGTGCAGAAGATAATATCAGTCCTGGCAGTCCGTCTTAAACATAGCAGCATATAAACGAGGATAAATGATCTTAATCTCATCAGCGGAGATAGACTCAATGTCATGTCTTGGAAAACATGGGCCAACAGAAGATAAAGCAGCACAGGCAACTGGAAATTGTGTCTTCTAAGCAAAAACCAGCTGGAGCGGACTTTGTACCGTCGACTCCAGGGCTCTGCTTTCATGTTATCTTTACCGCCTGCTTATGCTGCCCATACCTCCTCGGTTGTTTACACTGTTGAGTTGACACCAGTGTCCACATCAGCATGTACTGAGAATGTACACTGGAGTTAGTTAGAATGCATTCGTGTGACTCTGAGACAAATCGCTCTAGATTCTGCAAACGGCTAATTGATTTCAA
Organism: Pholis gunnellus; assembly: GCF_910591455.1. NCBI lineage: Eukaryota > Metazoa > Chordata > Actinopteri > Perciformes > Pholidae > Pholis > Pholis gunnellus. The sequence continues at coordinate 8,366,885 of NC_136544.1, forward strand.
CATGAATAATTGCACGTCGTGTGAGTGCAAATACTCGGCTATAATCCACAGAAAACGCCACAGTACACAAAGAGACGATACATTAGCATTTATTAAGACCAAGCTACTTAGATTCACACGCACACAAACACACACTTAATGAGGACTCCAGGGTTCCCATAAATTGTGGGAAATAATACTCTGCTAGATTGTAAAATGTAAGACGTTAAGACGATGACATTCGGGTGCATCCACTCGGTCACAGCAAGGCAAATGAAGAAACATCTGGCCAAATCCATTTTCCTCCATAGATTTAGAGAGATAAATCCAAACCAGAGACGGGGTAATCGAGGGGTGGGGGCTTTAGTGTGTAAAGAAAAAGTGCACGTGCTATTTACAAGAGCCAAACATCTGCGACAAAATCAACAAGGAGTTTGCATGTCCTTATTTGCACTTTGCTACAAATATGAAGCATTCATGATCCCAAAATCACGTTTTTTAAACTAAATAAATAAATCATGGGTGCTAAAAGAGTTTACAGTGAGGCCATTTTAATTGTGGGCGTTCTTCCTAAAACCACATTCACAATAGCTTCAGATTTTGACTATTCATCAGCACATAAAAACAAACGGACGAGTCTGCCTGTTTAGAAACTGAGTCAGTTCTGGGTCAAAGCCTCTCTATGTCTCTCTGATAAACATACAAACTCCACACACAGACACAGCTGTCTATGCAGGGGCTGCCTGCCAGCGCAGACGTGTAACATTTTTGGGGAGTAAGAAGGGACAGACATTTCACGTTTGGATTTGGGGCAAACTGACTCCGACAGCTTGCCCTCCACAGCGCTACTTTCTGGCCAAATAATCCAGGGCCATTTCCAAAGAACCAGATGAGCATGGTCACCGGGCATACACTGTCCCCTTTTGTAATCTAACATAAAATGAACCCGATGCTGCATGAATGTGAGCATTATGTTTTCTCCACTGGTCAGCTATAGTCAGTGAAGCAGGCCAGGCAGGAGGTAAAAAGATGGGTGAGCTATAACCTCCAGCGAGAGATTATTGTAAAGCAAAACAAAAAGTTATCATATTTTTAGAAAACTGAAGTTTTGTTTTCATGAAAAGACCCAATTCCTCAGATTAAATCTATATATCAGTTTGATACTTGTAACTGTGATTTCCATGATGAGTTAAGATTAAATCAGTGGCTGAATTTGGTTTAGATATTTCATTTATCCTTCCGTACATCCACAGATGTAGTGAAGGACAACGAATAAATTAAATAACTAAGAGACAATTAAAAGAAATTAAAATATTGTTTTTCTGGCTACAGTTTAAACTGCTTCAACAAGTCTTACAAACGCCCAAGTCTTTTCAAACGCCCAACTATACACAACGTAGTTGTAATGTCAGTCACAATATGGTTATTATTCACATATCAGAGGGCTGTAGTGTTTTTGTTTAAGGCTGGTATACAACAGGACATTTTTGGAAATGCCTATGAAAGTGAAACTCTTCCTAGCATACAATGCAGCAATTGGGGTTGAGCGGTTTGACCACTGAGCCTTTTTGATGATCTACAGTGACATTATTTTTAATCTCAGGCCTCTTACAATAGCTTTCTGGGCTAACTCTGGTCTACTGAAACAAGCCAGTATGATGTATTGTGTTTTATCCTATAATTACTTAAGTGCATAAGTAGATTGTATTCATTTTCTTATTTTCCATCAATAAAAAAAAAATCACCAAAGTAATAATTAGCACTGTCCCTGACAAATAAACTAAGAAAGGAAAACTACATGTTTACATTTCAAACACTGTATATTAGGCCTACATCTTATTCTCCACGATTACAACATCTGTATAGTACATGCAACTTCAATATTTCAAAGATATACCCTGTCAACAGGGTAAAATAAAACAAAATACACCGTTTTTATTTTGAAGTCAATGACGCCACTTCCGGCTCCCCCCTGGTCTAAATCCGCTTAGCTTGACACAGCAGCTCTACCGCAGCTGTCGGGCCAGAAGGTAACGGCCTGAGTCTTCTGAGTCGTCAGCTGTTGCACCGTTAAAAATAAATAAAACCACACACACACACACACACACACACACACAAATCCCACACTAGCTGGGGATTAAACAGAACCAAGTGCTTATAGGCTACACAGCCCAATGTCACCGGTCGGTTGCGTTTGGGTGCTAGTGTTCACCAAAATATCAAGCTACGCTCGCGGCTGCGACACAAAGTTTACACACAATGGTAAATACTACAAAGCAACACCCCCATAGCCTGTGAGTGTGGACGTGTAGCCCTCTTGCTATCACTACAGGTTATGGTGGATGCTACACTGTGGCAGCCTGGGCCCATTTGTTGATAGTTTATGTGCTAACACGGTCGCAACCCGAGGCCCCCCACCTCCACCCCCAACAACCGCAGCGGCCGTGGATATGCACAACAATCCGACTCGTCAGACAACCCCCTAAAAAAAAAAAAAGTATTATTATAATCACACCCCGGTAGATACGAGGACAGCTATTAAACCGTTTATTAGAAAAGTGAAGTCAACCAATTCCCTTTCTTACATGTGTAAATGTAAGCGGGAGCTGTCCTCGGCGTGCTCTATGTAGCCTCAGCGTCTTTGTTTTGACGGCGCAATGTGAAACGAGGAAAACATTTTTCGGGACCTTTAAAAACGCTCCATTTAAAACACAACAACAACGCGATGGGTTCAGTGGGAAACCCCGACGTGTGTCTTCGGTGAAATAGGTCATGCTTAAACTACGCTGTTCGAACAAAACAGCGTTTGACCTAATCCCAAACATTGACTGCGGAAGCTGCATCCACAGCCTCCCCATAAGCGCAGTTTAACAATAAATACAGCGACGGTCACCGTGTTAGGCCCGTATCCTAACGTGTTTAACTGCTACGTTGAATGTGTGTCAACGGCTGTCAGGTTACATTGATGGTCAGCTCACCTCAAACCGGCTCCGCGAGACTCCATTTACCTCCTTCCCCATGTCGGACGCTGGTTACCGACTCAATGAATTCGGTGTAGGCGAAGTAAAATGCAGATACGGGCCCTCTTCCTTCCGAGTCCCCTCCACGACTATCATGCTACCGTCCTGTCGGGGTAGCTCCTCGGGGGCGATGTCGTTGTTTTTTCGGACTGTAAAAACAAACGGCGAGACGTCTCCTTTCAGATAAAATAAGAGCTCCAGGCAGCAGACATCCAATAAGCCAGTTCTCTTATCTGCTCGCTGCGCCCTCACCTCCTCCTCCTCCCCCTATAGGCTACAGCTTTCCATCCATCCACACAATAGCCCGACAGGAATAGGACCTGGCAGCCTAAAATGGAGCTGGTTCTACGCCTACATCACTTATAAAATAAAATAAAATAATGAAATTGCGCTGACGCATGTATTGCCCAAACAAAACAAAAAAAAGAAGTCATGGCCTTAAGGTACTTAATTGGCTTAACTCGGGTGTAAAGGTAAATATCAAACTGGGGTCCCAAGATTTTGAAAGCGTAGCACAAATATCTGGTAAGAGGCCACAGGGTTCAGGGTTAGATCTTTTACAATTCATTTTAAAAAGTCCTATCCGAGGTTTCTGTATATTCTGACACCACCCAAACAAAGAGGCCAGTTAGGATATTTGATATAGCCTATATAGTCAATTCCTTCCCTCATGTAGCCTACTTGAAATAACAAATAGTCTATTTAAGGATATGTATGTCTAATATGAGTAATGTCCCATTGAAGGCCTACAACTTAAGTGTGGGTCATGCGTTCATCATCTTGGTCACAACAGGATTCGTGTACTGTAACGTACACAGAAGCGGAGGGCTTGTCCCCTTATGACACGTCAACCATTGAAATGCGTATTAACTCGATTACATTGCATTAATTGTGGTCAAACAACTGTAACTTTTTTCTTTGCTGTGGTAAACGCGACTTCCTGATTCTCGTGAACCACGCCCCAGTTTGACAGGGGATCCAATCAAAATCCAGGGCGGTTGCTCGTCATACTGCGTCATCACACTGTGGAACACACGCTTGAAAACAGTTCAATGTCGTCTGGAGTGCCAAAATAAAATGTGTCTGAGGGGACTTTTTAAAATGGTATTGCTAGTGTCTTTCACTATCTTTGAAAAATCTAAATCTATTTTTAATGCTTTTTGATGGAAACACCAATTACAGTAATTGTATAGGCTAGTGTTGCTCCAGGCTAAACTAGTATGTTACAAGTTTAATTCAAATAAATAGTATGCAATATATGTTTCATTACACACTGATTTTATTTCCATGTATTTATGGTGCTGAACTGACAGCAGACTCTTGCTATTGTAATCTATCCTACAGTATTTAAATGTTGTCACCTTATGTATGTATTTATTTGCATTTAGAGTCATAAAGATGAGTTTCCCACTAGCCTGCAGCTACTTGGTAAGTTCAAAGCAGTGAGATGCCATGCTTGGTTTTTGCCCCTTTAATATAAGGCCCAGCTAAAACAGCACAAATCCAGAAGAACAGGTGTGGGAAGTTTGACTCCAGTTATGATTCTTATCAACTTGACTAACTTTATAAAGCTCACTTAATGAAGTACTCAGAAAACACAAATTAGCTTGCTTTATATTGTATATTCCTTGTTCAACGAATCTTAACATATTGTTTACAAAAACAACTTGAACTCCTTGTGACTGGAGACCAACATGAACAGATGCTTTTGTCACACAATCCTTTGTTGAATAGGCACAATACCAAATAGCCTCATACAATGCCACACATTTTCCACTCTATAAAACTCTACAATTCGTCTACCTCGAGCAGAGTGATGGATGGCATAGACATATGGTGCTGAAGTGGCTCCAACTGCCTTTTCAGCTGCTTGGATTTGCACATATCAACCTGTTTGTATTTATGATGCTTGGGCAACTGTAAATGTACTGTGTACTGTGTTTACATTTGTGGCATTCTGTGCATTTTTTTTTTGTTACACCCTATTGATAATCTTTATTGATTATAGTGTTTATTTACACTTTATTGCACATTACCACTTTGTACTGTAACTCCTGCACAACACTTTTCCTCCAACAATATTCCTAAACAAATGATCAATAAGCACAGATGACACAGATGCTTGGAGCTGTCAGGGCCCCAGGACAGTTGCCCATTTTGCCTGTTGGTAATCCAGCTTTGCCATGTTTAAAATGTGAAACCCACCATGATCCTGATACTTCCATCTCCCGTGGGTCCAACGCCGTGTGTTCTCTCATTTCAAATGAAAATCCGGTAATACTTCAATGTTGTTCTGTATTTTCTATTTTTTTTTGCCGTTGCTGGCGCGGGACCACGAGTACAGGAGGCGGGCTATGTGTTGTCATAGGTCGTTGCTATGATACGACAAAGATTGACAGTGTTCCGGTTTCCGGTTCATTCTGCTGTGCGAAGTTGCTAGTCACAGGAGCCACAATGGCGTTTGTAGTCTCCTTCAGATAGGGCTGTGGATGATATTAAATCCACTAGCATCGCCCTAAATATAGGCCTGGTTGATTCCCAGAGCCATTGATAATAAACTGGAACATCTACTGCACACGAAAATACTATGATTTCTAATCAATATTGACTTTATAGGGGATAAAACTTACATTAAAGGGAACATGTAAACAGTACCAACCGGGTCAAGTTTTCATTTTGTTCGAGAAACGAGCGTCTTCTAATGAAGGCATTTGCTTGTTTCTGAATGCTAAGATCGTAATTTTGTGGAATAAAAGCACCTTTACTTAACTTGGCACTGGACAAGGACACCTTTCACAAAGGGACTTTTTCTTTTTTTACGAGTCAGCTCGCTAACCGCCGAGCATTAGCTAGCGGTGCTAGCTAAATTGAGACTGAGACGACACCACAATGCTCCGATGTTCGGTTGGGATCTTTTTCAGTCACTGACTAATTCACAGTACATACTCTACAGTACCGGACAACCACCCTGGCGTTTTTCTGCGTTGTCGAACTATGTTGGCGATCTCAATGGAATGAATCGGCGTTGAGGAGGACTGGACGTGAGCGGCCTGGTGTGTTGATTTTGTTTATTTGTTTGCTGTTTATGCTTAGTAACTTAACACTTTTGTTGGGGATTTGGAAGAGCTCTACTGTTCCCCTGTGAATGAATTGCCTGGACCACCGAGGCCCAGTCGCAGCCGAGGTACCGACGCCGGCGTGAGGGATGCCTGGGTCGGACCGACACCATGGGACCAAGAGGAAGCCGGAATCTAGCAATGTGCTACACCAGACCCAGGCCTCGACCCATACCTCTGCGGGAGACAAGACGAGCAAGGACGGCAAGGTGCAGTTAAAATCTGCAATGTCCTCTTCCAAACGCAAACGGCATAAATCAACCAAACATAATCGGGAATTGTCGGCGGCACCTGGACCCGACAATTATACCCTCGGCGATACGGCGCCACCTGGTGTCCACACGGTGAAGCCTCTGGTGGAGTACGATGATATCAGCTCCGACTCGGACACTTTTTCAGACCCACCGTCCTCAAGGCCCTCTGAGAGGGGGGGCGTGGACCGACTGGAGCCCTCACCAGACTACGAAGGGGACGACGTCGGCTTAGAGCCCGACGGTAGAGAGAACAGTGGCCACAGACACTGCCGAAAAAAGTCCAAGGACCCGAATAAAGTTAGAGACTCTGGGAATGGAGAACGTGGGTGCAAGAAAAAGAATAGCAAAGACCGCGAGAAGGGGAGTGCTGGAAAGAGCAAGGAGAAGGCTGCTGCTGCGTCCTCAGGCCCCTCATCAGGCCCCTCATCCAAACGCCAGATCCAGCCAGACGGTGACTCTAAACGTGGGGAGCTGATGCTCTCCACCCAGGTACAGCCTGTAGCCAGTGTAGGTAGCACTACCTCCTCCACGTCCTCATCTCGCAGCAAGGAGAGCAGCCGCTCAGGGAAGTCTCGCAAAGAAAAGCAACAACGGAGAGAGGGCCGAGGGGAGGGCAGCCGCAGCTCCTCCCAGAGGAACCGAGCAGACAGAAGCCACCGCAAGTCCTCCAAGAGCCACAAGGCGAGCCCCAAGGGCAAGGCTGCGGTTAGGGGAAGCCCTCGCAGGAAGGGCACCAGCTCTGCTCTCTCGCCCAGTCCCAGAAGAGGGGCTGGCAGCGAGAGTCCACAAGGCAGTGGGTATGGGCAGCAGGGGGATGACAGCTACTCCAGACGGAGGGTGGCCCAGCAGAGCCCCAATCCTTACGGGGATATGTCCCGCCGCAGTAGGCAGAGATCAGACAGCCCGTACGGCAGCAGACACAGGTCTTCAAGCTATGAGAGGGACAGCAGCCCCTACTCAAGGAGACGCTCCAACAGCCCCTATGGCGCCCGCAGGTCCTCCAGCACCAGCCCCGTGTCACGGTGAGTATATGATGCAAGGACAGCTTTATAATCGTGGGGAATATTTCTGTAGTTTACACTGAGACACGCATGTTGATGGAGTACGTGTAGAATATCAGACGCCATTAGCTGTGTGTCATGGTACAAAAGGCCAATTTACCCATTGAGCCATATTTAGTAGTATTTTTACATAGTGACACACTTCTTGACGTTTTATTATCAAAGATACTACTTATTGGGCTGTTTAAACAAGCAGAAGCAACCTGCATTGTAAGTTTAAAGTCAGGCAGGCTGCTTGAACTTGCAGAGGCCTTCTCACAGTGTCAAGACAGGCAGGTGTTAAAACAGAGCTATGGCGACTAGGAGAAGGTTGGGGCACAGCACCCCTGGTCTGTGCCTTTACTGTAATCATCAGAGACTTTTACATTTAGATTTAAGCCACTGTTCTCTTGCAAAGGCAAAGTAAAGGCAACTTCAAAAAAATGGCACCTGCTGGTGAGAATACATTTTTTCATATTGTAAATAAATAATAAGAATCCGTTAGTGTATAATACCATGGTCATACTTTTTCCACATCATAAAAAGCCAGTCATGATTTCCACATTTGGTTGAAGTATAGCTGCACTGTGTGAGCTAAAATTTAAGTGCACTTTGGACAGATTATAATTTGTACTAGCAGAATAATGGAGCCCTAAGAAGTCTGGCAATGTTTTTAAAAATTCATAGTTTCTTAACTACTTTCTCTGGTTATTCAAACATTTCCAGTGGCATCTGTCTGTGACTGGAATGGAGTCAAATCAAACGTTAACTAGCACATTACACAAGGAACAAGCTGTATTGCTTCAGACTTTATCTAAGTTTAGGATCCAACCTTTACTTCGGTTTTGACAGAAACGGTTGTTTTGGCATTTTTTGCCTATATAAACTTTTGTTACATCCCATATCAAAAGGTCTCATGGGTTCATTTTCATTATGTTTGATCAACAGCCATTTTATCTAGTCTGGTGGGTAGTGAGTTTACTTCCACTCTGTTCCTTTTTTAGAAAGTGTTCAAAAGAATGCAACATGTTGTATGATATTCTCTGACTACAGGAAGATAAAAAATGTATTTCTTTAATATAGCCGCTCTGGCCGCTCCAGGAGTCGTTCCCCTCTGCACTACTCGTCTTCTCGTCGCTCCGCCTCCCGTTCCCGTAGCAAGAGGCATACTTCCTCTGTTGCAGCGGGGGCCAGCTCCCACAGCAGCCGACCGACGAGCCGCTCCCCTCCCTCCTCCCGTCTGCCACTTAACTCCAGCCTGGGAGCAGAGCTGAGCCGCAGGAAGAAGGAACGGCAGGCTGCTGAGGCGGCTGCCCGTGCTAGTGGTGGTGCTTCTACTCCTCCTCCTCCGCCGGCACCGCCACGTAAATCTGCAGGCTCCTCCTCCTTGCGGCCTACTAAAGCCGCGGCTCCCCAGCCAGAAAGAGACTCGGCAGCAGCAGAACCTCTGCCCCCACCACCTGTGCCGTTACCCCAGAATACCCCCGGTGGTGAAGATCCGGTTACTGCACCTCTACCTTCCTCTTCCGTCTCCTCTCCTGCACCTCCTCAGCCCTCTCCTCCTGTGCCACCCGCTCCCGCCACCCAGATTCCACCACTGCCACCTCAGGCAGAAGCAACTATCCAGCCTCCTACACCCTCAACCGCATCCCAGGCCGCATCGCCAGCACCGGTTCCTACACGCAGCCCTATCCGCCAGATCCCGCTCCACAAGACGTCGACTCTCCCTCTCCTGCCTTTACCACCCGCACTGCTGGGAAACGCTCAGGACAGGTGAGTACCAACCAGGGATACAGACCAACAGAATGTGTCACACTGGACACTAACAGGGTTGGAAATTAGCACCAGCCACCAGCCAAAAGGATCCAGGAAGTTTTGAAATCCACCAGCCACAGTGGCAGTACATAAAAAAGTTAATTTACAGCACTGGTCTTGATGCGTCGTCATCTCTTATACGGAGGTCACATTTTGTACAACTTTCATCGGTGCTCTTAAAATATAGTCCACAGAACAAGCATCATAATACACCGCTGAAGTCCCCACTTTTCTCTTTTGTTTTTATTCCATCATTATCATCACTCACGTCAATTAAGAGTAAGACAATGCTTTAGATATAACTTGCGAAATATTTGTATTATTTCTGCCTCCTTTAGGTGTTAGTTTATTATAAGTGTCATACTACAAACAATTAAGTACATATTGAATATTTGCTTCTCCTGTCTCTTTAATCAGTTATACGTTTCTCTAAATGTCTTTGTATTTTGCACCATCAGTCCAAAGAAGTCCACCCCTCCTCAGAGGCCATCCAGGAAGGAGAAGGAAGTCCGCAGCCGGCCATCGCTCATCGACCTTCCTTTACCGCCCACCCTTTCTGGAGGTGACTCGTCACCCCCACAGTTCCCCATCCACCAGGCCCCACCGCTACCCCAGGCAGTCCTCAAGAAGAGACCAAAGTCAGTTTCTGTTATTACTCAACCACTTCCAGTCTTCCTCTCCTGAATCCCACATTGAGTACAATCTCATTTTGTTTTTGTTGCTTTGCAGGATTTGCTGCCCGCGCTATGGTGAGCGCAAACATACCCAGAGCGACTGGGGCAAACGCTGTGTAGATAAGTTTGATATAATTGGCATCATAGGGGAAGGCACCTACGGCCAAGTGTACAAGGCCAAGGACAAAGACACTGGTACGGGAACATTATCTGCACTTAAGTCACTGTAGTAGTCATGTGTTTTATGTTAAAACAAGCAGAGACGGAATTCACATTGACTGCTTTTTCTAAATACTGTTTTTTTAAAATTTTGAACATGACAGGTGAGCTGGTGGCTTTGAAGAAAGTGCGTTTGGACAATGAAAAGGAGGGTTTCCCCATCACAGCCATTAGAGAGATCAAGATCTTGCGGCAGCTCAAGCATCGCAGTGTTGTCAACATGAAGGAGATAGTCACTGACAAGCAGGATGCACTTGACTTTAAAAAGGACAGAGGTAAGCGGCTTAGATATTATCTGCCAGGACTGGGTAAATGGAAAAATAACAGTGCTACTCGACTGCTGTGACTGACGGGAACATTCCCACATGTTGCTGTAATCAGTGTCACAGCTGTGAACTGTAGCATGTCCGAAAGAAGGGCCATCATGGTGTGGATTTTCTCCCACCACTGTTTTGTACATTGCTCAGGGCTGCAGTGATAATCACAGGATAAATGATAACAATGAAAATACATTTATTATGTAAAATACAGAACTGTGAGAATACCATGTGTTTTAAAAACCACATACTTATTTGATGCAAAACCACGACAGTGTCCAAAAGACAAATGACTACATATATTAGTAATTTAGATGCTGTAAGTTTAAACTCAAACTCTTAAATTCATCTGCAGTTAAAAGTATCAAATCATAGACGATCTAATCTTAATAGATTGGGAATCAGATCATCTTTAAATCACAGTGTATCAGGCCGTAGACCTTAAATATTTAGTTATCTAGTATAGTAGTATGACGAAGTTTTAAATATGCATGGAAAATAGTCTTTGTTATTCAACTCGCATACAATACACATCTTATCTTCAAAAAAAGCCAAACTAGGCCTGATATAATCACTACAGTTGGTTTGGTTATTTGGCAGCAGATGAAGTTCATGTGGTGGTGATTCACATTAGCGAGTTTCCTCCCACATGGAGCAGTGCTGGTTAATACGTTGACATATATACATGACATTGTACTGTAGCTGGCTTTGCAGTTATGACAAAGCACAATAGTTGCACAGTTTGAGTAGAATACTCGCTGTAGAGCATTCTCACTTACTGAGGAGCAGAATTGAAGCTAGGTTAAATTATATGAGCTGATCAAAGTACATAGCAAACCTCTCTTTCACAGGCCCAATGCTCTAACCTTGAGACTTGGGGTTCCTGAGTGTATGTTGTGTTTCTGGTTTCTAAATACATCTTCCCTCTGTATTTAGGTGCTTTTTACCTGGTGTTTGAGTACATGGACCACGACCTGATGGGCCTGCTGGAGTCGGGCCTGGTCCAGTTCTCCCATGAGCACGTCCGCAGCTTCATGCGCCAGCTGATGGAGGGTCTGGACTACTGCCACAAGAACAACTTCCTGCACAGAGACATCAAATGCTCCAACATACTGCTCAACAACAGGTAAAGAGCAGTAGAAGAAGAAGAAGTGTCCTTTATGTAGAGTGTTGGTTTTTGGTTCATTTGAAGTAGCAGCTAGGATTCAGTTGATTAGCAGTAAAAGCTGTTTCAGGTGAATTTTCATGCTTCAGTATGGCCTACAGGTTTTTCAGTCTACTTTGTATTCGTCTGTGTTTGTTTAACTAACCTGATCCCCTTTTGTAAACAATATCAGCTATAATATAGCACCATACACAACAGCAACTTGGAAACATTCCTGCCGATGATTTAAATGCAGCTGTACTCTGTAAATACTCTGAACTCAAAGACCAAAAGCAGTCAAACTTTAATGATCGGAATGCAAGCATTTCAAAGTGTGTCAGCAGCAAAGCTAATTACTTTGCGACTAACTGGCGCTGCAAATTACAGCAATGAAAGGAGTACAGCAACGTCTGACATATGCTTGCTCAGTACAGAACTGCATCCAATCTAAAAAACATTTCGGGATGCAAGGGGAAGCGAAACAAGCTGCAATAGCTAAGATGCTAATAAAAAGTAGCTGAATTGTGGGTTGTGCTGTGAAATGGAGCACTTAAGAGACACACTGCAGTTTGCTCTCACTCACTGCCCTGCTGCTATACAACTGGCTGAAAATAGATCCGTTTAGTTTGAGTTTGAACACTCCCTCACTTTACCTTCTCAAAGTGCAGCATGTATTTTTCCATCAGTTACAATGTTGGTGAACTAATTCTTGTATCAGTATTTAACCTGAATCACACAAAAGAGGGGACAAAAGGATTTGGATATTTCCAGCAATAGCAAGTTTCATAATTTTGTTTTGTTTAAATGCAAACCAGTTATGAAAACGACCTGCCTGGCTCAGGCAGATGAGCTGAGTTGTATTTGGTGTCTCAGGGTCGGTTACTGTCTCAGTCATTTATAGTTGTCAGGGCGTTGTTAGTGCTGCTGCTGATCTCTTTATGTTTCTTTGTTCAGAGGTCAAATCAAACTGGCTGACTTTGGTTTGGCTCGGCTTTACAGTTCAGAGGAAAGGTAAGACACGAGTGTTTGTCATCTAAATGTATGCAATATATGGGGACCTCATCTGCTTGCTTGTGTAATTTAAGTACATGATTAAATGTGTCAATGGTGATTGAAGCAGTAATAAAACCTCACTGTGAGCATGGATTCCCTTCTTAATTTACAATGACTCTCTGTCACAGTTGTCCTTCAGTTGGATCCCCGTTAGTGAAAGCTGAAATGTTTGTTTGCTCTATGAAAGTGCACCGGGTCTCATTGTCCCCTCTCTTCCCCCCCCCCCCCAGTCGGCCGTACACTAATAAAGTAATCACACTATGGTATCGCCCCCCTGAACTCCTGCTGGGAGAGGAGAGATACTCTCCAGCCATTGATGTATGGAGCTGTGGGTGAGTATGACCTTTGTCATGATAGCACATCACTCATTCACACTCACTTAATTTCCTCTGTCACATACTCACTCCATTATATAATGTAGTGTAGGCTTCATGAACCCGTGTACATTTGGGCTAATGTTTTGTTGGGTGATGCAACCTCTCTTTAATATTGGTCTAGTTGCTTTAACCCTTCACCATTTTTGGAAAATAAGCACTAAATCATGACATTTTCATCTCTCTATCACTAAATCTTTCTAAAAACAATACATGAGAAAAAAAGCTGCATTGTGTTTTTAAAAAGGTTATTTTTTTGCCAGTGTGCACGTCTTCCTACTCAGTATCCTCTTGGTAGGTGAAAGCCTCCCACTCGCCATGGTACACTGATACCGTAGTTTATATATTTGAGTTTTTATGGATGTATTTTTTCTGCCATGTGAACTAGACTAGAGGTTTGCAGCACACTAAGTAACTTTCTAATCCTGAAGCACCTTGGGCACTGAGAGGCAAATTGTCTCAATCATTAATTTTTACTTGATTTATTTTTCCCCTGTGTGCTCTGCTGTCAAATTTGAACTTGAATTAAAGCCGAAGACTATTTTATGCAAATTGTTTGTAATTTAAACAGTATGTAAAATAAAAACATTAACTCTGAACCAGCAATACATTTCCATACAACTTCTTCACTCTTTTTGTATTTCTATGCACTGCTTTGTCTTTGAGGGAAAGACTTTCTTCTATAAGATGTGCAGGATTGGAAATGTATTTACACAATCACCCTGTCTGTTTGGTATTCACACATTAAAACAGTTTATTAAACTTAGTTTCAGCTTGGTGAGTGGTAGTGTATCATTTTGTGCCATTCTGTCATGGCTCAGGTGTATTCTGGGAGAGCTCTTTACCAAGAAGCCCATCTTCCAGGCTAACCAGGAGCTTCTACAGCTGGAGCTCATCAGGTAGGATGCCCTCTCCTGAGCACAGCACCTTAAGTAATAACTTCTGCTGCAACCTCTACACCCCAATGTCTCTGTTTCTTCATCTCTGAGCCCATCTTTGCCTTTCTCTTGTCCTTTCCCTCAGCCGTCTGTGCGGGAGCCCCTGTCCTGCAGCCTGGCCTGACGTCATTAAACTTCCCCTCTTCAACACCATGAAACCCAAGAAGCAGTACAGACGGCGGCTGCGGGAGGAGTTTGCCTTGTACGTAGCCATGCTGAGCTTCCCCAAAGTAGCTGAGATCAACCCTTCGTCTGTTTCTACAGTTGAAAAATCTTTCCCCTTCTGCACAGTTTACCTTCTGCTGCCTTGGACTTGCTGGACCGAATGCTGACCCTCGACCCTGCGCGGCGCTGCTCATCGGAGCACGCTCTCAACAGTGACTTTCTGAGTAACGTTGAGCCCAGCAAGATGCCGCCGCCAGAGTCAGTAGCCCCATGGCCTCCGATTCCACTTTTCATGTATATAGTACCAGATATATATAGTAATGTTTTGGTTTTTTTAATTGTAAGAGCTAGTGAAAAGGCACACGTAATACTTTTCGTTGTTTAAACATCTCATTCAGTTCTTTAATTCTATTTGATTGATTACAGATTTGGAATTCATGGTTGTTCTCTAATAATTTCCTTTTCTTCGCGTGTCTGTCTCTCGACTGCGACTCCAGTCTTCCTCACCACCAGGACTGCCACGAGCTGTGGAGTAAGAAGCGGCGACGTGCACGTCAGAGCGGGGTGTCCGAGGAAGTGCCTGTGCCCAAAGTGCCCCGCAAGGATGCGACAGGGACCTCCAGCGGAGAGAACAGCCGGCCCCAAACACAAACCCAAAGCCCGGCTGTAGTCCCACCGCCTCCACCAGGAAAACCTCCCTCCTCAGCCAACTTAGAGAGTGAGTTGTCAGGTAACGACTGCCTCTCAAGACTATTAGCAGAAACACACATGGACATAAGATGTGCCAAAAATGCAAACTGGGAAAATCTGCAGATTTTGGTAACATTGATGGAATGATAACCCAACTTTGGGAGCGCCCGTACTTGTCCTTGTTTTATGATTCTTATTATTACTGTACTTATTTATTAATGTAGTAGGCTGGCATACTGTTGCACTGCTTGGAAGAGAAGTAATTTTGAATAATTCAGAAGAAATGTTTATGCATCTTTTTGTTTGTTGGTATTGCGTTGTCATAGTTTGAATCGTTGTTGCGTGAATGTGTTCAGGCCTGGGAGTTGCTGCAGAGCAGTTGAACCAGACAGAGCTGGCAGTCCTGCTTAACCTCCTCCAGGGACAGACGGACCTCAGCCTGCCCCAGGTGGCTCAGCTTCTCAACCTCTCCAAACCAGAGACACTCAGCCAGTCGTTGTCTGCCCTCAGTGAAGCCTCTGACCACCAGGGGGCTCCAGAGGACCAGGCCCAGTCTGCAGCCAGGTCCCAGCCCCCAGAACCGCCTCCCGAACCCCAGGAACTCTCGCCGCCATCCGGAGAGCCGCCACTCAGCCAGGAAGACCAGGCCAACCTGCTGGCTCTCATTTTGGGCCACATCATTAAGCCACAAACCGAGGAGCAAGGCGACGAGAGCAATGGCGTCCAATCAGAGGAGGCACTAATGCGCGGTTCGTCTGCCTCTACTACTGATCGCAAGGGCAAGTCCAGGTTTAGTCTCTAGAGGGTGAAAAAAAAGGGGGAACCAAGGTCAGTTGAAAATCACCAGGGACAGCAAGAATGAGGAGAGCAGGGCAGAGAACAAATAGAAGCTAACTGAGTTTTGTTATTCAAAATTCCTGTATACTCTTATCATATTCATTTCACTTTAGACTACCTGATGAAATCTACAAAGTGATCAATTAACCAAATGAATTGGGTCATTAGTCGTGTCATGCATCCCCCACCCCTTCCTTTATCCCTGACATTCTTCACACGCTCGCCACTGTCCCCCTCCTCCCCCCACCTCGCATATTGAAAAATGCAGTACCTCGCCAAATGTCACTCAAGCGTTTGTCGTCATATGACCCTGGTAACCAGGCAAAGGTTTGGTGCACATGGTCGACTCTCACTGGTGTACTCAATAAACTGGGAGAAAGTTTAGTTTTATTCATTTGAGTGAAAAGAAAGGTTCACACTGTGTTGTTCCTTCCACGTTTCTTCCACTTCCTTGTTTCTTTTTCATAGTCTTTGTTTCTGTATCTTTCCCATCTCCACTCATGCTCTCACTTCATTTTCATTATATAGCAGGTGTCATGGATTCTTCACATGAGGCGATGTTGCTTTAAACAGTCTGTAATGTCCGCCTTTTTATGAAGAACGTCTAATAAATTATCAAGTGAAAATAAATGTTTTGAGTCTTTAGACCTCACCTGCATGTGTTTCTTTTAACTTTGGTTTGTCACACTTTTTTGTTTTGTTTCAAACTGTTCACTCTGACTCAGATATTAATTAAAAATGTGATTAGCAAGTTGAATAAAACTATTGACTATGCTGCTGACACTGGAATGGTAACAGTCCTGTTTTCTTCTGGTTATTTCTCCTGTCGAGGCGTCTGAAGCCCTTGCCACCTTGGTTTGCCTTGCACTGCTGTATATTGGAAAAGAATGAGACTAACCTGGTTTAGTAATCTTGTCCTGACCTTTATAATACTTAGAATTCCTCTACATAAGTCACCCTTTCTGTTCATCCAGCTGTACATGCCCTTCCTAATGTTTTCTCATCTAGTTACCACATTTTCCCCCTTTTTTTTTGAAGGTTGTTGGTTGGAGGAAAAACAAGACCAACTGCATCTGTTTTGCATACATTAATGCAATTCTTTTTAAAACCCATATAGTGAATACAGTCAATGTTAAACTGTGTTTAATACACATGATTTAATGGTGATGATTCATGTTAAAATTAAACTTATTTTCAATTTTCAACATTGAGATTTAATATATCTGAATAGCTGCAGGCCTGTAGATCTTTTCTTTTTTTTTTGTAGGCCAACTTTGTATTCAGGTCAGAATAGTTTTAGTATCTATTGCACCGTATCTAAACAGTGTCCATAACAAAGTTAACTTTACTGCAACAATACCGGCAGATCCGTTTTCCCTTCTAATGGTTCTGAAATGTACTTTATGTTCTAATACTTTTAGAGTGCTCTGCTCTCCCTCTTGTGGTGAAGGTAGGAATGTCAACAGTGTGTAACTTTGTCCAGCCTTTGTAACAAATACATTTTTACTTTACGTAAGAGCAGATTAAACAAGAGGACAAATAAGATTTAGAGCTATTGTATGAATAGAGCACATTGAAATTAAACATTTTATGCCTTGTTGCCTAACGTTTTGTTCTCTGTCCTGTTTGGTCCCATCAGATGGTGCAACATCAAAGAGGAAACAGCTTGGGGTCAACCAGGTGCCTCCATCTGGTGAGCAGCGTCCACCTTCTCCACCCGGGCCTCCTCCATCAGCTCTCATTGGAAATGCCCAGCAGGCTGGGTCTGAGACCCAACCCAGCCAGGACATCAGCCCTGCCATGGCAGCTGCCTTGCTCCAGCTCATCTCTCAGCAGGACTCGGAAGCTGGGGACCCTCAGCGCAGCAAGGACCCATCTCCTGCTGTGGAGGCCCTGGCCCGGGGACAGCCGAGGGTTGCAGACTCTCCCCCGAAAGCTACGGCTGCAGCCGATACCCCAGCAGGACTGGGGACTGCTGCTCCTACCACCGCAGCACAGTTCCCCAAGGACCAGGACCTCCGCTTTTCTCATGGAGCTGCCCGCTGACCCTCGGTCCCCCAGTGAGACAGGCCTAGATATCTTGAGACGGCTGCAGTAATCCTGGCATGAAGGGAAAGGCAGAGGGACACCAGAAGATTATGACTCACTGGACCATGAGCAGGTAGCTAAAGCTGAATCAAAGATTATGAAAATGAATGTCTTAAAGAAAGAGATGAGGGGGGCCTTTTGAGGTCCTGATCATCACTGCCCCCTGAACAAGCTGTTGTGTTGGGGGGAGTGTTCGGACCTGAGGTCGATCTGACTTCTAACAATTAAGTGACAGTCACCACCTGCAACCCCTTGCTCTTTCCTGTCCACTGAAGATCCTGACTTGAATGAAGTTTAGCTTCCAAATTGAGTGCCATGCAGCTGACACTCAACTTCGAAAGCAGCTGTGATTATTTTTTTTTTCTTCTTCTCCAAACAAATGATTGTCATGCCCACTGCAGTGCCCACTTCTAACAAAGTTGTCAATGTTTTGGAGGATGAAGTCCCGGTCGTCCGCTCTGATGGGGTGGTGTCGGTGAATGTGTGATGGAAGATACGCTGAAGCTAAAATACTGTGAATGGCTATATTTGAGACAGAACACTGGAGCAACATGAGTTTCCCATTGAACCTTACATGCCGGCTAGCTCCCCTGTTTTCAGCCTTGTGCCTCCTTTGGGACCCCAGCGACCCCTAAAGGATCTTGGCCTATCGGGGGGAGTGTGGGTTAAGTTTCTGCTTGATGGTACCTACAACAGTGTACATCTGCAGGACTGTTTTTTGTTTTGTTTTTGCCCAAAGGCTACTCCATATTATATTCTGTCTGTCAACTCGGCTGAATTGCGATGTGTTCTCGGTCCACATGAAGATTTTCCTTCCTTTAACATAAAACCTCTGTGTCCTAACAAGCCTAAGCCCGCATACTACTTTCCTGTCTCAAATACGGATTTGACCACTACATTATGACGGACTGCTCCATAATACTCAAGCTATTCTGCTAGTTAAAATATAAAGCTATAGAAACACGTATACAGACAGAAACAGTCTTTTTCGGCTTTTCCTGGTGGGCTGTGAAAGCCTCTTCTAATATGTCATCGCCTCCCTGCCAACTTGTGCAACAAAAGCTTTTTCTTTTTTTTGTGCAGTTATTTTCTACAGAAAGAAAATTTCTGCGCTTGAAAAAAAAATAATGGTCCATGTTTCTGTTTCCTTTGTTTTTTTGTTTGTTTGTTTGTTTTTTTGCTTTGGAAAAAGGAAAGCGAGGAGAAGATGGTTTGTTGTGTCTGTAAAAAGAAAAAAAAATATTTTGTAATATGTGTTTTCTTGGTTCAGTTTATTAAAGGAAGTAATGCGACCAGTTGAATAGTCTCTCCTGCCGTCTCTGATTGTTTCTCTAAAGTGGCCACTAGATGGTAGGCCCTCCCTCATACAGCTCACACTACAGGGAGTCCTCTACGTGGGGCCTCGGCAAAGCCTGATCAGAGTTGATGGCTGCAGCATGGGCTAAGCTAACCAGATTTCTGATGTTTCTTACTGCTCTTTAGATCTTTCCTTTCATTCTACAAGCCATTTTTTATGAGGAACATATCAAGGAAGGGAAGTCATTGATCATACTAGTAACATGATTAAAAAGACTAAAATGTAATTCAAAATACACAGGTCATAATCTGAATTAAAAAACTAAACTAAAAGAATATGTATAACTCAATTTTGAACAGAATATTCAATAAGGTTAGGTATTTTTCAAACTGTTCAAAAAGTGTTTTTTCCGTTATTTAAGACTTAAATTCATGAATATGGCCGTAACATTTGGTCATTGTTGGTAATATGCAATTAGTCGTCTTTTTTTCTCTTTTAGCAGACACATATGTCTGCTGTCATGTTGGAGGAATACAGTGTTACTAATCAAGTTTGCTTTTGGAACACGTAGTCGAAGGCTTATTTAAAACTATCGTTTATTTGTGGCCATTGAAGTGTAGTTTAATTTTCACAGTTGGTTTTATAATTACTTGTTTCATAGACACTGCCTAATATGTGAAGTATGAGATTGACCCAGTCACACAGCTCCCTTAGCATCAATCTTATTTATGTGTTATTTCCGTTACCACTTGGGTTGATCTCTTCATGAAGATCCTGACAGGCAGACAAGGATCATAAACTGCAGATTGGCAAAGAGAGAGGCCTGCAAGGTTCATGCAAGACTGGCTGTGTGTGTGCGTGCGTGTGTGCGTGTGTGTGTGTGTGTGTTAGGATTGGCTTCATGCATACCCAGACCAGTTCCTCACTTGGCAGGCTTACAGAGCCGCTTACCCCTCTAGCCCACCAAGCAGCTGAGCCCTCTGGGTGATAGATCCTTTCAGAGTGGAGGCAGTGGGAGGCTCACCTGCCCTCTAGCACAGGCCCAGTGTGAGTGAGATGAGACAGTGCCGTGTGTGTGTGTGTGTATGAGGGTGTGTGTGTGTGTGTGTGTGTGTATGTTTCTGTCTGATGCTTTCGCCCATCGGGACTCCAAATAATAGTGAATGTGCCTGCAGGGATTTTCCACAGGAGAGGTAGTGGGCAATGCCAGTGCCAAGTTACAGAGACTAGACGAATAAATCAGGACTGAGGAGTGAAGAGGGAGGTGTACGAGGCTGTGCCATCAATCAGAAAGGCACCTTATGGGGAATGCCCATAAATGTGCCACGCTGCCAGTCTGAAGCACGTACCCGCCACAGCAGCGACGGCGGCATTCAAAACGAAGCCTCCATTTTGGATGCCGTCGCTTCACTCTCGGCCACAGTGATTTTGGAGGGCTTCCAGACAAATAGTGAATTGACTGACGGTCCATTTTAATATATTCATTCCAAATTTTATTAATGCGCTTGCATTTTTCACATCACTTCTTAGTCCAATTTCCTCTGTCGCTGTGCAAACTGATTGTTGGAGCAAACATTTAAAATGTTTAAAATGTTAATATGTGAAATCTGTCAACCACGAACAAATGGCAGCTCCTTTTAAATGTATGTCAAATGTAGGACCCAGCTCTCACATCACACATCTGCCTGGACCCCGACTGAGTAAAGAACACGTAGGAACATGTATCCGTCAGCTTAAATGTACACCAGCCACTGCTGATGAATTTTTGGGCAAAATAAATCTGTAAACTCTACCAGCCACACTGGCTGGTTCGTGATCATTTTTCAGATTGCCACAACAAACAATTTAACAATCTATCTAAAACGGCTGTCTGTCTGAACTGTCTGAGCTACATTTTAATTTGGCAGA
This sequence comes from Pholis gunnellus, assembly GCF_910591455.1. Taxonomy (NCBI): domain Eukaryota; kingdom Metazoa; phylum Chordata; class Actinopteri; order Perciformes; family Pholidae; genus Pholis; species Pholis gunnellus. The sequence goes on from NC_136544.1 coordinate 8,387,813, forward strand.
AAGCTCACTCAGGATGCAAGAAAAAGAAGTGAATTGGGATGGAGAAGGCGAGACTGATGGACAACGAATGAGGGCAAACACTGACCGGCTCTGGAGGGAAAAAGTAAGTCATCCATTTCAATATTCAGTGTAAGGAAACATTTGAATAAATCAAACATTGAATATTTTACCCATTTAACAATATTTATATAAGCCTTCTGGCTGGATTGACACTCAACTTTTCAGATTTAGATTGAGATTTATTAACTCAAATCCATGTTAACATTCAAAAGTGCACAGTTTCAGTTTCAGATATGACTGATGCAGACTTCGCCAGACAAAACATTACTATGAATTCTGCAGCTGAGGCACTCCATAAATTCAATCACTCATTTTTATCACTTTTCCTCGGTCCTGTAATAAAAATCTAGATTTGAATTGAAAGTGAAAAAATAGGATCTGCACTAGTACAAATCTCTTTACTGACTCTTTAAAACAAGTTAATTTATCTCGTTCCAAACGTCCAGGTATTGTGTGTGTGTGTGTGTGTGTGTGTGTGTGTGTGTGTGTGTGTGTGTGTGTGTGTGTGTGTGTGTGTGTGTGTGTGTGTGGCTCCTTTGTGGAGCCTTTGTGCAGTGTAAATCTGGGCCGCTGTTGTCTCTCTGAGCCATGCTACAGTTTGATGTTGAGTTTGATGACTGAGGCTGTTTGATCAGTGACTATGTGTAAACTCAGTGAGGGGAGGAAGGGACTCCCGCAGTCCCAGATCTAACACACACACACACACGCACACACGCACGCGCAGCGTAGTCAGCAAAGAACAGCTAATGTAAAGCACAATTAGTAAACTGAACATGTAAAAAATGAACTGATAAACAACCCACACTTTTGAATGGACATTTTCACCCTTAAGAGTTGGGCAACAGAAAAAAACATTTAATCATGAATGCAACTTGGGAATTGAGCAAATTGTGCTGTCTTCATCAGATCCCTTCTTTGTCTTCAATCAAACAAAATTTAATGTCAGTCATTTCGTTTATGGCTACATCTTTATTTATGTGATATTTGGAAAATTGATTGACTTTATCCCAGCAGTGATATATGCTTTAGTGTTGCAACAGCATGCTTTATAGATGCCATAACACCATCTCCATTTCTACTCAGTTTATAGTTTTGTGAGAAACTGCTGTCACACACACTCGTTATTTCTTTATCACTCAACAGCAGTGAGACCAACCAAAGAGTTTTTAGGAGGCTTTTGGATTGGCCAAATGATACAGATGTGTGTTGATTTTATGTAAAGTCACTGGTGCCAGGTCATAAAACTCAAAACAATCCTGAATCACATTCTTTGGTATAAACTCTATCTATACTAGTGTTATTTGCTCCATCAATAATCAATAATGGGGAAAAAGCTCAAAAGGAAAAATACACTAGCTTTTTTTAAAATCCTTCTCTGACCTTTTTAAAATCTCCACTCAAGCCAAAGACACTTCACCCTCTCTGCATGATGCTGCACTTCTGCAAACCAAAGTACTTTTCCAAGGTCTAAGCATCTCATTACCGATTAAATTCAAAGAGCCTCATGAGCAAGGCAAGATCATTGTGTCTCTCTTTCTGTCTGTGTGGATGCTGCCGCTTTAAGGGCAGAGGGGCTGCTGGGAAAGCAGTCAGCGAGGGTGGTGGAAAAGGAGGAGGAGCGGGTGGTGATGGTGCAAGGGAGGGGGGTGGGGGGGTGGACGGGCCCTGCAGGACCATTTGTGCTGAAGCTCATTTGCGCAGCGACACTTAATTGGCTACAACAATTAATTAATGTGTTGGAAAGTTGGCACAAAAAGTTCATTTAAGAGGGTTTTAATAAGCAATTAGAGGAAAAGCAGCGAAGAGGGGGAATTACTGGAGAGGAAAGAGAAAAGCAGAGATGGAGCGAATGTCTGGCCACTATAAGTGTGTACGTTCTACTGTAGCAGGGTTCAGCGCTTTGTCTCTTCACTGACCCTTCACTTTTGAAGAGCTGATGAATGTTTAGGCGCCATTATAATGCCATTTTATCTCTTTCTTAGTCTCTTACTGCTGGTCTTAAGTGGACTTGAAACCCATGATGCCCTTATATTGTAGACATATCAACCCTGGTGGCCCCTCCTGCCCCTCCCATTCCTACCTCTTGTCCCAGTGCCCAGTGTAAAATATCGCATGACTAATGAGTGGAGCAGGTTGGAATCCTGGGGAAGATGTCCTTGGAAGACGAATGCATTTTCAGCAGAATAATTAACTTAATTAACAAATTCACATGCATATTCATCAGCCTATTAATGTCTGCTTCGCGCTGCTTGATGAGCAATGCAATAATAACCGTTTCATTTGCATATTTGCATTCACACTCACACCCTTCTCCAAATAATTAAAAAAAAGACACAGAGTGTAGGAAGCTCAAAAGACAAGAAAGTCGCTTGGCCTCACGCTATGTTTTGCAGGCACTCTCCACCTGCAAAACACGCACTACTGCACACAGATATCTATCTCTGGAGTGTGTTTCCATCTCTGCATGCCAGTTTAACTTGAACAAGATTAGAAGTGTGTGTGACAATCTCACTCTCTCTCCCTGCCTGCACCTCCAGCCTCCTTCCAGAAATCACTGCATCTCCCGCTCTGCTTCCTCTCTTACTGCTGCACCCTCCGTCTCTCCTTCCTGTTTTCGTCTCTCTCTCCTCTTGTTATTTATTCATCCCTATCAGACTCGTCTTTAATTTATTTATTTCTAGCTTTTGAAGTTGGGCTCGTCTGCCTGTCAGTGTATGTATGTTTTGCTGGAGAACTTGTATGCGTGCAACTCTCTGTGTGAGCACCGCTGACAGTTGTACACCTAAACTAAAGGAGCAGCTAGTAGGGATCTAAATAAACAAATAAATGTGGAATGTTCATGTCCTTTTACTTCCTTGATTTTTTGTTTATGTTTTAAGGGCTTATTGTGTGTGTGTGTGTGTGTGTGTGTTTTCTTTCACACTGGATTTGTATTCTGAGAAGCAGAGATGATGTCTCTCTGTGTCTCTCAGCTAATGTCAGTGATGAAATGTGTGTGTGTGTGAGTGTCTATTTCCTGGGAGGCTGTAAATATCTCTGTCTTTCATCACCCAGTGTGTATTTGTGTTTATCTCTTTGAATTCCACTTGTACTGTATCATTGATGTCCCTTGTATGTGTTTGTGAGTTCCCCTCCAATATTTCAGATGACAGTGATGTGGAAGAGAAACGTGTGTGTTGCATTTAAACCGGACGTGGGGCGACTGTGTGGGTGTCTTTCATTGCCTATTTGAGGAAAGGAGGGGTCCACTGGTGCATTTGTGAAACTCAGAATGTGTGTGTGTGTGTGTGTGTGTGTGTTTGTGTGTTTGTGTGTGCGTGTGTGCGTGTGTGCACGCACGCTTCTGTATGTATGTGCTGCCAGCTTGTGTTCAGACAGCAGCAGTTTGCGGAGCGAGAATTAAAAGTAGGGAGAGATGCCAAGTGAGTCCCAGGAGACAGATACATGGGACAGAGAGAGAAGAAAGAGGAAATAAAAAAGGATTACACGCACACACACACACACACACACACATGCAGTCACTTACACAAAGAAACCTAGCCTACTAGTAGGCTCTTACAAACCCCAGAGAGAAACACACTCACAGCCATTAAGCTAGTCTTTTATGTGGTTTAATGTCTGTTTTCTTATCAGTTACATCATCAGGTATAGCTTCACAGCAACATCACAGAATGCATCCCCTAAACCTTCATTTCAATTTAATTCGGACTTTAGATTAAAAAACCCAACAACCTCAAGGTCTAAAACTCAAATCCTCACAAAGGTAGAAGCACAAGAGCACACAGATCGAGACAGATTGCTCCCCTTTTTCCCTGAATCCCTGTCTCTCTCTCTCTGTCACTGTCTCTCTCTCTCTCTCCCTGTCCCTCTCTGTCTCTCTCTCCCTGTCCCTCTCTGTCTCTGTCTCTCTCTCTCTGTCTCTCTCTCTCTCTCTCTCTCTCTCTCTCTGTGTCTGGTGAGGTGACACCCTGTGTGCAGTGTGACACTGAGCTGCCACCTCCCACTCCCGGCATCACACCTCTGCCCCCTGCTGGGCCAACCCCATCACGGCACCCAGACACTCGGCCAGCGTCTCCTCCTCCGCTGTCATTAAAACTGGCAGCACTGAACATCACTTTCCATTCTTTCACTTCAACTTTTCTATATGCAACTATATGTTACTCTGTATTCTACTCTGCAATATTGATGGAATTTATTAGAAGAGGGTCATACTCTGGGGTTGAAATAATCTGCTGTTGATAAAAGAAGACCAGATAGATCAATCTACATGTAGTCAGTTGAAATCTAGATGGTCAATCAATCCGCCACCTCTTTGGCTTGTAGCCCATTGTAACAAAACAATATCTCCTTGCGACCCCTACTCACAAGATAGGTCAATAAGACATATTAACCCCTGACAAAGTACTCAAAACCGCCTCTATGATAGTCCCCACTGCAGGGGGTGTATCCAAGACCTAATTTGCCATGATGACACACACACACACACACACACACATGCTCAATACCAGCCACATAAAGATGTCTGGGAATAGCGCTATATTATCACAGTTATTTCTCTAAATGTTTTTTTAAAAACCCTTAGAGTGCTTTTCCTAACACAAGACATACATCGTTAAAACTTTTGGGATTTCCACACATGCTCCGAGGTAACATAAGTTTGACTACCTTGACATACACTTTCTGGTGTCTTTCAGCTTTGGTGTCATAGTTTTTAATTATCATAATTTCAAACAAAGATCAAGCTGATTATGCCAGAAAGCAAAACAAATTATGTCAATTACGTGGTAATTTGTTCGCCTCTAAAGAATATCTAATTCTGGATGGATTCCATAAAAGGTAAAAAAGTCACTCTAGTCTAGACTTCCACAACTTTGATTAAGGAGCCAAAGTAGACTTTATTTTAAGGTGTTCCAACCAAAAAAAATGGGGAAATACTGCCTTAACAGTTTTGACATCTGTTGTGGCCATGGTTTTACATACAGGGATCTGACAGCTCAGGCCGACACACTTAACTCTTCAGGCCTGGTTAGTTGTTTTGCAGACTGAGTAGAAGAACAATGGAGTCTGTTATCTGAATAGCAGTGTGTCTTGAGTGTGATATGTCGAGGTGATACCAGATGAGGACTACATGTCTCTCCTGTCATGCTCAGTTGCAGTGTTGTGTGTGCTTTTAAACCTGCACAATTCTCAGCCCTCAGAGTCGCAAGGTGTGTGTGTGTCCAGCCAGGCAGGCCAGTGGCGAGCGGGGATGGAGCAATTGAGATATAGAGCATTAGTTGGTGTCAGGAGTAAATTAGAGGCCAGATCTGTTTTCTAATCAGAGCACAAGCACCGTGTTAGAGGAATTAGGGCGACAGCTGCTGGGAGCTTTTTATTCCTCTCTCTCTCAGCCAGAGACAGTCAGACCCCAGCTCAGGGACCACCTCTTTACCACAGCCACCTGTCAACACCGGTGTGTGCATGTGTGTGTGCGTGCGCAAACATGCATGTTTCCCTCCCCCATTGACGTGCACACTCACATACATGTGAGCACACACCTACTGCCATGCAAGCCTGCACACATGCTTGCACACAGACCCACAAACACCGTCTGGTACGCTGACCTCCCTCCATCTCTGAAATTAATGACAGTGCAGGTTTCCGTGTGCATGCAGCCATTCGAGGTGTGTTTATGTTTTCCGGCAAGTGTGAAAGGCCCTTATGAGATATCAAATTTTGATAAGGTGGATCGGTGGGCGGCCTTGCATATGTCTGTCTGTTTACTATGAATTAACGCGAAGGCTTTAACAACACCAGCTTTGCAAGAGAACAGATATTTTTGAGACTTTGACAGATGATTTGGTGGAAACAAAGCAAATGGAAACAATCCTAAGTGTAAATGTATAAAGCAATGTGAAAAATCAATAAGGCAAGGTCAAAGACAATTCCATCCAAAACTCTACAATTCTCATTTTTTGGGTTTACATCCTTACAGCTTAAGTTAAAGAAAATCCCTGAGGAAACTGTCACAAATTACGTTCATGCTTCGGTAACATAACTGAAGGAACAAAAGGGGGACTGCTGGTTTGAAGGATGATTGATGATTCCAGGGATGAATAAATGAATGTCGTGAGCTGCCTGCACTGATTTTACCCAGCAGAGATCTCTTGTGGGCAGGATTGTAGGAGGGTGAGAGGTGTGGGAGGTGGCATCGAGATTCACACCGTGTCATGTACTTGCTTCGGAAATGTCGCCTCTTTTTTTCAGATCAACTGAGTCCGTGGTGTGTTGAGTGTTATCAGGTAATGTGCAGGAACGGATTTTGGATAACTGTTTAGATCATCACGGGGAGTCTTGATAGAATGAAGTGATGCATTTTTTAATTTAAATATGATGCCTATTATTTCTGTGGAAAAATTAGAAAGAAGTTTCATCTACGTAATTTTCAAACATCTTTTAGTGAAGGGGGGCTGGTTTTGAAGTACTCCTCTGAATATGATAAAAATGGTTTAAAATATTTATTTCTGGCAGTCAACAACACAATATTCTAATTGCATTCGTCCTTTTCCTCTAAAAACCATATGCCACTACTATCCTTTGCATATTGCACACTTGATTTTGCATATTTTTATATACACAAGAAAACTTATTTGTTCTTGGAGATCACTAGCTCCTCTGCTCTTCTACTCCTTAAATCAGGGAAGTGTTTTTGTGAGGTATGATGAAAACCTCTCTCCACTTCTTGGATTTCTGGATATTCCATGCCGTATCATTTCTTCCTCCCCTGGTAGATTTGAACCTTCTCTCTTCTCACTTTCTATCCTTGTCCTCGATCTGGGATTGCTGCGTTTTGAATATAAAGATTTTAGCTGCCACTTCATCTTTGTTAGTCTTGTTTGTTACAATATAATGGCACCTTATTGTTAATGTCTTTCTGCTGTTTTTTGTACATCTCTTGTACAACCAGGAATGTTCCTTTTCATTTTTAAATCCATCATTTCCACTTTATCTGTCTGGTGGAGGGGGAGAGTACATATAAGAATATAATTTACATCACATTTGAACACAGTATTTAAGAGGAACTCCAAGATTGTAAAACCATAATTAACAGTTTGTCAGCCTTATAGTTTTAATATTCATCCTACCAACTTGGGTCCCCGCATACCCCAGAGGTATGCTTTTGTCAAATCTCACAGGCACTTTATTCTGTCACTTTCTCAATAAGTTTGTTCCTAAAGACTTCATATGATTTTTTTTCTGTTTCCTTTTTAATTAGTGCTTTTTAAAAATAAAATATATTTTCTGAGGGACCCCATGCAGTCAAAAGCACCCAATTACAATCTGTGCTGTTTTAATAGATAATATAATATATAGAACTAATGTTTTCTATGGGTCCTAATTTAAAGAATCACACACAGACACATATTTCCTTATGTGCTTTGGTTATTTTCATTGCAAATCATTTTTTGTCCTTCATAACTTACTTCTTCTCAAAGCATTATTAGTTAACATGTTGCTATGGTGGCTGTTGCTTAGAGTAGTTTATTCTTTGATAGTCCTTGTATCTTAAATATGTTGGTAGGATGAGTAAATCAGTTTCAGCATGCTTACCAGCAAGTCTAAGAATAAATATCACACCCACTACTATTACATCACACTAAACATAGTCTTGCATAGCCAGACCAATCTCCACAGCGCACACTAAACATAACCTGAGACATTCAGCTAATAACACCGTAACATTATTGTGATTGGCTATTAAAAACAATGTTGTGTGAATAGTAAGAGTAATAGTGAGATAGTCCAGTTTTACGTTGAAGAATCTGGGGGAAGAATCAGGGTTTGTAACACACATTTCTCTCTCTAACTTCAATTTAGGTGACAGTCTTGTGGCGTTGGAGGCTAATTTGCTATTGGCTGAAGTCTAATAGGAAAACACATGCACTGCTCTCTCTCACACACACACACACACACACACACACACACACACACACACACACACACACACAAAGTCTCTCTTACACACGCAAACACAGTCCTCTTCTCACTCTTACACATCCCACACATGTGCGCTGCCACGCAGTGTCATAAATAGACAGATAGTGCCAATCTGAGGCCTGGATGGGAGCCAGCTCTGCAGCAGCTCAGTAGTTAAATTATTAACACCAACTGGGAGAGAGACAAAGAGAGGAGCGGATCAGGCAGCTCAGTGGAGAGGAGATCTGGAGAGGAGAAAAGAGGAGGTGAATCGAGACAGGCTCGACATCAGAGGGGCTGAGGAGGTTAGCTGTTTAGGTGATGAAGGTGTGTAAAGATGGAGAGAGAGGAGAGAGAAACTCTTGTCAAATATAAAAATATCTATTTGATCAATAGGAGTAGAGTTTGGGATGAATACAGAAAATAACAGGATGTTGGTGTGTGCGAGGGGAAGGTAGAGAGAGGTGCATGTTGAGGTTTTGTCATGGATGGCAGTGGAATACTAATGGTGTATGTGTGTCTGTGTGTTGGGGTGTGTATTTAGCAGAGTGAGGGGAGGGGAAGAGAGATGGAAAGAGATCTGGGGATGTTGGTTCTGATCCAGAGAGTTAATGTTGCGCTCATTGATGGATAGAGTGCCAGCCATGAGGCTCCATACCCACACAAGATGGATGTAGGACTGTGCTCTCTCTCTCTCTCTCTCTCTCTCTCTCTCTCTCTCTCTCTCTCTCTTATGTTCCTGCTATAGTTTGATTTCTCTCATCTTATTTCTCTCTCTTTTCAAAGCAAAGTGGTGATCAGAAAGCTCTGCCACAAAGCCACCATCAGATCCCAAACAGCAGCAGCACGTGTTTGTGTCTAGGTTTCATGGGTCGCCGTCACGTCAGCTATCCCTGTGGCAAGGCGTCTCGAGTTGTGTTCAGCAAAAATAAAGCAAAGTAGTGTGAGTGTGTGTGTGTGTGTGTGTATGACAGAGAGAACACTATTTAAACATACCTGTGACATGACAATCAGTGATCCAAATGCCAAGGAAAGGGTCAACCACCAAAACACCAAAACTACAACAAAAATAATTGATAGACATTTATTTTTAACAGGAAACAGATCAATATTTTCAATTCTCATTCTTAAAGAAACACTTATTTTGCATCTATTTCAAACTTTCCCTTTTCTGTAATATATATTCTTCCAAAAAATAATGATTGGCAAAAAACACTTGGTTGTGTGTGTTTAAACAGATAACTTCTGAACGTAAAAGCATGTTCAGCAAGAAACCAAATAGTACGCTGTGTTTAATAGTGCACATGTTTGCATGCATGTACAGTATGTGTTGTTGTTTTTTATTTACACACTGAACTTAAAGCTTGACTACTTTGTCTGCAAGGCCCCCGACACTTCCACCACACACACGCACATAGACACACACTTCTGGCGGGGGCATCGGGGGGTGAAGTGATCTGTGCGAAAGCCTCCTGTTCTATGCACCGCGCGGCTGAGGCAGAGGGGGATTGTGGGTAGCTGCTGTCTGCAGGGGTGGGGGGGCAGAGTTAGCGAGGAGGGGAGGGGTGGATGGGTTGCCGGGGCGGGCGGCAGCAGATGGCGTGCCACACTGTGAGGGCCGTCGGCTGGCATCCAGAGGAGGAGGAGGAGGAGGAGGGAGGTAGGGGTGGATGGGAGGAGGGGGGTACAGGGATTGGAGGGGCACTGCTCCCAAAGTGCCAGCAGGCATCAGGAGAGAGAGAGAGAGAGAGAGAGAGAGAGAGAGGTAGGAGACAGGCTGGTAGACAGGCAGACTGGAAGGAACCTACAGACTGAGATTAGAGCTTAAACTGGGTTTGGGAGCAGGATCTTGCTGCTAATTGCATCCACTGAAGAAAAACCAGAACGACAGATTTGTCTTTGAACCCTAATTCACTAGTGACTTTTGACCTTTTCCACTTCTATACAGTGTCTCCCAGTGTCCGCCGCCAAGGGATTTGCACTCTGGGCCAAGCAGAGGTCCACCGTTGGCATATTGTTGTTTTAGGATTGCCACCGATGTAGCATGAGGTTGGCATGTGAAGGGCATCGGGTTGGCATATGTGCTGTGAGGAGTTGACACAGGGTCTGCTCTGATGTGACATGAGTTTGGCAGGCTTGCCATCAAGGTGGCATAAGACTGGCACCGGGTTACTGGGTGCAGAATGAATAGTGTCTGTATAAGAGGTCGCAGTGTGCAGTTTCTGTGCTTCATGTATCTATACTGATACAGACATAGTGTTTATATCCTTCACTTTAAGTGTCCATTTTGAAGATTTCAATTTAAATTGATGTATGTAAAGACACTGTCTCGCTGATGGAGGTAACACCATGGTGATTGAGCCTATGGACCACTGATGAAAGTCTGGCAATATTTATATATTTGCAGTATTACAGATTACAGGTTTTGTGGCGACATTCCTGGCAAAAATGCTGTATCACAGTTTTTCTCCACTGTAAACACACAAATATGGAACTATGCACAATTTCTAAAAACGTAATGCTCATGTATCAACAACAAAACTCCAGACTGCCAAACTCCAAATGCAATTCCATTGTTTTCACTCCAATAGAAATTCTATAATCAACCAGGACTGAAATCTTAGGTACTGTCACATTCAACAAAACTTAATAAACTTGCATTGTGGCAATCCTTGAGATTTCAGTCTGGGTTGATTTAAGAATTTATTTGAGGGAGAACAATGGAATTGTGCTCAGAGTTGAGCTCTACTGAAACACAAACTTTGAGTTTTCAGAAATGTGTGCATAGTTCAATTTTGTGTGTGTATTCAATTGAGAAAAACTGTAATGCAACATTTTTTCCGGGAATGTCGACACAGACATAATACCGCAAATATATAAATATTGCAATACTTTCATTAGGCTCAATCACCATTGTGTTACCTCCTTCAACAATGTACTATGACTATGAAGTATGAAGGTACTATGACTGATTTATTAATGTTATAGAACTAATGTTATCTAATTTCTATATAGTCTGGTCATTTAATCTATAACAATGACATTATGTTTTATATGTAAAATCTTTAGCTGGAGTGTCAAATGAATGTAATTAAATAAAAATGACAGTTTTTCTCCCTAAAATGTAGTGGAGTAGTGTTTAAAAGAAGCATAAAATGGAAATACTAAAGTATGTTTTCAGTAACTCAAATCTGTGGAATACTTTAGAAAACACACAGTAGCTTTCACCACTGATGAGCCCCAGAGCTGTATATGTTTGTGCTGCTGTCGCTCTCGCTCAGGAGTTGGCACAGGACTTAAATATTTCATTTAAAAAATGTGTCATTCCACATTCATACGTGCACATGGCATGCTAATGCTAACCCATATCTCTCGCTGACTTCTTCAAATCTGTGCTACAGGACTGCGCTAAATGCACTCAGGCATACCAACACCATCTAGGACTCACTTCTGAGCCGTTTAGGTTGACCTACTTGGTTCATATGTTGCCTTGCTTCAGCCACAGATTTTATTCTTTCCTCTGTGTTTGATGAGGGGAACACTTCAGTGTTATTATAACTCTTACACAGTGACCTGCAACATGTAAAATGGTTTTGATCAAAGGCTTTGAACATGAGATGTAATTTGGGTCACAGTCCGGAGAGGAGAGAGGACGACGTAGCTTTTGTAGGTGAATGGCTCTCTTTTTGTATTCACTGCGAGCGCTTCACATTACCTGCAAGTATTGTTGAAAATGAGTCTCTGTCTCCTCCTAATTAAGGTGCGGGTAACAACCAGCACCTTCAGCAGAGCATGCACATATGCAGACAGACACAAACACTCAACACACACATATGCACCCGTGGCCACACACACACACACACACACACACACACACGTACACACAGACATCACAACCCGCTGCTGCAGAGAAGGGTTGAACAGATGTTGAGGAATTTAAGATGCAAAAGGGAACTGGGACTCCCTCCACCCCCCAAACACACACACACACACACACACACACACCCTGTGCCCCACCTCTCTGAACTCCCCCCCCATTCACATATACACATGCACTCACATCTTTTCACTCTAACACGCTCATGAATCTACATACATTACACCCAAAACTTGAAGATGCATCTTTCTTGTCTCTATACTTTTAGGTACGGTAGGTATGGATGGTCATGCAAACACATGTACCTACATGTGCATGCACAAAAGCAGACACAAACACACACGCGTACACGCGTACATGCATTGTGGCCGACATCCCCCTCCAGGCTGGCCCTGCTCATAAGGGGCACCATGTGGCACTCTATTCCCTCTGGCACGAGGCACCGACTCTGCCAGCTCCGTATTGTCCTCTGCCCGCTGGAGAGCACGCGCCAAAGCCATGGCCCCTCTCTTCCTCTGTCTTTATCTCTATCTTCCGTCGCCTTTCCTCTTGTTTACCATACATGAACTGAGATGGATGTCGTTTGCTTGCTTTTGGTCTCCATAGTGCACCAAAACTTAGGATGAATGGGTGTGTGTTTGTGATGGAACACTATTGGGAAATCTTGTTCCCGCGCCTCATTGTCTGCCTTTGTGGTCCGCCAAATTTCCATCCTTCTGAAGTAGTAAATATTGTTGTAAAGCACTGCCGTAGATGGTCGATAGCTTGGATCTCTGTCAAATAAACGACAGAAATTACTTATATTCTGTGCCCCAATGATTGATCGGTTGGTTGGGTCTTTAATTTTCTTGTTTATTTCCCTGTAGATTATACTAAAGGCCTCTCACAGCAGCAAAGATCCTGTAAAAACAATGTGGAAGGTTTGACACACTGCTCGACACCAAGACATGGCAGACGCAGATTTGCTTTGCTTGAACACTGTCAACAGTGAGGTAGAGGAACATTTAGTAAAAATGCAAATCAGTCATGAACAAAACATGAATGTATGTTTTCTTCAATTTCCAACTGTACGTTACTTCCATTTTAACAACTATACAGTATGTCTTATTTTATGTCATTAGGTTAAATCTATACCAAAGCCATTGGAGGTGGGATTAATTTATCCTCTCTACATCACTGGTCAAATCATGTTTCAACATGTCATTGGTGTTATTAGGTGGACCCTGATCACTGTGACTGCAAGAGATAATCACATTATCACTTAGGATTTCAAGTTAGTGAATTGCACTGCTTTCCGTTCTATTGCCTTCATTTAATTTGAGTAGTTTTATCTCAATGACACTTTTATGATTATTTGATATTTTAAATGTGCTCCATTGTAGCAGGAAGTAATAATAGAAGAAAAATGACATTGAGAAAACAAAAATGTATTATGAACAGAAAAATATTTCAGCAATGAAAACAATTGCATAAGTAACTGCATTAACAGTTGCAGAAAAAGAATTACGTAATAACACACAGATTATGAAGTAAAAAACAATAAAAAAATAAATATGAAATTCACAGAAAGAGGAATGGAGAGAAAGGTTGATATTTGACAGCTTATGATGTACACAGAGCTGTATTAAAGTTTGGTTGTTTGAACTGTTAGTGGTCGGCACTAACTGACAAAAAGCCATCAATGCCATTGGGAGGAAACTATATGAATGATGCTTTGATTTTTCACTCTTTTGCTCCGGTTCCTCAGAGTAAAGAAGCTCCGTCCCTCCCTCCACCACACAGCTGCTCTGAGGAGAGAGCGGCTCCACAGGGCTCTGGGTAGCCTTAACTCTCTGTGCTTGGGTGAGAATTAGCCAGCTTTAGCACTCGCCTTGCCTGGTAATCCCTTAATCTGGCTAGGATGAGGAGGAAGGCTTTGGAGAAGGAATGGCGTGTCAATCCATGTCTTCACGTCTCTCTTGGCACAGTGAGGCACGCAGTAAATATGGAAAAGTTTGCAGTTGAGAGTTGTGCCGTGCTTTAATGAATTTGACGAGTTATTCTGTGTGAGGATTTTCATCTTCTTTAACACGGTGTTGCATTTTTATACATCAATTTAATAATGCCAAATTCATTGTGATACCTAAGTATATTTGTAAAACGCAGCATTGGTTGAGAAGGATTGTAGCCTGTATTTCACACCATGGCACTGAACATTTGTTACATTCAAGACCACATTTCCAATACACCCTGGGGGGCAAACAGGATGTCTTCTTAAACCTACATGGCGAACTTGTTAGCAAACAGAACCGCTTTTACATTAGCACATCCTTTTTTGACATTGTTGTTGGGTACATTGTTATTGTAAGAATATATAGATTACAGATACTTTAATTTAGGTTTTTTTCTTCAGCTTCACTGGAAAGGATCTGTTTGAAGAGATGATTTTTTGTTTAGTAGAAGTGGAGAAAAGTCAACGAGAACGACACACAAACATGTCATCCATTGTAGAGGGAAGAATACATCTAGAGCACAGTGAAAATCTCTGCAATATTGAAATATTAATACTAAAAACTAAAACCATTGAATTTCTCACAGATCCTCTCTTTAGTTTTTCTTTGGCTCACTGTATTTTTGATTGGAAATGGTGACTTGTTCTATTCCAGTGTTCATATTCACAAATATTTGCACATACACCTTTGTATTTTTAATGTTGTGCTCTAATGTTCTACCTCATTTAAAAAAAAGGAGACCCAACCCTACCCTAACCGAGGTGTGTTGGGATACCTGCATGCGTGTTTGGTGCCACAGAGCACAACACCAAGTTCAATGCAGTGTAGAGACCAGCTGTGGCTCACAATCTTTTGGGCTTTGCCTGTGTTTGTTCTCAGCACATTTGATATGATAATGATCAACTAATGTGAAAATCTCCCATGCATCACTTTAAAAAATACAGGATGTACTGTTTTACTGCGGAAAACCTTAGATTTGTTCATGGAGTTTGGTACTGATGCCTATCCAATCATTGCATGGTGTAAATAAAAAACACAGTGATGATCGTGGAAGTGCATGCAATTTTACTAAAGCACAGGTGACAATCGCCTGATGATAAGTGATAGTTGAATTATAGTCCTGCTAATGGTCTATGAATAACAAAACATTCTGACATGGTAACAGTGTCGGGAATGCAATAACACAGAGGGGAACGAGGGGCCGCCTGGTACTGATTGTGCAAACACACAGTAATGAATGGCTAATGTGCTGGTGCAGAGGAGACATTAATGCCATCCTAATTCCCTTTTGCTCAGAGCGGGCCACTGTGTCCTGAGCCTGTTAATCTGAACCCTTTAAACCTTTAATCTGGGAATCTGTCTCACACAATCACAGACACACACATAAAAACATAGACACAGACGACCTGTCATTGCCTTGTAAAAGTACTACACCATACCTGCCACATCGCTCGGTCTCTCTCTCTTTCTCCGAAACACATGTGACATATTGAGTGCCTGCAGCGAGATTCTTCCCCATGAGCGGCATTCCAGAGCAGGCCGTCCCAGGGGAGCATGGGAGTGGGGCCAGGCAGTGGTGGGTCTGGGGGCGTTAGGGGGGGGTGGGCGTCTGGGGGGGGGGGGGGGGTGAGGGGAGCTTGTTGATGCAAAGGTCTGGCTGCTTAGGATAATTGGAGGGGTGTTAGGGTCGGGTTAGTCTGCTACTGTTGGTCTCTTGGTCAAGAGTGGCTTTGAAGCCGGTCAAAGTGACCTTCACCAAACTCAAATACTGTGGCCTCAGCAGTTGTCTCTCTGAGCATCTCATTTACATTTCCAGACACAGCCTGTCCCAATGAATAGATGCCTTAAGAGGAAACTAGTTTGTCACCCAAGAAAAAAACAAACATACAAAAACAATTCACACAGGTCATAATGGACCACATGTGAATGACATACTAAAACACAAACACATTAAAACACATTCCAGGAGGACATTATGTTCAGGAGTCAAGTTAAAGGACAAACCAATATCAGTACAACTCGATCCACATTACACTTGAAGCTAGACCGATAAAATGCAAACAAAACTAGATCAAACAAGAAAATCTTACATGCCATCCATAAGCTGAGGGCACAAAGGTCCTTCTAAAATGTTCTGTGGACCATCTGGGCATCCTAAACTAGTCACTCAACACGTTTTAGGCTGCTAAATATCCCAAACGGGAAGTGACCTTCATACTTAAGTGTGGTTTTAACTCCATCTGGTTCTTTCCTAGCTTAGTATATTGCTTGCTTTGCAGTTTCATCTGTTCTCTCTTGAAGACATATTTCATTGTTATCAATTTGCACTAGATGTTGCACATTTGCACAGAAGAATCTTCATGTATGGCAACCTGTTTCCATAAAGGATCACCCGTTTTGGACATTTTTCACGTTTCCCTTTTCTGTCTTGCAGCAACACATTGATTGTAGTTTTCTAGGCCTCTCCCGTGATTAGATCAGAATGGGGTCTTTGCGTGTGTGCATTTTTGTCACATATTATCTTATCATTTGTTCCTCTTTCGCTCCCTTTGTCCCCGCTCCTCTCCTCATTCTTTCTGCCGGTTAATATTTCATTTGCTTTGCCGTTGTAGAGGGCTGGTACATAAACCAGCGGTGCCAGTCGAGCTCTCTGCTTGTGGCTGGCTGTATAAAAATAAACACACTCTAGTTGTAATGAACAGATGTCACAGAATTTAAACGTGCATACCCCCCTCCTCCTCCTCCTCCTCCACACACACAAACACACTTCACCCTCCTCTCCCACCTCCTCCTCATTCTTGCTCATGCGTAAAGGCCCACATGCATGCATGCACACACAGCGCAGAGCTACACTCATGCATCAACATGTTTTCAGAAACACAGATAGAAAAGGAGCTGCAGTATCAAAACACTTGTCCATATGAGTGTATATTGAGCATTCATAGAAACCCGTATACATTTATTCCCACTTTAGCGTTCCCTTGACAGAGGTTCATGGCAAGCATTTTGTTGCTCTGCCAGTCTTTTAGTCTCTTTATCCGCCTCTAGTTTCCCTTTTCTCCTCCTCCTCTCCCTCCCTTTCTGTCTGTCAGATAGTCCAACAGCAGGCTAACACTGTGGTCATTTTACAGACTATTTTCATGAGGTCCTCCCATCCACTTCGCAGAATCCGCCTGTCATCCCTCAATCCCCAGTGGCACCATCAGAACTTACTGTGAGGAAGGGATAGGCACGAGTGTGTGAGTGTGTGTGTGTGTGTGTGTGTGTGTGTGTGTGTGTGTGTGTGTGTGTCCATCCCCCTTGTCATTCCCGATCTTTTCCCACTGAGTGTGTGCCAGCTCTCTGTGTTTGCTGGCTGACAGGACCGAAGGAGAGAAGATTGTTCTCCACGTACCAAGAGACCCTCCCCTGCCAAGTCTGGGATGAAATCCTCGCTAACTCCTCACAGTCGGGCATCTCAAAGTAAAACACACACCATTACTGCTCCGGGTGGGAGGGTGATACCACGCTAAAAGTCAGTCAGATACACAAAGGTTTGCTTTCAACGAACGCTGCAAAAAAGATCTCTCTTTAGTGGGTCAAGAACGCATTGATACGACTTAAAATGTTTTTTTTCCTATAAAATTCTTGTTTGTATAATTTTCCTGGAATTAAATTACATTTTGGTGAATGATCTGCCCTTATTTCAAGAAGGTCGGTGTGACTTCAAAATGAAGTCCAAAAAGAGTACATTAATCCACATTATATATATATCATATATATATATATATCAGATTACTGCAGGTGTATCAGAAGAAATAGTTTCTGAAAAATTCTTGAAGACATGGAGAAACAAAGGCTAACAGGTAAATCTGACTTGGTTCAGTTCAAGGTTTAATGAATTGATTCATAAAAAACCTTTACATCAACCAACACTGGTTTGCCAAAACACACATCTTTTCAGGAAGAAAAATAGCTCATGAGTTCGTTCTTGGTTCTCCAAAGTAGAGTCGTTGTTTTAAGTTTGGAGGAGCTGTGGAAAGTAGACAGCGGCGGTAATGGACAGAGCAGGTCGTCCCTGTGATGGCAGAAGAGGCGGGCAACAGAAGATTAAAGGTGACGGAGAGGGATGAAGGAAAAGGGAGAGATGAAAGGAAAAGGGGAGAGGTGCGGAGGTCGTCCGGGGGGTGATCAGTGAGGTGGATGCAATGCCATCTGACAGGTCCAGCTGGGAGACTGCCCGCCCCCCAGCGCTGCAAACTGGTCAATATGGAGGCCAATTACTGCTGCCCATGTGACCAGGGCATCATCCAACCCTATCATAACACACGCGCACGCCCACACGCACTCACACTGCCATCTGTGCAGACCAGCAACGACCCCCGCCCCCCTCCCCGGATCCAGTTGCGTCCCCGTGCACGCTCCTACTTAACCTCCTAAACAGGGGCCAGCCACGCCCCACCGCCGGACCCTCCGACCGGAACATACCGGAACTGGGCATCCGTGAAGATGACGGAGAGCTGTCGGTCAGGTCAAGAAGACTTTCTCATGAGTCAAACTCTCTGAACAAACACGCACACGTCAACATCTGGCCCCAACCAAACGCAGGAAAATCTGGCCACCCGCCAAAGGCCTGAAACCTACCTGGCGCTCACCCGGATCTCCACCTCCGTCTTTTCATCCTCCCCACTCTTCCCGGGTCGTCCCCCTTTACCCCCCACCAACCTCCTACCCCCCTCCTCACTTCCTCCTCCTCCTGCAAACCTTGTTTCTCCCTTGGCAGGACCTCCAGCATCAGCGCTCTCTCAGTTTAGCTTCTGCCTCGTCTTCTGCCCCACTGCCCGTGCTGCACCGTGCACCATTGTGTGATAACAAACAGATGTCGTGGAATTTCCTCTGAATGGACTGCCAGTGACAGGCCCGCTCCCTTGTCTGGCAATGTAGGGACACTGGCATACAGTCTGGCAGAGAGGTTGGCCGAAGCCTGCACGATTGTTTCCCCTGTACACATGTGCAACATTTTAGTTTTCGGTGCATGTGTGTGTGCAGGTGCCAGATAAGTCAATAATGTGCAAATTATTCAAATTGTGTGTGTGTGTGTGTTTTGTATTATTATTATTTTTTTAAATGTAGCCTAATCTGTGTAATCTGTGTCCTTGAAATCCTAAAGGCCTTTATTCACCACATATTTTACATCCATATTATGATTTAATATCTGCATTTTGCAAAACACTCCGTTATTATTTTAGCTAGACGTTAATTGGAATTCACACCATAATACTTGTGACATTTTGATAATCGCACTATTGACTGTTATGTCGGACAAACACTCTTGATTTTTTTTTTCTTTACCAAGTTGAGTGAGAAAAAGAGTGGGCATGAACATGATAATTTAAACAGCGAGATTCATTCACTTTTCATCCTGAGTGCAGCACAGAGTGTCATTGGAAGTTTTTTTTCTTCTTAAGACTGACTGCAAATGCAAGTTACTAGTCAGACTTTTATTTGCACAATTATGGCAAATAAAGTATTAGATGAATAAGTTCGCCTATAGGGAAACAACACATTTGTGTAAATGTGGAAAATCGTGGGATTTGCCTATAAATCCTTCAGCTTTTGATGTAATTTACAAAACACCTGTGAATTCCTTCATGTTTGTTATTATCAATAAACAATATATGATCTCTACATTGAAGAAATGTGTTGCATGTCTCTGTAATTAACATTTTAGTTCATTTGATAATGTGACACACTCTTTTATGATGTGATGACATGTCACAACCTTTTCCTCACACACACTACAAAACATTCCGCAAACTGCTTTAATATCAACAAAATTTGAAACAAACGTAATCAAAAACATGGCATTTTTTTCTTTCAAATTTGGCGTGTGTGTGCGCGCACCATTAGTATCTTTGTTGCAAGGTTACCACATGTGAGGACAGTGAACAACCACAGTTTCTCAAGATGCAACACAACCTTCTTTCAATGCATGAGCTCATGTATAACGTAACATTAGAGGCTAATATATGCATATTCATAGGCCAACTCTTCACAAAAAGGCCTTACTGCTGTGTGTCTGTGTGTACATGCAAGTGCGTGTGGCGAAGAGTTACTCAGGATGAGCGCTCTCGTTTTTAAACGTCCTGGATAATGAACAGATGCTGCAAAAATTAGGAAAGAAACATCGACTCCTCCCAGCAGTGCCACTTTGGCCCGGTGAACTGGCACACTGGCGCACACACTGGGTTGTCCTCTCCGGAGCTCCTGGTGCTGCTGCTGGGGAACATTACGGGACTTGGCACGGCTCTACATCGCAAGCCTGCCAGCCAGCCTCTCTCTCTCTCACACTCTCGCCGGACTGTGGAGGAAGACGAGGAGGAGGTGTGTGTGTGTGTGTGTGTGTGTGTGTGTGTGTGTGTGTGGTGGTGGTGGTGGGGGGTATTTTGATAGATGCCCTCTCCCATTGCTCGATGGCCTCTCTTTTGGGCTGGCTCCTTCAGAAATGCAAGCAACTCTTTTTTAATTTATTTTTTTTGCTGATGAGGCCAAAAAGAATGCAGAGGCCTTAAACCAACGCAAAAGTGTACCACGAGCCTTTGGTTGGTCGGTTTGAAAACAGCCTGAACTGCAGAACTGCGGTTTTGATTCCCACCCGGGACTCTCGTACTAAATGAATTCACTCACAGGTAGAAGCGCCTGCCAAATGAAACATGTTGTAATTTAAGGTAGTGGTTTTATATTGAACCTTATGGACAGAGATTTATGAAAGTAAAAAACAACGCCCTGAGTTTAATTTTTTAAGAATAATTCCATGCTCTAATATCAAACCTCCTGCCATGATGATATTGTAGATTTATAAATATCTTTGATAATATTAACATTTTTTGTAAAGCACAGAACAGAGTTTGTATAGGTGCATATTGCCACAATGTTGTAGACTCAACCTTTTCAATTAGTTTTTTAATGGAAAAGTAAGATGTCCTCGAAAAATAAGTGTACTTATCTTTCAATCGTTTACAAGTTGTTGAGGGGGATTAGCAGGTTGTAAAAGAACATACCACAGACCATATTTTGCATTGAATTAAATATTTCAAAATGTGTTTATCTGTTGGTTCAAATTATTATATTACCTTATCTTGCACTGTAGTGCTGACCATTTTTTGAAATATTCAACCGAAACTAAACTTAATTCTAATTATTTTCTATCAATGTATGTCACAAGAAGTGACTTTTTTTCTATGTCAATGTCCTTCTTTTACCATCCAACTTATGGAGTTAACATTCCTGTGGAAAAGGAAAGAGATTGGCAATTTGTTTGGTCAGTTGCTCCAGAAATGTACTGTCTTGTATTTTTCACTTTACACTTAGGCTATTTATACATTTTGTAATTATCAAAACTACACGATTGGCTTCCAGGGCCGAAACCCACAGCTGATGCCCACGCTGTTTTATTTTGAATAAAATTGAAAGTGAGTTAAGATATTGCGGGTATTGATATCGATATTTGTATGTATATTAGTCACCATCACTTGCCTAAGCCTATGTGTGTCCTTACAGCTGACAGCACCCAGGACATTTTGGTGAACATATGGGTCCCGGGGCAGCGCTCCAAACTCAGGCGGGGTGGCAACGGCTGCCCTTTGCACTGCTCGCGTGTATCTGTGTGGTCACGAATTAAAAAAATTAAAGAAAGAAAATAATGTAATATTTAATATAACAGTTGAATATTTAACGTTCTCTTTGGTAAGTTAATATGTTGTATATGTGTTTTGTTTATAAAGATTCGATGATTTAAAGAGCCCCGGATGAATAAATTCATATTTATAATACCATCCAAAAAAGTGTGTGACATAAATATGAGATGTGTGTTTAAAGTTACAATAGTGGATGCTATAAAAGAGGGTCGACTTCATGATTCACATCTGATGTTTAGTGCACTATCGAAAGATGGAAATCAAAGATAAAATAACGAATATTTTCATGTTGTCAGTGGCGTCTAAGCTGTATGGCCTTCTTTCATGTCAATAACGCTAATTAATTTCATTTATCGACAGAAATAAAAAGATAATGAAATAAAGGCTGTTATCAACAAGTTGGCTTATGTTAAATCAACACTGACATCAGAATATATGAGGCATAGGGGAAAATAATAAAACACTCTTTTTATTGTCTTCTTTATGTCTTGATGTGACATTGGTTTGCCTTTCCTTTTGGCCAACTAGGGATTTCTTGCGCATTGACGAAACCTGGTGCGAAACCAACAGACCTGCAGAACCTGTGTGTTCTGCAGATGTATGGGTCAAATCTCAAACTAACTTCTAAATTGTGTTCACCGGATCCTAAAGCATTTTGGTGTCAATCACAATCTCATTATATGTTGCAATATTATATCTATATGTATGGAATATTTGTATTTTTTTTTACAAATTTGAAGCTCAAATTGTCTGAATCAAACGGCAACTGCAGGAGCTCTCCGCGGTGCTGAAACGGAGTTCTTCCTTATGTCTTTTAATGGCGAAGAGAGACGTCCATTATAACCCATGATGACTTTGAATGGCATCGGCTAACCTGTACTGTTTATATATATATGTACAGACTCTAATCAGTCTGTATTCTACAGGCACTGATTCAACGTTTACACCAAATCTCCTTTCGTCCTGCAATTTAAATTATACATTTTAAAGATTGTTTTGTAAATTTGAGCTTTCTGCCGGACAAAAATAACGTATTGGCACTAGTTTACTCAATCGAGAGGAATGACAACATTGCCCTGTTCCTCCTGTCCCATTTTATAAGATAGAGGCCCCGAGGCTCTGCGAGGAACTCCTGCAGGTTGTAGCACAAGGCATATTCAGCCTCATATTTCCCAATAACTGAAAAGCCTGCTACAGGTTTATGTTTTCTTTAACCCGAAATCCTTCCAATACAAATGTCCGATTTGAATTCAATGTCAAAACGAATGATTCATCTTTCATTGAGTGCAAAGAGTAAATGCTTATTGGAAAGTTATATATTGTTGTATGTTTAGTAAGATACCAAGGCTTTTTGATAGGTGACGAAAAAATCAAGTTGCACAGTCTCATTTATTGTCATTTTATTTTACCACACAGTTGGTTGAATACAAAGTTGAAAGACTTGAATTTCATGAAAGAAATGCTGAGCAACACATGGGATCCCTTCATTTTCATTGACTATTAACGTTAATTACAAAAAACAACACAATAAATACGTGCAATAAGAAGAATGATAATAATAATAATAACCTATTCAACACAGCATTAAAAATTAAAACGACAATGTTGAACCAAAATATATAAACAGTACAATGGCTCAATTAGAGGAATAAGGCTATGAATAAATAAGAATAAAAAATTAAAATGAAAAAAATGTCTGATTTCATTTTATTTGGATTATTCCTTTTTGTGTTGTTGTTGGCCAGCCCTATTGTCAGATTCATTGTGTTCATTCCAAAGTGTGTGTGTGTGTGTGTGTGTGTGTGTGTGTGTGTGTGTGTGTGTGTGTGTGTGTGTGTGTGTGTGTGTGTGTGTGTGTGTGTTTGGCAACAGTGCTGATGAAACATACAGTGTCTTTCTGGGCCTTGTTGCCCCTCTCTCTAGTCTCGTTGGGTTTTGCATAGATGCGAAACGATTGATTTGCTGGGGAACAGATTCTTCTAAAACAACCCAACTAGCACTTTTTCTTTCATCGGTTCAGTATTTCCCTTTGCATTTCCTTATATTTCATAATTTCCCAAAACCACAACCTCCCAAATCTTGCACGTATACAGGCAAGTAAATGTGATTTGCATTAGCTTGTTCATTGATTTAATTCTAATCTCACAATATTAGAAAATCACCGCCAATGTCAAGGTGTAGCTGTAGCCAGTGATGTTGTGGTAAATAAACAACTTCCAGTCATCAAAATGCAAACAACCACCGATACAAACACAAATCACACTTTAAAATAGCATTAATATTGTCATCACAGGCCTTGATATGATTTGTTCATCAAATCTCTTTTATTTCCGCTTGGAAAACTGGATAAGATTGTGGTTTAGGTGGATTACCCTCCACTACATCTCTGACTATCGCAAAATAAAAAGTTAAGACGGAATAAAGTAACGGAAAACACTAATGACAACAAGTGAAACATCTCTCCAGAATGCCTAAATCCTGGCGGGTACGCTCTTTAAAAAGTGTGCCGTGGTTAGATTGTTGATTGCAGGCGAAGCACGTCAGGCTTCTGATTTTAATTGTGAAAAAACGCGTTCAGTTCATCATACACGGGAGCCCGTTCGTGGTGTAAGTGCATGTCGTGGTAAGGCAGGACGTTTTCAGAGTGAATGCCGCTCCGGGCCCCCGAGGAGCCAAACACCAGATTGGGGGGCCCGGTGGGTCTGGGGCCAGGCAGGCCGGAGTAATGCATAGAATAGTGGTACCCCTTCTCGTTTTCGGGGGACGCAGAGCCTTGGTGCTTCAGGGAAAAGTTGCCATTGACGCACAGGGGCGGGCTGAGGGGCCCCTCATACTCGGGGCTGTTATACTCCGGGGATCCGCTCCCACCGTAGAGAGAGTCGTAAGTCGTGCTGTAGCCCTGCGTCCTCAGCGGATGCGAGTTCGAGCCGGAGCCCATCTGGCAGTGGGGGCTTGAGAGACGCGCGCACTGGTATGGGTAGGAATGCATTGGAAAGGAGCCGGACCCGTACCTCCCCCCGTCCTGACACTGCTGCTCGGTTAGGAAATTACGGGAGTTCAACTGCAGGCATCCCGCCACCAGGTTGGTCGTTGGCTGGGAGAGTCCCTTGCACAGCGTCTGAACGTATGCCACAAGGTCGGGCCTTTTCCCAGAGCGCAATATCTCCGACAGGGCCCAGATATAGTTTTTGGCCAACCGCAGCGTCTCAATTTTGGAAAGTTTTTGCGTTTTGGAATAGCAGGGCACTACTTTACGCAGACTGTCAAGCGCAGAGTTCAGGTCGTGCATGCGGGTTCGCTCCCGTGTGTTGGCCTTCACCCGCCGCAACTTGGAGCGCTCGACACGGGCCGGAGTCATTTTGCGCTTCTTGGGGCCTCTTTTCTTGGGCCTGTCCCCCTCTGTATCCTCTCCGTCATCCTCTTCCTCCAGCTCGTCGTCCTCGTCGTCCTCGTTATGCTCGGATTGCGTCCGGCTGTCTTCTCTCAGCTCAGAATCCGCCATGTCGTCCTGATCGTCCTGGGTATCGTGATCCTCATCTTTGATTTTGGAATCCTCGTCCTCGCTGTCCGCCCAGCCCGAGTATTTCTGCACATCAGGCAGCAGCGAGGGGTCACTGAAAAGCCTTGTCAACATTGTAGCTCTGGAGAAGAGAGAAAAGGAAATCGAAAATGAGGTCTCATAATTACGGGAGAAGCACACAGTTTCTAATGTGAATGTAGGCTACAATAAAAAAAAAAAAAAACGATATACGCTCTTAAAAAAACGCTCTTATAGACATCCAAATATTGGAGCTATATAGCCTATAGATTTCAAAGTATAAGTTCACTAAAACTCATTATCAATGCCTTTTTGTCATAAAATATACCCGAGTCTTTAATTTGGACTGACGGACAAATATAAAAGAGTGAGAGAAATCGGCTCTCAAAGCTTTGCGCTGAGTTTCAGCCAGACGGATTCCCATTTAATTCCCTGCTGTCATCCGTGTGCCCTGTCGCGTCCTCTCGCAGCGGGTCCCAGCGGCAGGGGCCACATTACAGGTCCCTTGGGGGCCCCCACTTTCACTCCTCCTGACGCCCATATACAATCCTGGCTGCATTCCAGCACTATTCATCCACACCATACACCTCTGCTCAGAGGATGCAGAAGGGATTTTATTTAATTGATAGGCTGTAGCTCCGTTTAAAGTCACGCTTTGATTATTAAACCAAGGCTTGCAGACATATCTTAATTCAAGCAATAACCAAAATGAAAGGTAGCCTACAATTATGGTTTAGACCTTGAAAAATATCAAACTTTATTTTATTGCAGCTGTAATAATAATACTAATAATAATACAAATACTAATGTATTATCCAGGTGAAGAAAACTACAAAGATATTTAGAGAAAAACGCATCAAAATCAATGTCCTCGGTTAAAACGAACCACATAGTCTAACTAATATCAACCAATTATCTATTAGCAATTAACTATCAAGCAAACATGCTAATTAATAGCCTACATCTAAAGTAAAAAATAAATTGATCAGCCTACCACTTGATTAGTAAGTTTAGTCCCTTCCCAGAAAAAAACGGGCGACAGAGAGACGAGGTGATCTTTGAGAGATTCAATAAGCCTCCATTGGCTTCCTCCCTGACATGTTTCACTTCCCATCTATTATTATAGTGCAGCAGCAGATAGACTTGCAGCCCATAGTAAGGCAGGCTGTGATGGTTGGTTAATTATCTCGGGGGGTGTGCCAGGGGCAAAATCTAGTTTTTAAATCTCAGGCTCAGGAGGTTTGCTCAATTAGAAGAAGAAAAAACACAACAACGTTTAATTAACAGACCATACAGCTTACACGAAATAGATTTCACACATAATTCAGTATGCACGAGTGCACGATTTCAAAGCACTTTTTAGTCAGCGATAACCTTTTACAGATGGAATTCGCTTGTATCCTTTTAGCCCTCGTTAAATATAAAAAACACAACTCGCGAAACACAATTAGGCTATCCAATCTAGCAATAAAATAAATTTCAATAGCTCCACTGTTACAGCAAGGACTGTGGTTTAACCAACGTAATGTCGAGATAGATTATTGAAGATAAAACTAGACAAACAGATAAATCATGCTGCACACTGCCTGTCACAGTCAATGGCGTTGTCCCACCCTTTCATTTGCTCCGAGATTGAACGTGCAAATCATCGACAAAATCATCAATAAATCTCCCATTAAGCTTGAGGACGTCCTCTGAGGCAACCGGACTGATGTCAACGTCTTCCAGAGGAATTCTTATCTTGCATACTTATTGTCTTTTGTTCCTCGGTTTCAGGGTCCAGACGCAGGAATCTCTAAATCAAATTAGTGTCCGATATGATCTATGTACAGCCTGTGCGCTGCTCAAAGGGGCTACTACATGCCTCGGGACTGCTCCTTGTAAATGATCCCGGAGACGCTTGCCTTTTGACTCGAGCGTGATATTTGATTTTAGCTTTTATAAACCAGGTAGATTTGGATGTCAAAAGTTGAAGGGCACGTCGTGGTAGAGCGGGGGAGTGAGGAGGTATTTGAGCAAAGCGCGCTCGTATAAATCTAATACAACGACAAACATGGTGATGCCTTGTATATCAATTCTTGACATTTTTAATGGATTTCATAGTGTGCCATCATCCGATTTAAACAGGCATACCATTAATCGATTGGCTAGGCTACATACCAAAGCAAAGTCACAGACATGGAAGGCGACTAAATACATAAGATTTCCATAGGATTCGTTAGCTTTGTGTCTTACAAACTGTAAAAGATAAAGATAAAGACCACAAGTGACTATTTAAAGTAGATCTGTAAAACGTTGACGACACCTTGCATTAATCTGTTCATCTGTGTATTAGATTAATTTTCTCCTCCATTTTGGACGGGCATTTAAGCATCCAATATTTATTTTTATATTTCCAATTTATTTATTTATCTTTTGCTATTGTTGTTGTTTATGTTCCAACTTACCTCGGCTCAAGCTCTTCACAGTGGATGGGAGGAAAAAAACACACGCGCTTGAGTTTCAGACCATCTTCAGGACCGCACGAGCGAGCGAACCAACGCTCTCTATCAGTGTATGGGTGCAGGCAGCGCGCGGCTTTCTTTCACTGGCGCTGATGGGTTGTTTAAGGGTGCTTCTCTCCCAGCGCGCGCACTCGAATAACCGGAGCTTGCGATTGAACGTGCGTCTTGGCGTGTCTGTGTGTATATGTGTGAGTGAGTAAGTGAGCATGTGTGCATGTGTGTGTGAGTGCGCGTGTGGCAACCGTGAGCTACCGGGGACAGGGTTACATACCAGCTAAGGCTGTGATGCCAGCGCCCATATGGCTGGCACGTCACCGGCAAGAGCCATCACATGAGAGCCCGGTGATTGACATGCGCCCGCATTCGGAGAGATTTGCCCGCGGGGGAAGAGAGACATAGAGAGAGAGAGGGAGAGAGGAAAGAGAGAGAGAGAAGGAGGAGGAGGAGGTAGGAGGTGGAGGAGGCGGAGGAGGAGGAGGGCTTCGCCATCTGTCACCGCACTAGAGCTCACACAGCCAGAAAAAAGGAGGAAAAACAGAAGAGAGGGAGAAAATAAAATGGTGGAACAACAAAAATCATCAATGTTGACCTGTGCTGCTGCTTCAAGGGATATAGACTCTTTTTTAATCAAACCTGTGAATTTTCTCATTCACCTGCCAAACTCTCTCGTCAATGTTTAATCCACTTTAGAGAAGAGCTGCGCAGATATCCTAGCAGTCACCGAATAAAGTGGTATCAAAGAGGCAAATACAAGATCAATTTTGATAAGGTCAACATATAAGTTGACTCAGGGTCGTCCATGAAGTGTCTAAGAGTACATTAAGTGCCAATACAGCTAAGCCCCAAGCCAAACAAGTTGTGCTTTATACAAGCAATTAAAATACTCCTTCAAATACTCTTTTCTCATGCAAGTTTAAGACAATACAATTATTCTGCATGGAGCCTATTATAAAAATACATCAATCAATTCTTCGGGCAAATGAAAGGTGGGTAAAAATGTTTAGTTGCAGGGTTTACCCTCCATCACATCTCTGGTTCAGAAGCAGGATGGGTGTAGGGGGATGGGGAGGCATTGTAAGTGCATTAAGGCCATGGAACAGACGGCATATTGTTTATTTATTTACTTAATTGGATCAAATTTTGCTTCAATGTATTCAGAGGAACAACAACCAAAACCAATTGTGATTTGTTCTGACTCTTGTGGGCACAACACCGGATGCAGATGATCCACTTGTCAAAGCTGCAAATGAGTCAGATTGGAAGGTATAATATAACATAGGATTCTGCTGCATGCATGGTGCGTGTAGATTGGCGCTCATGAGGTTAAGTGGGAAGATCAAATGTTCACTGGTAGCTGTGTATGAATGTGCAAGGTTTGCCAGAGCTGCTGCTGGTGTTTCCAGCATGCAATGCTGAATGAGGGGCGCCTGCAGAGGCGAGCATCAGAGACAGAGGGAAAGAGGCACAGTGAGAGGTGAGAGAGAGTGAGACCCAGGTGTACAGAGCCACTGGGGATGTATGAAAAATGAGGACTGGGTAAAGGAGGGTGGGGGTTTAGCTGGAGATGACAGGGGATTGGTGCTGGCAGGAGCTGGCAGTGGTGCCCAAGATTTAGGAGGAGGCATGTTGGCACATGGTGTAGATGCAAGAATTCCTCGCCACCAGCATCCTGGTCCCTGCAGCTGCATTGTGTCTGTCCCAGCTCCGAGATTTCTCTATTTAGCAGACATTAGTGGAGTTAATGTGGGAGAAATGAGCTCGATGACCACCAAGTCCAACTTGGCACAAAGACACCCACCGGACTTAGGGAGAAGGGACCTGGAGGCTGAGAAATAGCTGATAGAAGCTCATCATGTCCTTGGGTCTAGATCACCCCTACATCTCCTCAGCAGTCACAACTGAGGGAGCGTTCGGGGGGTTGCAGGGTCATCCCTGGGGTCACCAGTAGTGTGGCAGCTGTGGCTAGGGAGCCGTGATGCCACACATTCACTAATGCGTCTCATCCCTTATGGGATGAGGGGATGGTAACCTGGCACTACCCCAAACCATGGTGAGGTGATTGTATCAGTGTGTGTGTGTTTGTGTGTGTGTGTGTGTGTGAATGGGGTGCAGGGGGCATCTAGCTCCACCACCCAGCCAAATCGGTGCCCTATCCTATCTCAGCTGCACTGAGGGAGGGGAATGGAAGGGCTGCGGCCACGGAGGGGGGGGGGGTTTAGGGGGCTGATGCTTCTCAACAAGTCCAAAACAACCTTCAGGTCACCTTGCCAAAATAAATGCTAAATGTCAACAGTGTGACTTCAGCCAACATCGGGCTGGAGGCGAATCCAATCAGGGAGGCTTTGATCTGATATTTCAATGAGAGGAGAGCTTGTTTGGAATTATGATATTTTAGAATGACTTTGCATCCTGTTTGTTTTTGGATTAGTCTTAAGTACGGGCCACCTGCTGTGCTTTTTCATAGGCTAAATGGCTGCAATCAAAATGCAAAATTGAAGCCCTTTCCCTTTAAGATATCAAAATATCCATCACTCTTTTTCCTCTATCCTTAATGGCACCCAATAGCCTTTCAAAGTCATCAAGCCACACCTCCGTACCTTTGTCTTCTTTTCCCTTCCTCCTTTTCTCACTCTCAGACATGTGAGGTGATGACCTGCACTTCACTTGTCTTTCTGCAAGAAGTGCAAACTTCTGCTGGCACAAATATGAAATACAGCACAGACACACACACACACACACGCACACACACACACACACACACACACACACACACACACACACACACACACACACACGCACACACACGCACACACAAACAGACCCTCCCACCCCCACCAGACTCCCGGACCCCATCTGCACTCTCCTCTCTCCAGCCCCCTAATTGCATATGCACAAATGCAAATGCCTATTAATTAATTACTTGACTAATTAGTGCAGTGGTATTTTAGAGCGATAAATCAAGTGGAGATGGGGCCGAGGACGGCGGGGCAGGAGGAGGGCTGCACGGAGCATCGACAATGATCCCACACCAGAGGGAGTGCTCCTATTGTACAAGTCCTGTGTGTGACTGGGAGTGTGCTGTGAAAAGGGTGTGTGCACCCTGGAGCATCTGAAGTGAAGCGCCGTTTAAAAATGCTTAAGAGCCCGAAGAGGTGACTGAGCAAGGTGAGTACTCTCTGTCTGAAAGGGGAAGCAAGAAAGGAAGAGAGAGGAGAATAAATGTAGGTTGCTTATAAGATATATGACCTCTGCTCTACCAACTGTGTTGGTTCTTGGCATGTGGCCAAGCTTGGATGCTCGTTGCACCTATTTTCACAGGGGAGACACCATCATCGACATACTATGACTGCTCCTACTGATGCATATTTATACTGATTTTGTAAATCTTGTACAATAGTTCATTGAGCATAACAGTTGGCATCATTTACACAGTGATACTGATGTGATAATTGTGGCATCTGTGATTGGGAGGTGAATAATTCTGGCAGCCGTGGTAACTTGTGTATCTGTATGTGTGTGAGTGGGTGTCTGTGTGTGTGTGTATGTGTGTGCCTGTAGGTGTGCCAGGCCCCCACCATGCCCATGGAGATCTCCGGACTAAAATATTCATTCTTGTTTGCTCGCCCAGACAGTGTGGTCCTAATTGCAGCATCAGAAAGCTCCACCTCTCCCTCTCGTCTGTCTTGGCTGCTGTGGAGACAAACCTCATCTGGGAGCAAGATGCCTGTGTAAGTATGTGTGTGTGCGCGTGTACACATCCTCCTACTACATCATTCTTTCTAGGGAGTGGAACTGGGGTTGGTAGATTTGTGCATGCCTCGCTCTTCCCACACGTTCTCACTCATTCACAAACACACCAAAGCACATTTCCAAGGAGCGGTTCATATCGTTAGTCTGTCAAATTCATTCATCTAATTTGCCTGCATGTCGCATTTTCCATGTATTTCCAGCTTGCCTTCATGCCTCATTCACTCTGCTTGCGTTGGAGTTGGGTCGACTATTGATCTCTTTGTCAACATGTCTGTCTGTCGATCTGTCGGTCCACAGGGTGTGTGAAGCTCTGGAGTTTTTCATCAGTTCCTGTGCCAACCCAACCCGTGCCTGGCCAAGCTGAACCATCTTGTGGGATTTTTGGCTTTTAATTATAGTAAGAGAGGATTAATTATGGCAGTGGAAACAAGGGGCCATGCATTATTGATGGTATGAGTGAAGGGCTGGAGGGGGTAGAGGGTGCTAATTAAATCACTGCCCCACTGCCACGTCCTCCTCTGTCTCTGTCTCCACCATGTCTTCCACCTGCTACATCTTCAACATCCCACCCTACTTTACTGCTCACACCCACCCACACATATATTGTCACTCACACAAACACTGATATCTCTGTCATTTTTCATGTTGTTTTTCTGTTTTATTTTTAATTTTTTTAACCTAGGTTTGCCTCACTAAAATCTCCAACTAAAAGTTTGTAAATAAACATCCTCACCTTTCCACTAATCACACACCTAATACGTGTTTCCTTCATCTTCTTGGGTACCAGAAGCCTTTCGCTCTAGTGTCTTGATTTGCATGCTGCCACATCCTCTTGATAGTGATTGGTACATCTATTCAATGCCCCTCAGTAGTGACATGTTTTAAATTTGCTTCCATCCTAAATGAGCACCTCAGTTTCAATTTCAAACCCCATTAGGAAAGCTCCTTCCATGCAGTCAACATGGGATGAGCCTCTTTAAGAGCCAAATGTAACAAAAGGCTGCCACCTACTGGAATTTATTCAGATTTATTCAGAATGATTATTTTCATACAACCAGTCACCAGGTATAAGCTCAGTGTATTGGCAGTACTTACACTTAATGAAAAATGTCACTTAATTTTGAATTGCCAAAACTCTGTTTAAGATTAAACTGACTAAAATAAAAAGTACCAAATAAAATACAGAAATTTAAGTAAAATGTTGAAAAGTAATGCATTCTTATTTTGCTTGTACTCTAACAAAGAAAGGCAGAAACTCTATGGAGATAGGTTTTATAGCTCTCGCTTTACTGACTGGGACATGGCACAAGATGCCACTGTGGCACACTAAATTACAAATGACACCTGTTTTTACCCTGCTATAACATGTCAAAATGGCTGCTGCAAAGGCCTATTAGATCCACAATGTCTTCCGGTGGTCTTTAGACCCTAGTTTTGGAACCACAATTTGACTTTCTGTTTAACTTTCCACATTGATTCTACAAATCTCTTATTTATTTTGTTATGTCTTTTTTTCCTGTGATTCTCTCTCTAAATTGTTGATGTCCCGTCATGCGCTGTGTTGTCCCAACACATTCCAGGTGGATACTGGTTCCCTCGCGTCTGACACTGCAATGATAACAAGCTGGGGAGATAATCCTCTGTCTATCCCTTTGTTTTTATGACATATTTTCATGTGCAGTGCTCAGCGCATCATTTTGGGCCTGGACTTCCACAGAAGGGACCATAGTGGTTGAAGAGACCCTCCTTCATTATCAATCAACGTTTTTTAAATAAAAACAACAGGGGGATCAATAAACTGTGAGTTTTAAGAAGTAACAAAATATCTTTAGCTGTGTCTGACCTCTGGACGGGAACGCAGTGAACAAAATATAATATAATATCGTGATCTTAACGTGTTATTGTAAATTGTAATTACACCAACCGGACAGCAGATGGTGGACATGCATCCTTCATCACTGACACATTGCTACACAGCTAAAGCTGATATTGAAACTGCCCAGCAGTGCAGGTGTATCTGACCATGACTGTTCATGCGAGCAGTATTGTGAGATGGAATGTTATATAACTGGATGGGGGGGTGGGCGGGGAGTCAAGTGTTGAATGACAGGCCGTGCCTCTCTTTGCCCCTTAACAGAATTACCAGGACACCTGCTATGATGGTACAAAGCCTCTCTGTGATCCTGATTAATGGAATATTTCACCTTTTACAGGGATGTTTGTCCCTCAAATCCCCTGTGAATGTATCAGCTTATTACTGCTGGAGCACCTGGCAGGTAGAGATAGCATGAAAGAGAGGGGATCGGGAGTGGACCCGAGTAATAATGTTTGTTATATTATTATCTTCCTTTGTTATTTCTGCTGCTTGTTCATTTTTTATTTTATTTTATTTTTTGCTGTAATACATTCAGAATGCATACCCAGAATGCATTTGGTCTTTATAGCAGGTCAGGTATCATAGGGCGCCTAAAAGGCCTGTGAATCACTTTCGTAACAGGGAGGTTTTTGTTAGCTCTTGCTTCAGCGACTGTCACATGGCACAAGATGCAGCGTTTATGAGTAGATAGAATTACACACTTTTTCCTAATCTGTTTTTGGAGCTGGTTTGGAGTGTCTCCAGTGTAGTGTGTGTGTGTGTGTGTGTGTGTGTGTGTGTGTGTGTGTGTGTGTGTGTGTGTGTGTGTGTGTGTGTGTGTGTGTGTGTGTGTGTGTTGTGTGTGTGTGCAGTGCACATGGCACACATTTTGTACAGCATGTCCCTGCTTACTGCGGGAGTTATTATCACGCTTGGAGTTCTCAGGCTGCAAGTGTGATCCATCTTTCGGAGGTTTTTCCTCTGGTTCTGCCAGCACAGTGATTTAATGGCATGCCTGACACAAAATGTATAAACACGAGGAAGTGTAATAAAAATAGAAGCAGACATGTGGACCTGTACATATATAGATGGGTTTAACCAATGTCTGTAAATACACATAGTAAGTGACATATCAGGCATAATTAGAGGTACAAACAAATACAGAATCTCCCAGGGGTATATTCAAAGTCACAAACATTGTAGAGAGGCTAGCGGTGGTTACATAACAACAAACAAATACCAGATTCAGGACATTGGAAATATTAAGATCAGCTGAGGTAAACACAGAACATAAAAGTTGTTTCTTTGAGGTGATTTTCTTTGTTAATCCATTTTAGGCACAAATGAGTTCATGACGAATATCCATTTGGTTTCCAATTAGAGCAATTTGTTCAACCTGTCAGTGTGTCAGCAATGTGGAGTAATTTTGTTAATATGACAGACGGCTTGAGGAATTTACAATGCCTGGCTGCTCTCACACTCTTATGTTCATAGATTTACAAGCTTACCTGACAATTTGTCTCTCTTATAATCCATACAGCAGAGGGGGAGGCTGCTCCTGTTTCTGGTGCAACGCTTCATATTTTCATATTGCTTTGATATAACACACAACACAAAGCCAAACAGCTTCACATGTTAATCCAACCTAACCTCAACCGCTATTGTGGAGCTCTAGATGATGAGCTGAGAGCACAGAGCCACCAAGAGTACATATTGTTGGACTTGTCCAAGAACAGAATGTAATTTGAATGAGAAAAAAACAGTTTCCTGGTGCTCTAATCCAGACAGTATGTATTATGATGTCTTCACATGAGATATCATTTTATGTGCATCAAACTTGGTTTAAGTATTTTCTTATCTGCAAACAACAGTGTTAACGTCATGAGCAGCATGCTCTTTTCTGACCAATTGTAATTACGTCTTTATCCTCATTTTCTTTTTTGTAATCATGTTATTAATTGATTTATCATTTTTTTCTATGGAAACATTTTTGTATTTATTTGCAGTTACTTTCTTCACTAAATCCGCAAACCTAGGCTGAGAGACACATTTTATTTTGCCAGAGAATTGCGATTATTTTCGGAGATTAAATGCCTCATCTTATATTGGAGTCTCAGATCAAAGCCGTTCCTCCTGTGCCAGACTTGCACTTGCTTGTTTAGTCTGTGTTTGACTATTTTCTTGTTCTTTCCAGTTTTGTCTTGGCTCCTTCTCCCATGGTTTACTCATTGGGGTTGTACAGCAAACTTGTTCAACACAGAATAGAGAAGTAACTTCATTTCCAAATGCAGAAATGTTTTCTATGAGCCTAAAGCAGACATTACAGAGAAGCCATATGCAGTTCAGCATTACCAATAAAATGTTTTTTGAATATTTGGAAAAGGAATTCTGCATGAAAAGAGATGACACAAAGGATTACTTTAAAGAGTGAGTTAGCACCTGTATATCACGTTTAACTTATCACCTTTCTGCAATGAAAGTACAAGTGCACCCGAGAACACCGTGACTTTGCAGAGATTACAGGTAGAGTAATCTTCTTCTATCCACACTAATAAGTGATGTGGGTTTTTTCCTCATACATAACATATGCAGTTATGGCATAATGCCAATATTCCCTTGTTTTCAGCCAGTTCTTAAATGTTGTTCACATTCCACTTGCAGGTGCTCAGCGACTGCAGGGAGAACAGAGAGGAGGGGGATCTCTCCTGATATTCAGCCTTCTGTCTTGCTGGCATTCACAACCACAGTGCTGACTTGACACCAGCTGATTAGCTCTTTCCCATTATGTTAATATCACACAGCTCAATGTGTGGTGCCTTCAAACCAAACGTAAAGTGTTCAGCATATTTGCACCAATCAGATTCAATACTGTATATGTATCTCATTGGTTTAGATGGACAACAACAGCACTGGGGGGCTCCTGTTTGTAATATCCTGCTATTATCATCCTACTCACTCCCTGATTGGCCAGGCCTTTGAAAAAAATATATTCCTCAGTTTATTAGTTAATTATTTGAAAATTACTCTATCACTGGTTTCATTGAATTCTGGACTTGTAGTGAGCCGGTTTCTTAAACAGAGCCTGTTACACATTCCTCATGATTTGTTGTTCGCAATGCTTGCTGAAGTTATGCAACTACTCTGGCAAAAGAAAATCTAGTGTCAGCAGGTGACTAATAAAAGGTTTAATTTCTTCAGACACATTTAGCAGCCACTTACACAGTCTGTATTTTGTCTAGCTTGTCATAAGCCTCAACCTTTGAGAGAAAATATAATGAGTTGCCACCTGCAGGCATGCAGAGGTGGTGCTTTGCTTTTAAACAGGAGTGTATTTGAAGCAGGAAAACACCCAGACAAACCCTTTAAAAATCAAAACCCCACATCCCCTGCACATCCTTCCCCACAATTAAACAGTGAATAAATAACATGCTGGCATGTTCAGCTTGCTCTAACCGGCAGGATAAACACTCAGTTGTCTGAATCTGTTTCTGGACTCTGTAAACACCAGTTACACTCCCAGGGCACCATATCCACCTTGACCTTCTTCTCTGTTCTGCCCACTAAGCCCCTCCAGCCACCTCACTCCTCCTCCTCCACCACCACTCCAGCTATCTCCTTCATTCCAGCCCATGCCAAAGCTCAACTCTGCCCTGAGGCCAAATCCACCGCTATTCACTGTCCAAATCCCTCTGCCATGTGAGTGAAATAACAGCAAGGCCCTGATAATAGCACTGGAACATGCCCTTCTCTCTCTATTCCCTTTATGTTGCCATCAACAATCTGCCCTCTCTTACCTTCCCTCTCTATACATACATCATTTTCTGTCTGTATTTTTCCCTTCAAAAGGTCTAAATGTCCTATTTCATCTGATGTTTGATTATTATTAAGTGTGTCATTAGCTCAATACAGCTGTTTTCAGGTTGTCTCAGTTATTGATGCTTCACTACAGGATGGAAGACAGCCCAAACATTTCACTGCTACTCTGATGAGACATTCATTGACAATAATTTGTAATAATGTAATGTATAACAGCAACCAGTCTAATAAATCTAGTGCTAATAGCTGTTCCCTCGTACATTCCCCCCTGCATACTCCACGCATCTCTCTTCTTGTTTATCCCTCCTTGCACTCCCTGCTCCCTCCCTCGCTCACCATAAATCTCTCATTCACAAATAGAGGCCAAAAGAGGCTCAGCTGATGTGATGAGATTATTTTTTTCTGATTACAAATCAACCTCAGCTTAGATAGTTGGAAAAAACACAGCCGCTGCCCCTCCACCCTCCTGTTAGATCCTCTTTCCTCTCCTCCTCTATTTGCTCTGGCCCCTCCCCTCTCTCATGATATCTCCTCCTTCTGTGGAACTTGGCCCCTCCCCTCCACCCGCTCCCCACCCACTTCTCTCCCCCAAAGCCACATCTGAGGACGTGCTTCATTCACTTCAGCTGCACAGGTTGTAAAGGAAGGAGAGAAAGAGGGAGAGAGGGAGAACAGGATAGGTAGAGGAGAATACTAGCAACTGCTGGAGAGGGAAAGAGGACAGGAGGTGATAAAGAGAGATTGTGTTCAGTTAAGTGTTTAAGAGAAGGAGGGCATCAGGGTGTGAAGGAGTGAGACAGGAGAGAGGAGACAAGTCTTCAGGAGTGGGGCTACCCAGCAGTGGGAGGTTTCTCCAGGGAGGTTATAGTGATCTTCAGCAAGACCTCTCCTCCACTGGGAGTTAGACACCCAGGATCCAGAGCCATGGAGCCCTCTGTGTCAACCGAGGTCGAGGGGGAGGCCAAGGAGAGGAAGAAGATTCATTTTGCTGTGCCGAACACTGTGCCCACCAATCTGGACCCTCGGCAAGTGGAGATGGTGAGCAGGCGGTGGACAGATTGGTGTTTAACCCAGGGAAATTTTGTGTTTCTGAGGATTCTGTTTTAGCTTTAGCTCTGACTTGTTTTTGTGTTTGATTAAAATGTTAAAGGTTTAACAGCTGAATTTCTTCACCCATTGTCATTCAAAGGGAGGGGTAGCATTGCTTAGTGCGACTTTCGAAGGGCTGTACCATTACTGGCCGAAATTTCTCCACTTTAAGATATCTTCACTCTGCATCAACCTTTCTCGCTGCTCCGTGTCATTTCTGAAGTTGCTCATGCCGGTTTGCTGAGTTCGTCTGCCACACGTTTGAGAAATGATGATGACATTTCCCTCTCGCTGTTTCCTCATGAGATTAGTGCCTTGCTGTCTCATCTTGACCTGTTTAAAATGTGACATTGACACAAACGTCATTATCTTGCATATGAAGCCCTTTGGTAACAAAGCAGCAACATCAAGCCCTTGACATTTAGTTGATGGCGCAGCTGCCAGTGTTAATAATTACTTTATTTTGTCTTTGGCTGCTGTCTCTCTCTCTGCATGTTAGTGACCTCTATCATCTGAGCTTTTGTTAGAACAATGAATGCTTCTATCTTGCTTTGCCACCGAAATGTCTTATGACTGATTCAGCATGGCCTGTATCATTTTGTGAAATGTTTATTCTCATTTGTGACTCCAATGCTGGTGGCGCTTATTTCAGAGCAGGGGAAAGTGGGCCAAAGTAGGAACTGTTTGGTGCCGAGGTAGATCGAGGCCAACGGCTCATTCCTCCTGAGAGCTCGAGGAGAGATGGGGCAGGAAAGCAAGAGAGAGATGTGCTAGGCTATATGAAGTAAAGCAGAGAGAGAAAGACACACAACCTAATCTCTGGGTTCACCTGTCTGGGGTCAGCTCCCTCAGTAACTGTCCTTGTTTCACAGCTTGTATTGAATAAAGAGGCTTTTGATGAAGCGGCCTGCCACCATTCACCTGACTGATTATCATGCATTCACATTTTGTTTGCAAGAAAGTATGGTAATTGCACTTTTTCAAAGCAAATCTTTGTTTCATACTTTCTTGAATCAAGTGTGACTTTCTTGCCTTACACCACCAGCTTTTATGAAAATTATTTACAAAACAAGTTATGTCACATTCACGACACTAATACTGAATTATAGACGCAATGACTTGCTAAAGGGAAATGTTTTGCAACACTTCACAAGAAATCCACTAACATTTATACATGAACACTTGTTCTCCTCCTCCCCCTCTTATTTTCTCTATCTCTCACCCTGCCATCACGATCTGATCCTTATCCCTGCTTCCAAGAAACCACAGGATGTCAATGTACCATATGTGAGCTTCATATACTTAAAAAAATTATCTCACTCCCGTCTGTTTTGGGGAGGACCTTATTGCTCAATCACCTTATGGTCAGCCAATGATTGGCTATATATAGGCCGGCTGGTTCTCCTCCAGCAGGCCGGCCCCGGTCTTTACCTTCAAGTTGTGTGTCTACTTCTGTGTCAGCTCAGTGCTTTAATTCGAGACACCAGTTTATTCACCCTAGATGTATCAAGAGTATGAAAAATACCAAACCTGAGGATAGTGGATGATGATACTCTATTTTGAGTTTGTTTGTGTGTGTAGGTGGATGAATGCTGATTGTTAAAACAAAACAACAAATGCGCCAAAGGGGAGTGTGGGAAACTGTAGGGTGTGTTTATGTGTGCTTATAGCATCTACCCAGAGCTGACGGGAGTCTCCAGGGACGAGTGGGTGGGCAGGAGTACGGTTAACGACACTCATTTAATTCCCTTCCCCTCCCACAGCAATTACTGTCGCCCATAAGTCCGTCTTTGCTAACGAGTTGCAATGAATATACCATTCTTCCGAACTTGTTACACAAACGGTAACTCCTTACTGTTCTTTCCGATGGTATTTAAACCCTCAAAATCACTATTGAATGAACTGCCGGGGCCTTGTTACTATGGAGACAGGCTGCACAACTATGTCGCCCAAAGCTCCCCCTCAGTTTGCATCTAAAAGGTCAACTTTAATGGACAGCTCTGTCTGTCTGATAGGTTGTTTACGTCGATGCTGTTACATGTTTGTGTGTGTTAATGTGAGAGATGTTTCCATACCTCCCACTCGGTTAAATATTGCACATTGTGGGAGAAAGCAGCAGCTATTTGTACATGCCTCAAAGGCATACGATATTCTTATTGAGCATTTCTCGCATGTTTACTCAGAAGGAATATATTCTACCATAAACCTTAAAACACTCTATTGGTATTTGGCCATGCAGATTGTCCTGGTTATATTTAGTCAAGTTTTGAGACATATGTTGCTTGCATCTTCTGCAGTAGGCCATATTGTTGGGGAATGGATAATTAACAATGTCCAGGTTACTCAGGATAATCCACTGACTTCCCTGTGAGCACATTTCTACCAGCCTCTGAAAGCTGCCTTGTCCAAGACAATCTGAATGTCACTTGAATACAATTTAATTTCTCAATTAAATGTTCTCACTTCACTGACTCATCACTTCCACACGATTTAAGAAGGCACCCCCAATCAAAGATCTTCTAACAAGCACTTTAGCACTTTGTTCAGACATTTTCACAAATTGCCTTTCTTGTTTCCCAACCTCCATTCCTGGCATCTCTGAATATATCTGCAGTTATGTCCTCCTATACCTTACAGTATTTGAAAATGATCCCTTTATAGTAATCTATGGGATTGTCATTAATGCGTAGACAGCACATGGTTATATCTACCATCCTTGCCCTCCATTATACACATCTACCCTTTCTGGTCCTACTTGCTGAATAGGTGATGTAGGGTAATATGCTCCATGGACAGGGATTAGGGTCATGGTGCAGTCGCTGCATCCCTGATTCCCATCAAGT
Organism: Pholis gunnellus; assembly: GCF_910591455.1. Taxonomy (NCBI): domain Eukaryota; kingdom Metazoa; phylum Chordata; class Actinopteri; order Perciformes; family Pholidae; genus Pholis; species Pholis gunnellus. The sequence continues at coordinate 8,428,768 of NC_136544.1, forward strand.
CTGCCTCCCAGTGGACTCAACAAGCAGATGTCTCTCTAGGTTTCTCCTCTCTTGACTCAACCTGATCTGGTCAGCTTGTGTTGATCCTTTGAATTGACAGGAAACAAAGAATATCAGAGGGACTATCAAAGGGCAGGAAAGGGCATCAGTCCAAAGCCTTTCAATGGCATCTCTATATTAAACCTAAAGGGGTTACGGAGGGCATGATTTATCCACCCACTCTCCGCACCGTATCCCTCATCCTCCCCACCACCCACCCTCTCCAACCCTCCCCAGTTCAGGCTCTGGGTTAAACGTCAAGCTGCGACCTTTGACGCAGCATGTGTTTGTGGGTAAACATTAGCAGTCTGAGGGACTGTCAATATACACTGCCCGGAAGAACATCTTGTTGAATGGCACAATGCATAGTAGGACTGGGCAAGAGGGTGCAGTGATCTTTCCCTTGCCTGAGGACCGGAATGTCACTGTAGAGGTGTGACTCAGTTCGCCCAATGACGTGATCTGTCAAATGTATTACATTTATTTCTGTTTCTTTCAAAGTTGCATGCCCAAAGCAGTTTGTTGATGTTTGTAGTGGCAAAAACGAAAGGAAAGAAATTATTGAAATTAGATGAACTGCATCACTTGAAACCACAGATTGTAATTACAGTTTGGACACAATGAATGGACCTCTGTCTTCTGCAGGCTGCAAATGTGTTTGTTCCTCCCTGTTTTTGTCAGTCCAGGCGTTTTGATTAGTTAATGACTCTACAGAAACATTTTCTTGTTGTGTATCTGTCTGCAGCAGTTTAGCACAAAGTTTCCTTTCATGTTCCTTTTCCACTCAGTTTTAGCATCGTAGCTCATGTGCACAGAGGCCTGTTTATTTCATGTAGTCATTTACATTCTATTCTCAATATCATGTTGCCCCAATGGTTATATTAACTGAACAATCTATCATCTTCTGTTGGCTCATTTGTGCATGGATGTGTGTAATGTGTAAACGGGTAATAAAGCATAAATATTGAGCATGGGTGGAGTGATCTGCCGCCTGCTGACACTGTACACAGTGAGTTGAAAATGCACCGTAATGCCCGCTGCACCACAGGCATGCACAGGCACTGTCCAGAACCTGATGGAGGCCTACGATGCTGCAACACGGCCCCCTTAGTCTTTATAGTCAACAAATCTTCTGTTGTCAGTTGGTGTCGTTATCCCACTTAGTCACTCACTTGTCACTTCAGGGTTCATCGTAAATCAAACCAAGTCAGGGTATGAAGGGATACAGCTCCTTAATGTGCATTCAATCATCTCTAACTGCACATCAACATACTTTTTTTTTTCTTCTCTATTCTCTTTATTTTTTTAACCCTGGCTTTAGCAACAACAGCAGCGATCATATCTGTGATGAGGATTAGAAAGGCAACAGTGGCACAGCGGGGAGAGAAATGGGGGTGGGGGATAAGAGCTGGACGGGATCAGGAGCTGACTTGTCACCAACTGTTATCAGACATTAGTTCATTGCAACTATGTCAGGATCTGGACCCTGAACTGCAACTTTGAGCTGCCATCCTCCCTCTTGATGTTACTTTCAATGTCAGAAGCCGGAGTCCTTCTCTCTCGCCAAAGAGCCAAAGAATGGTCAGACTGATTTAGGCATACTGAGGGGAGCATTGAGGCGTGACTCAAAACAAATGGGATTGGTCTCGATCACTCTTTCATCAACACAGAGAAGACATGGCATTATGTTATTGCTGCTGTGCCTGTTGTAATCTCTGATTTTCGTCACAGAGGTTGAGACATTTTTTTTTCATGTTTATCTGCCTGCAACTTAATGAGCTTACACAGGGGCATACCATGTGTTTATGGGGGAATGGCCTAAATCAGAAATGATGTCACGCACAAATAGTCCCGTCACACATGATGTGTCGTCCTGACACACATAACTAATATTTTGAATTCACGCAACAAATATTGATTACAATCTTAGTGATGTAGAAATGTTACACTTCGGTGAGTTACATGCTTTTTGCATCCAAGGATCTGTAAGCTGCATAGCAACCATTAACGGTAATCTTTTTTTCATTTATCACCTGTGGGTAAATGTGATGTTGCAGATGAGTAACTATAGCTACTCTGTCCTTAGTTTGTCCCTGCCCATTGAACCCTGGAACTGGTCTTTGTCAGCTATACAATGGGACAATGCTAAATTTGAGTGTATGAACAATGAAAGCAGAATTATCCTGCAGTGTTTGCAGGCTGTTAGAGGTGCCGTCGTTCCTGTGAAATCTTTGATTGACATCTCCCCTGGTGTAGCCTCGCCGTGTGTGCACTGCGACCTGGCAGGTGGCTTCCTGTCACTCATCAGACATTGGCACATTATCTCCATTGTGTTGTGATGGTAAACCTTTCTTCCAACAGTCACTGGAACAACAGACCAAACGGCTACCAGCAGCTAATTACGTAAATGCTGGAGGGTACAGCGAGACTGAGGAGAATGAGAGAAAGGGAGGTGGTTGTCTGAGTGTGATATTCTGCCAGTGGGTTCAGTGTAATTACATTTCCTATTTTCGGGTCATTGGAGAGCCCCTCCAGATGCTATTTCCAGTCCATCTGTTTATTCAGTTAGATGGGGGGTGGTGGGGCCAAAGGTCACCGCTAGTGTTACAAGAATTATTGAGAAGCAACGTGCAGCAGCAGATTCTCTGACTTACGGGAATTCAAAGATGCTGATCATTTAAATAGGAACGAGCACACCGTGCTTATCTGACAAACATCAGACCTCATTGGGCTGCAGTTGGGGTTGTAATTTGCATTTCCACGTCCTTGACCCTCTTTTGAACAGCTTGAAACTCGACAAGCGCGCGTTACTCTGTGACGCCTTTCGAACTTGGTGCAATTGTTTTCCACCATTTGTAATTGAGCTTACAAAACAAGCATGTCTATACAACATGTGTTTTATTTGTCAAATATTTATCTGTATTAAAATTTACAAACAGAAAAAAAACACTCAGCTCATACTGAGAAGGATAATTGTTCTCCTACTTGTATTATTGAGCTCATTGCAGGATTGCACTTAGAGCACCACATGGGGTTCTGCCTTTTCATTTGAAAAGGCTGGGGGGGGGGGGGGGCCATGACTGTGTTTAATTTAGTTGCTCTTCAGAGTTCAAACAAGCTAAAGTTCATGACAGCTGACACTTAAAATAAAACTGCAGCAGAGCTTCGCCCACCCAGAGATGGACAGAGATGGTCTCAAGAGGAAAAAGACAAAACTTTGTATTCAGTAGACAATACAGCTGTAAGGAGGAGACGTTTTCAGGTGGAAAAACTGTAGGTGACAAAATTGTAAGGAAGAATGATGCATGTGCTGCCCCATTGAGTTAATTTTCTATAATGAAACCAAACCAAAAATTCATCCATCTTCACTGGGAAGAACATCAGAGCTACACCACTCAAAACAGACTTCAACACAAGACCTAGATTCCTTTGCACAAACGTATTCCATGTGCCTCCCCCTGTACTGTATTCCATGCACATACACAAGTGCTTATTTCCAAGTGATGTAGTGCCATCCGCCTGTGGGCAGATGCCATAACTACAAATCAATCTTGTACAAATCTATATCTATCCATCCGGACCTGGGTTTCAGCTTGGAGGGAGAGACTCAGAAAAGCTTCAAATGGATCTGAGTGAAGCTCCCTGTCCTCTCAGCGAGAGTTGACACACACCGCTCAATAGGATGGCCCGATGTAATGCCATGCTGTTGGACACGAGAGATTTAAGCCGACGGGGAAGGAGATCTGAGGTGTTTTTCTCTCTGTGTTGTCTTTGCGTTGAGGCCGTCTGCACAGCTGACTCCCCTCGAGATGCTCGAGTGTTAGCGCTAGTGCGGGGCAGAGATTTAAAGCCTTTCTGTCTCCCCCCCCAGGGACCCCTCCGATCTAGTTTATGCTGTCCTACTGCTGCTGCTTTTTTTAGGCCCGGCCACGAGAGCACCAGCTTAGAGGATGGCCTCTGGGGAGGAGACCCATATCAGCAGATCTGCACCGAGGCTGCTACGGGAGACTATTCTGAGCCAACACACACATACCTGTGCGCACATACACTCATGTGAAAAGTCAACATTTGCTAATGACTCATGTACCCCGCACAGAGTGAGGTGAGGTGAGTCCCGTATTTGAGTCCCTCCTGGCTACTTGCGCCCATTTACACTTGGCAAAACTTATAAAAATACAACTCTCAGATAATGAGATTTGTATTAATATGGCATGTTTCAAAACATACCTCCTAATGGCGGTTTAAAGAAATCATCAATGAAAGTAGGAATATAAAAGCACGATGTTTAATAATGATTTTATAAGAGGGGATTAAATAAAAAATACATATAGTAGTTAACAAATGTAGTCCAGCTAAACAGTCTACCACTCCACAATGAATCTAGAGGTCTCTTTCTACCTCCTCCATCTGTCACACAATGCAGAGTTCACTCATCACCATTCAAATTCACTCATCTGCTTAAGATAAACTGATGCATTTCCTTTCTATGGTATGATCCATCAGCCAATGTTTTTATTGAGACCAAATCTCTGTGTGACGCCTAGCAACGTGCTGCTGCCTCTCGGGGATGCCTGCAGGCGTTCACCTGTGGAACCGCTGAAAGGCCACGGCAGCCACCAGCTCAGAGCCCCTCGGTGCAAGTCCACAGCAGCACAACTGATGTTGGTACAAAAACAATGGCTGGCAGCAGAGGAGGGGGTTTGGGGGATTGGGGGCAGGGGGTTTAGAGAAGTGGAGGAGGGAGGGGGTGAGAGATAATGCGTAGCGGGAGTAATCTCACACGCTGTGCCCCAGTGTTGGCGTAAATGAGGAAGTCGCATACATATTATGTAACTCAGAGAGAGTGGGCTTGGTTTTAAGGCTGGAAAATTACTAGTCACTATCTGTGTTGATGTCATCTGGCATTGCCAAAGTCATACGGTAGCACGTCGCCGCCACCACCACCACTGTCACCAGCACGCTGTGTGTGCATAAAAGAAAGGGACATCTCTATTTGCTTGCTAGAAATGCATCTATGTATATTGACTTTAGGGTTTTATTGTTGTTTCATCTACAACCTGTTTTACAATGTACCATGGAGGTGAACTGTATTCCTTTTCCTGGTTTAGGAGGTCATGACTTGGCATTTCACAAGACCAGGATGATTGCATGATGACATTAGGAAGCCGCATCCTCTTACACACACACACGCACACACACACACTCACACTGGAGGGGAGCACACACATTAAGGTAAATAGATCATCTGATTGACAGATTATGCTTCTCAGTGACCTCAATTATCCCACACAATCATTTTAACTTCCATTTATCTCACTTATGTCGCTATTTCTTTTTTTTATCTCTATTTTAATAAATAAATTGGAATCTAGTTTTGACTCTTTTCCTGCTTTCATTCTGCATTCTCTTTCAATGACACCTTAATAGATTTAATTGTCAGGGTTCATGAAATGGACTTCAGACAGAATGAGAAATGGGAATTTTTGCTTTTGCTTCATAGTTTTCACGACAGACAGCAAGCAGTGGTTTACAGATACGTTGTCTAAAACATTATCTACCCAGCTCTGGAAATTTGTACTTAATGTGTAGCTGAGAAATGTTTTTCTTTAGATATCTATTAAAAGGAGCAAGCCCTGTGGATTTATCCAGGGCTGTATTTTCCATGAAATAGAGCAACATCATCACTTTAACCAAAAATAATGTAACATAACACACAACATACCTCCAAAAACAGAAGTAGAACTGAAGGGGTCTGGCAGCTATTTTGTAGGGACTAAACTAGACATTTGTGGTAAAGTCAAATGTAAAATGGGGAAGTGACGCTTTTTAAGCTATATGTAGATTTGTATGAACAAATCAATTGGGGGTGCAGCTAATAATAAGGCTTATAGAGGCCCAGTCCATGGGTTTCCCAGTTTAATGTCTGTAATGCTACAGGACTTGGGCATAGGCTTGGTCATGGCAACATCTGGTGTCTGCTTTCTCTTGTGGGTCTCTGTGTGAGACACCTCAGGCTGCCCTGCAAGGCTAGTAGCAGGTGTCAGGCAGGCCGAGGCAGCAGCGTTCACATCAGCATGGAGCCCCAGGCCGCCACACCTTGCCAGGGGGAGAGGTGAGGAGCCCTGTGGATGCTCCCTGCCACTACAGAAAGAAAGGGAGAGATCAGTTGTGGTATGAAAAGGACAGACAAGTAAGCAAACAAAGTGATAATAACATGATTTCAGTTACGATGTATACTGGTGATGGAAGGAGAGGGGGAGAGAAGTCTTGGTAATTTCACTGTCAAGGAATGAAGGATGCATATGGAAGTAAACAGGATAGAGGAAGCAGATGATCAAGTGAGAGGTGAATGGGAGAAAGACAGATAGTGTGAGAGATCCAGGGGAGACAGGACAGCTGGAAGTTGCGTGACGAGATTAAAATGTGTGTCTGGTGCCATAAATAAGGACGAAATCCACGCACGATTATTCTGTGTTGTCGTGTTTGAAAGCCACGCGACCCAGCAAGCCTCTGCTTTGGCAACATGTGCCTCACTGCAATGACGCACACCTCGCTTAACAACACGGAGGGAAACCGAACACAAACACGTCTCTCTGTATGGAGCAGTTTAACGCAAAATAGAGCCAGGCTACTTTACTCTGTGCCGTAAACAGCAGCCAGGGGTTCATGCCATGGCCAAGGTTGGCTTCCTCCACAGAGGACACTTCTCAATACCGTGTTTGTCTGACTTGCCAAGTCCACTTAGCTGCACTGCTTTCACTCTCAGCACACTCCATTTTATCCTAAAATGTTCCAAAAGGTATTTTTTATAGATGTCAGCTATTAATCCTTTAGAATTGTGTTAATTTGGGTGAAACTTTCAGCATGTAAATCTTTCTTTGTGAAGCAAAGGCCTCACACATTCTGCTCAGGAGTGTTCAGTATCGTTATTAAAGTGATAAGCCACTCCAAAATTATCTTTTGAGTATCAAACAGTCACTTCCTGTTTGCTTGACAGATTGCGTGTAAAGCTTTTTCCGGTCGCTTCTTTGTGGTGAACAGAAGCTGTTTTCACTGCGGATAAATATAGCACCACATCCAGAGAAATGTCTCACAACACAGCTGCAAACCTGTGTTATAACCTATACCTATATGTCTGATTAATTGGTGCATCATTTAGTCTATAAAATGTCAGAAAATACTCTTAACATTAATTCAGACTTCCCAAAACAAGTTCCAAGGAGTCAAAACCAAAATGTATTTTACATTTACAATGACATATATCAAACTAATGACATTAATGATCAAAATAGTTGATGACTAACTTTCAGGATGCTGATATATATTTTTTCCAAAATACAGCTGAATACACAACTTGAATCCCAGTCCTCATGCGCAACCCTGTTAAGCGTGTTAGTGCTATACACTTTTTTAATTCCTTTCCTGAGTGTTTAATACTCAAAAGAGTTTTGGTGGAGTATGACTGAAACTGATTTAAGTATCAAAAGAGAAATGCCAAACTGTAAGAGTGCAGTCTAATGGGCAGGGCACGATATTGGTGAGCTGGAGGGGCACAGGAGGGTGTCTGTTCCTATAAGGACAGAGAGGTGCTGTGCACTGTGACTTCTTCTAGAGGTGAAGTGTGGACCTGCAGTCCGTCTGTCAGCGATCTGGCTTCAGCCTCCAGGGAACTGTATGTGTTTGAGAGGGAGACTGGACAGCGGAGGGGAAGGGAGTGTCTGGGCTGGTTGCTGGGGCTCATTGAGTCTAAATTCCTCTTTTGCATGGTCCCTGTGTTTAGGGGGTGTATATGATGGTAAACCGAGCTCACTCACACACACTTGTGTGTTGTGTGAAGAGGTCATTCACTTCAAGTAAACCCCTGTATCAAAAGCTTTAACACTTCTGAAATGCTGGTGAATTTGAAACACGCATGAATTGAGCTTCTGTTCTACACAACATGCCTTTTAACTATATCTGTCTCTGACATCAAAGTTACATAATGAGTCTTCCTCTGCTCTACTGACCGAGGCATGTGCTCTGACCTGATCAGTACTGAAGTCAGCGAGACTCCAGGATACGCTTCACCAGCGTGAACTCTCAACGATTTCCACTTGATTGATAAGGCTTTGTGTTGGGCATTATTAATAATACAGTGTGTGTGTGTGTGTTTGTTTATAGATCCGACGCAGGAGGCCAACCCCTGCCACACTGTTTAGAGTAGCTGACCAATCATCTCCTGACGATGATCAGTCCACCCATCAGGTAAAGGTGAAGTCGGAACACTTTTCTATGATAAGTGTCTGTGCATTCTCATCTGTCCTCCTCCACTCTATCCCGAGAAATAAAAAGTCACCCACCCTCATCATTTCATTGTCAATCATCACAAACTCATGCTGTGTGGTCAACCATGTTCAAACCCAAGAAATCTTAATTCAAACATTTAAACATTTTAAATTCCCTGAGCTTGAAATGTTTATTCTTCACCTTTAGAAATAGCTGGAAAACAATTGTTATCTACTGAGGAAGGCCAAGATGTGGCTGAAAGACACTGAAAATCGCATTGCATGGTTGACGAACACATGTGGTGACTATGCCATAGAGATGAAGCGAGTGTGTAAAATATAGAAGGTTTTGATTTGATGTAAAGGTGCAGCCATTTTGGGTTTGAACATGTCTCATCATGTCTCATCATCTTTTATGGAACTATGTATGAAATGTGCTGTATAATTGATTAAATTGCCATATCTTCCCATATCTTCTGTTAAGTTTTGGAACAAAGACATAAATGTGAATTTGTTACTTCACTTGGATGCTTGACCGTCACATGTGCAGAGTGATGTGTGCGCAGAGTTTGACACCAGGAGGCTGTTTTAATTATTGTTTTTGATACAAGAATCATTTAATGTTTCTCTCTCTCTTTGTTCACAGTGGGTCGTAGGAGAGAACGGAGTGCTCAAACCAAAACGTGTCAATCCAAACGTGTATCAGCCTCCATCACTCAAAGGTATAGTGAGCCGTATCGGTACAACAGGTGCTGGTTGTGTGTTGTGCTTCATCCTTGTGTCTAAGTCCTTTGTGTTTTACCGTGCTTCGCTGCAGTCAATCTCCTCCTCGCTTTCCATGCTTCATGATAGCGGACAAAGGGAAAAAACTGCATGTGACAGATGGGTTGATATGCACTAAAAGCCTCTATTTTATTCCCTGTGCATGTGTGATATGCATAGGCATGTTTCCGGGGGTTTCTGCTCTTACTGTACACTCCACAACAGGATCTGTATATTTGTGTCTGACAGAGAACGGGAGAAAGAGGGAGATTAGAGTGTGACAGCTGTGAGACACTGAGTGTGAGTCTAGGAAAGTCTGGATCATCCTGGATTACAGTCAGTTGTGTATACAGCTGTGACACACACACACACACACACACACACACACACACACACACACACACACACACACACACACACACACACACATGAACACGCACGTATAGGCAGGATAGAAATACATGAACACAAACGTGTACTTTCTTTTGTGACTTTATGCCTGTGGCTTCCTGCTTGCTGCATGTGGCCGCTATAGGAGCAAACATCTGCATTACAGAAGCTTGTCAGCAGAGATTCCTTTAATGGGGATTTATGGGTATGTGATGCATGTGGAGTGATGATATAATGAGCCGGGAGGCCTCGTTCCTGCATCAGAAACCTGTCCTTCATTAGCTCCTACGCAGAGAGAAGAAGAGAGAGAGAGAGCTACCTCAGAATACTTTCTAATTTCATCACCTATGCTAGAATAAGTGACCTGCCTCAGTGCCGCACTGTGTATCTGAGTGTGCGAGAGAGAGAGGGAGGGAGAGAAGTCAAGGTGACCCAGTGGAAGTGAGAGGGGGAGTTGAGGTAATATCACAAAAGAGAGGAGAGTGTAAAGCGAAAGAGAGAGAGAAGAGTGTGAGTCAGCACTGCCGAGCGAGAGCGCTGAGGAGGGCAGGCAGTCGAGGAAAGACGAGGATGCACACAAACAGATGGGAGAACAGGGTGAGAGGAGGGATAGAAAACAAGGCTCAAAAAAACATCAGTGTGGGATACTGTTTTGCAGTTGCCTGCTTGTCTGTCTGTCAGTGCATGTGTTTAATTGGCTTCCTGCCTGCCTGGCATGTATTCAAAAACCGCTGTGAGGCTTGATAAAAACTGACGGTGTGGAAGCGTGGTAAAACCAAAACAATAGATCCCTCTATCCCTGTGTCCATGTGTTTGTGTGGCTGTCTCCCTGTGTGTGTGTGTGTGTGTGTGTGTGTGCTGTTTTTACCCGTGTGTAGCTGTGCAGAAGATGGCCGAAGCACATATGCAGAACCTAGGTATCTACCCCCCTTTGGAAGACCCTTGTGAAGGGGAGGAGGATGGGAACAACTGGCAGGGAGAGGAGGGAGAGGACACATCTCCCACCAAAGCTGCTGGTGAGAGAGAGGCTCTCTGTCCACTGACTGCAGCAGCAACACTGCACACAGAAGCAGCAAGGACAACACTGTTGTTGTGGTTTTAAAGAGGAAAAAAATCACGCTGTAACACTGTTTATTAAAATGAAAGTGATAATCTTTATGCTGTTATATGCTGTCATATGCAGTGTAAGAGGATCTAAAAATGTATTTTTCCATCAGTTTGCCCATCTATATTTAACACTTCACATAGTTCAAGATTTCAGGATTCATTTTTATTAAAGGAGGAATGCGCACATCCAGCTATTTTAGCTGGATTTTCTTTTCTCAGGACGTATTTTCCTCCCTTCGAAGATAATCTTCCTCAAACAGTGAGAAAAACACGTTTGATAGATAACGTGTCACCACAAACCTTAGTCAAAGTCTTTTGGGATTTTTTCACTGTGCCCAAGTTGAGTGTTTTCAGTGAGGTAGATGCACTACATTACTCTCTGCCGCTCACGTGAGAATATCTCCAGCAGACTTGTTTTCTAATTCTTTTGGTGTCTTTGTGACAGTATGTGAGAGAGCAACATATTCCAAAGTCGGACCATCAAGTTTGTATTTTACAAAAATGGAAAAACAACTGAACGTGCAAGGTGACTGAAGAAATAAAAGTAAAGAGGTAAAAGGCATAACATGCTGTGAAATAGTGTGCTCATAACACATGTAATATAAAACCCGATTTGTTCGTAGTAGAGCAGAGATGCTCTTCTCAAAGTCTTCTGCAGTGTTCAGGGTTTAAGGTATAAGCTCCTCTGTGGGCCGAGCAGCAGCACGGATGAAGCTCTGTGCGTTGAGAGACAGCCCCGGTGTCATACAGCTCTCTGTCTCATGCCCCAAATCTGTCAGAGGCCGCACTGCAGCTGACTAAAGGCCCGGACGCAACACCGACCAGTCAGAGGCCAGACAGGACTAACAAGCCCGCAGAGCAGGCTGTGCTCCCTCATTCTGTTCTGTATTCTACCGCCTCCGCTCTTCTTTTATTACTTTATATTTAGAGTGTAAAACCGTTTGACTGGGACTAAGTTATGTGCTGAAGCAGAATATCGGTGGGAGCTTCATCTCCATCAAAAGAAAAAAATAGTACACAAATCTCAATTTGGAGGGAACTTATTTTTTTGCATAAACACACCCTTATTATTTTGTTTTATGCTGCATAATTATTGTTTTTTTTAATCTCCATTATATCACATGAGAACAGTGGTATTTCATAGCAGAATTATTGCTCTGTCAGCCCAGAAGCGCTCTCAATAAATCCCTTTGTGGAAGCCTGCTGAAACACAACGTACCCAAACGGGATGTTGAAAGATCCTGATTGGGTCCTTTGATTACAGTTCAACTGTAATCCATCAGCCTGTGTTTTAACAGGCAGAAGACAAACTAAGGAAAACAAGTGATTTAATGTACGTCAGATTGAAATCTTATGAGAAGTATAAACTTTAAGAATCAGCTTGCACAGTCTCCTTCTCAGTCTCATCCAGTGGGTTTGCAGAATTACATTTACATCACATTACATTTCTATGAATTACAGCTCATTCTTGAATTGATTATGCATCCGTCTATATGCTTCTCAGTAACACAAGATAAGCAGTTAGAAACAAACGTCTTCCATATATTATAGAACCTTCATCTTTCTATCGATTAGGTCTCCAACTAATTAACAATTATTTTCATTATTCAATGAATCCATGAGTCTATAAAATAGTATCAGTGTCCGACCCACAATCCAGAACTCAAAGATATTCTGTTTATTATCAGAGAAGACTTAAAAAGCAGGGAAATATCAGCATTTATGCTTTAAAAAAATGACTTAAACAACTAATACATTATCTAAATAGTTGCCTTTTTTTTGTCAAGCAACTAATCAGTGAATAAACTAATTGTTCCAGCCTCACTGTCAATACTAGTGTCTTCCTGTCCTCCGCTCGTCTCTGTTAACTCAATAGAGAAACACTCCATATGATACATTGATATTAATGGCAAAACTTTGTGTCATGATTTTACTGCTTCCTTTGACATCAGCCTTCGTCTCCTCAGACCACCAAGAGACGGCGACCACTGAGCAGTCAGTCAAGTTTTCCAGCGTGAGAGAGACGGCCAAGCAGATCCAAGCAGCACCAGAGGAGGAGGAGGAGGAAGAAGAGGAGGAAGAGGAGGAGGAGGAGGAGGAGGAAGAAGAAGTGCGGGCCAGAATCAAAGAAACAACAGTGGAGAACAGTCGGGGCAGTAACTGAGAGAGAGAGAGAGACAGAGAGAGAGACAGAGAGAGGCTGGGTTTGGTAAACTGGGGAGAGTGAAGGTGTTTTGTCAAGTGTTTAAAATCTGAAGAACTCAGAAGAGGCGAGCCAATGGGTTTGTGCTGCTTTGTGGATGTGTGAAGGCGAGTGAGGATGAGAAAGATACTTCCATTGAGAGTGAGCAAAGATCTCCGTACTACTTCGCCTCCATTGAAGGTAACGGAGGATTAGAGAGAGAACAGAGAGGCTGTTTGTGTATCAGGAGTCAGCCCGTATGAGCAGGCGAGGAATGATCTACAGACGCCACTTTGGCCCTGATGTCCCTTTTGTTTGTACTGAGAGTGGAGGGGCCAACGAGGTCAACATGACCAAATACCCTGTAAGACCAGTCCTCCCTCTACCTTAATGCTTCTGCACAGAGCTAAATGTTCCCTTTAAAGAGGGTGATAGTTCCACAATAATCATACTCACACACATATAAACTCTCTTGGACACATTATACAACCTTTTTCTAAAGTACTTGAAAGTCTTTCAATGTGTGCGATACATTCTACACTTTATTTTGAAACGTCTCCGTTCTGATTTGTAGCATATTCAATGTTGAGATGAAATGTACATGCACTGCCATCTCGTGGCAGAAGTTTGATCAAAAATGTAAAGTGATACTCCAACCAATCAAGAATTTAAAATTGCAATCCTTAATATTTTCATGGAGTGAAATCCAGTGTAATGCTTGTTATGGTCAACATTGTTTCAATGTATTCAGATTCTGTAATCGTCTCTCTATACAGCAGTTCTCATTGTTAGTGGCGGAGTCCGCCTCTCTCTCTCTCTCTCGAGGGATTCAAATGACCTAAAAACAAAGGATGCACAGGAAACATTGCGGCGTGTAATCCTAGATTACCGTTTTCTAATTTTGTGTCATTTCTATCAGCCTTACTGTTTACTGTCCACTCTCCTAACACTGTATCAGAGTTGTGTTCAGTTAACACTGAAGTCTTATGGATTATAACTTTAACCTCTTGATTGCTTGAGGGAGAACTGCAGCCGTAGTCGACTTTAATTAATTAATACCTTTTTTCAAAGCATCCAAAAGTCTAAAAACACCCATAGAAACTTGTCAGACCATTTCTGTATCATAATCTGCTTCTACTCTGCCTGTGAGTGACATTTTCCAAAAGAGAATCTATGACAAAAAGATAGACACCAGTAATGTTTGGAGTATCACTTTAAATAAGACTCAGTAATAAGAACCAAAAAGTTTTTGTCTATCATTTTGTTGAATCCATGAGTAAGTGAGTGTATGTATGTGGTTATTTCATACCACATTATGCTTATAAAGAAATCTTTAAAGGGCAAAGCTACCTCTAATTAGTTTAAAACACCCAAACGTTGCCTCCACGCATCACACATTTAAACTGGATTCATTGTGAACTGACACCATGTTAAGGAATCAAAAAATGTGATTTAAAAGCCAATACTGTTGATTTATTTTGGATTTGTTAGTGCTCATGCATTCCCTTTTTGTATGTTGACGATTTTCTATTGTCATCTTTTTAACTGTGCATCATGGATATGTTGTAAGAGCTATTTTTCTAATCTAATGTCCAGTGTTTGAGTAGCTGAGCGCTGTCAATGTTTCTACTGTCTACTGTCTACGGTTACTGACTGACATTTGAGCAAAATGGTCACTGCACAAACTTGCTGTTTTTATCATCTGGGCTGCAGTTTGTGCATAAAAACTGTGTTAAACTTTGACCCCTGACCTGCCCAAATAGTGGGATGACTGGACGCGACTCTGCTGCCGATGGCGTCCTCCCTCCTCCGCTCTCTGTTCACCTCCGCTTTCCACCCGGGTCAGAAGAAAACAACCACGGAAAGACATGTATGAACTCTAATGCTTAGTCTGTCTTTATTTTTATTTCATTTTTATCTATTCTCTTGTTTCTCAATGTAATGTAGTTGTTTTAAAGTGAGCAACAATATGATATCAAAATAAACAGTTTTTCCTTTTCTCCTTTAAACTGATCCGAACGTAAGGAAATATGACTTTTCATTCTTTTGCTTTCTGCACACGTCCCTTTTCAGCCATCGTCCTTCATAAAACACAAACACTGAAACTGTTCTGGTGCTGTTTATTAAGACATATTCTAGCTCCATTAGTACTGTAACATTTTCTTAAAAATAACAAGTATAGGAAAGATATGTTGCGTGACTTTATTAATTGATGACTTTGTTTTTATCTTAACTTCATTCTCAGGCCAAATCAGTGGAACAAATATACCTTTCCAGTTAATAACTCCTCTACAGGAACTTGTATTTATTAGTTAGGTCTATTAGGTCTAAAAAATGTTATTTACAATGAAAATATTCTTCTTCTTTCTATATATTTATACACATATAGCCACTACTAAATGAAATCGATCCCTATACAACTTTGAGCTAGTTCAAAATCTTTAATAATATATATATAAAATAACTCAAAGTAGGCCAATGATTCATTTTGAAGTTCACAGAAGATATGTAATACAACATTATATTTATAATATTATACATCCAGCTAAGTACTTGTTTTTTAATGCCATATTCAATTTTTTAACAAAACCGGAAGTACAGGACAGGGTATTCTCTTGCATTTCTTGACAGTGTGAGCATTGTTCCTGTGATGTTTGGCGTGTTGCTTTGAGGTGTTGATACATCCAACTTGGTACGGGAGTCCCCCTTTAAAGGACGATTGTCTTTCGAGTTGTTTTTTTGGAGTGTAACATTTCTATTTTCCTAAAACAGTGCATACCGGTGTGTACACTTGTGTGTATTTTGAAAGCTTTATTTTGAATGTCCTCACCGGAAGCTGTAGTACGTGTCTTTTGTTTTTTGTGTCTTTCTTTACTCTCAGGCATGTTAACGGTCGGCATAGAGCGTTTGTAACTGGCGGCATTCTCCGGTTCTGCCGAGTGAAGCCAATGCGGAAGTGTCTTAACACTTGCATTCTCTCTACTGACCAGCAGGGGGCGAACAAGTCCGATTGTATGGAAGTCTATAAGAAAAGGACTCTACTTCTCACTTGATTTATTACCTCACTAAACATTGTAAACATGAGTTTATGGTCTCAATCAATAGTTTAAAGTCTTCTCCAACACAGCATGATGTTCATTCAATAAATGATGGTCAATTTAGAGTAAAATAGAGGATAAAGCGAAGTATACTTTAGGGCGGGCTTACTGTGATTGACAGGTCGCTGCCACGTCACTCCTCCGCATTTAAAAAATGGTAACTTCTGTTCACCAGTTGCAAAAAAACTCTTTTACATTGTAAGAGTTTCCGGTAGCCTTACTATCTTAAGCTAATGATCCGTAAACTATAAGAAGCTATCTGCTTTGATGCTAGGTGTAGTGTGGAGCCGACGGTTGATTTATTTATTTAGAACTGTTCACTGCCCTCCAGTGGTCACAGTGAGGAACTGCAATAATACAGTACGTCAAATACACTTTAATACAGGCGTACTTAAATTTCCAGTATACTTTCAGAGTAAGCGACCAAACTAAAGCGATTAGAAAGACACAAAAAAATTATCATAACTTGATGGATTAAATTGTTTTCTACTGGTTACTGTTTAAGAGTAGAACTGTCCTCTCTTCTTTATAAATATTAGTAGCTCCAGCCTTCAACCCACGATCGAAGCAAGTGTTTTCTGCCCTCTAGCGGTCACACTGAGTAACTACAGCCTATTTGTGTCACGCTGAATACAATAACATGGTATTACTTCCGGTTACACATTAAAAAATAAAACTTGCAAATAGCATGTAGTTATGGACTGTGTCCAATAGAGGGCAGTCTATACTCATGATTAAAACTATACAGGCTGAAAGTCAGACGTAAGTCCTTATTAAATATTCGTCATCGCTTTAATTGTGTGACCATATTTAAATGCAATAGCACCAACACAGGTTGTACATGGTATACAAAGTAATAATCTTTAAATGAAAGAAAAAACTGTCTCATGTGCTGCTCTGTACGGTTTCTCCTCCACAAACGACAAATAAAGCTCAAACAAACTACTTCTTAGGCAATGTCGATTTTGCCCAAGTAAATGGTGGGTTTTCCTTTGGTCTGATATTGTATTGATTTTATTTCCCGAATTACATTTAGAGTAGACAGATGTTTTGCACGTAATTTTTCTTTTTTGGCGTGTTGACACGAAGGACGGAAACATCTTGCGGCAACAGCTCATCTCTGAAATGTCAACCCGGAAGACTGGTAACGCTGACATGATGATGCGGTAAATCAAGTAAGTTTAATGCTTTAAATGTGGGTTTTTTATGAAATAATTAAATGCGGGTTTACGTTGAAGACATGTCCTTGTTTCACAGTCTAACTTTCTAAAGCTGTTCACGCGAGACAGGAAGTGTGTGTGACGTTTACTTCAGCCGGTGTAACGGCAAGCTAACCGTGATAGCTAACACCAAAGGCTAGTTAGCTAGCTACTTTAATAAGTGTTTGTTTACAAGCGTGTAGCAGCGATCCCGGTTGTTATGTTCTGTCTGAATCGTTTTATTGGTAACACTGGCTGACAGGTGAGTTAGCTTGTTAGCTTGAAGTACCGACAGTTGTTTGTTTTTAACAGAAGTGAAGTCTGAAACCACTTAAACAAATCTGAATGCTTAAGATGTCCTGATGAAAGTAGTCCCTCCATGGACCGATAACTAGATCACTTCATGCTTCATGATGCTTCTTTACATTAAGTTCATTGTCTGGAAACAGTTCAAGAGACAAATGCAACTCACTGAGCATCGACTGAAGAACACTCTCTTCCTGTTACACGAAATTATTTTGCCAAAACATCTGTTGCCAGAGTGCAAGCAGCCTACCGTACTGACAGTAAATCTGCTTTTTTTTTAAAAAAAAGGTACATAGTTTGTTCTCACTGAGTCCTTTATAAGATCAGATCCTGGACCAACCTTCAAACATCCAGCAGCACAAACAGATACAAAACATTCAGTGTAGTCCAGATTGTGCTCTCAGTGTCGTGTAGTTGTTTTGTGGCAACTTCTTTTAATGGAGAAACACAATCTTAAAAGAAAGACTGGTAGTGGACTGTTGGCCGGATGACCACCGGTCTTTGGTTAAACAATGGTGCTCTATGCAGAGAGGCAATAAACTAACAACGAAACCTGAAGCTGTGTATCTGTTGAGGTCAGGGACGTCATGAGACTGCACGCAGATCAGCAAGAAGAGAGGAAATGTATTACTCAACTACTTTTATCAGCTTTTTAGGGGATTTTACATCTATATTGGGTGAACAATCTATGAGTATTGGCCCTTTTTCATGCACATTCTCCCCATTTTTTGGTGAACACAGAATAACTTTATCTCCCTTTTTCAGCGGGGGGGAGTTTCCTGTCTCACCGCAGGAATGCCAGGTGGAGACTACGGGGAGCTCGGGGCCAGCCTCCCTGCCATCGCCTCCCTGAATGCCTCCTACTCCACATCGCTGTCCCTCCCTTACCCGTACATGTTGGTACCACCCGCCGAGCGCAAGGCCATCTCCGACGTCCGACGCACCTTCTGCCTCTTCGTGACGTTCGACCTGCTCTTCATCTCCCTCCTGTGGATCATTGAGCTGAATGTGAGTTTTCATTTGGGCTCTAGAGACAGAAGACGATGGGTTCGGGTGAGACTCTGATGCGGACTCTGCTCTGTTCTCCTGCAGATCTCCAGCTCAATCTGGGACAGCTTGAAGAAAGAGGTTGTCCATTATGACTACAGGTCTTCCTTCTTTGACATCTTTGTAAGTCTGTGTACATTTCATAGGATCTTTATGGCTGCATTTATTGCCACGAGAGCAACAAATGTGAACATAAGTCACCATAGCGTTACATGCCTGAGGTCGCTTTACTTTTCTGTTCCTTCCTCCTTTCCTCAGCTGCTTGCCTTGTTTCGTTTCCTGTGTCTACAAGTGGGTTACGCTGCGTTTCGGCTGAGGCACTGGTGGGTCATTGCAGTAAGTGAGACGAGTCACAGTGAAACACACACTGATGAGACGATGCAATACCTCTTTACGAGCAGGTCATGCATTACAACACAAATCTATCTTCCTCCTCAGGTTACCACTCTAGTGACCAGCGTCTTCCTCGTCGTGAAGGTCATCGTGTCTAGTGTGAGTGTCCCCCTCCGTGTGTGTGTGTGTGTGTGTGTGTGTGTGTGTGTGTGTGTGTGTGTGTGTGTGTGTGTGTGTGCGAGCGAGCGAGCGAGCATATCGGTGAAAACCACAAAGACCTTTTCACTTCTGCATTCATGCCAGTAATAAACGCTGTCTGACCGGACGATGAGCCGGTTTATGACTTTATTGTTTTATGTCACGCAGACGATCACAGGCACTCTTACCTTTTTTATATCCAACACTAGAGAAGTAAACCAACGTAGAATACAGCTGCTGCCTCTTGCGAGAGCACTTCTAGTGCTTTTTACTGTTACGCAGCTTGAGGATGACACGGTGTCTGTCTCCTCACAGCTCCTCTCCCAGAATGCATTTGGCTATGTGATACCCATCACTTCGTTCGTGGTGGCCTGGCTGGAGACCTGGTTCCTTGACTTCAAGGTGCTCACTCAGGAGGCCGACGATGAGAGAGGTGAGGGAAAGACTCCTGACTAGTTTCAGCACGACTCCACAAAAATGTTTCTCCCTTTTTATTAATTTAAAAATAAATGTTCTCCTCTGTCATCAGCCTACCTGGCAGCGGTGAACGCAGCCTGTGAACGAGCCCCGATGATCTACCCCCGAGCTGTTTCAGACGGACAGTTTTACTCTCCGCCCGAGTCCGTCGCAGGTGACGTCTGCTCGTCTCCGTAGATCCGTTCTTGTCTAATCCAACTCAAGTGCAGACTCTGTCTTCTCCGTATCTTTTGAACATTTCTCTTTTGAGCCTCGGTTTGAGTGTTTGCCTCCGAACTTGTGTGTGCAGGCTCTGAGGAGGATCTGGATGAGGAGGGTCTCGGGCGCAGTGCTGTCACTCCGCAGGTACCTGCATCCGTCTGAGGAGTTGTTCCGCTCCTCGCCCGGTCGTGACTGATCCTCCTCTTTCCTCCTCTCTCTCTTGTTCCAGGAGAAGCAGTACGTGAGTCAGGGTCGTGAGGCCATGTCGGTGGTGGAACAGATCATGGCCCAGGAGGACAACTGGAAGTTTGAAAAGAACAACGTGAGTGTTTGATTTGTGATTCTCCAATAGAGCAGTGGCTCCTCGTCCCCTTCGGTTGGAGCTTTTGCTACAAGCCACATGGACGGCTGGGGTCTGTATTTACTATGAGTACTTGCGTTAGACCAGACATGAGCATATCACAGATATAATATTAGGTTATATGTTAACGCTAGGGTTGGTAATGTATTTTAGAAGCATGTTATGTTATATTTGTTGAAATTCTCATTACGTCAGAACAAAAAACAAAACAATCTGTTTTCTGTGGCTGTCGGACTGTAATACGTCCGTCCAGTCATTGTCATCTGGGCCGACGGATGGAAACACTGGCTGAGTTTAACGACTGGATACTTTCTCAAATCCAGCGAACTCGATCAGGCTGTACTATGTATTGAATATGTACATTATAAACCATGATGGATCCAGTTTTTAGTAGCTTGTTTGGAGAGAAAGAGGAGTCAAAGATATTCAGAGTACTAAAACTATTACAGCCAGTTGTATCATATATTTGCGGTGTAGTTAATTAAATATTTTGTATACAGCTCTTTGCTATTAAGCAGAGATAGAAGACTCACTGAGCTATTTGGGAGACTCACAGAAAATAATTTCACTCTAGTTTTCCTTAGATTCACTGAAATGAAAGAGAAAGCATCACGGTGCTAACGGTATTTTGTTTCATCTCAGGACATGGGCGACTCTGTCTACACTCTGGAGATCCCCTTCCACGGAAAGACTTTCATTCTGAAGGTACATCAGCACTTTGTGTGTCCGTTGTAAAAAACGCATTTTGTTGTTTAGCACTGATTTAGTACTGCGTTGTTGTAGCTCTGTTGTAACTCTGCTATAACTGTATCAAGTGCACTTTGCAGCTCATGGGCACGCGTGTGTTTGAACAACCTCTAGAGGGCATCGTGATGAAAGAATCTAGACTACTGATGTTACACAAGCTTCCTGGAAAAATGTTCCTTTAGCGTAGGTAATTTCCCAGAGAGGAATTCAGAGTAAGGCTGCTATTTACCACATGCTAATTAGCTGAGGGCTATTTAAGTGGCTTAATGTAGCCAACAGCAGCTAGCTAGTTAGCTCGGAAAGGCTGAGGGCTTGTGACTCCCACTGTCATAAAAAGTTTAATTGGGGAAAAATCCCACTGTATAATAAGTTACAAAGGGGCATTTTGAAACACTTGTGTGTATTCTTGTTTGTGTTCAGGCCTTCATGCAGTGTCCTGCTGAGCTCGTGTATCAGGAGGTGATTCTGCAGCCAGAGAAGATGGTCCAGTGGAACAGAACCGTGTCTGGCTGCCAGGTGACAACTCTGATGTCATCTTTCTGAATATCTTTTCTTGTTTCATTGTGTTGTGATAAAGTCTAACGGTGCTTTCTGCCTCCTCCTCAGATCCTTCAAAGGGTCGACGACAACACTCTGGTGTCATATGACGTCTCATCCGGAGCAGCAGGGGGAGTTGTGTCTGCGAGGTACATCCGCACCGCAGGCTTCCATCTGTGGCTGTTTCTTATCTGTCCCATCTATTCTGATTGATTTCTTTTCTTCCTTTTAGGGACTTTGTTAATGTGCGGCGAGTGGAGCGCAAACGAGACTGCTACCTGTCTGCTGGCATGGCCACTGACCACGACGCCAAACCTCCAATCGGTCGCTACGTCAGGTCAGACCACGACCACCGTATCGATTGGGACAAAAGTGCAGTCGTGTTTGTTTCGTGTCTTTAACTTCTCTTTCTTCTCCTCTACCTTTCTTTTTCATTGTCGGTCTCAGGGGAGAGAACGGTCCAGGAGGATTTGTGGTCCTCAAATCCAGCAGCAACCCGTCCGTCTGCACCTTCATCTGGGTGCTGAACACAGACTTGAAGGTGAGAAGATGCAGGTTTAAAACATGACTTTATTAATTATACAAGAATCTAATAACAAGAATTATATCAAAGACGAGTATGGACATTTTAATTATAGTACACACAAAGACAAATGCATCTTTGAGCTGCTGAACAGCACATGTTCTACATAGTCATACATGTTAACAGTTGCATTTTAAAACCGTTTATTTAGTCTGGAAAAGTCTGGAATTTTCAAATGGTTGTAGAAACGCTGATAGATGCCGCTAACATTTTAAACGTGCTGTGACCGAGGTACAGAATTAACACTCGTCATTTTTGTGTGTCGTCAGGGCCGACTGCCTCGCTACCTCATCCACCAGAGTCTGGCCGCCACCATGTTTGAGTTCATGTCCCATTTACGCCAACGCATCGCTGAGCTGCGGCCCTCTCTCCGCTCACACCACCCCGCCTAAAACAGGAGAGACGTCCTAACTGTGCCACGGCAGCTGGAGAACGGTCACTTGCTGTTTTCTTTAAGTGGACCCGAACAAAGACGGGCGTAGCCGTACCCTCGGCTGAAGGGATGTGCCGCCATGACTTCTAATATCACAGGAGATGTGTGACCACACATTTCAGTCACAAGAGAAGAAGAGTTTTTCCGATTTCAAAGTTTATCGTGATCACATACATATTTTTGTGTGGACCTGTAATTGTTTTGCCGTGTCCCTCGTTGTGCAATGACAACTGTACAGCCTGAACCTGCCAAGTCCTCCTGTGGCTGGGTGGACAAACAACCTGGGGGAGGAGGTCATCGACTCTCACTGTTTGAGTTGTTTCAAAAGAGCCGCTGCGATGGCATGAAGCAGCCGTCTCTCTGCGCCTTTTATCTTACTGAACACATTGTTAGCCATTGATTTGCTGCTTTTGTTCATTGTTTAGATTATTGTGTGTGTGTATGTTTTTACTACACCATCTTCTTACGTTTCTCTGGTGCACGTCACTGCCATATGTACAACTAACATTTACATCTGACTGAGTAAAGCTATATTTCCAGCCTTCATTCTCCTTTCCTACACCGTGACAGAAGGGGTAAGAAGTCACCTGCAGTTTAATTACCACTGACACACACATAGTGAAAGCCTTTTAGTCTGACATGGTCCTCTGTGCTAGGGTGCAAAAATCCAGAAGTTAACACCAAGTTAAGAGAGTTTTAAATACTGCTTTTGTTTTGCACTTTGGGATCAGCCAGGAAGTCAAACCAGGACGCAGATTAGATATCTGTTAATCTGTGTTACAAATGAATTATCAAGCTCATGAAGACAAATGAGGAGGATGCTGTTCATATTTAGCTCTCTGTATACTTTGTTATCTTTGGTGCTGATGACCTTCAGTGGCCTTATGGTGAAACAGCTGGCTCATTATTTGTCATGTGCTGATATGATTTACATTGACTTTAGTTCTGGCCTCCCTTCAGGCCCTGGTATTTGTTTTTTTCTGTCATTTCTTACATGATGATGTTGTTTTTATACAATGATAAAAGCTTCTAGCTTAAGGTCTGTACCTCCCAGAAAATCACAATGTATCATTACATCCGCCATGGAGGTCGTGTTTTCTGTTCAGTTTGTTTGTCAACAGGATTACAGAAAGTCTACTTGCCTGAATTTTATTTTTTATTTTTATGAAACTCGGTGGAAGGGTAGCATGGGCCGAGGATGAATCCTTTACAGCTCGGAGCGGATGGGAATCACAGGCCAGATACACATTAGTTCTCACTTTCAACATTTGTAACAGATGGAGCATGTTCTTGGCGGAGGTCTGCACGCTCAGAGTGACGTTCCATATGTAACGAAAACTAGCAGAAGACTGAGGTCTGGTTATTGCTTCAAACTACTATATATATATATATAGATAGAGATAGAGAGAGAGCGAGCAGAACAAAAGAGAGGGACTTGTGCTTTTCAATCTTGAGAAATGAGGCACGAAACAACTCTGTTGAACTGTTCACACGTTGAAGGAGCATATTTATGGGTGTAATTGTGAGGTTGTGACTGTGATGTGGTGAATGACCACATCACAGTCACAACACGGCACAACATGTAAGCCCAGGTATTTGTGAATGCTTTGATCACAGTCTGATTATTATTATTTCTTATGAAGTCCAAAACAAGTGAGATTTAAGTGGATAACTTGTGAGGATTGATTTTAGCGACCTACTGTACTGAGAGAATTTCAAATGAAAGAAATTAATGTTCTCAACAATTTGGTGCCTTTATCACAGTGACATTACATGTCAGCCTTTTGTTTTGTTTTGCATTTATTTCATATTGTTAAATCAATTCTTAATACCTTCACATTATACTGTATGTATATGAAGCCTGCATAGAGTACTTGTTTTCTTTGGTAATTTTTTTACAATACTTTGAATATGTCTATAGATCATTCATCACACATGTTAATTTAAAGCCATCACAGGAATACTGACCAACAGTTTCTAAGTCTTAACCAGTGTCTTCTGTCTAATAAAATATATGAACTCATGACCGCGTCCCAGCTTCCAAACCTCATGTAACTTGCAGACACACCAAGTTGTTGATATAGACCTCTTGCTTTATCTAGTTGTACTCAGTATATGTGTATAAATATGAACTTTGGGATTGTTTCATTTGTGCCACTGTGACTGAATTACAGCAGGTGATACAGAATCTGTCTTACTTAAAATGATTGCGTGAAAAAAATTGAGGGAACACTTAAATCCCACATTGATCTCGAGGTTGAAATGTTTATTGATATCTTCATTGTGTAATTCGTTGAGAACAAAATGCTGCAAGAACAGTCAATGGAAACCAGAATCAGACCGGGACTTTACCTGCACCAGGAGGAACCCAGGACCCATTGCACCAGTGTAAGGTCTGACGACGGGGCTGATGGTTTCATCCCGGTACATAACAGCAGTCAGGGTACCGTTGGCTAGCACGTGGAGGTTTGTGCGACCCTCCCAAGTATATGCGTACCCAGATCCAACCGCCAAACCGATCATGCTGGATGATGTTGCAGACAGCTTTTTGTTGTGTTTTTTCGAAAGAGAAAGTACAGTTTTATTTTAAAATACAAACCGTGCTTCAGGCTGCTTTACATTGCAACACGGCTCCTAAATGAACTACAACGGTAAACTAGAAAGGTAAAAAAATTTGAAATTTGTTGGGAGAAAAACAGACATAAAGGAAGATGTCAGATATCAGAAGCGGTGCACACACCCTACACTGCTTTGACTGTATCTGGAAATTGAGTGTGTGAAAGAAAATTAGTATTCCAGTAAAGAAATGTGAACATACCGTGGTGGAAGAAGTACTCGCATCTCGACTTAAGTAAAATTAAATTAAATAAAGTCATGGATTCAAAATATTACTCAAGTAAAAGTGCGAAACTGTAAATATACTTAAAGTACTCATGCAGAATAATGTATATCATTTGGATTTAATTATTGATGCATTAATATGTTCATCACTTTAATGTTGCTGCTGGTAAAGATGAAGCTCATATTATTTAAAGGCTACTGCTGGGTAGTTTAATCTATAATAAATCCGAATTTATATTTTGTATTAATAATCTGAATCCCCTAAGTAAACTGTCAGATAAATGCAGTGGATTTAGTACAACAAGTACAAACAAGGTGCCAGAGTGCATTTTAAAATAGAGGTTGTTTATCAAATTGTTTTCCAGAGTTTTCTGGGAATCCACAGAGCTACATAACAAATCCCAAATTAAACCACTGATAATTGTGTCATTTACAATAATACCCTGTGACTTGAGCATATGTCATAGGGTATTATTGTGAATAATAATACCCAGAGAAATATGTTACACACGCTGTTACAACAAGTCCACAATGTTCACAATGCAGACTTCTGATTTTTCCCCAACACTTTATGAAAATGAGATAATCCATGGACATGAAGCCATCTGAAGTCTTCAGAAATTCCAAGCAATCCATTTAATGACTCTTATTTAATCACATTTGTACAGATTCATGGTTAAGTAACCTCAGGGACCATATACACAGGGTGTTGAATACTCTTTAAACAAATACAGCCATGGTTTATAGGATACAGAGTCTGTAATCAGACCTGCTGTTGAAGAGGACATGTGGTGTCCTTGGGGCAAAACACAATGCTTAGGAGAAGACATGGAGCAGCTCACATGATTATGTTGTGACTGTCTTCTGAGGCTGTGGCTCTGTAAATATGTGTGTTTTTTTTAATCGATCCAGCGAGCGTCTCACTGGTCTCTTTGTTCTCCGTGTAAGGCTGAAGAGAAGTACCAGTCCTAGGGCTGCCATCTGCCTGAGCGTCTCTACCCGGACTCTTGCTTATGATCTGGAGGACAAACCTCTACTGGATGTGGAGCCGCGACTGGGCCCTGAAATTGGGAAGATGAAAATTAGGTAGAGTTCGGGGATCAGTGACCTTTGTTTTTGTAAGCTTTTTAGATCTGTTGCTCTTTCTGGTCATTTTTAGCAAACCCTCTGCCTCTGAGATAAGATCAGACTCGCCACTGGAATCAGCATCACTATCGCTTGAAGAACCGAGGAAGTTGTTCTGCCATTCAAAGAAGTGAAACAAAGATTTACGCCTGGATTATCAACCATTGTGAACACCTGCTACTCACCGACTCTAGATGGGTTCAATCTTCAGGAAGCTCTGCTGCTGCTGCTGTGCTGGAGACAACGACGACGACGATGAAAAGCAGCCTTTAGTACCGTAAGAACACATTAGACAGGCCAGAAACATACACATATCAGTTACACGTCTCACCTGGGGAATATAAAAGAAAATCCCCCAAAAATGTCTTTCATAGTTTCAACAAGCGATTGTCAAGTGTGTCACAACTGATTATGTATGTGTGAAAGTGTGATAACTGTGCTTGTGTATTGATTGACCACACAGCCAGGATCCGTTGGAGTATTTTAACCGGGAAGTCCAGAAGCGTCGTGATGAGGAGACCAACCTGTGGAGTGAGCCAGGCGACCGCAGCCACTCGGAGAGACCAGACGACCGGGTCCTTTACGGCCTGCTGCAGGCCAGGACCAAGACCCGCATGGGATCCACGGTATGTGAGGGAAGATGTAGACAAAATAGCTAGAGTCTGAGGCTTCTTTCACTCATGTTAAGTTTAAGATGGAAAAAGAAACCATTAACAACTTGCACCGTAGTGAAAAAGAACTCCAGGTGACTCTAAAATTGACTTACGTAAGTTGCAAAAGAGTCAAATGAGTGCAAAAGTCAGACAACATAAATGATGAGTCATCTAAAGCTGTGAATAATTTGTATGATTAGTTATTCAAACCAGCTTTGGGGCAGTAGGACAATGGTGAGCCTGTGCTATGAGAGAAATTGCACCAAGCTGAAAGAAATTGTTTTTTATAGCTTTGGCCTTTTCTTGTTTAGGGCTATCGCCGACTAAGTGTTGACATTGAGGCCATGAGAGATACCCGTCGAGAAGTCAGAGAGAAATGGAAGCAAATCCTGGAGAACTTGGGTAACGATGGACAGAGGAGGACTGGAACTGACATTTGCTTCTTCATACAGAGTAACCAGAAATGGCTTTTCTTTTTTTCAGGTTTCATGGCAGAGGCCGACTCACTGCTGAATGTGTCTGCTGGAGCCTCACATGACCGTATGCGTAATGCCCCAGCAGCGCGTGAGCTGCTTCATACGCTCCACACTGAGACGTCCCTCTTTTCCAGCAGAGAGCCCCCACCAGAAAGATATCTACTAATCCTGGTGAACTTTGAACTCATACCAATCCCTCAAGTGAGAGAGCCCTCGCTGTGACCTGGAAAATAGGGTTAAAAAAGAAAAAGCACCCTTGGGTGGTGTGAGACATATCACTCATCCTAACCATGACCTACAACTAAATGTGGGAGAGTGTTTACTCCATCCCTGTGCTCCAGGCCACAACGAGGAGTCCTTTCCTCAACCCCTGCCACTGTAACACCCATATCGTGTCGAAAAACACGTTCAGTATAACTGCTTCAACCACTTCTTCTTCTTCTCCCTCCTCATAGGATCGTCTTCTGTATCTAGATATAGCTGAAGATTTTTTGGCAAAGGCAAAGCGCTTCTATCCTCCAAGGGATGATTCTGACGAGGAGGTGCCGGGCCTGGCCATAAACCTGCCACTGCTGATGGCCAGGGTAGAGGCCATGAACGGAAGAGCCACTGAAGAAGATGAGAGTGAGAGAGACGATTGAAACTTGAGCGACGGACCTACTGGCTGCAATAATAACAGACACAAGGCAGGGGGCAGTAGTTATCAACCCTGGAGACCTGGATGACAGAAATACATAGTCTTACCTCCCAGTGTCTGTTGCTCCTTGTTTTAGGCTGAACAGTTTTTCCTTTCTCCATCAACTACCCAGCTTGAGTGCTATTCTGTTTTCTTTGGTCAAAATCTAAAAGGGCGTTGCAGATTTCCTGGTAAATGTTACCGTGGTGTCTTCTTTCTGTCTACCACAGAGTTTTATCAAGTTGTTAGCCTGTTCATTGTTCAGCTGTTGTGAACCTCCAGGGTAGCGATGTTCCTTTGAGCAGAGCCTCTTTATGTTTTGTCCTATGATTATCAGCACTTATATTATTCAATCACATGATCGGTAACAACACTGAATAAATAGTCCAGTATGTCCGATTGTTCCTCACAAGAATGTGTGTTTCTATAAATGCTTCTTTTAAGTTTTAAAGTCTACATTTGGCTTGAAACATTTAGGAAAATAGCATATGGAAATGTAATGTAGTTAAAATTGGTGGTGTATGTGACTGAGGTGAAGCATGAGGGTGTTTTTTCCCCTCCGGGAATTTACTGAAAATGTGAAAGATTTCTAAGCTCATGTGGAAGTTTGTGTATTTGCTCTGGTGTCCAGTTTATGATGAAATAAAGTTCCAGTCTAAAACCTGTAGAGTGTGACATGTTATCATGGATTTCCTGGGGGCGGCATATGTGAAGTGACACAAGCTTCCACCAGAATAATATGCTAATAACTATCTGCAATCCGAGCAGTGATTCCACGGAAACTGTGGCATGAGAGCAACATTGTTTTGCAGTGGAAACAATGGGGGTCTTCAGTCTGATCCCTCATGTGGCCCGTCGCCAGCGTAACCATGGCTTACAGTCTGATCCACAAACATACCTGTACTGCATCTGACCATCCCGCTGGGACTAGACCGGGTTACAAGTCGGAGTTGATATTGTTGATGTTGTGGTTATCTAAGAGAGACACTTCTGAGAGCAGCCTGCCAGCACACTGGCTCTATCTCTCACACACACACACACACACACACACACACTGAAATAACTGGTAACACTTGACTCTAAGGTGCCAGTATGAAGCACAAATGTCAAGTTGAAGATTGTGTGCAGAAATCAATAGAAAGTTCACTTTCGCCTCAAGTTCATGTAATTGCTAAGCTGTGTAGGACTCTTTATTCTCTCAAATGTATTCTTCTGTCACAAAATAAATGTGATTTACTCAAACTTCTACTTTCACAACATTTGACCTTATTTACCACCTCCTGACAGGCCCGGGCTTCATCGCCCTTCTCCTCCTCCTCCTCCCGCTCCCACTCATTCCCACTCCCGATCTCTGTCTCACAGACAGCTCATTGAAATGCCACTTCCCAGCAGCCGTGGCAATGCTGTTATGCAACACAAAGTTCTTCCCAGCCCGGCGTGGCCTGGTGCGATTGGAGGCAGGGATGAGGACGAACTAACCCTCCTCACCCCTGGCTTCATAAGTATAGCATGACTCACCCAAAAACAGCAAGGAGGTGACAGCCATCTGATATCCTGCAGTTTTAGTAGGTGAATACCTCAATCATAACAAAAAGTCTGTACTATCTATCTACTCAAGTTTACAATCTTAACACTGAGGGAACTTGTTGTGACTTATTAGGTTACATGGTTGCTATGGTGTCATAACATGACTGAAGGCATGACCACAAGGATGCCTGCGGTGCTCTTGCTCTCTTTCCCCTCTGACACTGAGCAATAATTTAAATATGCAATGTCACCCTGCTGACAGGGTGAAATATTGACACACTTGACAGGTAGAGGGAAAATAGCATTTAACTGTTACATGAGATACATAGGACCCGAATAGTCAGTGAAAGTGAATGGCATATATTTTAGCTTGATGTTTTGATTTGATGTCATAATTTGGCACAGATATGGCAGATTTAATGCATTTTTTCACTACTACATGTGAAAGACTGTGTGATTGATCTTGTCATCAGGATCATTATACGTTATGTTGTTGTGTGTTATCTGATCTCTGATGATATCAGTACCCGACATGGATGAATGAGTCAGTCAGGGACCGGTAGTAACATCACACCAGCAGACAACTGTCAGAAGTTAGTGTTTGTGTGTGTGTGTGTGTGTGTGTGTGTGTGTGTGTGTGTGTGTGTGTGTGTGTGTGTGTGTGTCTGTGTGTGCGTGTATGTGTGTTTCACAGTCTGTAACCTGAGTTGATTATGGCTTGCATGGCGCTCTGTCACTGAGGTAATGAATCACTGGGGATGGAGCTCTCACTGCTACTGGCAGCACACTGCATTGACATTTAATGAGGGGGGTTGATATTGTCACAAGGCACAGCTGTTGTAGAAACTCCCTGTGAACTGTATTATGATTTTAAAGTCAGCAGAATGTGACAAGCTACTCCAAAAAGTTATCTAGCTTTTCACATTTTATCTCCCAGTGACAGACCTGTTGTTTCTGAGGCACACATATTTAACCTACTGCCTGAAATATCCTCTGTGTATGAAAAACAGCTGCATCATTGTTATCTTTCCACATTAACGCGGTGTCACTTGCTGCTTCGTGTACATAAGGATCAAACCCTCATTAAGAGTCCTCTCCGAAGACTAAACCTGTTGTGTGTGTCTGTCAACATGTTTGTATAATCTCGATACAGAGTGTCTCCATGATACTTTCCCCTCAAAGACACCACGATCCCAGCTGAAGTGGAAAGTGTTGGGCTGAGTAATTACAAAGAAGACAGGCCATATCATTTGAGAATCAGGGGATCTTTAGCCCAATTACCCCTCCTCAGAATTTGGGCTTCCAGCTCTTAGGGAATGAGAGCACTTGGTGTTGGATGTCAGTGCAGACTGATTGTAGAGTGACAACATGGATCAGGAATAGCAACAGAACATCTATAAAAGGACAGACCCGAGCCCAGACAGAGACAGCACAAAGAGATAGTGGGAGCCAGGAGATACAGCCAGCTGAAGCATCCCTGCTCCCTTGAACAAACAGCCTCCTCACAGAAGCAACACCAAACCGTAAGACTGATCAACAAGATCGACTGGAGGCGATACATCCGAGACAGATCTTCCCACAGCAGAGATGATGCCAGTGTGTACCACCCTGGAGAAGCGTAACGGTGTGGTGGTGGGAGCTGAGCTGACCTGCAGCGTACAGGAAGAAAACAAGGCTCATAGGGAGAGCTACAGCGCTGACTGGCGTAGTGTCAGTCTCAAGACTCGACCTCAGGACAGGTGAGAGCTCACAGACCAAACAGAGAACATTACCATCCTTACCATCATTACGTCCTTACCATCATCAGGATGGATTGAGATCTACTTGCTCATCTACTTGGCAATTCTTGGTGAAACTGTTCTCATATTGGAAGGCAGTTGTAGTCTAATTACGGAGGTAAATCACAATGAGTGATCCCACAGTTTCTAACAACTTTTTTCTCTGATGCCCGCAGGCAGACAATGAACATGAACGACGACTCTCGTAGGGAGACACTGTCCCGGCAGTGGCAGGCCCGTTCGCTGAAGCAGACCTGCCCCTCTGGTGTCTTCAGAGTGGGCACAGTGGAAAGAGGGGTGAGGGAGCACCAGTTGCTGCCAAAGAGAAAAACCCTCCCGTTGCCCATCTTCACCCCCGCAGAGCTGGGTATCAGGCTTGGACGTGGAGCCCCACACACCGAGGAGGACCTGCAGCCCTTCCTCATCCCAGACGGCGCCTGTCCCAACAAGAAGTCCGTGGACGAGATCACGAGAGACCTCCCCCCAGTCAAGCCAACACGCATGGAGTTCTTCAAAGCGCCCAAAGACCTTGGGCGCTCCATGTCTCAAGAGGCCCAGAGAGGGTGAAAAAAAGAAGCAGAGAAAGATAGGATGTTAAGGAGAGACAAGTTGGGTGACAATTGGGAAAGATTAGTCATTGAGCTGTGTGTGTCAGGAAAGAGCATGACAAGATATATATAGATTTATCTCTAGTGACATTCATCAAAAACCTTAAATACAGTAGATCTCGAGCACTATCTGTGTTTCTTGGCGAGCAAAGCACCAGTCATTGTTGGATTTTGGTGGTCAGTGGTATTAAAAATGGTTATTTGAAGGCATTTGCATTGTGAGGGGGGAAAGGGGGGGGGGGGGTGTTCTCAGCTGTGTCATGGGCTGATCTCTGCCTGTGCTGGCCAGCTGGTCTCACCATATCTGCCGATCTCTCTGTGGAATAACTGCAGCCCAACAATTTCTTAACCACCCTGCATACAATTTATTTTGTCTCTATTTTGTAATGAATAGTGCAAATATCCTCGTAAATGAAAGTGTTCTTGAGGTTATCAGATTGAAGGACTAACCTGTAGTAGGTGAAGCGATGCAATGACGCAGAAAGTGACAGATGGAAAGATGGGCAAGACAGAGGGGAGGGGGAGGGGTGAGGGGTTCTTGGAACATGCCGTGATGTTGGTTAGTCTCTGATCTCTATGAAGAGCACAGAATGTTTTGGCGTGATCAGACGCAGCGATTGTACATAATGTGTGTGTGTGTGTGTGTGTGTGCTGGCTGACAACTCTAATCAAGAGGACTGAAACTAATAACCTTATGTAGAAAGTGATCTGCCTTGTTAGTTGAGTGCAGCTCATATATATGTATCGTATATGCTGTATATCTGATAGAAGAACAGATTAGCTGAGAATAGCGTTGTGAATGAATTTGAAATGTGTGCAATCATGTTGAAATATTTTCCCTAGATATTTATATTTTATAATAAATGCCAAGCTGCTCTTCACTCTTTTGTCACTGTTTTCTTTTGGATACAGCATGAACATTTTCTCTTCACATTCAATGGTGAATGAAAAAGGCTTTGTGGCACAATAATAGTTTGTTGAATGACACAATACTTAAAAAACTGAAGATAAAATATAAACCTGAGTGAAAAGTAATCAAAGCTTATTGTAACCTGGTTTGCAAGTATTTTGGCCTGGCCGTAACATCTGTGATAAGGACTATCTTGCAGCTTTAGATATTGGGTTCTGGACAAGAGAAAATGGGATTCAACAAAGAAAATAGGGGATACATATTTTTTCAGCAAAAATGGTTATAACCAGACAATGGCATGATCGTGACAACAAATTCAAATATGAATGAATAAAGAAAATATACGAATAACAGTAGCAGTAAAACATAAGAAATACATTTCAGGAGGCGCCATGATGCCAGACAGGCTGGAATAAATAGCTGGGTATCTGTCACCCATAATATGGATACATATACAATGTGAGAGTGTCCTCCACCCTCTGAACAATCCCCACTTCACCACTTTACAGCCCTCATTTATCTCTCATGTTCCACCACCTGCGTTTGTTTCCAACACAGAGAGCAACTGTTCCCCTGTTGGTGTGCAGTGCTTTACTGGATGCACTGCATCACCTCCTCTTCATTTACTCTAAATCTATATGCTCAATCTAATTTATCAGTTATTACTTCTGCCCTTCTTTAATCTCATTCCTCTTCTGATTTGTCTCATTAACGTACTCTCTCTCTGTCTCTCTCTCTCTCTCTCTCTCTCTCTCATGTCACTCTCACTTGTGTCTCTGTGATAGGCAACGTGTGGTGGTTTGATATTTACAGCTGGGTAAACATTGGCATTACCCTGGAAACAGTGGAGAGGCAGCCAGATTGGCACGTCCCTCGCATTTGAGCTCTTAATCCGAGTGTTCTATCAGAGATTTGGGGTGTGCTTCACCCTTCACACCCTATCTTTATAATTATACCCTTCCAAACTGCTGCTTAAATCCTGTGCTCCCTGCACTGTCACAGTACCGTTTTCAAACTCCAAATGAACCTTTGAACCCTGAAACTATTTTCAGTGGGTGCCAAGAAACTGAGATGTTGTGTGTTGTTGTCACAGACCAACCTTGTAAATTGACACTGAAATTCTTTCCTAGGCCTCAGCTGCCTCAACTACATGGTTCTGGCTGTATTTTCCCATTTGGTAAATCTGCTATTGCAAGCCAGTTAATGCAACTTTTAAGACTTTGCTTACACTGTGCATGATCTTAACACTAGAAACCAGTGAAGATAACGTGTAAATAGTATACCTTTCTCATTTAAACATGTTAAAAATATTCAATTCAAGGCGGAATTACACTATTGTTGTGCACTTTTCACAATTGTGTTGCTATTATTGTCGTCACCTGCAGAGATGGAGTAGTGTGCCTTCTCATCCTTCCAGCTTCTCATCACAGTGTATTTAAAGACAAGGTCACACGGTGTTGCACAGCAGTATGTGTTGTCACACTCTTGCTATGTCATACAGTGGTATGTAATGGACTACATCAGCACTATAGCATGCAGAGTAACTGTGAATCCTTATCAATACAGAAATAAATCTTGCTTGCTCTTTGTCATCCCACTTAGCATCTGCTGCTGCTTCCTAGTGGACATTTTGGGTAATGCAGGAAAGTAAAGGCATACAATTGCATTAGCATATTTTGCTATTTCATCTATTGAAAATGAACAAAATGTCAAACATGAATGTGAAATTATGATCTTTGAGTGAAGATTAGTGATGATTTTATTTTTTACCTACTAGTTCCCATACAAAAAAATATATATATTTGGTGAGTGAACTGATAATCCTTCTCTCTTTTTCTCTGCTTCTGCATCAGCAGCACAATTTTTCTCTATTTAAAAAAAGATAAAACATCATGTAAATCGAAAGCATCTGATTAACTCATATCTT
Source organism: Pholis gunnellus (assembly GCF_910591455.1). Taxonomy (NCBI): domain Eukaryota; kingdom Metazoa; phylum Chordata; class Actinopteri; order Perciformes; family Pholidae; genus Pholis; species Pholis gunnellus. The sequence goes on from NC_136544.1 coordinate 8,463,553, forward strand.
CAGCCATTCACAATCAACGGCATTATAGTCACAAGCATCTTTCCCAATCAGTACACTTCTTATCACAATTACTGTAAAGCTTGTTGTTGGCACTTCTCTTGTCACCCAGCTGTGAGGGACCCCATGACATCACAGGAGCAGCCCTGTTAATTGGCTATTGGCTGGGTGTCGCTCTGTGGTTGGTTTTACCTGCTGCAGGCATGACGTTGACTTCTACACTCTTAGCGCTGCTGGGTGAGGGAAACTCATGAAAAGAAAAAATAGTAATGAGTGTGTTACATCTCTTATGTGTGTATAAATGGGCAATGATTAAAGGCCCAATGACAGCTGATACAGTTATATATAAAACACAGTCTAGTGTCTTCTTTACCATACAAATTTAATAAATGGGCCCCAGATACATAAAGTTACTACTCCGAAACCTACCTTGGGATTTTGAAGTTTGAGTCCTAATGACTTGAGGTGACAGAGAATGGAAAGCATTTCTCTTCATTCAGGTGTCATTTAGTGAGAAACACGAACAGTTGCTTAGTTGTGATTTTTAAGGCTACATGCACACATCTTCTTCTTCTACTTTTCTGATAGTGTTACTAAAAAGCCCAAGTACATCTCAGACATGAAACATCCCGTTCCTTGCTTCCCTGAACATCCTGTCTCATAAAAAAAACAAGTGTTGGTGAGCCGTACTGATAATGTATGTGTTGCTGTGTTACATATGGGTTGAAATCTCAACTAAAGATATGACAAGGCCAATAGACCATCTCTAAAAGCTCATCTGACTTGAAAAGCATTAATGTCCTTAAAATAGATTTCTATCAAGTTTTGCTTAATCTTTACAATGTATTTAAATCAAATCGACAACATAACACTAATTTACTTGAATTAGGTCCTGCCACACCTGCAGTAATTTACACCCACGTGTCTTCAAAGCTTGAGAAAGTTTGAGCTATTTTAGGAATGATTTTCATGGACTAATACACAGATTGAATCTGCCTGACACAGGGGAGCCTCTGAAGAGAAAACGTCTCCTGCCTTTAAAATTGAAACCTCATAGATTTGCTCTGTCTATCAAAATTTAACTTTGGTGCCTGCTAAAAACCTATATGACCCGGCCAGCAGGTGATGATTTGATACAAACTAATAATTAGTTTGATACAAACATATCAGATTTATTTCCTTTAGTTTTCAGTATTATTCTTTGTTTTAGAATGATAAAATGTTAATTATCTGTCAATTATCTGCACCACCAGTAGCCTAGAGGTGAAATGTCACTTGGTGCAAGTGGAAAAGCCCAATCTGTTGACAGCAGAAGAAAGTATGGTTTTAGTGGTATTGAGTAACTAGAAATTTATAAAATTCTAGATTAATGCATGACATAAAACATCACTGGTTGCTGCTGGTATTTATTATTATTGTTCGACATAAGGTCAGTGGCTGAGAAAATTGTCTTAAAATTGTCTTTTGCTTTGCACCAGAGGCCACTCTCCATGTGTGGTAAAACAAACGAACAGCACAAATGTAATGCCATGTGGTACTGATTGCCAGTGCCCCTCTGCAATTTGATTGGCTGTTTGCCAAGTACTGTTGTCGCCATTGTGGAGTTGGCAAACTTTTGTATTTCTTTAAAGAAGTTAGTAGACCATGGACAATATGGATTATCTTCCACAGAACACATTTTAACGTCTGACTTTTGCAGAAAGAAATTGGGATTCAACACATCGGTGCCCACCTGCCGCAAGATATTGTTATCAACCAAACCTCTGTCAACATTAGAGTTATCAGTGGAGTTTTGCTTCCAGTGTCTGTTCGGAGCGAGTGGATGGTACCAACAACAGGCTTTCAGGGTCTCAAGCATCTTTCTGAGAGGATTACCAAACATGACAGCAGCAAGACAACGAGGTAAAATTCGTCAAATATTGTTAACGTTACCCACATTGACAGCGCATTGAAACAAGTACCTGCAGGTTGAGGAGAACAGGTATGTGCGGATTACCACTTGTTTTTAACTGTATGTAAAACGTGAAATAGATTATTAATTTATGTCAAATTGAGAAGTTGTGTATCTTTCTATAGTTTGTCCAAAGTAGTTGTGGTCCAACCATTTCGTCCACCAGTAATGAGTTTTCATATGAAATGTAATGGACATGCAGGAGTTCTGATCACCTGTCTCCGTGTGGAGGAGAATAGATGGGTTTGGTGGGGTCTGAGGCAGCAGCCATACACGGTAGGACAGGTAGGGGCAGGCTGGTATTAGTGGTGGTACCACTCTGGGTCTGCGTCATTCCTGACACAGTGAAAGAGAACAGCCCAACATGATTTATGAGCGCAAGATTAAAATCATTACAAAGTTTTCACTACTTAACTAACACCATCTTTAGAGTTAGAACTGAAAAAAACCTTGTTTATGTATTTTAAGAATTTATAAGGACTGACAACAAGGTGAATTATTTACTCACGAAATTATAAATGTAAATGTAAACAGTTTTATCCAACAAAGAGACTCAGTCCTCAATTATGTCCATAGTTTCCCAGTTCCATTCAACAAATAGGAGTTACATACTTGATATCTTGAAACATAAATCACATTTGAGTTTCAACACAGTGAGGTGGGAGGAAACTTTGGAATTTGGGATGCTATCTTAGAACCTAACATTGTTTTTACATGTGGATTGGAAAAATGTGATATTGTGGGTGATACACTCCAACTCACTGAACAAATTAATGAGTATTTTTCTCCATTCCAAAAGTCAATATCCATTTTAATGAAATTTGAAACTTTATGGAATGAACTGACCCTGATCCTTGTCTGATACCCACCTCAGGGCCTGACGGAGAGCTGGAGTATCCGAACGAGCTGAGAGCTAATATGGTCATGTTATTCATGATGACCTGGTGCATCTGGGCATTCTGGATCATGATCAGCTCAAGGCCTGCATATTGAGAATATTACACACACACACACACACACACACACACACACACACACACACACACACACACACACACACAGCACATCACAATAAGCACTATCTGACTGTCCTCTGATTGTCTAAGCTATTTCATCAGCCTGCTATTCTGTCCTCTTCCCTGGGGGGACTAGTTGATTAATCCACATTGTGTCAAACAGAGGGGGTGAATGCAATTTGTTCGGCAATGACTCACCTATATTTTACTCCTTCCAAGCAATTTGAATACACTTTTTTGACCCAAGATTTAAGAAAGTCTAATCAAGTTATTATAATTCCACTGTCAATTCAAAACAGATTTTATAAATGTGGCTATGTACGTTTTAAGAAACATTTGTCACCCTGATCAATTATTTATGTTTTCCATCCAATATAAATGATATCTCTGGCCACCAGTTGTTTGTTAGCTCAGTGATGCAATGTTCAGTAACTCGACAAACTTTGTGATATTGAAGGAGTTATGTCAATTTCATAAATAATAGAGCAATAGTGTCAGCTAATGTTAGTCTGAAGACTATTCATGCAACAAACATGTGACTCTTTCAAACGTGACGGCTGGAACATCCTGGCCCTTATCTTTAACATTTCCAATAACATCCGGTTACTGTATCCTCTCTGGTGATATTGTCAGTATTGTCACCTTCCATAGTTCGTCCACATATTTAAAAAATGAAAGTTATTTGTGTCAAATTGTGACATTCTCCAAACTTTTAACACATTTTCAAGCATTTGCACCAACATGAAAGCAAGTTGCTCCGTGCTGCTTACAGTAGGTCTCTTTGCCAAACAGAAAGTTTGGCTTTAATTAATTCAGTTTAAAGTAAGAGCCCATGATTTGTTTAATAACCTGAGTAAACTCAAAATGACACAGTAGCTGGGTTTAGGCAGCCATTAAACTGTTATAACCCAAAATCCATATGCAATGTACCAATTCTTTAGAATATGTTTACTGCTGGATGACTTTTAACCTTTGGAACTCTGAACTAAATGCCCCTGACTTACAAAACTTTATTTAAAATAATTTTAATTATCCTTTAGAAATTGTAAACCATGGCTCTAAAACCTGCTGCAGCACTAGATTACACACACTCTTACTTGCAAACTCATGCACACACATGTTATGCAATTGTCCAAGCTAAAGAGTATAGACCATAAATAATATATCTGAGTGCTTGCTAGCAAGCTGGTAATGTGACAGACAGGCAAGAATAGCCGTGAGTGTGAAATCCTGAGATTTAGTTTGCGTGTGGGGTGACAGTCTGCTGTACCCTCCTTGACATGACCACCAGGCCTAATGGAAGGAGCAGAGCCAGAAGGCATCATGGTTGCTGGAAGATGCTACAGAATCGTGGGGGGCTGCTGGAGGAGAGATGGTGCTGTAATGAGGCTCTCTGCCTGGAGGCACGGTGGCTGAGAATAAACTCTATTTATACTAGAGGTGAGGCTCAACTCCACTGGAAGGGGGGGGATCGAAGGCTTATCTTTAAGCAATATTAAAAACATTACTTCTTGTAATACTATAATGATTGTATTATGACAGTGCTGGGAGCAGCAGGTTAGTTGTTGCTAAGATAAAGAGCTTTAGCTGACTAATAACCACAGAAACGAACAAGTTAAAATAAGGCACACTTACAAGAAATATCCAAAAAGCATGTGAATCATACGGCTCAAAGTGCGGTTAAATATCTTCTGTCCACGCCAAATGTGAGAGCTTCAGCATGATATCATTTACAAAATCCTCGGTAATTCTAACCTGTTTGCTAAGATGCAGAGAAACACAGTAGCAGGTTGCCATGGTGCCAAAACACAAGCAATGGCCTGCACACATATTAAAATACACTCAGCCACACAACACACACACGCCCCCCGCCTGTGATCACTACATTGACCTACAGTATGCAGTACGGGCTGTTTGTGTAATTATTCTCACTTTGGAAGCCAAAAGCAGAGCAGCTGGTAACTCAAAGAACTACAACTATAACTATAATGCATCGTCTAAAAAAGAATCCGCCCACTCTGGACTTTTTTATGATTCACTGTTTTTTCCAACAGTGAATCACAGTGGATGTAAATAGTTTTTATTACACCTATCAAATGAGAAAAAAACATATTTTAATTGTCAAACAGATATCTACGGATATAAATGAAAACCTTGCTAGATCTTCCAGATCCTAATAGTCTGACTGACGTAAGACTTTACTGAATCAAATATATGAGTCAAAAACTAATCAACATTCAAGTGAAAAGTAATAGTAATTATTATGCTAATTGGCCATTTTGTGATTTTTGTAAGTGATTTTAATCTGTGTGCTAATTAGTTTATTTTCCAGCACTAAAATGTCATGAGCAAATGGAGCACTACGACATGTTAAATAGTGCTTTTCATGTAGTTTTAACTTCAAAGTGTCACAGTTTTGTGTTTAATTGTTTCTTCCGTTTTATTTTGACTTTCCCTGCCTCTTGTGTCCTTGTCTATCTCCCGCCTTCGTGAATGTCTGCCCCGGCCTTGATTGAACCCTGCTGTGTCTCATCACCTGCACCTTCTCAGTGTATTCAAACCCTGTGTGTCCCCTGTCTCATTGTTGATTTGTCTGTTGTGTATGCTGGTCCGTCGTGTCACCAGCTCTGCTGATATTCTCCGTGTTCCCTGATTCATCTCTGCTCTCCTCTGCCGTGTTCCCTGTTTTGAAGTTTTGTTTTCTTGGACATTTTGTTGCTCATGTTTTGACTCCTCTGCTTCCCACGTTTTGCGTTAAACATTTTCTTTATCATTAAAACCACCAGTATTTAACCCTCGGTTTCCCCCTGTCTCCCTGCATTTGGGTGTGTCTATACGCCTTTAAGCTTGAGATATGTGAACAAAGAGATGGTGCTGCTTTCATTATGGCATGTGGCTCAGTTACATAATAAAATATTTATATGCTGCCTAATGGCTACAATGTTACAACAGGTGATAACATAGACTTCATCCTTAATCAATAACCTAGATATTAAAGAGATGTGTTTAGATTAGACACTTCATTTTAACCCTCAATTACTATTTATCAGTTAATACAAGATTGATTCAGTGATAGGCCCTATAAACAAATGAATAGATAAATGGACTTTAGCCTATGCCCACATATATAATAAAAGATCTGCTTTGTTGAGACTGACGTCCTCCTGGGACAGTGCCGAACGCACTCACACAACAAACAGAGCTTTCCGTCTCAGAATACCTCAACATAATTAAAAATATGAGATCACTTCTCCTTATTTCATTCTGGGATTTTTGGGGTAATGCATAGACTATTAGGAAACAAAACAATAACAAAAAACGGATACATTTGAATGCAGATGTGGATGTAGATTACCATGGCAATGGTTGAAGCTTATAGCATTCGGGTCAGACTTACATGAATAGCTCTTTCAAAGATCATAGAACAAAATAAAATATCTAACACTAGAGATAAGTGGAAAATACAAGACTAAACTAACCTTACAACATGGGACTCAAGATTGAGTCTGGGATATATATATTAAAGCCATTTTGAGCTAGAGTGCCCGGAGGAGGCATAACTTGGCCATAAATGTGCTCAGGGACTAGACGATAAGGATTTCCGTTTTGGAGGAGTTTTTACATTAACGTGCTCTTGCCATGTTTGGAGGCTACAGTACATTCATTTGTTTGCTCGGGCTAAAGTGAACTACGTGTGAATAATTGTCCATAGCACATGAGAGTTTGTCGTGAGTCAAGTGGGATTACCTGCAGCCCAAGCAAAGAATATGCCGGTAGCCACTGCTCTACAGAACAACGCATGCAATGTAGGCTAAACAATATTGCTGCATGTTTAAAGCCACCTTCCTGATATGTAATATTAGCTAAACTAGCTAGTATTAACTAAATTAATGGCATTTCTCCACTCGGTTACCAGTAGTACATTTACTAAAGTACTGCACTTAAGTACAAATTTGTGGTACTTGTACTTTACTTCTACTCCACTACATCTCAGAGGCAAATATTTTACTTTTTACGTCACTACATTTAAAAAAAACCTTTACAAAACCTTCATACCTCAAAATTAGTAAAATTTGTTGAAATCAAATCTTTTTCACGTGTTGACTGAAAACACTGGCGAGCACATGCAGAACAGGTTTCATCATTCTAGTTTTTTCCTGATAATAGGAGCCGAGTGTGATACAGTTGTCATGACTTTGAATTGCTCCCTGTCTCCCCTCAGGTGATTTTCTGGTATTAATATTTAAGATAATAACGGTGAGGCTATTGGTGTGTGTTTATGGAGTGCTCAGAACACAACACAGCCAACAATCTATGTAAAATACCGGTTAGAGCCTCGCGCTTCGCTATATGGCAGACGACCCTAATTAGCACACATTTACTGTACCCCTCTGCCTTCCAACTCTCCCTCCCTCCCCACCCCTTGTCAGTAAAAGGGGCCTCTACACCCCCATCACATCTACAGCTCTGTAATTAAAACGCTGTAATCTGGGTGGATCGTCTCTATTTTTAAAAGCCCCTGTCATTGTGTGGGTAACGTGACACAAAGTGAAGCATCAAGCGCTGAAAGAGGAGGAGGAGTAGGAGGTAGGGGGAGATGGGAACAACCGCAGCAGCAGGTGATGACCAACTCTGGGAGAGATGAAGAAACTAATAAACTATGTTTAATTGGCAGTGGCCTAAAGATAATTCTCATCTTGTTATCCAGTGCAGCCCACGTACTTCACATCAACTCTTTTGGAATAACAGATTGTTTTTCATAGGAACAAAAGGAAAAGAAAGAGACGTGCTTCATGCATACCAACACAGAAATGCAATCCACAACTTGTAAATGTTTTAAGAGATAATCAAATAACATCATCCCTGGACAACTTTACATAAACGAAGGCTGGACAATACTTCAAGATCGTAATTTATCATCTTTATATATTGTGCGGCCATTTGGTAGAATTCTGGAAATTGCAGTTAAAAGCTTGTAAAATATGTTATTGAAGTATTGTTTAATTTATAAAATATCATGTAGTGTATAAAAGTGAACCAATGTTTGTCAACACCAATTTCAGTATTTTATGTGATAAATAATAGTAATAATAATTTTCTGAAATAAAAGTCGCAATACAACATTATGCTACATTACAAGTAAAGGTTCTGCATCCAAAATCTAACAAGTCTAGAAATGCATTAGTATTAAGTGAAAGTACCCATTACGCAGAATATCAGTGTATTATTATTATTACTGCATCATTATTGTTATCTCCACCAGGAGAATCATGCAGTAGCTTGCATGTGTCTGTGAGTGAGTGTGCACCTCTGTTTCTGTCTACGGCTAATCTCACATTCTGCTGCAGCAGACTGAGTAATAGTTTGGGTGGCCAGTTATGGCTGCATGCTCAAAGACCTCTTGGGGTTAACTCACACTTTCTCAAAACACCTTTTATCGTCTGTTTTACCCGGCCACAGCTGACAGCATCGCTGCTAAAATGTTCAAGTTGCTTTTATGCCGGTGAGATGGAACTGAGACGCGTGCCTTCAGAGAGCCGCTGAAGATATCTGCATAGATTTAACTGAGAGCTTATCAGTTGGGTGATTCATGCGACTTAACAGGTCTTATACACTCGCAGTCTAGACGGGGGTTTAGCCAATTGTGGGTTGTATTCATTTGATCAAACATTACAGCGGTGGTTGTTGCAGACACACATGGCGGCACTCCACTGAGTGCACCTTTGTTGGTGTTTTAACATGAAGCAGTGCTTTGATGTTGTAGTTGGTCGGGGTTAAGCTAATTTTAACGATACGTAATATACTGTTGGGTAATTTAACCTATATCAATGCATCAGTTTATTAAATTAATTATGTTTTGTATGTAAAATCCTCATCTGAAAAGTAATTTTCTATCTATATCAATGTAGTTGAAGTAGAAAATCAAGTATAAGTACCTCAAAATTGTGCTGTAGTTGAGTACTTGAGTAAATGTACTTAGTTAATTTAGTACTAATTATAATTATTTCAATCATGATATTGATTTAAACCATACCACCAAGCCCTAAATTGAATTAAATTCAGGCCACAGAAGTAGTATCTACAGGTTATTAGAACATTTTCATTAACCACATATGCATATATGACATATGTCAAATATAAATGAGACTCGCTATAGGCACAGGCTCCTGAGGTATGATTAAATTAGGTGCACTTCTCAGTAATATTTAATCCCACATGCACACACGCGCACACACTCACAGAAATTGTCATCAGTGTTGGTTTAAGGGTTAACTCATTGCATTAGGGATCATTTATTTATACCCCATGGGTTGAGAGGGAAGGCCATGCATGCCCGGCAGTTCTCGCTGCATCAAAGCTAACAGCAGTAACCACATTAGCTGGATGTTCCGCTGAAGGCATTAAAAGCAAATAGCATGGCGGCACTGTTGCCTAGAACTTCTTCCAATGTTATCCTTTTCATACGCTGGTGTCACAGTTGTCGCTGTCGTCAGTCGGGGGATGGTGACAGTTAGATGGCAGATTTGAAGTTAAAGCTGTTATCATTAGTCCATAAGTCCACCCCTCTTTTGCCCTTCACCCCCTGCGACATCATCAGCTCAAGAACATGGCCATTACCTTTCTCCGTTCCTATGGCAACACCACCCTGCAGCCCTTGTGTTGGTAGCAGTGTGTGTATGTGTGTTCACAATCATGTGTGAGTGTGTGTGCATGGGCATGGCGCAAGGTTTGTTTAGATAATGTCAGCGAAGAGTACAATCAATTTTATTTAAGGTTATTTTTTAATGTCCTCTTGCTCTCTGTTCCTCTGCTAAACATGCACTGCTCACAGCCTCAAGAAAGACACCATTCAACAATAGATATTGAATGGTGTTGCAATCCAGTAAATGTTCGTGGGTTTGTACTAAGTTTACAGCTTTGTTGTAATTATTTCTGATTGATCCCTGCGGCAGGTGATTAGTAAATCTCTGATTAGAACAACTGGATAGTCAGTAAGGCTCTATTTCTTCTCATCAGGGGCTATCCAATGTCACTTCGACCCCTTTAGGGAAGCAGAAGTTTGAAGCCGTCTCAGTAGCAATGTTCTATAATGTTGAATGACATAATGACAACATGGATGAGATGAAATGACACGATATCTAGAGTCGACGAAATAACAAGATTGACATGACAGAGCCGAAATAGACTGAAGGACAGGGCAGCGACGAGAGCGTGGATGTTATTCTCTCTTTGGCTATCTACTGTCTGGGATGCAGGGATGAGGTAGAAAGAGAGTCAGAGAAGCAATGTGAGATAAGGCTTTGAATATATCTCCTCTTTTTCTCCTCTCCCTAGGGAGGAGTGCTGACTGACAGACACTTCCCACCACCTCCTCCCTCGGCTGTGGGCAAGCTTTGTATAGTGCCTACCACCAACTCAAGCCAATTAACACATGCACACTCCTGAGTTTATTAATACATAGTCAACTAGTCAGACACAGACACCAATTATCTTGCACCCGGTCATTTAAATGTAAGTGGTTGGGGGAGGCGTCTCGTAGAAAATGGAAAGGATTTGTAATGATGCTGCACAACAGTGCACCAGTTTATGGTCAATACAAGGGATTTTCAGCGGAAATCAATGGGATGAGACACCCACCATCCCCTTGAGAGGACGCGGTCATTAGAGAAATGCATATTCAACAATTTGAAAGAATGAGCTCCCATTCTGTTGGGTGTTTGCTTTTTGTTTATTGTGCGCTTGATTAGTCCCATGGTGATTGTCCCCAGCTAAGGCAGCCAAGATGGTGTCATTGTGTCTCAACTTCCTCTCTCCAGTGCTCCTCTCTGAATGCTGACTTAATCAGACGCAACCTGTGCCGAGCTTCCTTCTTCTGTTTCGATCTGACATCCCCAGTGCCGAGCTGTCTGCTCGCTCTGACTGGATCTGTGTGTGTATCCAGATGCAGGATTGACCTGGACGTGATCCTCGATTAAGTACAGAAAGGGAGATGAAAGCTGGTTTAGTGCAACGTATGACTCGCCATTCCTCATGAGAGTTAGATATAACCGTACTGCCGAAGGCCTCCACAGACAATGAGCCTTTGTAGTATTATGCTTCATCTGAAACTTTCCTTCGGGTTGGAGTCTTAATAGATAATTCAATTTAGAATTTCCTCGATGAAAACAGTGAGTCACACACTGTTGTACCTGTTTTGCTTATTTTTCTCTGAATGCAGAGCGGAATCAGACCGTGGGGCCATCTGTACTGCTACAGATTACACTACCACTGCTTTCTCTCAGTTTGTTCAGATTTTATTGCAGATATCTATTCCTTCTGGATATGATTAAGCTCTTTACACAAAGTAGCACATGTGATATCTAAACCTGTCAGTACTAAGTATTAGCTGGGCAATAATCCAATATAATAATTTATTGTCCTTCAATGGCATCATGTCATGATATTCACATTTACTTATTCCAGGGGACTTTTATTCCCTAATGTCCATGCATCAACAGGAGAGGTTAAATATACACAAATGGTGTATAACTTATACAGACAAAAAGGCCTGACGATGTGACAAAATTGTCATGCATTGTAGGAAGAACAGTTTGTGGTAAATGTAAACTTTTGTTTAAAACTGATTAGAGCGATGACTGAGTCTAGATTAAGTCTAGCCTGCAGGCCACTAGAAGACCAAGGGTCATAGTAATATAGACTCCTTTTTCCAATCTCAGTCTGGAAGTCCTAAACCTGATCAATTGTTGTTTTTTAGACTGTATGTATTTTGTACATGTACAAACATAGAGCTTAATGTTCATGGGTAACCTGCCTAGAATAGCCTTGTACATTAAACAACTTTTAAGGGTGATAATAGAGTTGCATGAGTATTACTGGTTGGAAATAGCATAGCATCAGTTAAAAGCAGTTTCAATTAGGGCATGCTGCAATTTGTTAAAAATTAGACTGCAAATTGGCATCCGCAGTCTCAAAAGAATGAGCGGAGGAATACATGACCGTATCATCAGCATACATATGATGCATTGAGTAGTTCATCACTGAGAATGGCAACAGAGACCAGCAGCTCCATCAACAATAATAAGGCTGAGATCAACAGCTCCGAGAAGACAGCAGACCAGTCAGTGGAGGAGGAGACAAACAGGAAGGCCAATAAATCTCCAAGGGCACACACACAAAAGAGGTAGTTTAAAATGTCAATGTCCAAGTAGTTCAATTCACCCTTAAATGGATTAATCTAAATATATCAAACTTTCAATGAGCATAGAAGTAGTCACTGACAAAAAACACTGACAGTCAAAATCTGTAAGATAACAACGCCCCAATCATTTGAATATAACAGATGGAAATTAAAGGAGGTCCAAAAATAAAAGTTCTTTGAAAAATGTTTCTCAAATAAAAAACTATTCATTCATTTATTTAACTATATTGACTCATTTATATATATTTACATATTTTTAAATATATATTGCCTCACTTGTTTATTCCAGGATTTATTTCATTGGCAGATTTATTTATGTCATATGGCTTATTTATTTATATATTTATTTAATATTGAATAAAATGGCATTCCATATTTTTCCCTCATAGCAGAATGATAATGGTGCAGCCAGACCATTCTCTAGCGCTGACACAGTGCTGTGGAGATAGTCTGACTATGCCAGATTTCTGGCAAATTGATTTCCCTTTTATGTCTCAGAGTAACATTTCCACTGAATTATTTCTAAACTACCCCTGTTGGCCCCATCTTGTTGTTCTTTATTATCTCCTAATTCCATCCATTATTACACGTCATACGTTTGTATGAATTGAACAGCAGTACATGGTTTGTAGTCTCAGGAACACATTTTTGAGAGTACATACAGATAAAAGGTAAGAATAGAGGAAGGGACAGAGCTGCTGGAGTGAAAACACTCATTCTCGCACACTGGTTTAGGACCAGGTAGTTAAGAAAGCACAGTGACACGTGACAAAACCGATATACTGAAGAATGCCTTGGGGTTATAGCTGACAGCAGAGTCTTATTAGGAAATCAACAACAGTCACATTGGCAAATGATGCTCACATTCCCGCTGAGAATATGTGCAGCATAGAAACACATTTGTGTGTGTGAAATGATATAGGTGTATCATTTTGTAGATGGTTTAAAATGCGTTAATTCCGTGTTTATTTGTGTGTGTGTGTGTGTGTGTGTGTGTGTGTGTGTGTGTGTGTGTGTGTGTGTGTGTGTGTGTGTGTGTGTGTGTGTGTGTGTGTGTGCGTGTGTGTGTGCGTGTGTGTGCGTGTGTGTGTGTGTATATATGCAAGTGTGTGTAATCGCCAACTTCATAGTGTTGTGGTTAATGGAAGGAATGAGGCAATTTTGTTGTTTGTTGTTCATTTGCCTGCACATAATGGATTTATTTAAAATTTCATGAGTTTGAAGGGAAGGACTGTTGGTTCCCAGCTGAATTGGATGCGGCACAATTTGCCTGGAGTAATGTGGAGGAAAGGTGTGTCTACGTTTATCTGTATGTGTGTGCATTTGTATGGAGCCCTGTGTGTTTACAGCACTTTTAGTGTTTTGGGGAGTTCTACCAGTTCCAACAGGCTCAAGCCAGTGAGGGACGTCTCACCCCAACTATGAAAATGAATAGAATTGCTTTAGGAAAACAATTCATTTAATTGTGTTTTAGTGGCAATGTGGTGTGAAGCAGCTCGTAAAAGGCTGTGTTCAAGTAAAATGAATGCAAAATATATATATAATGCTAGAGTAGATAGGGGTGTCTGTGACAGTGACTCCTTTTGAAATGATTGTCAAGTCAAACCACATTCTAGTGTGTGTGTGTGTGTGTGTGTGTGTGTGTGTGTGTGTGTGCGTGCATGTGTGGACCAAAGGGAGAGAGAGAAAAGAGTGTTTATATCCACTCAACTGTGTGAGATATGAGATACCGTGTTCATTTCTCAGCTTCAACTGCATGTATTGTTATTGCTTCCTTCTTTGAATACAACACATCCCAATAGAAACCAATTGAATGGGGCTGAGAAAGGCCATTTCATCCTTGTGGGATATATGTCAGCATTGAGATCGTTTGTGTATCTTGGCCTCGAATCAAAAATACTGAGGGAATTAAAAATGGCTTTCACACACCGTGTCGCCTATGCTGAAACGCAAAGCACAATAAGACACCTTTACAATGATATATTATTTTACTCAAAACCACACTTGTTAGAAAAGCTATCTTTATCACAGGTAACTGTGTATGTCTTTATATCTGTCATGATTTCATGGCCAGTGCACGGTTCATTATTTTCTGTGAGGTCTCTATTGGAAAAGGTCAGTGGTGACGCTTCCTGACAAGCAAATGTAGAGTAGCCTATGGAGAGAGAGAGAGAGAGAGAGAGAGAGAGAGAGAGAGAGAGAGAGAGAGAGAGCTTGAAACGCACCAAACATGCACAACTGCACACATGTTGATTGGGGTGAAGGGTTAACATGTTAACGTCTTGTGCCTGCACTGCCACTGCAACATTATCCTATTAATATCCTCCTCATGCACTTATTATATGAACTACATCTCAACCTTGTCAAGCAGGCCAACGTGTGGGCTCATAAGGCTTCCTTCTCAAAAGAATATACCATGATTATTGCAGATCATTCCATTTGTGAAGAGAAGCACCATAACGAGCACCATCCATGTGATGTGATGTGTCCACAACAGATTGTGGACACATCGATGGCGCCACATGCTAACTCTTTAGCATATGCTCAGTGGTAGTGGGCGAGTTGTGGCACCTCCGAAGTGAGAAAACAAGACTTTAAGTGGATCTTAGGCAAGATGGTGAGTCATTTAACTGACATTCAGCCAAGTCAAAAGAAAATACTTTTGTATAATAAAGTGACAAGACTTGCACGGAAGAATCAATTGTCATGTTCGTTTTGTACAGTATCAATTTAAGGGTGTGATGGTTTTGCATATCATCTGGTTGAAGGATAAATATCAATGTAACCAGATTTGTTTGGGTGGTCACTGTTCTGCCACAGAGTATTGCTGGACGCTTTAGCTGCTATGTTTTCATGTTGCAGTCTGTCGTTGCCGTTGTTTTCAGTTGATGGATACCTGGCTAGTGGTAGTGGCTGATATGAGTATTAACTTTTGTCATGTTAATCGAAGAAATGCTGTGAGCCATCTTACAACAACTTTTATGGCTGTGTTGATCTTGTCCATGCTTTTCATCATTCTGGGCATTTTCCTGTTGCTATTATTCTGGTTGTGGCACAAAACAATGACGTTCCCATTCTGATGTTCTGACATCCCCGCCTACAAAGCTCTGATTGACTCAGTTGTTTTCCAAACTGGGAAACAGGCCTCAATGAGCACAACACATCTATTAGGTGAAAAAACAAAGAAGTGTGCACCAATTCAGAGCTCTGAAACAAGGCTAACTTCAGGCACAGGTGCTTCTAGAAACCTGACAACAGCAAAACCATACACATCTATAAACCTTCCCATGTTCCAGGGGCCCAGTGGGCCCTCTGAATCATTCATACCCCCCTTAACTGTACCTACTCACCCTGTGGGGATTGCGTTGAGGTGATGCCTGACTTATTGTACACAATCATTTCAAGCCATATAACAAGTTAATAACTGAATGAGCAACTCTTTTCTCCAAAAATAGCATACATGCGTCCTTGTTCCCAACACTGGTACATGGGAACAATACCATAACAATTGTATTTATTTTTTCTATGAGGATTACGGTACAGGCTGAACCATCATGAATTGTCTTAATCCTCACCAAAATGATTGCATTTATTTCAGTAGATAATTTAGCCTGACCTCTTGACCGCCTCTCTGTATAAAATCCGGTATTTATATTTGAGTGAAATCACAAACTGTTTCTATAAATGTTCATCATTTCTGCTTCAAAAGACAATATGATATTCAGACTTTATTCAGACTTATTCAGACCATTTTTGTAAGCGTGAATAATCATTTATGCTTTCATATTAATTGCTCTCTGCCGTGCTCCGAAAACGTAAAAGCAATAATAATCCACTTCACACAGGGGTTGTTACCATGTCAACATGTTTAGGTGCACAGTAGTCTTTGTATGCATAATATGTGTTGTGTCTGACCTAGAGTGTAAAGTTGTTCTCAGCTGTTAAAGTCTAATTATCTAATGAGTTGTATTTATTCGTGTTGTTTTTCTGAGATAATTGTGTTGGAGATCAGAATGTGCTGGTCTGTTGCACATCAGTGTCCAATGTGTGCATGGTGAATAGGCACATGTGTGGATTCATGGGTGTGTTTGTAAGGATTCATCTTCCCCAGCTCTCCTAACAAGTACTGAAATAATAATGAGAACATTGGTTGCTTCTGAGTGGGGCACGAGAGAGAAGGAGGGGGTGCCGATAGAAATACTGAGGAAATAGAAGTAAAATTGAATCAAAATGTTGAGCTGGATACAATGGAAACCTTATATCTGACACCCGAATGATATATTTTATGTGGGTTTTCTGTTGGTCTGAAATAGAAAGGGTGAGGAAAGTTATTTTCTTGAGAAAGGAAAAGAGTGTGTCCAATGTACTGATACTAAGGGATAGGAAGAGTAATTAAAGCAAATGGACAGTTCATGGATGTCCCTTTATGTCCTCTTTGTGTGAAATCCTACTGTTCGCTTAATCACATTCATGCTCTCCTCTACGTTCTGATGTCATAAAAGAAGAAGAACATGAGCTCTGGATGCCATACTTAAACTCTTAAGGTGCAGTCGGGGCTGCCCGGAAGTTAAGTGGTCCGGGTGAGCCTGCGTGTTCCTTGATTGCAGTTATAGTCACTCTTCAGAGAGATCCGATTAAATGCTGTGAAGCCAATATAAACTCGGCTTGTTGTCTACAAGATGGATAACTCAGCCTGGCCTCTAATCACCTCTATATAAAGCTGCAATAAATGCCACGCTTTTACTGAGTGCCTAAGTGTTAAGTGTGATTGTTCCATCAGATAGTTTGTCTTCATTTTAAATGAGAACTATGTAAAATATCATTTTCTGTGTAACTTTTTAACATCTATAAAAATGATCCTTTTGAATGTAAAAGTGCATGTGTTAATGTGTTGACTTAATGCTTTCATCGTGTAATTAAAGATCACACGATTTCACAAGTCGGATTTGATTTGAGTTTAAAATCAAACAGTAATTAATGTCTCTTTAGAGATTGGAATAGTACAAATGCAGTTCTAAATTGAGAGAGGAGACACAATATTGGAAGAAAAACACAAATATTATTTCAGTGTTAACATGTTCTGTATCATGTTATTCAACAGATGACAACACTTATGGTCATTTCAGTGTTTTAATTGCATGCTGCAATTTCAAGTTTATATTCCTTTTTTTGGTACAAAATAATTCATGCAGCATCAGTGATTTCAAAAGTGCAAAACGGGTCCAGAAATCACTTTACAGATCAATTAGCGAGCATGCCAAACAGAACCACAACCTCTCACATAAACGGAGACCGAGTTCGTTGAAGAACGTGCATTATTTACTAAACGAGACCAAGAAAAATATTTGAGAATACCTATTTGTCCACCACGTCCACATATTACACTGGCAGATGTGTAATTATAAGAATTCACAATCATGCGGTTGAACAGTTTTTTTTAAAACATTCAGTTACAATCATTTCAAATTTACAAAAAAGGAGAACATAACAACAAACGAAACAAAAAATGAGGTAACTTGTAAACATTTTCGTCACTTTGTTCAATTGGCAAAATTATATTCACTCAAAAGAATCAACAGGCCCACGTGTAAACAATTCCCCGTGTTTTACGCACAAACTTTACGCGTGAACATTGGTCGCTGGCTCCTGTAGTAGTTTTTTCAGAAGAAAGTGAGACATTTTTGCATATCTTTCCTTCCTAGGACACAGAGAGAGCGTCTTTCAGCAGAACATGCAGATGAAGATCTTGCACCATGATACCCGATCTCCGCTCCAGTTCTCCACAGTGCCAACTCTCCATGCTCTAGCTGAGCCCGATCATGACCGTCTCCACGTCTTTGGAGGGTCTCCGGTCCTTCACCAGGAAGTTAATCATGCTCTCCGATTTGATCATCAGGTTGCATCCTAGGAAAAAAATACCGAACACCACGGTGAGCGACAACACGCACAGCACTGCGATTTGAACCACACGCATGACGAAGAGTTTGCGCTCGTCTTGCACCAGCACCAGAGACCCTCCGCCGTCACCGGTCACCACGTTGTTGGTGCCATTGCCGGAGTATGTCGCCAGAGTCCCGGCGAGAGTCTGACTCCCGTTAAACAGCGCGCCCTGGGTCACATTGAAGAAGGACACGTTCATGTTTCCTTGAGGGTTATCAGCAAATATACACGCGACTCCTCTGTCACACAGTCTCACATTAAAACCTGGACTCCAAGTAAAACTTTGCGTCATGTGAAAAAATATGAGTAAGAACTCCCCAAAAAATACGCCTTTTAAAGTCCAGCTCTACAGGCAAACATCGAGTTTTGCCACAGCCTTGGTGCGTAATGACAACATCCACATCACAGGACTGTTGCTGCAGACAAACAGCGTCGCATCTGGTGCAGCAAAAAGTAAGTTTCTGACTTTAAGTGAGTCTTCTTAGACAGCGCGCAAGGTGCAAAACGTGTTTCCTCCGTTGAAATAAGAGACGGTCCCTTTGCGTCCGTGTTCGCCTGCGAGAGCTTCTTTTGTGCCAAGTCTCTGGTGCGTTTTAAAGTGATGATGAGTTCCCCGTGGACCACACCACCACTCCTCACCAGGGGAGGTAGTCACATCGTCTCAGATGATGACTCCTCTGTTGAAGAAAGTTAAGTAAGGACACATAATTTGAACAAATCTTAATCTGGCATTCAGACATATAGTTATTACACTTCTCTCTTATTTCCTTGTGAAACTGCTACTGGAATCAAAAGAATGCACATTTTACCCATTAAAAAAAGATCCTCTATGAATGTATTTCAAACAAGTGGCACTTCCTATTGGTCTCTTAATTCAAGAAAAAATGTGTTTTTAAAGAATGAGTTTTGCTAAATGACTTTTGAACCTGGATATTTGTAAGGGTCCTTTCTGAAACACAACTCATTTATGCACATCAATAACCCCTGAAAGCCTCACCCATATTGATTCAGATATGCATAAACTTTGAAGGCTTCTCGGGAAAGTGTTGGAATATCATTCAAAACCTGAAAGCATTCAGTTCAATTAGAATCAAAAGGAGTTGCAGATTGACAATCCTGCTATAGCAGATGTTGAGAGGTATTTATAGAGTGTAATGCTTTCTGCTGAGGGAACTGCCCAGACAGAGACCTATATAGGAACAGCGAGCTATAACTTAGAAATGAAGACATGAATTAATAATCTATGATTGAACCATGGCAAATATTTATCTGAAATATTGGCTCCCCTGCTTTCACTGCTCTTGCTGTTTCCTTTAATAAGGCAGCAGCTGTAATGAAACCCCTGAACAACAGACAGCTCTCCGCCTTTATTGGATGTGTTATTCAAATATCACTTTGCATGTTGCTGTGTGTAACTATTGCAGCTCTCTGGGACATCAGCTTACTAAGTTGGCGGTGAAACCCCTATGAACCTTTGGTAAGCATGTTTCTCTTCAAATAAATATTAGGAAATAAAGCAAGGCAGGCAAGGCAAGTTTATATAGCACATTTCAACAACAAGGTAATTCAAAGTGCTTCACATAAAACCATTAAAAGCATCAAAACATAAGGCAAAAGAAAAGGAGATTCAAAAACAATTAAGAAACATTCATTGAAACATTAAAAACAGTCATTGAAACACTAAAAAGCAGTGTAAGAAATAAAATACAGTAGTAAAATGCAGAAATGCAGATTGATTAATATTCTTGAATCTGGTTCAATTAAAGGCAGCAGCAATAAGTGAAAAATCTTTATTGATTCTTATTACAATAATAATAATATTCTCCCTCATTGCTGACCTTCTACATGCAAAATGTGTTTTTTAATTTGATGAGATCTGTACTGTATTGACAGACTTCATTTGTGGAAAAAATTAAGTTAATACTTAGCATGCCATATTGTGGTATTTACCTTTGAATTACCTTTTGTTATTGGTAATAAGTATAGTATATATGTATAAAACAATAAATAGTTATCTCTCTTTAGATCAGCGCTTAATTAGTCACAAAGTCGTACCTGTAATTTAAAATAACTCCAGTGATTTTATTATTAGATTACTTATAAATATTTATGCAATTTTCATCCAGACATGAAAATCATTTGAAAATTCTGACATGTTAGCAAGATTCTCCCTTTTTTCTGATGACTGTAAGATATCTAGACGTCAACACAGATTGTTACTGGATGGATGGATACTTACCCAGTAAGTTACCCAAAGAGGCCATTTCATAAATTCATACATTTCAAAGATTTGTATGGACATGTTACTACTTTATGGAGGAAAGAGCCCTAAAATCAATGACATTTGTGACTTTTACCAAGTTAGAAACTGTTGGCCCCAATTTAATATTCATTATCTAATTACGTTGGCAAAGGATTACGGCTAACTCCCCTAAACTGGATACCGAAGAGAAAGCGTATTTCCCTCTTCTACCATAATACCTCCCTTGTGATGTGAGATTGAACAGCTGCACTGATGAACTTCAACAGGTTAACAAAAAAATTGCCTCAACATTTTAAACTTGTCCACAGAGCCTGTCAAATTAATCTGCTGTTTGTCTAAACAACAAAGGCACTGGAATTCAATTTGGGATCCTCCTGATGTCTGGGTAAGCAGTTTTTAGCCACCAACTGAAAAGCTTGTGTACAAACAATGATTAGCTCCTTACACCAATACCTTTCATAAGCCTCAAGGTGGTTTACTTTTAGATAATTTATTAAAGGCTGAAAACAGAAGAACAGGGAATATTTTATTTATTTTTATTTGAGTACAATAAGATCAAGTAAGCTCATTAGCCTTAGGATTTGGTTGCTGCAAATTAATTGGAAGCATGTAAATCAATGCTGCACAATTTGATTCTGTTCTATTATTCATTGCAGTGTGATTATGGTAAGTAGCTTGTACTTACACTTCATCTCTCTGTCAATATATAAATCCTCTGCTGCAGTTAAAACTCAACAATGCCTCTTTGAGGCTTTAAACTAAAAAAACTTCAAATAATTTACAAATGGGGAGAAAGTGGTTGCAAAGTCAAGGACACTTCTATGAACGTAGTGCTCCTTTGAACTAATTACTAAAATCATTTGAAAAATGTTCATGTCATTCTTGAATGTCTTAGTTTTGCCCTGTAAAAGCTTCTGTGGGTGATGTATAACTTCACATGAGATTTGCTGTGAACGCGACTCATTTCGTTGATATACCGGTCACAGGCAGAGATTTGTACCTAACCGGTGGTAATTGTTGGTATAACTGTATATGACAATACTGTGTATTTATATGAGGATGCATATAGTCTTTAATGAGAGTGTCTGACTTGTTCCTAAGCAACAGTAGACCTGTGAGCCCAGTGACAGATGGTTGGTGAAGTTATTTTGGTTTAGAGGAGAAAGAGAGGGAGGGAGCGATGAGGTGCCTGGACGGAGGAGATGGGGGGGGGGGGGACATTTCCACTTAACATGAGGGAATTGGCAGCCTAGCAACACAAACTAAGTGAATACATCCATAGCAACAAGGAGGTGGTGTTTGACCACACCCACCTCCCCTCTGGTCTTTATACCTACATTCCTTATGTTTGTGAGGCTGCCACAAGGTTGACAGGACTCAGGACTCAAAATGGTCAAGCCCCTCCATCGTGGAGGGAGCAGACTTTCCTCACCACTTCCCTCTGTTCAATTTACAGATTCCCCGAGATGCCCCTTATTAGCTGATCAAAGCCCACAGGACTACGAGGAAGCCGCCGTGTCCCCGTGTGTGCTGGAGAGTGAGTGTGTGCTTAAGTATATGTCAGGAAACACAAAGGTCAGTAAAGTGTGCATCAACAAAGTGTGTTGGACATTAAATATGGATAGACCAATTATCACAAGATGCAGGGAAAGTGCGAGAGGCTGTGTTTTGATCTTAAGGGGCTTGCCACCTTTGGGACACTTAATCATTATCAGTCATTATCTACATGCTGATACAGTGCAGCAGAGTGGTGCCCAACAACAACCCCACACGAAGCAACCATCGGTCATTAAAGGTATTTTCAGGAGATAATGACTTCATTGCTTTGATACGTTGCAGGGGGATATTAGAGTGTGTGTGTGTGTGTGTGTGTGTGTGTGTGTGTGTGTGTGTGTGTGTGTGTGTGTGTGTGTGTGTGTGTGCAATAGGTGCAATAGTGCACCTATTGCAGCCTGTCTATTTGAATGGCTGGTGAAAATCTGTTTGTTTGAGAAACAGATTACAATTTTCATGAATCTAATTGAAGAAATTCAGTCTCTTTATCTCCAGTGGAGACATCTCATGCCTTCCACCAGCCGCTACCCATTAACCTCATTTCCATTTAGACACATCTCAGTAATGCAGGCTACAATAATCTGCCTTTTCTTTTCTGTCCTTTCATTTGGCACATTCTGTCGTCTTTGCTCCATCAACTTGTTTCTGTCCAGCTGCCTCACTTACATCCAGCAGGAGGTTACATTAGACTTCCCACCATTCTGAAGTCTGGATGCACTTAAAACACACAACAGAAATGCACTCTTTCCTTTCCTCCATCCGTCATCTATCCCCAGCTATTTATTTGTATTATTTGTGTATTCCTTCTTTCTCCACATATACGCTGTCATCCCCTGAGAGAGAAATGTAAGCTGCAAATCCTAGTGGAGCTGGAGGAGGGGGTGGCAGATCAGATAAGTATCACCACACAAATACATATTGTCCCACGTCAGCGACTCAGGGGCACATTTCATAAGCCTGTCAACCCTTCACCTGAGAAAAACTCACATCCCCCCACTTGACCCTCCCACCCGCCAGTTAAACCCATCGTAGCAGGAAAGAGTTGGCCGGTTGTGGTTAACCAAACACTGATTTTGTCTGAGAGCAATTGCGCTTTGATATTGGCTCTCTGTGACGGTGTTCTCAGACTCAGTGAAAAGCTTAAAGGGCTCCAATAGATCTGTAACACAGGTCAGGACCCTTCCATCCCCCTTTCCTCCTCCAGCCCCCATCCTCGCTTCTTGTTCAGCCTTAATTGACTGCCGTCTGACCCAGTCTCTGGCTTTTTACTCAGGATGACTGGCGCTATGCTCTTCCCAAAATGCCATTCATCTGTGGGGGTGATCGCCACAGAAGGCTCTGGAGCCAATAGATCCAAATCAGTCAATACTGTAGAAGGGGGTTTGATTGCCTCCGGTGTATTACCTGCACTATACACCCACACTGGGAACAGAATGCCAGCAGAAAAGATGACTATTATAGCTTATACTTATTTCTCTATTTTTGTCATTTCTTCTCACGGCAATTCTTGGATACGGGTGGCAGTAACTTAGCAACAAGCTGGAGAATAAGAGCAGGGCACAGAGATAAAGATTCAATAAATGGACAAGAGCAGAGATAAGAAGCATTGTCTGCTTCTGCAAGCCCCCACCACACACTTCCCAAAGTTAATTTCTGTAGAGCAATTTTAGCTTTAATCCCATTTTCTACTGCCATTTCTTTCTTGTTTTAGAAGCTAGCAAATTTCGTCATGCTCCATCATTCAGTGGAATGGGAAGATGGTTTTTGTGGCGTGCTCTTATCAGATTCATTAATTTGGTGAAGAGGACAGTGAGCTTGGCTAGACTGTTTCTAGGGAATGCCTATTACATAGCAATAGGGTTGGCTAAATCAGTTCCTTTTGGACCCTAAATTAATTAACAAAGCACTGCTGATCACAATCACCTTTATGAACTCTAGTACTATATATAACCTTGTCATACATTAATTTCCCACCAGGGGTCCATCTACCACAACTACACAACTAAGTGTTGGCTGCTTCAAGTTGTGGTGATTCATTCATTTTGAGCTGTGAATGCACAGTCAGGGTTTCAGGGCAGGTTTCCAGTTTGCCCTTAGGCCAGCATTGCACACACATTTTGTGCAGTTTACAGGTCTACTGATGTATGCTTTTCAATCCAGTAGAGGGCAGAGCGATTTGCGAAGCATTATATATTTAAAAAGGATGTGTATAACTATATCTTCATTGTGAAATAGTGTTTTAATATTGGGAGAGGAGCACTTTCATACTTCATATTTATTTTATAACATACAAAGCAACAAATCACTGTGTCTTGACAAACACGTCTGTACATGTTCTACAGGTGTCCAAAAGGCTGCTTGTCTCCAGTATTTATACCACTGCCAAATCAAATAAAGTTTAATATTCAGTCTACTTCTACACGTCCAATTCCATACTACTCACTAAAAGTGTGTTATAGTGAGCCACACCCTTAGCCTATGCTAGATGACAAATAGAAAAGGTTTTGGAATTATTTTATTTGAACATTTGCTGCAGTTTGCTAACATGGTCAGAGTACTCTCCAGAAAATACAATGAGGATTAATATAATTTGAGTTGTGAGTAGGTTCACACCTAAATGAATACACATGAATGCCTATTAGTGTTGATGGTGATTTCTGTCCATAATGCATCTCACAATGAAAAAGGACAAAAATATAATGAATTTATCAATTAATGTGCATCATTTTATTGTAAATGTGCTCAACAGTATCAATTTGATTAACTTCCCTGATGTCATTTAATTAAAAAAAACTGTTCATAATTTAAATACATTAATGTTTTGAAACTAGTGCCAAAATAGAGGACAGCCACACACTTCTGGGCTGCATGTTTTAAGATTCAGTGATTTTGTTCAATATAAAAAGTTGTTTTCGACATTCCCAATCCCCCATATTTGTGTAGCATTCAATAGCAGCAGGAAAATCTGTCCAGGTGATCCTTGAAACCAAATCATATGTTTATGTTAAACTAGTAACGTGAATGTAGATACATGTCACTTACTCCACTTGTGGGAAAAGTCAAGTAGTCTTTTGGTTATTAAAAAAACATTAAGAAACGAGTGTCAACATGTCGTAATCTGCGCAGCTCCCCGAAATATGTACTGGATGGAGAGTTTTGGTAAATGAGGCGACGCTGTATGACCCAACATGCATCTAAGTCAAGAATGAGGAAAGGCGTTCAAGTTGCGAAGTGAACA
Source organism: Pholis gunnellus (assembly GCF_910591455.1). Lineage (NCBI taxonomy): Eukaryota > Metazoa > Chordata > Actinopteri > Perciformes > Pholidae > Pholis > Pholis gunnellus. The sequence goes on from NC_136544.1 coordinate 8,488,711, forward strand.
AGCCCACAGGGAACACAGACGACTCACGTCAAGTCAGCTCCGTTACTCTCCAGCCATGGGAACGTTTTTAGACCGTTCAGTGATACTGTTTCTTTTTTTGTTATCGCCATCAAACGTTTTCGGTAAGTTTTTATCACTTAAACTACTCTTCTTTTTTCTTTTTGTTTTTACTTTCGCCTGCTTACGCGACCTGTGGGTGTTTCCGCCCGGCTCGTGGGGCATCTTTGAAGGTACCACCTACTGTAGGCTATATTTTCTGATGATTAGGCCATTCAATACAGCGGAATGTTCTTAAACGTTAACACAGAATAATTCAGCGTTAGCCCGCCGTTGGTTGTAATTGCGCTCCTCCGTTGGAGCTTTCGCCACCTTTCCTTATAAGGGAGTGAAAATAGTCGGGATGGGTTTCCCAAAGCGACCAGGCTCACCAGGTCTCCTCAGCAAAGCTCAAGTCTTCTATTATGATTTCATTCATAATAGAATAGGGAATGTGTGCATTATATATATATGCGTGGGTGCTTTTTGTTTTTATCTTTCCTCAATGAACTCAAAAACTAACTAACTAAAAGAACAAACCACTATGACAGACCTTTCTATAAAGTCTACATTATCAGACTTATTTTGAATAGCTCAAATACTGTAGCTGAAAAACCATACTGTGTGGTGCTTATTCAGTGGGTATTTAGGCTACTTCAGGGGCCCTTGACTATGCCAGTTCATTTTGGAGTTAATATAAATTCAGGCAGTTATTCAAAAGCCAAATTAAGCATTTTTCTTACAGCCTATATTCTGTCAGATCTCAAATGTAACACTACACACACGTATATAAATATTGGTGAGTGACTGACTCTATGTTTAACTCCAGTGAGCCACACCCATAGACCAATCTAGATAACAAATAGAAAAGCATTTGGAATTATCTGTTGACTTTCTTAGAATAAAACGTTTGGTGCAATTTGCTAGCACGGTCAAATTACTCTCAGAAAACATAATGAGCATCATTAATGTTATGGGTAAACTGCACACATGTTTTGCACAGTAGGCTACTCTCGACTGCATGTGATGGTTGTGGTATCTGAAGTTTGTGGTTGAACAGAGCTGCATACTTCTGATAAAAAAGTGTGGTCAACAGTGCTATCTACATTATTACTTTGCGTCAACAAAAAGTTGAAAGGAAATTTTTTTTTTTCTCAATGGTGGGATGTATTTAAGTTTTGAGCAATTTCAGATACATTTCAGAGGCAATTATTGTACTTTTTACTCCACTACATTCACTTCATACATTTATTTACAAGTTACTTTGCAGATTCAGTTCAACAATTGAAAAAAAAATAATCTAAAAAATAATCGAATAACCGATTTAGTAAAAAAGCCCCACCTTTACCAGCTGCAACATTAACATAATATACACATCAACAAATATAATCAATAACATTGTTGAGGTGCTATATGTATAGGTATGTTGGCTATCTGATGTCTTTCATTTAGTCATGTTTGGGTGTATAATATATATTTATGTATCTATGTATTTATGTTAGGCTCAGACTGTGTATTGCTACTTTTACTTTAGTAAAAGATCTGAGTACTTCTTCCACCACTGATTTTGTGTTGCATTTCTGTTGGTGTGATTAATCAAAGGTTCCAACATCTGCACATCACAAGGGGTCACCATTTGTCGACAGTGCTTGGCCGTACACCCTAAATGTGCGTGGTGCTCTCAGGAGGTAAAAACACCTGGTTCATATGCACATACACCACAGTGTCTAGTTGCTTCTCCTGTTCATTGCTCAGTGCAGCAAGTTGGAACAGAAACCTAATTTCCCAACAGCATACCTCTTGTTGTCATCAGCTGGTGTTGTAATGCAATGGTTCTTTATTCAGGAGTATGGGAAGGGGGGATCAGGTGCGTCCCGCTGTGACCTGAAGGAGAATCTACTGGATGGAGGGTGCAGTCCGGCAGCTGTGGAGTTTCCATCCAGCACCCTGAGTATAGACGAGGATGCACCACTCAGCAGCAAGGCCTCGGGCACAGCTGGTGGTGTCACTCAGATAACGCCTCAGAAAATCAGTATTACACTAAGACCAGGTACTTTAACACCCAACCAGACATCACCTTGATGACCAGATATACTTATTGGAGACCAGACACCAAGGACCATTATTATTGTTGTGCATGCACTACCAGCCTGATACACCAAAGCTGGTTGCATGTTTTTAACAGACATATTTCTATATGTTATTATTATCTAATATTTAATCTGTTTCACTTGAAAGTCAAAAAAAGGTTTGGACACACAATTGATCTCATTCAATCTACCATTCACTGCTCAATCTCTGTGGCCCTCCGCTCTTTCCCTCTCAGGAGATTCCAAGCGTTTCACCGTGTCAGTGAAACAGGTGGAGGATTACCCAGTGGACCTCTACTATCTGATGGATCTTTCATTTTCAATGAAGGATGACTTGGTTCGCCTTCGCACCTTGGGCAATGAGCTTGCCACGACCATGGGCCGCACCACAAGCAACCTACACATGGGGTTTGGAGCCTTTGTGGACAAAACCACCTCCCCTTACATGTACACCTATCCTTCAGAGGCAGTGGAAAACCCTTGCTATGGGTAGGTGTGGAGGTTATTGTTGGTGTTAAGTTTAAGGAGGAAAAGGAGCTGAAGGGGAGATTTTCTAATATTCTGAGAAAGTCTGTCCAGTTCTCCTCCACTGATTTTCTATCCCCGTTCACCTATTCAATGCATACAGAATTCATGAGACATGCCAGGCTCAATTCGGGTTCAAGCATGTGCTGTCACTGACGGAGACGGTGGGTCGCTTCACTGAGGAAGTGGTGAAACAGGAGGTGTCTAGAAATAGAGATGCTCCAGAGGGTGGTTTTGATGCTGTCATGCAGGCTGTGGTGTGCAAGGTATGAAGATGTAATTGCATACACTCGCTCGCTGATGTGCAAAACTGTCAGTCTTTCTTACACTTGTTATATTTATTTCTGTGTTCATCCTCATTAGGACAGGATTGGCTGGCGTCCAGATGCCTCACACCTTTTGGTATTCACCACTGATGCCACAACTCACATCGCTCTGGATGGACGTATAGCTGGAATTGTTCAGCCCAATGATGGAAAGTGTCACCTTGATAATGACAACATTTACAACAAATCCACTGTGCTGGTAAAGGCAGGAATTTTAATTACATCAGTAATTCACTTTGGTTTTTAATAGTTTGTGGAGTTGTTGGACAGCACCTGCCTCCATTGAAGACTATTTGTTTCCTGTGTCTTCCAGGATTATCCCTCCCTGGCACTCATGACAGAGAAAATGTCTGAAAACAACATCAATTTAATTTTTGCTGTGACCAAGCATGTGGTGCCACTTTACAAGGTAAACAAACTGCACTGCTTGTGTCACACAGCATGAATTTGTTTTATGTTATTGGTATTAAAAACACAAAAACTGGGTCATCACCTTGCTGTTATGCCTGTCTTCCCCAGGATTACAGTCAGCTCATTCCAGGTACAACTGTGGGAGAACTGTCCACTGACTCTGGGAATGTTGTTAAGCTCATTGTGGATGCTTATGCTGTAAGGACTTCCAAAAATTATGACAATAAGGGAAAAATTAAAAAGTCATGTAATCTATTTAATGGAAAATAGGATACTACTATAAATGTAACTGTTTAACTCCATAACTTTGTGTTGATCAGAAAATCCGCTCTAAAGTGGAGTTGGAGCTACTGGGAGTCCCAGAAGAGTTGAATCTCTCCTTCAATGCCACTTGCCTGAATGGAGAGGTCATCCCTGGACTCAAGTCCTGCACTGGCCTCAAGATTGGAGACACAGTACGTATCTGTTGAGATGCTTACATGCACATCTGGTATCTACATTTGTATCTACAATTGTCACAGAGACCTTTCCTCCTCTTTAGGTGTCATTCAATGTGGAGGCTCAGTTGCGTAGCTGCCCCAAAGAGAAGAGCCAGACTTTTACCATCAAACCGCGAGGCTTCAAGCATTCCTTGGAGGTCACTGTGGACTTTGCCTGCGGCTGCGACTGTGAGGCAAACGCCAAAGCCGACAGCCCCCTCTGTAGCAATGGCAATGGGACCTACGAGTGTGGTGTGTGTCAGTGTAACCAGGGTCGTCTGGGCCCAAGATGCGAGTGCTCGGTGGAGGACTACAGTCCATCTGATGATGTCAACTGCTCCCCGAAGCCAGGGAACCCAATCTGCAGCGGGAGAGGGGACTGTTTGTGCGGACAGTGCTCCTGCCATGCAAATGAGTTCGGTCAGGTTTGGGGCAAGTACTGCCAATGTGACGACTTCAACTGCTTGCGCTTCAAAGGGGCACTGTGCTCCGGTGAGTAGATATACCTTTTCTGTCTTAATCAGTGTTAGTACTCTTTGCAGTTTTGCCAACACCATTATGACATTTTGCTTAAAACAAAGACACAGGAGGAAGCACTTACTGGATCTGAAAGGGATGTGACATAAAACACATTAAAAACAAGACCAACTTGTGTCGACAGCACACCAATCCACCCTAGGGTCAGACAATCTCACTCTCCCTCACTACACCTGTACTCAGTACTCACTGTATAAACACACAGAAAACATACATGCAAGTAAATTATCTGGAAAACATAAAAATGTTCTCTTACATCTTGAAACAAACGTACCGCCCTTTCCTTCCTTTTCCTGCTCTGAGGCCCAGTGTGACCTTACTGGAACACACTCTGGTTGTTTTCAGTCAGTCTGTAAACACACCTTGGTCAGTTTACATAGTTTTCTGATAGAAAATCAGAAATCCACAGCCTTTTTCCAAACTAATGTGCAATTATTATTACAGTCTTTGCTTGCTTGTAAAGAACATGTAAATAATTGCTTAATTTAGCTGCCAAGCATAAACAGTAATGCTTACAAATGTCCAATCCTCTGTCAGGTCTGTAAACTTGTGTGTACTGAGTAGTTTTATTAACTTACTTACCACTCACAGCAGTGCCTCATGCTGTGCTATCACTCCCTATTACAAGTCTGCACAGCTCAGTGCACAGTTACTCAATCACAGTGATAAAACTTTAACAGGCTTTGTCATTGGGCAATTTAATGTAACAGTAGTTTGGGCCTGTGATTGTAAAGAGGAGGCTGAGCAATAGCAGAATAGTAAACTGTTTTATAATGCCTCCAAGCCGTCGACAGCCGTGGCTTGAGCCATTGTGTTTTCAGGTTATCTGTCCATCCGTCTATCCATAAATAAAACAAAAAAAACCCATTAAAATCTCTAATGATGTATATATACTCGTCACGACCTCATAGTACATCAGGTTTTAGTTTCAACCTCCTAAACTAAACATACTCCCGGCCCCTTGTGTGTGCACCATGGCCTAAGGAGAATATGACGGCTCATATGTGTGTTGGCAAGCTGGAATATTTCCTGGAATATGACATATTGACATCAACAAGGAGGAGTCTTGCTCAAGGTAGGTTGTTTTTCTGAGGAATGGGTATTAAGGTATTCAGCTATGACACACAGGGCTTGGGCGCAGACAGTCACCCATCTTGCCCACCCACATACCTACACACACAAAGCTGGTGTAAGACAGTCCACAGAGCTCAATTTGGGGCCGCAAAGTTGTTGTGTCTCAGTAGAGTCATGCTGCTGTTGTCTTTAAAGAGCGAGCGTCCCTCAGCCCCAGCTCAATTGGAGCTAATCAAAACTGGGGCACTGAAAAGCTCCATCTCTGTGGTATTCACTGTGGCTGAGTATTTCTTCGTCTGCTGAGGGGCTGTGGGACCGGTGCAGGGCCTGGGCGCAGGAGTCAGCAAGCACAGCCCCAGGGCCCATAAATTTGAGGGAAGAGAGAACAGGAAAATTTGCATTCCTCTGCTGGCAATTTGCCAAACCTCTTTCTCTCCAGTATATGTCTATCTCCACTGAACTTGATTGTGTTCCCTCTCTTCTTCCAACAGTGTAATGTGTTGTTTTACTGTTCTGTCTTCATCCCTGTTCTTGTCCCTTCATTGTGGCCCCCATGTTAACCTTCACTAAAGCCCAGGCATGTGATTAATGGGCAGGGTTACTGTGCTGTCTCACAGAGAGAGTAGGATGACAAGACCCTAAAAACTCCCTTTTATGTATGTGAATCAACTTTAACTAATGAGAATAACACAGCTATGCACTCTTGTCACGTTTAAGTGCTCTACACTTCAAAAGATATCCATAGTTACAATGACAATGTAGTTTTGCAATGATTTTGACAAAAAATATCAGATTTAGTTCAGTTATTCAACAGTTGTGTGCAGTTATCTTGTTGACAGAGTAAGAGAGATTACTCAACGGTTGCTTTGCTAAGCGTTAAATGTGAGACTGTTAACCATTAACCGGTGACCACGTCTGATCCCATCACAGCTACAAACACAATCTAAAAGAGGAGCCGTAGTTGGCAGGGCGTAGACTGGGGAATTGTATCCTGGAGTTTACAACAGCAGATGATTTGTTTTGAGCTCTGGAATTAGGGACCCTTGGACCCTTTGTGATATTTCATAACCAGTTACTCCCCCAGTCTGATCCAGCTGGGCTGTGACTCACCCACTTTGCTCTTAGTCATCCAGTGCCAAATCCTGTTTGGTTTCCTGCAAAGAACACTGTAGTCTCCTGGGCTCTGCCTTTGTTTCTAAGGTAGTTTAATCTCTCTGTAATCCAGGGACAAAAACTCATCACCAAATTCTGTCAGCAAATGGTTGCATCACTGTAACACTGTTCCCCTAATGACTTGGCTTTTGTCCTTTCTTCACTTCAGTAGAGTCAGAGGAAGCACTAGTGTGTGTGTGTGTGTGTGTGTGTGTGTGTGTGTGTGTGTGTGTGTGTGTGTGTGTGTGTTCCTGTCTGTGAGGAGATGGGGATTCATTAGTATGTTCAATCAAAAGAGAACATATTGGGATGATTAAGAGAAATGTGTCATGTCCCTTGCTGAGTAATATTACATTTTCAAACAATTAGTTACCAAGTTATTTTGTTGCTTAGCATTGTTTTGAAGAGAGGATGTAGATTACCCACTTGAAATACCATCAGTTTATGGCTACTGCTGTTGATTGTTTTAAAATTAGTATTTTTTTTAATAAACCAGTTAAACAACCATTAGCAACATTCTTATTTTAGAAAGTAACAAAAATAACACATTAGTAACACATTACAATAGTAATTACGTTGTTGCAGAATCTACAAACACCTCCACAGGTACACTTGCCCAAGCTTGCAATGCTTTAAAAACTCACAGGTTAATAGGCAACAAAGAAAAATGCACAGACATAATAAACCTATATAACACACACACACACACACACACACACATGGTGAATCAGTTTGCAATTGCGTAATTTTTATTTCGCAGTTTTGTTTGCCCTGCCACACCCATGTGATTATGGTCACTGAAAAACATATTTGAATTAATATGCAATAAGAGATAATATTTTAATTTAATACAAATTTGATTTGAATTGAAAGAAAAGTATTTTAAAAGGACTATAATAGCATTAACCTTGTCTTTTTTGTATCTTTCAGATCATGGTAAGTGTAGCTGTGGCCTCTGTCAGTGCGACGCTGGCTGGAAAGGAGAGAACTGTAACTGCACCACACGCATAGACACCTGCATGTCCAGCATTGGCCTGCTGTGCAGCGGCCGGGGTAACTGCCAGTGTGGGGTTTGTCACTGCACTCAGCCCGGTGCCTACGGAGATACCTGTGACAAATGCCCCACTTGTCCTGATTCCTGCACTATAAAAAAGTAATCATATTTATTAATGTTTAACGATAGAGATGAGGGAATGGACAAAAACACATTAAAACAGACTGTAACTTTTGAAGTAACTCATTCTTAATTACACAGAGTGAACCCCCTAGATGTTTTTAACATTCATGTATTAGACAGCACAAACATTTGAAAGCCATTTTTTGCCATTTCTGGTTGCCACTAGAGGAAAGGTTATGGGGTTTATTTCCCTGGGAGCATGTATGTGCTCAGCAGAGATGCAGTCTACCATGAAGATGAGATATCATAAACATTTTGACCTGAGGGTGGTTCAAGAAGAAATATCATGGAGTGTCCAAAATGGAAAGGCTTCATCCCCTGGGGACCAAGAATATGTATTGTAACTCCACTAGACTTCCCTGTTTTTTGTGGTTTACAAGTGAAATGTTTGGCCTTGTAGTGGCACTAAAAGAAATAGAAAGCTGGTCATCAAAACCAATAGGATTTATCGTGGAACCATGAATAGCCATAGATATACATTTATGGAAATTCTGGTTTAAAAAATACCTTACCTTGACATGACAAGTGTTGGTCAAGGAAAGATTTTGATCTGAAAAGGTCAAGAGGTCACCAAAAATATTAGAAGTCATCTTGACCATTAATATGTATACCAAATTTCATAGAAAATAACTGAAACTACTACTACTTTGCACTAGCAAAGGGAAAATCTTCAGCAAATAATTTGAGACTAACTAAACAACTAAGTTGGCTGGTTGCACTCTGCAGTGCAACATTGTTCCATCATGTTATTCCCAAATTCCAGGATGATAACAAACTTCTCCAACAAACTCAGGTGTGGTTTCGTGAGCAGCAGATAAAGATTAAAACTCCTCTCACGGCCAGACAGTCGGCAGATGTTAACACATCAAATTGAACCATGCACTGCTACTAAAGAGCATCAATAGTATGCACACTGTGCATTCTATAAAGGTAACCAAATGGGACTCTGCTTGCAGGGAGTGTGTTGAGTGTCAACACTTCAAGAGAGGACAGTACACCGACGACGAAAGCTGCAATAAAATCTGCAAAAATGAAATCGAAGTAGTGGATGAACTAGGTGAGAACTGTTTACTGCATACTGTGATCTTAACCTGTTGTGCTAATGCTTACTGCTGTTTTCCTGCTGCTAATCTCATCAGTAAAATGCCAGTGAAAGTATTTGAAGGCTTCAAACATGCAAGACATAAAAAGATATAATAGACTAATTAATATTCTATATCTTTAAATATCCCTTGTTAAACCTTTGTTGAACAATGTATCACCCTGTGTCTTCTTATCATCTTTCTCCTACAGTTTTCCATGATAATGATAGAAATAAAAATGCGGTGAATTGCTCATACAAAGATGAGGATGACTGCGTGGAGCACTTCCAGTATTACGAAGATGAAAGTGGAAAATCCATTCTGTATGTGGTCAAAGAGCCAGGTACTGTAAGAGTTTGTGTGCATGTATGAGACACGTACACCGTCAAGAGAACTGAGCATTATAATTTAGGTGCATTATTAGGACAGAAGAGTGTGTTCTTGAATACCATGCCGGCTACAGAAAAAGGGGGACAGTGTGTGCAGCAGAAATTGGTAATTTTCTAAAGAAAAACACATCACCAGCTATATAAACACAGCTACACTCTGCCACACCACAGAAACCCAGACTCATGGATATTATGTACAAAATCATTGTTTTATAGTGTGTTTGATACTGGACTGCAGTCGTTGCTAAACTCCATGAGTGACCTCCCCTGCTTAACAAACATCCTGGAAACCAGGAGGAAATGAGCTCTTTTTGTCCCTTCCTGTCTCTCGTCCGTCAGAGTGTCCTCAGGGTCCAGACATTTTGGTGGTGCTCTTGTCTGTGGCCGGAGCCATTCTGCTACTGGGCCTCATTGGACTGCTCATCTGGAAGCTGCTAGTCAGCATCAATGACGCAAGAGCCGTCGCCAGGTTTGAGGAGGAGAGAGCCAAAGCCAAATGGGATACGGTGAGATTTGTTTATAAATTAAAACACTAACTGCTTCTTATTCGGGGATCAATGGAGTACTGCTAATACAGTAACAAAAGTATGGTGCGGCACTGAATTGAACAGCATTACCTCTGTTTTCATTTCCAAGGCTGACAATCCCTTATACAGGGGAGCCACCTCTACCTTCACCAATGTCGCGTACCGAGGCAACTAACGACTAAATGCAATGAGGAAAAACTCAGGGGTCAACGACAGAGATGGAATGTAGTAGAGCAATGGATGGGAAGAAGATCCTACACTGTGGCTGAAAACTAGTTAATGCTGTCAACAACATGGTGTGATGATGTTTTTACACTATGTCATGTAGTTTTGGTACTGTACATGCTGATAGGAGTTCATTAAAACAGCATTTGTAGTGTGGCTCACATTAAAATAGAAATCCTCATGACCTAATAGTAATGAGTCAATATAGAAAATAGAGGGCAGCTTTTTTTTAAGTTGACTTTCTCTCAATTGAAAAGGGCAATTCCTTTTATTTGTTTTGGATTTGTCTTTCTTTGCTGAAAAAAAAACAAAAAACCCCGTAATAAAATATTTAAGTATAAAAGAAAAGGGCAGTTCCAAACGAACCACAAGACATTTTATAAGTAAACATAAAATGTGTACTATAGTATTTTTATAAATTATTAAAACACGCTTCTAGGGTTTTCATGTACATGACCAATTCCCTTTTTTCTAATAAACAATAAAGCTTGTAGTATTAATTTTGACAACAATGCAGCACTGCGGAGTATCGGTTAACTGTAAAAAGGAGTAAATCCACTTATTTACAGCCTCGAGGCTGACTTGGGTTACGGTGATCTTTGTGGTGTATACTGTTTTTTTAATGCATGTCAGCAATGGTAAATTAATAAATGCTTTGACATGTTTGTTTTGTTTTTATCCCTGCACCATTAACTGTTTTTGCGTTTGTTGGGCTTTTTTGTTTGTTTTATTTGTTAAATTCGATAGTGATCAGCACTGTTACTCTGAAATGCCATGTAGTTAATTTGTGTATATAAGCTGATTTTATTGCACATCAAATGATATTTGTCATGCTGCTTTGTAATTGTTGATAACAAACAAACTTACTCTTGCTCTTTTGTAACCTCCATTTGGGAGGAAAGAGGTATATTTTGGCTGTACAGCTCTGATCGTCTCTTAGGACATGGCCTGCAAGCTCATTGCATAGATGTCTGTATTTTTTTTTTTCCACCATTTTTTTAAATGCAGGGTGGGGTTTAACTCCAGTTTGTTACACAGAGGAAATGTATAAATATTAATTATACTTGTCTTCGACAATTTTTGTGTGATGCTTGACATTTGGGTTTCTTTAACAAATGTCAAAGCTACTTTTAGCATTTATTAGGATCAGATGTAGGCTACATTACAAAAGTTACTTGAAGTTCATATTTCAGATCAAAGTTGTCTAAAAATTCAGAAATAGAAAAAATTGCCTCCCAGTTTCACTCAGGCGCAAACAAGGGTGACAGTTTGCCTCCTGGGCATTACCGAGGTGCCCTTGAGCAAGGCACTCGACCCCCAAACTGCTCTGCGGGGACGCTGTAGAGTACCTTCCCACTTTTTCCTAATACTAGTATGGGTTAATGCAAAGGTTAAATCGCACTGTGTGCTGTGCTGTGTACATGTGCACATTTTGCATTTACATTCAATTCAGACAGTTTCACTATGATGTTAAAACTAGTATCAGTGTACAGAAGCGAACATTTCCTTTGACCACATCCGGTCACAACTTATTACTGAACTGTATCAAGTCATAGAATATTTCCTGTTGCATTGCCAATGTCATCAAATTGGTATTTCCCTTGTCTGTTGTTGTGCCCTGTCCGCTGATAGATAACACTTTGCACTTCCCCTCACATCCCACAACATATCTTTGTCACCCTATCCTGTTCACCCCAGCCCGATGAGTCCACTCAATGTGTGCTGAATCCAGTTATGTTTTACACTGTTCATTGGTACTTTAGTTACCCTTGGAAATAAAAGCGTACATTTATCACAATTGTCTATTATTTTCTCTTATAGCTGAAATCAAGTTACAAATAAAACAATGGAATGTGTTACCTCTTAGCTGGTTACCTGTACACTAAATATGCACATATTAGTATTTTCTAAACGTGTATACTTTGTTTGTTATGGACATGTGGACATTACCATACGTATAGATTACTGTAATCTAAATTGTTTGGTCTTGTAGCATCTCTACTGTTTTACAGTACATATTTTTTCTAAATGATGAGTGTGTCTGGCTGCAGTACCGGGAGGGGTTCTTTGTCAATATAATAGCTCAGTCCAGATGTTGACTACCTCCTGACTCAACATAACAACTAACTAACCAGTGTTTTAAATGTAGCAAATACAATTTTAGGGTTGCTCTTGCAGTGCATGAAAATGCTATAATTAGATATATGTGTGCAGAAAAATTTAGAATAGTCTAATTTCCTTTCACTGAAGGTGTCATTGCCATGAACACTATGCATTTTGGAAGTCACACTCTTTCAAAGTATTTATCAATAAATCTCGACTCCAAAGCTAAGTATATAAAGTTATGAATAAGTAGTTGTTGTAGGCTCTGTACGAAGACTTCCGGAGCACAAGAAAATGGCGTGGAACCTGTGTATTTGTGAAAACCGATATATGCAACAGGTCAAAATCAAAAATCAATCCACAAATGTAAAAATGACCAGTTTAACAAATTACACGTGAGGAACTGCTGTTTGTCAGTTTGTCTGTTAGGACTGGTAAAAACTAATATATATAGACTCAAATCACAAGTTAATTGTTGACCACTGAGACCTCAGTATAGGAATTCTCCACATTCATGTGGGTCAGCCTGACACCAGTGGACCATAGCAACGATATTCCTGGCATATGTCTCCCTCTAGTGTATAAACACTGCACTGATCAAATGCTGCGACATACAGAAACACAGAAAAAGGGTGCAGTATGAAAGTATTGAGAAGCAGCCTGTAGGACAGTGTTCAGAGCTGGATGATAGTCTGACTGGCTGTGATTTATCAGTTGAGTGATCGTCCATCGATAGGCCTATCTGGATATAGACTGAATATAAGAAGGGATATACAGAAGCGTGTCTCTTTCACGTGCTCCGTATAAAATCGCTAATATGATGATGCAGCCCGTTCTTCAGCAAGTGAGAGGGAACTACAATTTATTGCCTGTTACTTTGCAGACAAAATGTGCCTCCAGTTGTATGTGGGACCAGTTTTACAAAGTGGGAACATGCTGATAGTAATTATTTAGAGCCAAAAAACTACATAATTACAGAACCACACTCCCCGCCTTCTAAAAATGGTGTTGCAACACCGGTCAATGGTTGCAACTGAGAACATTTCGACACATTGAGTTGCATTTGTATTATTTGTTCGAATTACAATATGTCAGATGGTCCCTGAACGTAGCACGTATAGTTGCGCGGCCCCTTTTCCGTCGCGTCAGTTCAAACATGGCGGCGCCCCATGCCGTGGTCGGTGTGGAGGAAGGCAGCAGTCAAACACCGCTAATTCTGTCAGATTCAAGCACAGGAGATGTGAAGAGGCCTCAGTTCGGGACACGTTTCCTCACAGACCCGCGGCAGGTCTTCCAGCACAACGCATGGTGGGTAATTTATTCAAGAAACCCTAAAAGGGCGGAAAGATGTTTGGTGTGCATCTCTGTCAGAGCCAGTGTTCCCCGACAGAGGCCTTAAACTTGCTCTTATTATTTGTAGTACATTAGCTGTGTGGATGTTTTTGTTTTTTCTGAATTGATTGTATCTAACTATAAGCAAATGTAAAAGCTATTGTTTAGTTGCTATAACTTTCTGTTTGTTTTGATGGGGGGTTACCAAAGAACAGGTCTTAATGTTGTCATGCAATGTTCATGATGTATTTCGGCCAGTTTATAGGAAAATATAATCTTTTCTCAGGTCATAAAGTATAATATAATCATATAACGTTAACTGGTCATTTAGTAATTATATAATTTAATTGCAGTAATCATATGTGGATGACCAGATCACATCAGTATTTCAGTATTGTCAAGTATTTGTTATGTTACTCACCACATCACTTCAACCACACTGGATCTGGCTCTTGTCTGCAGGGACAATGTGGAGTGGAGTGAGGAACAAGAGGCATCTGCTAAGAAGAAAGTCTTAGAAAACAATCAGCCACTACCTGCAGAGAAACAAGGTATCATTGTTGTTAGGGATCAGTTACAGAACTATAGCAACATTAACAGAAATGTACAGTGTCGCTGTTGATTTGTAATCATGGTAAGATGTTCTCGATAATGCGTTTTTTCTTACTCTTTACTGCCTTACCTTTTTTTTGCAGAGGAATATGACAGCCGGGCAAATGAGTTTTGGAATGGTTTTTACACAATCCATGAGAATCGTTTCTTCAAAGACCGTCACTGGCTGTTCACAGAGTTCCCAGAGTTGGCCCCCCAGTGTAGCCTTAACCACGAGTCACGTCTCGAGGTCTCTGACTCCGATCACAGTCAACAGGAGAGTCTGGATCAAGAAAGGGAAGTTCCAACTTTGTCTCACACCGACGGAGACATCCCTGGCTCTTCTGCCACATATCGCATTCTAGAGGTGAGAGTTTAATTTGAAAGCAAATTAGCCAAACTTGAACCATACACATAAAATGACAAAGCAGAATGACTGATGTTATATTTACCTCCGTTTTCATATCTGTTGTCTGTCTGTTAGTAAGTTATCCCCAAAAAATGTGAACGTATTTCAGAGAAATTTGGCGTAAATTTGATATAAAATTGCAAATTCAATTTATTTTAAAAACACATGTCCCGTGATTGTCTAGTTTCAGATGCAGATAAAGCATTTGTAGTAGAAAAGTGATGGGTGTTACGCAATACATCATCTTTACCCGTTTATTAAAGAGCAAAAAGTAAAATGTTTGACTGCAACACACATTAGATGTTTGTTTTGTGTTTTGCATAATGTTTGGAGAGCAGTCTCCTCCTTTTCTACTGAACTCACATGGATCACATTGTGCTATTCCTTATAATTTTGCCAATTTAAACACTTTAAAACATTTTCTATTCAAATACATTTGTGAAACCTTGGAGAAATGACTTTTCTAGTCATTTTATCAATATTTTTTTGTCAGAAACAAACTTTGCTACTGTATGTGTTGGTGTTTGACATCGAGTGAACAAAATAAACGCTATATTAATTTATGTTTGTTGGGCAGGTCGGCTGCGGTGTAGGCAATACCGTTTTTCCAATACTGAAGACAAACAAGTGAGTGCAGTCAAGGCATTGCCGTGTCTTTTCGAGCCGTGTTTGACAAATACTGTTCTCTGCTTCTGTCTTATGATGTGCACGTAAAGGTATAACTGTATCTCTGCTCTTTGCAGTGACCCGGGACTCTTTGTTTACTGCTGTGATTTCTCCAGCACTGCTGTGGAGCTAGTCAAGGTGAGATGGGATCAATGAAAGGATGATATGTTGATAGATGTATTAATCTCTAGGGTTGTGGGCTATCTGAAGACTTAACATTGCTTTCCCTTCTTCAGGCTAATCCAGAGTACGAGCCTGGGCGCTGCTTCGCCTTTGTTCATGACTTGAGTGATGTGGAAGCCAATTACCCCGTCCCTGATGGAACCCTTGATGTTATAGTGCTAATCTTTGTATTATCAGCGTTGCATCCCAACAAGTATGAACTTCTTTCTCTGTCTTTCTTCTTCTTCTCATGTCTTTGGTTTTCACTCTGTGTGAGTCATTGAATATAGCAGTGGTTGTCTTAAAGTTTCACTCTGTCTCAGGATGCAGGCGTCCATCAGTAGATTGGCGCGGCTGCTGAAGCCTGGGGGAGTGATGCTGCTCAGAGACTACGGACGCTACGATATGGCACAGCTTCGCTTCAAGAAAGGTTCGTCCGACTGAAATCCAGCAAGGCTCCAGTCCAAATAGCTGTTCATAACGTCCAGTTCCAGAAAAGTCCATTAATTAAGGCCTATTATTAGTGTTTATCCTTGAAAAAGTGTTGGCCTACTTAGGTTTGTTTTCTGGTGGCACCATTTCAGAATTGACTGCTGCCTTAGGTCACACCAGAGTAACTTTCTGTGTTTTAAATGACAAGTATGCTGCTTCTAATTATATTAAAGATTCTGGACCACACTTAAGGTAGATAATAAGACTACGTCTGGCTGCTCAATACCTGCAGTACTTCTAATGGTACACTGCAGATTAAAACGGCACTGCACTAATGAAGACTGTCAGTGTTAAATTAAGGTTTGCAATTTGTTGTAGAATAATTTGTATGTTTTTTCCCTTTACTTCTTCTAGGAAGGTGTCTGTCAGAAAACTTTTATGTCCGAGGCGATGGAACAAGAGTTTATTTCTTTACTCAAGGTAAAAATATAGACATTCATTCTGATTTATTGGGATTACTTTGCAGAATTGTTCTTTAATTATGTATATTAAAATATTCCTGTCCTTTCTGTTTCAGATGAGCTACATGAGATGTTCAGTGAGGCTGGGCTTGAGAAAATGCAGAACCTTGTGGACAGACGGCTACAAGTGAATAGAGGCAAACAGCTCACTATGTACAGGGTGTGGATCCAGTGCAAGTACCGCAAGGCTCGAGCTCAGCCATTTGAGGCCCAAGACAAGGGAGAGGACCTGCCTGGCTTGACCTTCAGCTGAACTACAACTGAAACTAGGAGCTCAAATCAAGGCGGTGCTGGCCTTTTTCTGAGGCTTTATGGAATTGAGAAGATCTGTTGTGAATGCGATGAAGGGGATGCAACTAGATAGTTAAATGCTGTAAAGACCTTACAATATCTCAGCTGCCATAATGTTGATGGACTTGTTTTATGGCTTGGTGTTCCTGATGGTGCTGCAATTCTACCTACAAGAGTGATAATTTCTAATTTTGTGCTGATGAGTTCAGTAATCTGAGAAAGGGCTGGTTACCTCTGTTTAAATGTTTCTATTCTGCCAAATGCTGTTTTTAACAAGCTGGTGTTTGAAATAAATGGCATGGTTTTAAGGATAACTTCATGACATATTTGTACATGCAAACTCAATAAAACATGTAAATCTGTTTGACTTTGTTGTCAATGTGCTTTGTTAAACAAGTGTTTTGTTCAACAAAGGAATGACTTCATGGTGTTGGTTCCTATTCTTAACCTACTTTCTATCACAGTGTTTTGAATGGTTGAATCCCTAGTTATGATTGAGTGGCTACTTCAGTGGTGGGTGGGACCTTACTTTGCAATGTACTGATATATAAATTCAGAGTGTGAACATCATGGGAATGGCAACTTTCTGATAAGTGACCATCTTGGTGGTTGCCTGGGTGGGCGCTGTTAAATTGCATTGTGTACAGAGGGATTTGCCATTGGTCCAGACAAGAGATTTGGGGCAGGCGTGGACTGAACGAAGGTGGAAATACGTGAACAATCTCACGAGAAAATATGAGATTTTCCTGATTATTGTTTACATTGTGAAAACATGAGAACTGAACCGAATCGATCCGGATTCAACTGAAACGCCTGCAACAGCACAACTTCCGAAAGAGATTGGTTTCTTCCCTGCGGCGAGGAAGGCAACTGGAGCCGAACTTTGTTTTGATCGAGCTGAAAGCCAGGACCCGAAATTGATCTCACCACTGGGGGTGAAAAAGATAGGGGTAACTAACGCTAGTTTAAATACATAATTTGGCTATACCTGGTGAAAAACGCCGAATCTCGAGGGTCGCCATTGTGTGGAACGAGTTGACGTTACCCGACATAGGCACGGTATGGTCCTCGGCGAGAGGGATGTGATGGAGATCCCTGCCTAAGGAGCACAGCAAGGCGGGCTTGGGTTACCCGGGGTTGCCGAGGCCTCCGAGGGAATCAACCGTCGTCTACCTTGAGTCACACCGCACACTCCCCTGTCTCGACCGTTAACAGTGGGCACGCGAGGGACGCGGCTGTGAATGCGGCCTACTCTGGGAGGGTCTGCCGAGCATCGGGGAAACAACGGGGACGATTTCGGGGTTAACAGGCCCCCGGAGGACCGAGACAAATATTGAATAGCAGTAAGTATTTCATTAGGTTGTCGAGCAAAATAATATATCTGAACATGTATCTTTTTACTGTGAGTCCAAGTGTCGTGGCACCAGCAGCCGTCAACACAGAACCGAGAGGATGCTTCTTTTTGACAGACGAGTTAAAGCTAGCCTGTTGGCTTTACTTTTGCAGACAGCACTTCTGATGTTTTTTTCTGAGTCGTTATCGAATCAGACAGCTGTCATCGGGCCAACATTAATTACATTTGCCTTGTTTGGGTAACAACCTTACGTTACTCGACAACATCAGATGTAATGCTACTAGCTAACGTTAACTGTTAGCTCTTATATCGCAATGCTAGCTAAGTGACGGACAACATCGGGAGGCTTGCTAGCTAATGTATCCAATGTTAGCTAGCTACCTCGCTGATCATGATATTTCAAATAGTTATGCATAACTGAGCCAGCAAACCCAATCCCGAGTAAAGTTAGAATATGAATAAGGGTTAACGTTAGTATATATCCCTAAATTAACATGAATGGTGTAGT
The DNA here is from genome assembly GCF_910591455.1 of Pholis gunnellus. Lineage (NCBI taxonomy): Eukaryota > Metazoa > Chordata > Actinopteri > Perciformes > Pholidae > Pholis > Pholis gunnellus. The sequence continues at coordinate 8,507,110 of NC_136544.1, forward strand.
TTACACTATTCATTTAATGTATGCAAGTTATAGATAACAGACGTAGCAGTTGGGCGTGTAACTTAAACGTTAACCTTTGCACAGGGTAGCAAGCTGTGCACTTATTGTCTGTTGTGGCCTTTTCCATTGCCGTGAGTATACTTGGCAGTCCCTCCATTAGTGACCTTTTATAACTCCACCGATATGTAACTAAGGCCTATAATGCCAAGGTGTTCTTATATGATGCTTTCCTTTTGGCAGGCAATGACTACACATCTGGCCCAAGTGTACGATGCATATTTGATATCCTTTATTGGCTGTATTTGTGTGCATTTTAATGCTGTGAGTATTCTACTGTATTCAAGTTGCATGGCTGGTGCAACACACATGATAGTGGAAAACATTATTGTCCGGCATATTGATGACTCAGAACAGGAATTTTCCACATCCATATAGCTAAAAACAACCATGACTCATCACAACTAATGCCTTTTGAAACAGTGATTTGTCACTCCCACTTGAATATACCAGACCTCACAACGCCTTCCTTAATCTTTGCTCTTGTCTCTGCAGCCATGATGGAAGAACTGCATAGCCTGGACCCCCGACGGCAAGAACTGTTGGAGGCTCGCTTCACTGGGGTCGGCGTGGCTAAGGTTTGTTTTACAGCAGGTGTCACTGAGGTGTAGCGCGAGAACTTTCTCCTGTCAAAGTGCTTATAATCACAGATTATGTTGATTTACACATTTTTGTAAATCTCTTCCTTTCTTTGTCTCACTCCGCCTCAGTATCATTCTGCTGTTTGGCCTGGACAGGCTTGGCCCCACTCCTTTTCTTTGTCTGTCTCTGGAGAAGGTTGAGCTGTGTCTGTGTTTTTTGGCTGGTGTGACATGGCATCTCTCCCTGGCTCATGATGTAGAGGCTGCATATGCAAGTGGTGATGCCTGCCAAAAAGGCCACAGACAGGACAGGGGCTGGTAGGGAGGAGGAGGAGTGCAGGCAGAGGAGGAATGCAGAAATGGTTCTTGACCAGGTATGAGGGAAGGCAGCATTTAGCTTCCCATCCTCTTGCTTGCTGTATGGATGGAGCAGTCTTTGTGGAAGGTGAACTTGGAACAGTTGGGGAGCGAGAGTCAGCGCCAGGAGTGGGCCCTGTGCCAGCCATAGGCAGAGCTGAGCCCAGAGCATGGCATGTCTGCTGCCGCAGAGAAAATGGCGGCTCTCGCTAAGGCATCATGCCCTGTATGACAAGAGATGCAACGTATGTAGGGGGTGGTGGAAGTGTGTCAACAAATGACGATGAAGAAACATTGGTTTGGTCTAAAAGCCCTTCAATGTCACAGAGCAGCATAGTTTTTATTCTTGACCTTGAACACCCCTGTGGCAATGCTGCTCTCTCTCTGTTATCTCTTGGTTGTTGGGAGTTGGTCAAAAAGAAAGAGGAATTGTTATCCTTTGAGGACAAAGGGCTAGCACACCTTTTGGTAATGGAACAGAGAGGACCTACTGAAATTATTGGAAAGTGCATTTCCTTTTGAACAGGTCGGATCAAACAACCAGATATCTGGAAGGGGTAAAAACAAGCTGTCATTCTTAAATCAACCAAAGTATCTTCCTCTGGCTCGCTCTAGAGAAAAGAACAGTTAAGACCATGGTGAACAGGAGGAAAATGGATGACATTATCTAAAGGTGACAGACAGAGGAAGGAATACATCCCCAGCAGCATGCCTAATGTTCAGCCATTTTAGGAGGGTTCAGTGAGGGAGCTGTAGTGTGCTCTGAATGACTAAGTGTCTCTCTCTGATTGGACAGTGCCTGCTGAATTTTGATGTGATTCATTTGACTGACAGGCATCACCTAGGGAACCGGCATTGGGACTGATGCAGATTTAGATCCAGTGGGAAGTTAATGGTGACGGTATTCAGCCGAACCTCGGCATCCCTTCCCTCAGTTCCTCACCCCGTTTCCTAACTCTGTGTGTGCTCTCTCAGAAGTGCATGCATACTCGAGTACATGTGTGCACTTGGGGTGCAACAGATCATAAAGCTCACGATTTGGATTGTATCACGGATCAGAGTCGAGGATCACGGATCGGATCAGCACAGAATAAAAGGGAGCAAATGTAGCTTTTTAGATAGCCTCGATCGCGCCTTTTTTGCCGATCGTTGATAGTCCATATTGGCAAATACACACCGTTTTTGTTGTTTTGTTTTGTTATAGCAGTTGATCTACAAGGCTCCTACTTTCTTTTTTTTTCCGCCACCACCCCAAAAACTTTTTAAACCGCTCTGAAGTCGGTGTAAACCATCACGAATTCTAAATGTTATCCTCATTTCTTTGTTATTGTCAGCTATAGTGTTATTTGCATAAAAAACACAATTCAAATGATTAGGAAATAAAAGATTGTGTATTTATTGATAAAAAATAGTTTTAATGATGTATTATAAGCTGCTTAGAGATAGTTTTAGGAAGTTAAACATGTCACAATTCTCTAAAATGTATTATATATTGCTGTGAAAATATCTCCTTCAAACAACTACATTTATTCAAGTTTCTCACCAAAACTGCATTTTACAAGATTACATTTGAACACATCATGGTAAAGTATTAATTTACGTTCACCCAATAATTGTTTCACTGACTAGAGGTTGAATGCATCATAATGCAACGGCCACCGTTAATAGCTCTCTTGTCAAATCAACTCGGATTTGTTGTTCACAGTGTGACATTACCAAGGATCGGCAAATAGAAAACATAAACGCAGATGTCCTGATTGCATATTTTTACTGAATACTGGACGATAATGATCATCAGTACAACTTTATTACACACTATGAGGCTTAAATTGTGTAATTATTCAGCAGTTCACCTGTGTGCCGAATCACGGTCCGTTGCACCACTTATGTGCACACATTTTGACTATACACGTCTATGAATATGTCTCTTGCATGCTTTATGCATCTTTGTGTATTTGCTCCTCGTGTTTTATTGTGATGTGTTTTTACGTCATTTTAACAGGGCTCGGGTCAGAACCAAAATGAGTCGTCCAACCAGAGTCTTTGCAGTGTAGGCTCGCTCAGTGACAAAGAGCTAGAGGTTGGTGTCTGTTACGAATGAACAAGATTTTTCATGCCAACCATCTGTCTGTGTTGCCCTATTGTGCATGCGGTTGATTCCCACTACTTTCCTCACAGACTCCTGAGAAAAAAGCCAATGACCAGAGAGTAAGAAAACGGAAAGCAGACCATTTTGACAGCAGCCAAGGTAAAAAGAAATTCATGATCCTCTCATCACGTATCCCAAATATCCGCCTCTCTCTCTCTCTGAACTCCCCGTGTCTCTCCTTTAGGCAAAGCAGGTGCAAGGGGACATAAAATTAGTGACTATTTTGAGGTGAGTGGCAGAAACGTTTCCAGTTTCTTTGATATACTAAGTGTGTGTCCAGCAACACTCCTGTTTCAGCATTAACTTTTCATACTTTGAACCCCTTTATTTGTCATTTTGGTCTTTCTATTGAACTGAGTTCTTCTCTCTTTACTTGTCTGTCAGTTTGCGGGAGGTAGCGGTCCTGGTACCAGCCCTGCCAGGGGGATTCCACCAGTGGTCCGCTCTTCCCCACAACACTCACTTTCCAACCCCCCTGTCACGGTGAGCATGTTTGCTCTATGATCTGTCACATGCTTTTTTAAAGCTGTCTACACACTTTCCTGCCATTCTCTCTTCCACGCTTGTTTTTAACATCACCGGGTCAGGTTTGCTTACAAGTGGGAAGAATCTGATGTGGTCTGTGAACACTGTTTGGCAACAATTACAGATTCAAACTCACTTCTGTGCAAAGTTCCTACAAAACCTAAACTCAAGGAAACCAATAATGAAATGGAACATATTGTAGAAATGGTAATAAACAAACTGACAGTCAAATGATAAAAGAAAAGAGTTTAGATCAACATGTTACCACAGAAACACATTGTCAACCAACCAGCCTAAATTGAATAAAGAAAAAATTGCCAAGTATATAAAATTAGGTTTCTAAATCGTGAAAAAAATGAATAGCATTCTGTATTCTCCTCTAGACTTTCGGAATGTTATCAGACCAAATTGGTCAAATTCTGGCTGTGAAATGAGTCATTTTGCGCGGGTTGTGACACTCAACAATTTATCTCCCACTTTACCAGCCCCAACGGAATAGGCTACGGCTGAGCCTATGGCGTAAGCACACGTTTAACTAACTTGGTTGTGATTAGCAAGTGAGCCTCCGCAACATGCACGCAGCCGTTAAAGAGATAGATAGATACTTTATTCATCCCCAGGGGGAAATTTGTTTGTAGCAGCAGCAAACAAAGTTACAGAGTAAATATTAAGTATGAAAGATGCTCAATTTCTACAATACAATAAAAATAACAGCAGAATATAAAAAATAAAAAATGCACAGTATATACAATAAAATCGAATGGTATTAAATTAACTAACTAGGTAAAAAAGAGATGGCCGACGGGTAAAACTTCATGGATTTTGTTACTCTACCCGGACTTTTTTTGGTGATAATTTAACCCACACATCTGTCTGATAGTTTGTTTGAGTGTCTACAGTTTCTGGTAATAACTTTCATGCACATTTCTTTTGCCAGATTGTTCTCATGGTTTATTATGACTGGCTTCTGTGGGTCTTCATAAATTCTTTATTCTTTTTCCTGGATGAATGTTTGTGCCTTCCAGGTGCAGCAGGGAAGCCCCTCCTCCGTAAGCTCGGCCAACACGGAGCAATCGACGTGTTCGCTGAAGCTGGCATCTCTTCATATGCTCCACAAAGCCACACAGGTACTTGACATGCCATCAGGGCGGGCTAGCCGTTATCTAATTGATTATAATTCCAAAAGCAGTTGTTATTTAATCAGTATATAAACCAATACATTTGCATATGGAAGCCAATAAGCAGCTTTTGTGAGATGCGACTACTTGTTGTACTACATTTTTCACTGATACAAAAATGATCCACCATTAACATAAACACTGTTTTTCTGCTCACTGTACTCTGTAGTCTGACCTTACCATAGAGAAACTAACAGCAATGGAGAACAACAAGAACTCTGACCTGGAGAAGAAGGAGGGCCGAATAGACGATTTGCTGCGGGTACTAATCTCATTACATTTCATCCCTGCTACTCTGCTTGCCATTTTTGATGTTTTTGAAAATATAATGTCCTCTGTCTTGGTTTTTCATTCGGGGCATGTTAGAGTTGACACATTCCTTCTGTTTGTACAAGTATAAACATTTTTGTTTATTCCTTTTGCCTGACCTTTTTCTTGCTCATTTTTATGTTCTGCTCCAGGCAAACTGTGATCTGAGGAGACAGATTGATGAACAGCAGAGGATGCTGGAACGATACAAGGAACGCTTAAATAAGTGTGTGACCATGTCCAAGAAGCTGCTGATTGAAAAAGTAATTTTGTCTCATAGAACAGTGACGTTTTTAAACTATTAGTTGGCCAAGAGTGTGGATCATTTTGGTTTTTGAAAATTATTTCATTTTGGAACTAGTTATTTAATCCACATGGAGTCAAAAGCAATGCCTTGATGCCTGTATTTCTCTGTTCTTCCTTCAGTCCAAACAGGAGAAGATGGCATGCCGAGACAAAAGCATGCAGGACCGGCTTCGACTTGGTCACTTCACCACCGTGAGACATGGAGCGTCTTTCACTGAGCAGTGGACGGATGGATATGCCTTCCAAAACCTCATCAAGTGAGAACTTGATATTTTAACTTTAGCCTCTCATTTGACCCTTTCTCCCCATTATAGTTATTCAAGGTGCTCTGTTTAATCCCTATCCACATGCTCTAAAGACATAGGGGTCAGTATTTCACTACTGGGTTCAAACAATCAAAATAAACAAAAAGCCAACTACCAGCAGGGCATGAGTACACACAATTAGACCATACTGCTAAAACTGAGGGCTGATCAAAATAACACTGCTACCTTAAAATCCTCACGTGTGGCCTCTGCCTATAGTTTATGAGAGCACATCCTACATACAAGTAAAGGCAGCATCATACACTAAAGTGAGAAACGCTTTAGATCTATAAGTCTTTGCATTGTGTCATCTGTTTTCAGACAACAAGAAAGGATCAATTCCCAGCGGGAGGACATTGAAAGACAGAGGAAGCTGCTGGCCAAACGCAAGCCGCCGTCCATGGCCCAGACTCCACCTCCAAGCCTGGAGCAAAACAAACGCAAAAGCAAAACCAATGGAACAGAAAGTGAAGCGTACGTTGCTTTTTTTTGTTATGTATCTTCTTTTTCACTCACGCCATTTTTCCACTGCATGCATATTCAAAGTTGAACTGAGGTCTGTTCTTTGTGCTTCCAGGTTATCGCAGGCAGAGTACCACGAACAAGAGGAAATCTTTAAGCTGAGACTAGGCCATCTTAAGAAGGTAATGTCTGATTTTTGTTTTTATAGGTGACCATGCTTATTGTGGTGTTTCCTTCGTTTAGTTGTTTTGTTAACTTTACAGATTTTAATACTTTGTTGTCCTTTGCAGGAGGAAGCAGAGATCCAGGCAGAGCTGGAGAGGTTGGAGCGAGTGCGAAACCTCCATATTCGTGAGCTGAAAAGGATCCACAATGAGGATAATTCTCAGTACGATTTCTTCTTATGCTGTGCTCACACCAAACACGGTGCAAATTTTTTGCATGACTATTTTACATACTTAAACGCGGGTGGTGCGAATGTATTCGCATGACGCTGTGTCGCGAAAGCTTATCAGCATTGAGATTCTCCTCCTGTTATCACTGACATCCTGCTGTTGTTGAATCAGGAAAGAAATTTTGCAGCCGTAGGTGGGCACCCAGAGCTCTACGATACCTCATATTAGTAGTGACTGGACGATAGGGTCCAAACAATAACGAGGCTCTCGTATTTACGCCTAGATGACGTTATTTTGAGTGTTGAAGGAGCTGCTACAAAGTTAATACACGCTTAGCACCGATCGATCCGAGCTCCATTGAGAAAACAAGTATTTTAAAAGTTATTTGCTTGTCGTCTTGCGGAGAGAACTAACAAAACACGAATTCTGACTTTTTACAAATCTGCATCATTAGGTAGTTATTTCCCTTTTATCCGTTTATTGCAGTTAAATCACAGCAAATTGTGTTTATTTTGGGTTCATACAGCTGTAGTAAACCAGCCGACGTGTGTCTTGCTAGATTCAGTGAATACAGCTCGATGAAATCCACGGATCGCCTCCGGATGATGTTATGAACCCAGACAAGACGGTGTTTAGTTTCCCGGCATATGTGGGACTTCCACAGCATGTACAAAGCAGAAGTAGTGGTTATTTCTTCCACGGTTGATGGCAGAAATAAGTTGCTTTGTTGATAACGGTTATGACGTAACGCGAAAATTCGCTTTGCGTTTGGTGTGAACGCAGCATTATATTGTCCTTTCCTAGTTTGTCGGGTGATGTGTCCCTGTGCCTTCTTTAATTCCATAAATTCACCCTGTGCAGATTCAAAGATCACCCAACGCTAAATGACCGGTACCTGCTCCTCTATTTACTTGGACGGGGAGGTTTCAGTGAAGTTTACAAGGTAAGAGAAACTTCATCTTTCCCTTTTTAAGCAGAACCACTTCTTTTTTTACAATGGCTAATACACTTAAAAGACCTTCCAGTTTCTGTTTTTGAATTAGTGTAGTGAAGACCTTTGCCAAAACATCCTGTATGTCATATACCAGTTTTCTGTTACTTAAAAGAGTGTTTGAGATTTCTTTCCAAATCTGTGGTCATTTTTGAGGTCAGAGATTGCCACGTTACACTGGTGAAAACTGGCTGTGCTGCACATACTTTGGAAAATATTTTAGGATGTGTGTTTCTTTACATTACACTAATTTGACATCACAAACATTTCAGAGTAAATGTGAGCGTTGTTCCTAGAATCTGCTGTCATAGCTGTAAAAATGATGAATGCACACAGGCATTTAATGTGAAGCAAGAGCCTCACTGCAGGTAAAGTAATGCCAAATGCAGTACGGAACTAATGTGAGACTTTTCTTTTCTCCAGGCCTTTGACTTAACAGAGCAAAGGTATGTTGCGGTCAAAATCCACCAGTTAAACAAGAACTGGAGGGATGAGAAGAAAGAAAATTATCACAAGTGAGTGTTGTGCAATTTTCATTCGGGATACTATATATATATATATATATATACACTATGAAATATGTTCTTTTCATCATTTATTAAGGTCCACATTTCAAAATAAATGTTGTAAACGCTCTTTGTTTCAGACATGCGTGCAGAGAATATAGAATCCATAAAGAACTGGACCACCCACGAATAGTTAAACTCTACGACTACTTTTCGCTCGACACCGACTCGTAAGTCATTTCTTTTTTAAACAATTGTCTGCCTTCCAAAATATATACTCATGTTAATGCAGATTGTGTTAATTCTGAGCGATTCGTCAATATGTAGAGCATTACCTTTGTTTTCATCTGTTGTACCAAAGTCCTGCAGAGATGGATAAATACTTTTGCCTTATTTTGAAACAGGTTCTGCACAGTCCTGGAGTACTGCGAGGGTAATGACTTGGACTTCTACCTGAAGCAGCACAAGCTTATGTCAGAAAAAGAGGGCCGCTCCATCATCATGCAGATTGTCAACGCTCTGAAGTACCTCAATGAGATCAGACCGCCCATTATCCACTATGACCTTAAGCCTGGTGAGTCTCCACACCACGATGGCTCTTAGAGTCTATGAGCAGTAAAACGGTCAGTTAAATGAACCACTTTAACCACTGCAGTTACATTAGTGATGAAATGTAGTCATTTTCACCTCAAAATGTGAATATACATTTGAATTACGCAGACATTTTCTCTCATGCCTGTAAATCCTTTCCTCGCCCTGCTCAGGTAACATCCTCCTGGTGAACGGCACTGCCTGCGGGGAGATCAAGATCACAGACTTCGGCCTGTCGAAGATCATGGACGACGACAGCTACAACTCAGTGGACGGGATGGAGCTGACGTCACAGGGAGCAGGGACATACTGGTAAGATTTACACTGGAGGAAGCCACTCTGCTGCAGGGGGGGGGGGGCACCATCTGGGATATAATGAATTGTGCTTTTTATTTTTTACTACTGAGCATTTGTCCTCAAGTGTCAGATTTATGTTGGGTAGTCGGGGCTATGACTGAAAGTAGCCATTTCTGTGTGGAGACATTTTATGCTGTAGAAGGAAAATAAAATGAGCAGTATGAGTGATTTTAGATGCAGAATTAGAGTTGGACTTAGAGTTGATAACACTTTTGTAGACGCATCATGCAAAGAAATGTGAGCGTGAGCAATAGACATTGTTGGAAACAAAAACTAGTTTAAAAAAATCCATCCAGAGAGCAAAACAACAAAGCTTCTAATGCAAAATGAAATGATGTATTGTGTTGAATGACAAACTCCTTTTCATTGGGTATCAAAGCCAAACTGTTATTATTTACCATAACTAATACATCTGTAAACACAAGTTAGGGAATTCCCTTTCAACCTCTTGGGGGAGAATGCTGCAGCATTGAGTTTTGCACTTGGCACATAAAGCACTGTCGTATACAGTAGCTCTGTGTGACAGCATACTGGGTTGACTCGAGTTTGCCAGAAGCAGGCTAAACATTTTCATGGCTTGCACACGAGGGATTTCATTCCAGCAGCAATGGAACAGCTGATAAGTTCATGGCTAAGAATAGAGTTTGTGTCATTTCACAAGAGAATGCAAAGAACATGCACGTTGCAGACTTATTAACACATAGATATTAAACATAACAATAGTATGCTCAAGATATGTTGTGTTATGTATTGAAATAATCATAGTTGTAATATTACTGAGGTATGTCTTGGTATTTAAAGGTAGAGTTAGGGTTAGGATTACTCTGATGTGACTACTTCATATGTGGGGACGGAGAGCTGAAATCATGTTGGACCACAATATTTTGTACACAACTGATTCAGATGTATATAAATCTTTCTCTTTTAGGTACCTGCCCCCAGAGTGCTTTGTGGTTGGGAAGGAACCACCAAAAATCTCCAATAAGGTGGATGTCTGGTCTGTGGGAGTCATCTTCTACCAGTGTTTGTATGGTCGCAAGGTAGGAGACTGAAAATATGTTGCATGGAGAGATTAAAGCAATTAAGTCTGTTATAAAGTCAATAAAATGCATACATAATTTTCTTTTTAACTGTATGTAATAATTGATCTTTAGACAAAAGTAGATTAAGTAAGATTTAATTATGGACGGTGTACTGAACACACTTTGTTTGTTCCTGTTCACTTGATATATTTAGGTCATGTTTTTGGTTCGTTTTAACGACACTTCATCTCCTTCTCTCTGCTCTTCAGCCCTTCGGCCACAACCAGTCCCAGCAGGACATCCTGCAGGAGAACACCATACTCAAGGCAACAGATGTGCAGTTTCCCCCTAAACCAGTAGTCACACCTGAAGCTAAGGTACTGGTCACCTCTGCTTTGGTTTTGTCCCCCTAGTATTTGCAACACATCTATGCATCTTCAACTCCCACAACACCCTCCATGTATTCTTTCTTAATTCTGTAAGTCCTCATCTTCACATACATAGTTGTAGGAGTTTTTTGTACACATGTACATATTTAGGAATTTCTTATCTTTTTACCAAAACATTTTTATTTGCTCAGTCATTCCACTCTCACTCTGTGTTTCTCCAGGCCTTTATAAGGCGCTGTCTAGTCTACCGTAAGGAGGACCGCATCGATGTTCACCAGCTGGCCAGTGACCCCTTCCTCATGCCCCACATCCGCAAGTCGGTGGCCTCCTCAGGCACCTCGGGCATGGCCGTGGCCTCCACATCCAGTTCCTCCAACAGCAGCGCCTCAAACTGAGCCCACGCCCATCAACTGACTGACTGATCCATTTGAGAGAGTGGGGTGGGGCGGGGGTGATGCCAATCTGTGCCCCCCCCTCCCAACAGCATCCCACCTTGCCACAAATAGAAAGAGAAACGGGTCAGACGATAGCAAGGGGTGGATGAGAAGTCATGGACGGGTTGGGAAGGGAGACCCATGTCACCCTTCATCCATCTCATGTCCACCCATCCCAGCCCACCTGTCCTCCTTTCTCGAAACGGTGGCATTGTTCTGGGGGTCAAAGCCCTGGACGAGTCGCACAGTAAGAGGTTTGGCCCTGTGTTGGTGAAAAGGGGGGTTCAGTGTTTGGGATTGTTCTTTTCTGCTTAGAAAGAGAGAAAATAAAAAGAAGTGTAGAACTGCTTCAGCTTGGCCAGATGGAAAGGACTGCGGTAGACCTGGGACCCATACTCACTGACACACACTCCCATGCATGAGCCATTCTGGTCCAAGGTAGTCTGAACTCCCCAAGCTCAAACGTTTTTGTTTGTTCTCATCTCAATGAACCTAAATAAGAGAACCAGTCTGGCCAATTATTGTATTGAGCCCGAAATATCTATGGCACTATGTCACCCAACCCGCCGTTCTGGGATCCCCTGCCCTGCTTAAATTCCAGACCCAGAGGAGGGACAGAAGCTACTATTCCCCCGACCCTCTCCCGTCTCCTCCTCAAACTCCTATGACCAAAGCTTATAACTTCCAGCTGGTGGCAGTGTTCCACCTCCATTTTTATAACGAATGGTTTTAGAGTCGTGTTACTTGATATGGAGTGGAAGCTGTTGAGAAATTACCCTTTTTACAATTTTTTTTAAAACTTTTTAATTTAACCAGTTTCATGGAGAAAACTGTTGTGTTTTTCAAGTTGCCTTTAATTAGAACTGTTATTGTTTGATTGACCCCCTACCATAAACACATATTTATTTAGCAATGTTTGAATTTATTTTTGGCCAATAAAATGCAAGGGACTGGTTTACCTAATAGTACTGTTGGGGGAGATTGGGCCTTAGCAGAGAGTTGCATAAACCATTAAATACTATTGGTTAAAATGTGTTTGTTGTTCTGGGCCTCTGTCTTACAGGATTTACCATTACTGCTTTCTTTGAATGTCTGCAAGTTTTATTCTACACTTTAAAATGAAAGTGTATATTCGCTTTTATTATATTCTCTGATAAGTAAGGTGGAACAAAAAAAATGATCGTCAGAAAACTAATTAATGTGGATTTAGAAAGGGCTGATGTGATGGTTTAATGCAAATGTTAGTGTAGTGTAGCAGTCAAATTAGTAAAGCATCATGATGAACGTCTCTCATTCATAGATCAGGTACGGTCACCATGCTTCTGTCAGGAGATGAAGGATGACATCAATACAAACATTCAGTGGTGTGACCTCTGTCTCTGTGGTGACATGTTAATTGATAAGACACAAACAGCATTCTAGCACACAAACAGCCATGCATGTGAAGCTCTTTAAAAGGCCACAAATTGAATAATTTGCCCACATGCTCTGTGAGCAGACCTCAAATATAGATTTTTGGTGAAGACACCAAGTAGCTCTCTCTCTCGACATACTGTTCATATTTATGGCTAGTGAGTGATACAGCAGCTTTTTGGCAGTCTAATCAACCCATCCATCCTTCCATTTTCTGCTGCTTATCTGTGGCAGCAGGCTAAGCAAGACAGTCCAAACCGCTAAATCACAAATCTAAGGGGCGTACCGGCCTACTCGGCCTCTGATTGGCTAGTACTCATTGCCTACTTAGGTTGTGATAGATATATTTAGTCCCTGTCTGCAATATAGATTTTTTTTTTCACACATTTTCCACCTTCGTTTTAAAAACTCCAAACGCAGGCCGGGCTAATAGATGGCAATGAAGACAAAATAAACAATACCTTATATACCAGAGAAGAAGATTCGGAGCATAGTGAGCTTAATATCTTTTGATGCTCTTAATAAATAGTAAACAATTGTAGAGCAATAGCTAATTATTTCTTTTTACATATTTATTGCAATGGCGAACATTTTAATTGACTTGTATGGAAGGATGACAAGGTGGAGTTGCTGCTTAGGGTCACTTTACAATATAAGGCGATGAAAGTCCCTAAAACGTTGATTGGGAGTCTTATTATATGAAATATTCAGACATCTCAGTGGCCTTTCAGGAACAGTATCCCGCAAAGGAAGAATCTGAGACGGTGGGGAACGAGTTTCCTCATGCAAAAGACATGATAAACAAGGCAATGGTATCAACCAAGCACAAGACCATCCGGTCAAAGGGCTGTGGGCCAGCTGACACGAGACGCCACAGTGGACACGGCAGAGTGGTGTTGCTGTGCTTCGAGCTCTGAATGCGGTCATGAAGGAACAACGGGGTTTACTTTATGTCCGTTTGACTGATCTTCGCTGGTTGTTGTTCAAGTGAAAACATCTGTTATGTTAAGACGTCATCGTTTCCCAAACACTCTGTTTAACATGTCCACACAGATACAAAGTAACCAGCATTTTTATAAATCAATACCGTAAAAGGCGTTTTTTTTTAATAACTTTGCATGTGGACTAGAGGCCAAAAAATCTGTTTAAAATATTTCTGTTAACATGTAGACAGGGCCTTAAGCATTGGGTGTGAGATTGGTTAGGGTTAGGGTAAGAATATCGGGGTAAGCCAATCGGAGGCAGAGTAGGGCGGGTCATACTGTCGCAATAATGTTGGATAAAATATTGTGTCCAGACAACTCTTTACACAGCTATGTTTTTCAGCTCCTCTTTGGGGGATCCTGAGGCATTCCTAGGCCAGATGAGATATGTAATCTCTCCAGCATTTTCTGGGTCTCCAGCTGGACGTGCCCTGAAAACTTCCAAAAGAAGGCGCCCAGGGCGCATCACGATCAGATGACCAAACCACCACAACTAGCTCCTTTTGACACAGAGGAGCAGAGGCTCTAGTCCAGGCTCCCTCTGGACGCCTGAACTCTTTTTCCTAACTCTAGGGGTGAGCCCAGCCATTTTATGGAGGAAACACCTTTAATCCACTTGCAATCGCATTCTTTCAGTCACTACCCTAAACTCAGTACCATAGCTGAGGGGTTGGAATATTGATCAACTGGTAAATCGAAAGCTTAGACTTTTGGCTCAGCTCCTTCTTCACCAATGGCTGCATCACTGCCGACTTGGGGTAACAACTCACTCCCGACCCAGAGGGAGCAAACCATCGCTTCTCTGCAGAGAACCATGGCCTCAGAGGTGCTGACTCTCATCTCTCTTGGCCTGATGTCGGCAAAGTAAAGCAATTCTTTGTTCCCCAAACCGGACACTGTCCTGCACCTGGCTGCGCCTTGAGATTCTGTCCATGGAAATCGCACACATAATCAATGACAAGGGACAACCATGACAGACACCAACCTCCACTGAAAAAATATTACAATACAGACACAACTTTCACACCTGTCACAGAAGGACCGGCTGGCTCCTAGCAACGGCCCCAGCAGTACCCCACACTCCCATAGTAACTCCCACAGGACTACCCATGGGACAAGTTGTAAGTCCTCTTAAATCCAATAAAAATCTGGATCAACAAACTTCCACAATCCCTCTAGTAATCCTGTCAGGGTAAAGTGATAGTCCACTGTCGCTCCTCGTGAATCAGATGGTCCAACAATCAGTCGGAGTCCCTTCCAGCACCCCGTCACAAGCTTTCAGAGCTTGTCCGCTCTGCTCAGGTTCAGATGCACGGGGCGGAATTAAAGGATTGCAAATATTTCACACAAAAACTATTCATACTCGCAGTGAAAATTATAAATATCAATAAAAGGTTTCAATTGAAAACCAACTACCATGTATCCTATTGACCCAGAGCAGTGTCGGGCAGTGTGTCTGAGGTAAATTGTTGTATAGCCTATACTGTAAGCAATTTTTCCTTTTAGCAAAATTCCAGGATAATTTATTGTAATTATGCAACACAGGATTGCACAACAAACTGCAGTTTTAGCCCATTTACAACACAAGAAAAACAAAATAAATCCTATAGAATATTTTGAGCAAAAGAGGCAAAACTCTCAAAGTAAAAGAAGAATAAATTAAACGATATATAATGGTGATGTAAAGGAGGAACAGATGAAGACGAGTATTTTCTAAAAAGTCCGATTTTGCATATGATTTCATCCCCATTATCATAGCCCACTTATTTTTTTCATTCCCTCTATGTACCACATGGTTGCTATTGTGGGTCCTCTAACAGGCGCCTGGAGGTCCCCGGACCTCATGTTGGGAACCTCAAACACACACGTTGTTGACGCTGCTCCATTCATTTCACTCTCATCTGACTGAGAGGCAGACGGAGCTCTAGCGGTCAAACTCACCACCAACTCTGCACCATCGTCCTCAAAGTAAAACACTGGGGCAGTTGCTGCTCCGACTTCGCTTTTTTCGGTTTGTTTTTTTTTTTTTGCAGCGCGCGCGCGTGTGAGTGAGTGAGTGCGTGTGTGTGTGCGCGTGTGTGTTGTAAATTTGTTGTGAGCATGCAAGGCAACGGTCGTCACCGAAACAAGGAATCAAGGAGAACATGGACAAATCGGCAACTTATATTCTACAAATGCACTTTATATTTATTCATCTTCAGTCTGGAACTGAAGAGGAGCGTTACGGGTGAGAAAAACATCAACTTTCGCTTAATTTCATTGATGTAAAAGTCGGAAAAAAAGCCGAGCCGACGTTTAATCTATTGTGCGTGCTTTTGTCTTAGTAGCGGCTCCCAGTCAGAAAATGCATTCGAAAGCAGACACTGAAAGATCATTTCTGCGTATTCTGGATTTGGTGCCTCAATATGCCACGAACCAAAAGTCCGAGCAGTGAGTGGAACCAGATGTGGAGGAAAGCGGGGGGAGAAGGGAAGGGGCTGCTGGCTTAGTGTCTCTATTGTGATTTCTATTTATATAATACCTTTATTTTCAGCCGCAAAGCAACGTACCTTTTCGCTTTGTTGTTCTATTTTTGTGCCCAATGGTTTTTGTGGGCTGACGTAACCTGACGCTCATTTGGCACCCTGCGGGCAGATGTGACCTTTACATCCTGTTACAGGCTGTAATTAACACATTCAGTCTGGTCCTATAGATCATTACATGTTATGGGATGCTGTGGAGGGCAAACCCACCTAAACAATGTACTCCAGTAAAGATTAGATTTGATGTTTATGTATTTGTTTCATGTTTTTGACATAATTATGTTCTGGAAATCAGAGTTTTCCAATGTAACTAGTATACTGTCAGTGACCTTTCTGCAGTAAATTAATGAGATGATGAGGTGGACTGCAACAGAGGTTGGGCGTGATTTATTTATTTGGCACAGAAAACGATATAAAGAGAAAGAATATATATGTCAGTAGACTAGACTGTAATCTCTGCCATTTTAACACAATCTACTATAAAGAAAATGTACACATTATCTCATCATTTTCATTTAATCAGTTTGATCTTACAAAAAGAGAGTTTAAAGTAACCTCATTTAATTGTATGGCCTTGTCATGCCAGTCTCAGGGCATCATACTGCTTCTTATTACATTAATTTACCTATTTTAGTTTGATCTTGAAGTCAGATTTAGATAATGAGATTGTGTAGGTTCACTCTCTTATCCCTAAGAATATACTGCTACATCCTAAATAATCCTGAGCTTTTTGACGAGGCTTAGTTTCGTAACTTTAAGATGAGTTGCAACCATCTGCCATCAAATTCCCACATTGCCAAAGTTAAGAATCCCCTTTCAATCACTTTTGGACCAAATGGACGAGCTGCTGAGGGATCTAAGGGGGGAATTATCATTGTTGATTTGTTTTATGAAATGTTGTATGTTTGTATTTTTGATTGGGAACAGCTCAGCATGTTGTCATGAACTTTCATGCTGTGTGTAACTTCATAAGTAATGAGAGTTGTGTGCTGTAAAGGGCTGACAGTGATGATACTAGATCATTTATAGGAAATATTCTTTCCCTGATTCATGACTGGTAGAACTGCAATGCAGCAAAGTTCATTTGGGCATGACGAACATCTAGTGTTCAAAATAAGTTTCCCGTTCACTATCTGTGGAGACAGCATGGACTCTGTGGTGGTCTTTGGTGCCAAGGATCAGAGCAAAGTTGTTGACGGTCTCACACAAAACACCTATTCAAATTCATTCGAGCACTCCTTTAACTTTTATCTTGCTATGATTTTACTACCTAAACTGTGAGAAGTCGTTATTGCCAATATACCGTGCTTAAGTGTGGGAATGATGGAAAGTTTCTACAGTTTGCACTTTGCTGGTTTCTAAATTTGAAACGCACTTTCGTAGTGGTTCCAGTTACTGTTTCTGAGTGACGTTGCAAGATGCAAATATGCTCCTCTCTCCCGATAGCGCCTCTCTCTCGCCTCTCCCATTCTTCATTGGATGAGGTTAAACCATCCACAGTTTGGGTTGCTTCAGAGGACCACCATAAAACACCAAAGAAACAAACACAGCAGGCTGGAATTTCCTGCCTATTTGTTGGTTGCCATTTTATCACACTGGTCAGTTAAAGGCCTGTCAAAATAAGGAGAGGTTACGGGAAAAATGCCATCTCCTCAAACGGCAGTCTAGATCTCTAGATTAGATATAAGTGTATACAATAAATGAATATGAAATGGCCACTTTGAGTGAGTGACACTCCATCAAACAATGTGATATGGAGAAGTTTGTTGAACTGCGATTTTCTGTTGATTCGACACCCACGTTCAAGTATTGTCCTCAAACCTGCTCCAACAGAACTGAGGAGGTGGAGGTTCTGGGAATATCTGCCTCTCTTGGCGAGTGTCCTTGGCCATGAGTTCTAGCCTCTCTCTTCAGCAGGAAACTGTCTTCAGTGTTGAAAAAAGGGGTGACAGGCCAAAGAAGAGGATGAGATCACAGCAGGGGAGCTGTTGTGGCTTAGCGTTCACAGAGCTCAATGGCTTAAAGTTAATCTGGAATTCTGCACTCTCTCTGATTGCCCGGGAGTTTTCTCACATCAAACATCCAGTTGTGTCCCCTCCAGACTGGAATTAAAAAACTTGAATTTGCTTCTTGCTGTCTGGAACTGCAGCTTCAGGTTGTCAAGTGGTTCAAAAGCTTCATGCCAGGAACTTCTCATACAGTCAACATATTAATACTGAGCTTATATTCACATACTGAAGTGAACTCAACACCTAAGGCTGATTTTTACTGGGCTTGTTCTGGTGTGAAAATCTCCCCACAGGCACCATTGAAGCAGACAATGTGGTCTATTTTTAAAGGTGGCTTTAATTCCTATTGTAACAAAATGGCATAAGACTGATTTATTGGCATGTGTGCCTTGTTTCGTTAAAGAGTCAGCATCGTGTAGCTCTGGCTATTCAAGTATATGTCAGGTTTTTACTTGCATTGAGAGGTGTAACTAAATTCAGAGCTAAGATTATAGTAGATCAACATCGTATTGTCTGTTGTGGTAGACACCCTACTGTAATTGCAGAGTAGAGGTGAATTACAGCAGAGAACTGAGGACATGCCTGTCACAAAGGGTTTATATGAACTATCCTGATGGCTGAATGCGTAACATAATGCGTACGATTTTTATGTCCCTCAACACTCTGATTGAAATCTTTCATCATTAAAACACTGAACTGGCAGCAAACAAGCCTGTCAGCTGGGTGTTACTGCAAGAGGGATAGCTTTATAAAAAACAGCATGCTGATTATATCTGATCACACCATAGAGAGCACTTCCAAACTTCCACTGAACCACTCTGCCACAGCGCTCCATTTCTGTGTTTGCTACGGACCAAATGAGCTAACTGCTACTTCTGAGAAACTCAACCACAGAGGCTGAGTGCAAGAAGAGGGCGTGTCCGTCGTCTCCTGCAGATTACAGGGAGTTTTATGGGGCTCTTGATGAGACTCTGTTGTCTCTGTGTCTATAAAAGCGGCACTGGAGGTTTGAAGTGTTTAAGCTTAGATGTAGGAAACAGGGGATTGCCGGAGACTGAGCGGAGTGAAGTGTCCAAATAGGAGAGTTGTGTTTTTCAGGCAAATGCCCAGTGATCTTTTCCCACCTTCCCCACTTCCTGGCCACTCTCAAGAACCCGCCGAGTAGGAATGCTGAGGGTCTCACTTTTTCTCCCCTCTATCTAAGGTCTGAGAGAAGGGATTTATGTGTATTTTAGCAGGACCTTCATTTAGAATCCCTCCTACACTCCTGACTTGTCTTTCTATCTATACCAACTTCACACCACAAACCAGTATATTCACAATCCTGGCTTCTAGGTTACCAATCTCTAAATCCGTTAAGAAAAGACAGGGGTAAAAGGAGTAAATGAAAATCACATATATTGTTGAGAAAGGTAGTTGGGTTTTGTTCCTGATATTCCAGTCACTGAGGCTGGCATCCTGCCACTGCTCTGAATGTGTTAATTTCAACAGTTTTTTCCCGTAACTCGCAGTATTTTGAAAACATTTACTGCAAAGCTCTCTCGTTCAACACCTTGCAGGCAGCTATAGTTCCCCGGAGAATTACTCTGAAATAATGCCAATAAAGGCATCCATGTACATATGAGAACAGCTACCCATTTCACCCCCGAGGATCATCACAGTTTCATCAACTTAGTCAAATTCAGACCCGTAAAACATTAAGTTATTTGAATCAGATGTATCAGTTACCCTACAGATTCTCACGATAAAGACTTCTACTGCTACTCTCTCCATAGTGAAACCCAGCATAAATAGACATCGCAAAATGTCAAGATGAGAGGTGAACAAGATGAGAGGCAATTCCAGGTCAAACCTTGAGAATGGGATGAATTCCTGACACCTGGTTCATGTTGAAATACCTCGAACGTGATCGCTAAACTTGAATTAAAAACACATGCAACCACTTTTCACAGTTTATTGCATCACATTTACTTCCTGCTGAGAGCTCTTTTATATAGTGTGTATGCAGGATTTTAAGGTTATTAAAGGGTTGTAATTAATATTAATACACAAGTATATTATGCAGGAAAATCAGAGGCCACAACTCAAACTAGCTCTAACCCAGCACTGCATCCGTTATTGGAGATATTGATCCAGCTGCTGACCCGTTCTCTTGCCACATTAACTGCTAACATGGAATCCTGTTTTAATCAGCATTATCGACTGATGCCATTGTTTCCCCTCTCTCTGCACAGAGCCGCTGGACTCTGACGAGTTTGCGTTCTTCAATGAGGGCCCCCAGGGGTGCCTGGGAGTGCAGGGTCACTCCCTCATCTTGTCAACCTCCTGTGAGGAAGACAACCAGCGCTGGAAGTGGGTGACCAGGGGGCGTCTGTTCAACCTGGGCTCCTCACTCTGCCTGGGCGTGACCACTGGGAATGTCACCTCCAAATGGGAAAAGTCTCCTCTGGGCGTGTACGCCTGTGACCGCGAGCCTCCCAAAGTACGCTGGACCTGGAACTGTGGCCAGGTGTTGGACAACCTTAACAACTACCTTCCCACACCCATGTTTTGGAACAGCTCCTCAGCCTCTTCAAATCTCAAATGGACACTGCATGGTGGTGGGCAGGACCTGTGCTCTAAAACATATCGTGGTAAGCACGCTTGTAATTAAAAAAGATCAGATTTGCACAGCAAGGATTCTTCAGATTGATAATCAAGTTTTATAAGATAACTACACTTCCAGATCCAGAAATACCTTCATTTTTAAAATCACAAATCCTGAGAAACATAGAATATTGTATTGACAATACAATAGATGAAAGATACACACACTACACAACCTTCTTGGCTAATTAAATTAAATTATTTTTGTGATCATTTCTATTGAAATTTGATCAAAAGAAAACATGGATGAGATTACAAATGTATTAATCCAAAGACTAATGGAACAATAAATATAAAATAAGATTTAACAGTAATATTGGAGTGTACCCCTCTCGTAAATTGTGAAGCTTTTATTTGTCTTAAAAAAAGTTTCTTACAAGTGGCTAAATGAGACTACGAAACATAATCGTGTCGACCAGGTGGTGAGGTGAAATCATGCGTTTGTGGTGTAGTTTGTTTATAGCCTGAGGTTTAGCTTTCACTTCTGCCGATTGTATTCACGTCTCAAAAACCATAGAAGTGATTTATTACGGGAAAAAATGGGAGTTTGTAAGTATCATAGACGTTTGTTTGCTACAGAGCTAATTTTCTGCAATAATCCAAAATCCAATGGAAAGACCCATTGACTTTTTGTTGAGGGAACCAGTGTAACGCTAACTTCCGAGGTTGGCCTACAACCTCCTCAACCACGTAGAATCTATAAAAAATAAGAAATGAGATCACAAATTGCACCCATTGAGGAATATGCAAATCATTCTCTATTGACTAAGGTCCTTCATTTCCCCACTGTAGAGATACAGTGACCCAGTGAGCTGCTCCTTCACTGTATGTTGTGCTGCCTCAGTGTGCGGCAGATAGACTTACTGTTGTGAATGCCACAGCTGTATCTGATCAAATGGATATAGCAACATGTTGCTTTTAGAGCATCTTTGAGGACAAGTGGCAGACTGCCAGTCAGAAAGCCAAAGAAAACATTGCTGGTGTTTGTAAACTGCAGTAAACATGCCGAGTTGTCCTTGCCCTCAAGTATATTTGTATTTATGTAGTTTTCAGTCCAGATTAAATCTAACCATGGTGGTTCACAGCTAAGCCTCATTTCCGCTATCAGTCCCATTCTTACCAATATCAAATGTCATGGCTGTTCACTGACAAACCTTGGCTCAGCCAGTCATACGAGTCGACAGCTAACAGGCTTTACTTCACTGCAATTAAAACCAGATCTGCCATAAACGTAAGACCAGAAAATCTCCCTGTACTTTCCTCCTTATCCTTCCTCTCCTCGGCCTCTTGTACTCTTTAGTGGCAAGGGAATTGGGGCGCATAGACATTTTCAACTTTCAAGTGCCGATTTTCACAAGTTTCTTTGTGAAGTCAACTCGCTGCTGGAGAGGAATGCCTCTGACATTAGTCAGCGGAGTAGCAACTCCGCTGCAGCCAGCCAGCCAGCAATGGAGCAGAGAGGGAAGTCAGAAAGGGAGCTTCAGAAATCTTTCCTCCCTCGTTTAACATGTCTGCCCTACTTTCCATTGGCCTAACTTCTTCTGGTAACACTACGGATCCAGCCTCTCCCTCTCTCTGTTGCTCTTTTCTTCACACCACACTGTACGCTTGGAATCTAGAGACCAAAACAGCAACCTCAGGGTGTTTTGTTAAACTGTAGAAACATAGATAGAGATATAGTTTATAAATTCAACTAGCCTGGTTCAAAAAGATCTTGCTATGGAATATAAATATGCAGATCTAATCATTTTTTTGTGAAATGAAAGCTGTTGATTCAGTTTTAAAATTAAGTTCATAATAGCATTTTCCTGATAAGCTGCTTATTTTTGTTTGTTTCTTCTTCCTGCTGCTGACCACTATTTGACTTTACTGTTTTGACTGTAACATCATCCTCTGTTTTTCACCATGTGTTTGATTACACAAGTCACTGGGGAAACAGATAAGGTATTTCAGTTCAGCACAGTTCACAGCCATAACTTCAGGCAACGCAAGCAGGTCTGACTCTCTTGCGGCATGCAGGGATTCAATTCCTCCTCCCCCCCTTTGCTCCCCAGAGATCTACACAATCCAGGGGAACTCTCATGGCCGCCCCTGCTACCTGCCCTTCCTGTATGACGGCCAGTGGTTCCACAACTGCACCAGTATCGGGCGTGAGGACGGTCACCTCTGGTGCGCCACCACTTACGACTATGGCAAAGACGAGAGTTGGGGCTTCTGTCCTGTGAAGAGTGAGTTATCACTTTGCACTGGAGAAATAGACAGAAACTCAGCGTGCTTCTCCACAATCTCCTCTCACCTACCTGTTAACTTTACTGTTATTTCCTCCCGCTCTCTCCCCCGGTCTAACTAACGTCTTATCTCCTTACCTTCACTTGTCAGGCAGCGGCTGTGAGACATTCTGGGATACTGACCCGCTGACAGACAGCTGTTACCAGTTTAACTTCCAGGCTACGCTGTCATGGAGCGAGGCCAGGCTCAGTTGCCAGCAGCAGGGAGCGGACTTGCTGAGCATCACCAAGCTGCATGAGCAGACATACATCAATGGTAAAGTCAATGTGCACATGTGTGCATTTAGGTGCAGATGCATCTACTCATGTTGTAGCTACTGTAGCAGTTTATCTGAACACACATCAGCAAATAAAACCTCAGAAATAGCCAGCAAGCCCAAATTAATCAACGCTGAGCAAACAGTTAGATAATGAATCATTGATATACATCCTGGAATACATCAAATTAACGGAAAGTCTGAGATCATATGGAATTAAGATTTTTGGTTTGTTTGTTTTCCTGTTGGGATATAATTAAATAGGCAGTGACGATAATATTTCTATATATTTGTTTGCTTGTGTAAAAACATGAAAAAAACTAAAATATTGATAGGAAATCTAGAGCATCTGTGGAGCATCAAATGTACTGTTCTTTGCTTTGCACATTCACTCTTCCAACAGGAATAATTGATTTTTGGGATGTTGTGACCCTGTTGCCAATATCAGTCCATTATTATATAACAATTATGTCATCTGCCCAATACAGTGTTGACAGTTAAAATCATGACAAACTGAAGAGGTTGTTTGGCCTAAGTGGAAGCACACTATTGAGTCTTTTCTTTTATTGTGTCTTCCTTCACAAAATGTCACAGAGGAAACCGTGGGTTTTTGTTGTATTTCATAACATTTGAGCAAGATGTTTTTTCTGCTGTTTTAGGTTTACTGACAGGCTACAGTGCTGCTTTGTGGATTGGCCTCAATGACCTGGACATCAATGGAGGCTGGCAATGGGCCGACTCCTCACCACTCAAATATCTCAACTGGGAGTCAGGTCAGACCGTAAAAACAACTCAACGTGTTCTGGCTTCTTTTAAAGCTTGACGTTTCTGTGGTCTTTTTTTAAACATTTTTTTCCCACAGAAGGCTGAATGAGCATGTTTGCTCATTTTTAGCAACACACTGCTCTGTGTTCAAATACACGCTTGGTGGCCTTCCAGGGCATTTTCAGTCTTTAGCTGTCGAGCACTGAAGTATTTGGGGGTTAAGTGCTTTGAACAAGGGTACCTTGGCAATAGGGATGTTTTGAAGAGTTTATTTTCTTACTCTCATCCCTCAGACCAGCCAACCCATGCTGAGGAGGAGAACTGTGCTGTGATAAGAACTGAGTCATCAGGTCGTTGGCAAAACCGCGATTGTTCAGTTGCTCTGCCGTACGTTTGTAAGAAGAGGCCCAATGCCACTCTGGACCCCTTCACTACTGGTCAGTGTGTAGACATTTTTACAGCAGTTACAGTTCTGCCGCAGTGCCGAAGGTTAGAATTTGATGGGTTTATATGGGTTTATCTTTTTGCTCCCACAGATTCGTGGGCAGATGATGAGAAATATGAGTGCGATGTGGGCTGGCAGGCCTTCCAGGCTGGCTGCTACAAGTTGACCTCAGAGAAGATTGACTGGGATACAGCTCAGAAAACCTGTCAGAGGATGGAGGCCAACCTGGTCAGCGTCCACACCCTACCTGAGCTAGAGTTCATCATACGCAACCTAAAGAAAGGTGTTGATTTTTTTAATAATGTAACATTACCTTTCCCTCTGAACTGCATTTCTACTGGGAGCCAGAAATTGAATATAATGATCTCAAATAAAACAAGTTCAATTTCTGTACCACAACTATGTTCCAGACAGGGGGAGTGAGGGACTTTGATATTTTTCTGAAAGAAGAAAAAGCATCACAAGGAAAAAGGAAAGAATATGAGTTTGTGTAACTAATGTGACTAAAGTCTAATGGGTTCACACAATCTATCAGAATGCTCTTTAAATTATATTCTCAGCTTCTATTTTATGCACATGGCAGCAAAATGCACCGATGTTTCAGCTATGCCTTTCAGCCTACAAAAAAAAAGAATTAAAAACGCTTTCTGACAGATTTGTATATATTTTCTTCATAAAAAAGTAGATCATTCTTTTAAAAGAAGAAATATATTTCAAGCTGTTTTCCTATATTTTATGCCCTCATCCCCCGAGCAAGCTGACATGTAGTGGAAACCAGGCAGTTCACTCTTTTCCTGAGCTGAAAAACAGCACATGAAGCGAGGAATCAGGTCATGGAATTGCTCCAAAGTAGTTATTGAACCTCATGGAAAGGTTTGTCAGTTTTATGGTCATCGATGGAACCCTAATCCTATTTTAACCCTAGTTCTTTGTTTCCTTATTGTCTTCCTAACCTGACTATCTGTGTTCTTTGCCCAGTGGTGATTGTATGCTTCTTTATACTAATCCACTACATACAGAGTGAAATATTGTGCTTTTTGCTCCACTGACACATGCACAATGCATCAAGGTTAATGCTAATACTTCTGTGCATTTACTTAAGTAACATCTTTAATGCTTGTATTTTTACACAGTTTTGTTGCTACTTTTACTTAAGTAAAAGATCTGAATATCTCTTCCCCCAATGTCTCTATCAGATATTGACCAGTTATGGATAGGGCTCCATGACACTAATATGCAAATGGACTTCCAATGGACTGACCACACGCCCGTCATCTTCACCTACTGGCACCCCTTTGAACCCAACAACTTCCGCAACACCCAAGAAGATTGCGTCTCCATCTGGGGAGCTGTGAGTGACCCCCTTCACCCTCACACTAACCTTAAAAGTCTGGGGCCTTAATCACCTCAAATGGACTAATGGACTCTCACTGACAGCGGGTCTCCTTCGTTTGTATATATTTAACAGCTGTGTTCTCTCTTTCTCTTTGTGTCTTGCTTACATATGCAGGAGGGCCGCTGGGATGACAGCCCTTGTAATCTGACTCTGGCCTCCATCTGTAAGAAACCGGGAACAAAGAGTGATGGGAAACCAAAGCACCAAGACTGCAAACAAGTAAGTTTTCTTTTTAATTTACATTCATTGGTACATACCTAATTTTTCTCCTTGACATATACTGCTTATGCTTTAGATTACTGTTTTTTTCTCCCCCAGTTCTGGTCGAGATACAATTCTTTTGTGTTTTGTCTTCTCTATATGTCACAGTTTTACTCCACAAAGACTCCATTCAGATCTCCTGTAGCATTTCCGTGCTCTTATTCCAGCTGCTGACAGTCTGTAGTGTTGCTCGGGGCATACTTATTATTCTAAGTATTTCAGACTTTCTTTCACATTTGAGCCCTTTCCCCAGAACTCTCCTTTATCTCTCACCCTTCCACATGGTCTACTGGTCCGCCCCCAGTCTGTGACTGTTAAATAAATCGCTCCATTAAGATTGCGAGCATGCACCCCAGACAAACTGAAATCTGGACGCACACATTCATGTACTTTCCCATGACCCAATAAAACAAAACAAAACACATATTTTTAAGGTATTGAAATTGGGACATATTGTTTGTAATTCACATACAACAGAAATGCACCATCAATCCTAACTACTTGTACCCACATGGCAAACAGATACATCTGGAGAATCTATCTACATCTATCTCTGGTTTCAGTCCATAATTCTCTCCATATGAGACTCTTATATGCCCCTACCTGATCATTACTGCTAATAGTCATTGTCCAAGTTAACAGTTAAGGTTTTCCCACTTAGTGGATAATCATTGTGAGAAATGAAAACAAAGTGTGCGCAATGTTGTATTTTTTGCCAAGCGTTGATTTATGATGTAAACGATCTAAAGTTGAGAGTCGTGCTGATTCTCAGCTGCTACATTCAACAAAGATCTTTGTATAACCATTTGTTTGGTGTGATGAATCTTTACCCCTCTCCCTGGGGAGTGAGGCATCATGGGTGGTAATGCGACGGGGGTCATTTGGCATGACACACTGCAGTGCCCTGAGGCGGTGCGGTTTGCCTTACACAACATGTAAAACAACGATGACAGAAAACCGGCTGACCGCCTCAGCAACATTACATACCCCATCCAGCGCTGGGCTCATTACTCCAAAAATGTAATGGATAGCTCATCACTGTAATGCTGTTATTTATCTTACTCATTGGAGCATCCACTCTGTACACTATAGTGTTGCATTTTTGCTTTATACTTCCAAAGATAGTGATTTTATGATCAGCATAACTCGGTTGCTTCATAAACAGAGAGATGAGACAACATTGATGTCTAATGTCAGAGGCTGCCTGGGGCGTGAGCAGCTGCTTTAGGCCCCTCAATCACCATGAGGGCCCTACAATAATTGAAAATGTGTGCTCTTTTTTTGTTATTTAACTGTTTAAATATTTCTCGAGGAACAACAACAAAAAATCTCAAAGTGGATCTCAACGTGACTATAATCAATATTATGTATAATAACAAAGTATAAAATGATATTGTGAAAAAGGTCGCTCTCAATGGTGAACCTACAGAGAATCATCACCTGAATCTACAGCCCTCCTCGGCTTTACAGAGCTTTAAAGCTTTCAGCTCGTTGTTTAGCTGTCTTTGAGTTCACTTGCATTGCTCTCATAACGTCAATTTCTACCACAGCATGCAGCTGTTGTCAGAAAAAAAGCTAAAAAAACCCAGACAGACACAATTAGAGACTAACTATTCAACATAGAGTTTATTTGTCTAGATGCCAAATATGATGGTACAAAATTGTACACAAACTGTCTGTCACTATCATTGTCTCGCAAAACCTCTCCCCTTGAGCTTCTGTGTGTTGGCTGCTCTCTGCATCTGTACACGTCGACAACTATAGTATGGCTACATGATCTGTCAGGAGGGATTGAGGCCAGGGAAAAGTTATTTCTGCATGTCTAGACGTGTTCTTTTTATTCTTTGCTTGGGATACAGTTGACTAGTATAAGTGGACTCACTTCTGTTTTGACTGTTAAAACGACATTTAAATTATTTTCTGAGAGACAACAACATTTTTTTAACCAATGCAGTGGAAGATACTCTATGTTTTAGGTGTTGTTTGATTGTCTTTCTATCTGTGAGATTTTACTTGATTCTTTGGTCCAACACCTCTACCCCCAAAAAAGTGTTGTGTTATGTTGATTCTCTATTTTCCTTTAATGTTCCAATTTGTTGTTGGCCTAATTATTGCCATAT
This sequence comes from Pholis gunnellus, assembly GCF_910591455.1. Classification (NCBI taxonomy): domain Eukaryota; kingdom Metazoa; phylum Chordata; class Actinopteri; order Perciformes; family Pholidae; genus Pholis; species Pholis gunnellus. The sequence goes on from NC_136544.1 coordinate 8,535,129, forward strand.
AGTTCCTGAAGCTGGCGTAGCTAGGTAACTACTGAAACATGATACATGTTGGTGCACTTCCAGATTTTAAATTGTTGAATTAGCAATTTAAAGTTCTGCACAGCCTTCGGAAATGTTTTGCTTTCTTTCAATGGTTTATTTATTTTTTGATTTTTGAATTTTGTTTTCCCTCTCCTCTCCTCTCCTCTCCTCGGCTCTCCTCTCAGGGTTGGAAGTGGCACAGCCCAGCTTGTTACTGGGTGGGAGAAGATCTGTTTACCTTTGATGAAGCCAGAAAGTCTTGCGAGGACCATGGAGCTGCCCTTGTTACCATTACCAATAGGTGCGAACAGCAGCACACACATACTGTGAAACACACACACAGACATCACAGTGTTTTGTCAGTGCAGCCTTTTTAAAAGCCCCTGTACATCTTTAAAGGTTCGAGCAGGCCTTTGCCAACAGCCTGGTGTTCGGTCGCTCTGGTGATTCCTTCTGGATCGGGCTCCATGACCAGGCCAGCCCCGGCTCTTTCCACTGGCTCAGTGGGGATGAAGTGTCCTACACCAACTGGAATCGCGACCAGCCAGGTAGGTCACATATGTCAACGAGCATGTTAATGATCTACAGATATGATCTGATAATGTATTACAGGATGCAGAATGACCAGATTGGGGTTGTTACCCACTTCCTATTCATTTCTTTGTTCCTGCTGCTGTGATGAGTTAACTTCTTTCGCTGAAGATTTTCCATTCTAAACCAGAGCCCATTTGGGATTTAATCTACAAAGAAGAAACTGGATTTGAATGAGGCAGCACAGGAGAATACTCCTTGAAAAAGTCCTGCTGTCATGGAGTTTGGATAAATAGAAATTTCTAAACCAGACCTGGAGATTCAAAAAACAGTTGTGGGCCAGTTCTCTGGCTTTAGAGTCATTCATATTCAAAGATATCTGACCTCTGCACAGATTATAGCTGCACTTTGTTGCACTAGCAGACGTGGCTAGTTGAAGGTTCTCTTGTCTATTTTTTACTCCATCTGTAGGTTGTTGTCACACAACAACATTTCTAGTATGAACATTTATTATATATGCCATTTATAATCCACAATTGTGACCCTATGAGTTGGAGTAGTGGCAGAAAAACTCACTACAGTTTAACCACAACACATTTGTTCTCTTTAAAGCTCCAAAGCTTGGATTGTATCATGCCATTCTAGGAGAATGAGTTTCAGAGAGCATCACAATGACACATGTACAGACAGTTATCTCTCTATAATAAAAATAAAACACAATATCATCATGTAGAAGACCTCTACTGGTGTACACACAGTTTTAAAAGATTCTTAACGGAGATTAGACAGGTTTACAGCAAATGTTGGCCATTTTTTTGGATAAAAGTTTAATGTAGCATCCGACACTCATAATTGCCTTATACGAATTGTGTCATCACGATTTCCACGCATTTCTTTCTCCCTTTTCTCTATTTCCACACATTTCATCAGTGTAGCCTCTGCTTCTCTCTCTCCACTCACCTACGCTTCACCCTCTAACTATTTCAGTCAGCGTCCACGGCGGCTGCGTCTCCATGGCGACGGGCTTTGCAACAGGTCTGTGGGAGGTGAGGGAGTGTGCGTCATCAAAGGCGAAATTCATCTGCCGTCAGAACCAGGACACGTCTCTGAGCCCCGAGCCCCCCGTCCCTCAGCCGACCCCGAGCCTCAGCGGCTCCTGTCCCAGCAGCTGGAAGAGCAGCAGCAACCTGCACTACTGTTACAAGGTTCACCTCAGCAATGTTTCACAGTTTCACACCATCAGTACTCATCAGACAGTACTCTGCTGGAAGTGTCTTTATAATTATATGTAGATGCAGATATGATCACATTTTACAAAGTAGGTTGACAAATTCAAGGCGATTTAAAAGTTCAACTTCTTCACAGTGAAAAAACAATGTAGCTTTACTTTGTACGTGTCCAGTCTAATGATAATATTTGAGTTAAAATTATATTTTATCTAGATTATGAACATTTATATAGATTCAGATAGCCCTCATATGCAACTCTGAACTCTATCTTTATGAAATGCTGAAACACATATTGTATGATGCTGTATTTGTAACATTTAGCAAATCGAAAGAAGTATTTTTAAACGCTTATATAGCACATAGCATTCAATGCACAGGTTGTGACCATATTACATTACATTACATTACAGTCATTTAGCAGATTACAATAAGTGTATTCAACATAGGTATTCAAGAGAACTACTAGTCACCAGAAGTCATAAGTGCATCTCCTTTCTTAAACAAGCATCTAAGAGCATAAACCAGAGCAAAAGTACAGTGCAGAAACAATAAAATACGAATACAATAAGTGCAACAAACTAATACGAATACAATAAGTGCCATATGTATATCTCTTTGAATTGAACAACCATGCACAACAGTAACCTAAATAAAATAAAGTGTAAAATTACCAAAATGATCCCTTAAATCGGTGAAGTCTGTAACAAAAATAAGCTCCAATAGCACCAAATTCGTCTTTGTGCAGGTGTTTCATTCCTCCCAGCTGGAGAAGAAGCTGAGCTGGCTGCAAGCTCACCTGTCCTGCCGGAGACACGGAGCCAACCTGCTGAGCATCAGCAGCCCTGATGAGGAGCACTTCATTCTGCAGGTCCTCCATGAGGCCTTTGGGTGAGTGTGCGCCTCTGACCTGGTGATGTGTGATGTAATATGCTGAATCAATGGTGTTGATGATGGTGTGGCCCACAGGGAGTCAGAAGACCACGAGCAGCACTGGTTTTGGATTGGACTGAACCGCAGAAACCCAATGGACAATGGCAGCTGGAAGTGGAGCGATGGACTGGCTGTGAGTAAAGACAAGATGCAACCTTACTGTCTAGATATACTGAGCAGCACAATCGGTTTATTCTTTGCTTGTGTCTCAGTTCACATACCAGAACTTCGGCCGCTACTACTACAACGTCAGGCAATGCGCTGCAGCAGACCTGGGCACTATGACCTGGCTGGCCATGCACTGTGACTCTGAGTTAGACTGGATCTGCAAGATCCCCAGAGGTACAACAACACTGGGCCTTTTCTTTGGGCTCATTTAGAAAGTCCTATACTGTATTAGTACACGAGCACCAGACATCTTTAAATCATATTTTAGAATTTTTGTATTTTATTCCATGTTGCACATTTTCTATTCATCTTTAGAAATCCCCTTTGCCACCTACAGTGTCACTCTCTGATTTAAGTCTCTCAAGATTGCTTCCCTTTTTCCTCAATGCATTTTGGGTGGCTCACATTATCTATGTCATGAAAACGCTTTTTCTTCTTGTGTGTGGGCTTTCAGGTAGTGTTGAGACGGAACCAGACGTCTCTGAAGGTCAGTCTCATCTTCTTAGCTTTGATCTTCTCTCTGCATACTGAACTGATCGCCTGAGGCCTTATTTCAAAACCTTCCTACTATGTCTCATGACTGTCTTTCCTTCTTTTCTCATCCCTCATCTGTCAGGCACCACTTCACCGGAGTGGATTGGCTTCCAGGAGGCTGAGTATAAATTTTTTGACCACCGCACCACTTGGGACCAAGCCCAGAGGATTTGCTCCTGGTTTGACTCCTCGCTGGCCTCCGTCCACTCAGCTGAGGAGGAAGCTTTCCTGGCAAACACTTTAAGCAAGGCACTGCACACTTTATCAAAAAGTTCACAATTGTTTGTATGAGTTGATTATAATGCAAAAAGTAAATGAATTACTGGTGGTTTCGCAGGCAATCCAGCTTTATGAGGGCAGCACTTTAGAAATACCAAACAAGCATCAACCTGTGTGATTGTTGTTTTTAATCTGCTGCCAGCCTTTTCTACAGTCATGCCCTGCCTGTTTCAAAGTCTGTGAGGCCTTGACATGCCTTTTCACAGTTTATCTCTCACATTCAGATGGTGAAGGTGGAGGGTGACAACTGGTGGCTGGGGCTTCACACCTATGAAAATGATGGCCGTTTCCACTGGTCAGACCACTCTGTGCTCAATTATGTGTCCTGGGCCCTCGGGAGGCCGCACCCGGTAAGCCGTGATCGCAGATGTGTCCACTTATCCGCCAGCAAAGGTAAGAACAGCTTGAAACTGAGACCTCATGAGATTAAATCAAATACAGCACACACATGCATGAGCTTGTATTTTTCCCTCCCAAACAGCGGAGTGGGCTGATCAAAAGTGCCACTCTGACCTGCCCTACATATGTAAAAGAGTGAATGTCACAGGCACCATTCCTCCAACTCCGTCATCCCCCCACCCACCTTCAGGCTGTCCTGACGGATGGTCTTCCTATCAACATAAGGTAGAGCTACAACACACCAGTAGCGCTGTATGATGCAATTCTTATGTTAAGTTGTATATAGGATGCAGGGTATCTAGAATGCATCAAATAAGTATACCATACAGACAGTGAATCATAGCAAGTAAACATTAAGTACCTATTAATGTTTTTCATTCACCTGTTTCTGGTCTTTACTCAACCTAACCTGAGCCTTGTTTTTTTAATGTGCGCAATGACATCTGGTGTTTCTGTAGTGTTTCAGAGTTTTTGATCAGTTATACCGAGTCACATGGTCTGCAGCCAAGCTGAAATGTGAAACACAGGGAGGTGTACTGGCAGTGGTGTCCAATCATTTGGAGCAAGGTAATTACAGCAGAATACAGCTGGCCGTAAAGTCCAAAGCTGGGAGGGGGGGGCTGGACCAAACTAAAGTTAATGAACTTACCTCTCCACGAATATAGATTACCTACTTCCTCAGGTATAATTACTCTTATATGGCAAATGTGTATGATCTGTGATTGTGAGCAGTATCAAATGGATGTAGTATGTTAAAATCATAAGAATCAACAATTAGTATGTGGTTTAGATATTCATGTTCATATTAAACTGTCCCTATATTTATCACTGTTGATAAGAGTCTCACCACACACATGCACACTGATGCAATCGATTCTCTTCCTAACAGCCTTTGTCACAACCCTGCTTCAAAATGCCAGTGTTGACCTTTGGGTGGGTCTGACCTCAGACTCTAAAGGTCATTTCCAGTGGGCCAAGGCTGGCCTGCTCAGCTACACCAACTGGGCTCCCGGAGAGCCACTGGACAACAGCGGACCACACCACGACAAAAACCCGGTACTCACAACACTCACCTATCTGTACACGTGTCATGGTTTTGTCCTTAATCTGTTCCTGTCCTGACCATTTCACTGTTACCTCTCAGGGAAACTGTGTGGTGATGATTCATGGGAACCCACAGAAGAACACTGGCATGTGGGCCTCCCGCGCCTGTGAGATGGAAAGCAACGGCTACATCTGTCAAAGGTCACAAGGTGTGATAATGAATTATGAAACAATAGACTGCTTTAAAAGTGCAGAATATTTGCACCACAAACAGAAGTGTGAAAAATTATTTGACTTTGTCGTTGCTTCAGACTCGGGTCTCCCTGCGGCCCCGGCTCTTATCCCTGCCTCCCTGTCAAAGCCCATAGAGCTGGGTGGAGTGACCTACAGGGTTGTGGAGAAGCGTCTGGACTGGACCGGCGCTCTGCACCTCTGTGAATCTTTGAACGGGACCCTTGCCACGGTGACGGATCCCTACCAGCAGGCTTACCTCACACTTCTGATGAACAGCCTGCACCGGCCTGCCTGGATCGGTATCTACAATTATGGAGTGAGATTATTAACTTACAGTAAATGTTATTAAAATATTAATAGAGTTACACAAGTGCAACAGTGTGGCTGAGAGAAACTGCAGTGAATTGCAACTTACTTTTTTTATGTTTTCAGGGACGGAGCTTCACCTGGCTGGGTGAAGATGAAGTGTCGTATTCAAACTGGAAAGATGGGGAGCCCCATCAGATGTCTGGATGCGGTCACATGACCACTACTGGGCAGTGGACTATGACTCCCTGTGATGCTAAACTGGAGGCTGCTATCTGTCAAATTAGTGGTATGTGTGTGTGTGTGTGTGTGTGTGTAATGTAACAGCAATAATATCAATTAAGATGTGGCACAAATGCACCTAACAAATCACCAGAATGCCATACACAGTGCTGTTGTGTGTGCACACATCTTGTAAAAAATGGAAACACCTTACCAGCATTGATCAGTTACTGTAATTTAAATGTATTCATCTCATTTTTTTTCCTCCTTGCCAGATGAGCCTGTGCTTCATGAGTGGATGTACCCCGGCCAGTGCCCCCACTCTCTGGGGGAGTGGTCATGGGTGCCTTTCAGAAACCACTGTTACGCCTTCAACCTGCAAAGTCTTAGACTGCAGCAGGATGCACATACATCCTGTAAAAAAGGTACCTCTCCTCCTGACTCCTGCTGCGCTGCCCGTACAGCGCATGATACTGACCTTCTCAACTGCAAACATAATTGACAAAATGCATCAATACGTCTAAATTTAGAAGTGTTGTTCATCGAGCTGGCTGCACCATTGTTAAATCGCCGCGTATGATCAATTCCCATTTCCCTTTATTCAATCTCTGTGTATTTCTTTCTTTCTGGTCTCTTCTAGTGGGAGCTGAACTTCTCTCTATCTTGGATGAGACAGAGAATGGATTTGTATGGGAACACATCCAGAGCTATGCAGAGCAGGCACATGGAGCTTGGCTGGGCATCAGCGTGAAAGGTCCAGGCACATTGCATCAGACAGTCCGTTCCATCTCTTTCTACAGCAGCAAACTTATTAACCTTCAGATTTTCCTAATTTATTTTTTAATCCAAGTGTATTAATTGTAGGCTGCTTGTAGTGCAATTATCTAACTCTGCGTGCAGATAATTTTCCTAATTTAATAAGTTTTACCCTTCTTAGATATTGTATAAGAAGGATTTACGTGACTGATTATGATTTGAAACATAACATATGAAACCATGAAACAATTCATTAACTAGAGGAAACCTAATTAAATCTGTGTCTCTCGTGTCAAATAAATGTGATAAAGCAAGGTGCATTATGCCGGAACAATTCATTTTTAAACTGCATTAATCTTAATCAGGTAATTTGAGTGAAATGTACTTAATTATGATTGGTAAATTAATGGGAAGAACTATATATTTTGTATATATCCAATATTGGAAACCTCTATGGCTAAACGGAGATGTCAGCCAGAACATGATATGATGAATTAGCTCTCCTTCACATTAAACTATAGAAACACTTCTGCTTGAGTTTGTTTGAAGCTCCTCTGAGTGTGTGTGTGTGTGTGTGTGTGTGTGTGTGTGTGTGTGTGTGTGTGTGTGTGTGTGTGTGTGTGTGTGTGTGTGTGTGTGTGTGTGTGTGTGTGTGTGTGTGTCTGTTCCTGCTGCAGGTAGAGGCCTAGTGTGGAGCGGGGACACAGAGATGTCGTACACCAACTGGGAGGCGCATGATGTCGCCTTCTCTGTTCTGTCTCCAAACTCCTGCTTCTGGATCCAGAGCAACAGCGGCCTGTGGAAGCCGGGCTCCTGCAGAAATCGCACACATGGAGTCATCTGCAAAGGGTCTCGCGGTAAGCAAACACAAGACCGCTTTAGCCAAGGGGAAGTCATTCACAGAACCAGCTCTAGTTGAGTTAGTCCACTTTGAGATCAAACTAGTCAACAATGAGACCAGAGCAAATTAAATCATTTTCAAGGTTTCATTAATTATTGAAATCATCACGATCGATGTGCAGGAGCTGAGACAATTACATTCAATTCAATTTATTTAGTACAGCCCAAAAACTAAAATCACAAATTTGCCTCAGAGGGCTTTACAATCTGTACACATACGACATCTTCTGTCCCAGGACCCTCACATCGGAACAGGAAAAACAAAACAAAAAGCCCTTTAACGGGAAGAAAAAAAGGAAGAAACCTTAATAATGATAATAAAAGCAGTAATGGCATCACTAATAGTAATGTGAATTAAAACTGCGAGCAGTGATGAACGGGCCCTCGCCTCCCTTGCGCGTCGGGGCTTGCGGCGGACTCCGGCCTGCGCGTCGGAGAACGTCCGCGACCGCTGGACTGCGCGTCCGCGAGCGAGACGTCGTCGATCCCGCGTGGGACCGCCCGATGCCGGAAACGATGCTTTGCAAATAGTACTATGCTGAGGAAAAATGACACCGAAATCAAAATGGCCGACTTCTGGTAGGTTTTAGAGCACGGTGCCAAGAGACTTATTTTTAAGTCTCCGCAGGATACGCGCGCCTACCGAGTTTCGTACGTGTAGCTCAAACGTAGCGCCGGGGCTGCTCTTTTGAAATATTGTAGGGGGCGCTACAGAGGCAATTTAAAACGGACAAGGCCAAAAATCGTACCACATATTTCTTCCGATGCCTTTGACACATGTGCAAAGTGCCATGAATTTTTGAGCATCCTAACCTACTATGCTATGGAAAAATGACACCAAAATCAAAATGGCCGACTTCGGTAGGTTTTAGAGCATGGTGCCAAGAGACTTATTTTTAAGTCTTCACAGGATACATGTGCCTACCAAGTTTCGTACATGTATCTCAAACGTAGCGCCGGGGCTGCTCTTTTGAAATATTGTAGGGGGCGCTACAGAGGCAATTTAAAACGGACAAGGCCAAAAATCATTCCATATATTTCTTCTGATGCCTTTGACACTTGTGCAAAGTGCCTTGAATTTTTGAGCATCCTAACCTACTGAAACAAATTTCCTTCAGCCAGTAGGTGGCGCTATGAGTTTTTTGAATTTTTTCAAATCAGGTATGTTCAGGCTTGAAGTGGCATCATGCACAAGAAGTGTTGTGCAAATTGGATAATGTACCTTGGAGTTATAAGAACTTCAATTTTGCATGGCGAACGATGCGTCGCCACGGCAACAGCGTTCAACGAAAACACACAATACTTATGATGGCTCTTCATCAATGTCCTAAGACTATCCTTACCGATTTTGAGACTAATCGGGTCACCTGGCTAGGAGGAATAAAGAAAAGTATAAAATATGACATTTCCTTCAGCCAGTAGGTGGCGCTATGAGTTATTTAATTTTTTTCAATTCAACTTTGTTCAGGCTTGAAGTGGCATCATGCACAAGAAGTTTTGTGTGGATTGGATTATGTACCTTGGAGTTATAACAACTTGATTTTTCAGAAAAATTATGGAAAATGGCCGCCACGCCACGTCAAGGTTCTTCGACGAAAGCGCTAGCTTTTAATAATTTTTAATCACAAAGGTCTTAAGAGCACCCTGAACAAATATGAAGTCGATCGCATAAATGCTCTAGGAGGAGTTCGTTGAAGTACGAAGGCTGCAAAATGCAAAAAGTGCCAAAAAACACAACTTTGCGGGTTTACTGTAGCGCCCCCTATTGGTTGAATGCAACACAAATCACAGGGTATGTTACGGTATGCGATGTGCACATATGCTGAAAGTTTCGTGAATTTTCGACAATGGGTTGAGAAGTTATGTGTATTGATATTAAGCCACGCCCCTAGGAAGTTCATTGGTCCATATCTTTTTAACGCAAAGAGATATCAAAAAGCTTTTGATACATCTGTGTGATCTACATCCAATAATGATCCACAGCAATTTTGGTAGCAATAGGAGCTAGCGTGTAGGAGGAGTTGGCAAAGATGTGTTTTACACTAAATTCAAGATGGCCGAAAATTTAAGTAGGCGGAGCTTAGGGGTCTGAGAGGCTTTTTTTTAGATCTAGCGGATTAGGACATGTGTGTTGAATTTCAAGTCAATCGGACAAACTGGCCGAGGGGCGTCACCGGTCCGCTTTGTAGGGGGCGCTAGAGAGCCATTTTTTTACACACAAATATGCAACCTATGTCAGATGGCAATTTTCACCAGACCTGACAAGTCTGCAAAATTTGGTGAGTTTTGGGGTATGGGCAATACTCCAAATATGCGCTCAATGTTCTCAAATAAAAATCAGAATAAAAATTAAAACTGCGAGCAGTGATGAACGGGCCCTCGCCTCCCTTGCGCGTCGGGGCCGGCGGCGGACTCCGGCCTGAGCGTCGGAGAACGTCCGCGACCGCGGGACGGCGCGTCCGCGAGCGAGACGTCGTCGATCCCGCGTGGACCGCCCGATGCTGGAAATGATGCTTTGCAAATAGTACTATGCTGAGGAAAAATGACACCGAAATCAAAATGGCCGACTTCTGGTAGGTTTTACAGCACGGTGCCAAGAGACTTATTTTTAAGTCTCCGCAGGATACGTGCGCCTACCCAGTTTCGTACGTGTAGCTCAAACGTAGCGCTGGGGCTGCTCTTTTGAAATATTGTAGGGGGCGCTACAGAGGCAATTTAAAACGGACAAGGCTAAAAATCATATCACATATTTCTTCCGATGCCTTTGACACATGTGCAAAGTGCCATGAATTTCTGAGCATCCCAACCTACTATGCTATGGAAAAATGACACCAAAATCAAAATGGCCGACTTTGATAGGTTTTAGAGCATGGTGCCAAGAGACTTATTTTTAAGTCTCCACAGGATACGTGTGCCTACCAAGTTTCGTACGTGTAGCTCAAACGTAGCGCCGGGGCTGCTCTTTTGAAATATTATAGGGGGCGCTACAGAGGCAATTTAAAACGGACAAGGCCAAAAATCATACCACATATTTCCTCCGATGCCTTTGACACATGTCCAAAGTTTTATGAAATTTTGAGCATCCTAACCTACTGAAACAAATTTCCTTCCGCCAGTAGGTGGCGCTATGAGTTTTTTGAATTTTTTCAAATCAGGTATGTTCAGGCTTGAAGTGGCATCATGCACAAGAAGTTTTGTGCAAATTGGATAATGTACCTTGGAGTTATAACAACTTCAATTTTGCATGGCGAACGATGCGTCGCCACGGCAACAGCGTTCAATGAAAACACACAATACTTATGATGGCTCTTCATCAATGTCCTAAGACTATCCTTACCGATGTTGAGACTAATCGGGTCACCTGGCTAGGAGGAATAAAGAAAAGTATAAAATATGACATTTCCTTCAGCCAGTAGGTGGCGCTATGAGTTATTTCATTTTTTTCAATTTAAGTATGTTCAGGTATGAAGTGGCATCATGCACAAGAAGTTTTGTGTGGATTGGAGTATGTACCTTGGAGCTATAACAACTTGACTTTTCAGAAAAATGATGCAAAATGGCCGCCACGCCACGTCAAGGTTCTTCGACGAAAGCGCTAGCTTTTAATAATTTTTAATCACAAAGGTCTTAAGAGCACCCTGAACAAATATGAAGTCGATCGCATAAATGCTCTAGGAGGAGTTCGTTAAAATACGAAGGCTGCAAAATGCGAAAAGTGCCAAAAAACACAACTTTGCGGGTTTACTGTAGCGCCCCCTATTGGTTGAATGCAACACAAATCACAGGGTATGTAACGGTATGCGATGTGCACATATGCTGAAAGTTTCGTGAATTTTCGACACTGGGTTGAGAAGTTATGTGTATTGATATTAAGCCACGCCCCTAAGAAGTTCATTGGTCCATATCTTTTCAACGCAAAGAGATATCAAAAAGCTTTTGATAAATCTGAGTGATCTACATCCACTAATGATCCACAGCAATTTTGGTAGCAATAGGAGCCAGCGTGTAGGAGGAGTTTGCAAAGATGTGTTTTACACTAAATTCAAGATGGCGGAAAATCTAAGTAGGCGGAGCTTAGGGGTCTGAGAGGCTTTTTTTTAGATCTAGTGGTTTCGGACATGTGTGTTGAATTTCAAGTCAATCGGACAAACTGGCCGAGGGGCGTCGCCGGCGCGACTTGTAGGGGGCGCTAGAGAGCCATTTTTTTTCACGCAAAAATGGCTCCTATATCAAAACCCAAGTTTCGCCAGACCTGGCAAGTATGCAAAATTTGGTGAGTTTTCATGCATGGCAAATATTCCAAATATGCAGCCAAAGTGGAAAAATAAGGATCGGAATAATAATAATAATACCCCTTAGAAACTCAATAGGGCCTTCGCTGGCCCGACGTTGTCGGTGGCTCGGGCCCTAATTAAAACTGCGAGCAGTGATGAACGGGCCCTCGCCTCCCTTGCGCGTCGGGGCCGGCGGCGGACTCCGGCCTGCGCGTCGGAGAACGTCCGCGACCGCGGGACGGCGCGTCCGCGAGCGAGACGTCGTCGATCCCGCGTGGGACCGCCCGATGCCGGAAACGATGCTTTGCAAATAGTACTATGCTGAGGAAAAATGACACCGAAATCAAAATGGCCGACTTCTGGTAGGTTTTAGAGCACGGTGCCAAGAGACTTATTTTTAAGTCTCCGCAGGATACGTGCGCCTACCCAGTTTCGTACGTGTAGCTCAAACGTAGCGCCGGGGCTGCTCTTTTGAAATATTGTAGGGGGCGCTACAGAGGCAATTTAAAACGAACAAGCCTAAAAATTATATCACATATTTCTTCCGATGCCTTTGACACATGTGCAAAGTTCCATGAATTTCTGAGCATCCTAACCTACTGAACCATATTTCCTTCAGCCAGTAGGTGGCGCTATGAGTTTTCTGAATTTTTTCAAATCAGGTATGTTCAGGCTTGAAGTGGCATCATGCACAAGAAGTTTTGTGCAAATTGGATAATGTACCTTGGAGTTATAACAACTTCAATTTTGCATGGCGAACGATGCGTCGCCACGGCAACAGCGTTCAACGAAAACTCACAATACTTATGGCAAATCTTCATCAATGTCTTAAGGCCATCCTAGCACAATTTGAGACTAATCGGGTCACGTGGCTAGGAGGAATAAATGAAAGTCTAAAAAAAAACATTGCCTTCAGCCAGTAGGTGGCGCTATGAGTTATCGAAATTATTTTAATTTGTGTGTGTTCATGCATGAAGAGGCTTCATGCACAAGAAGTTTTGTGTGTATTGGTTAATGTACCTTAGAGTTATAACAACTTGATTTTTCATAAAAATGATGCAAAATGGCCGCCACGCCACGTCAAGGTTCTTCGACGAAAGCGCTAGCTTTTAATAATTTTTAATCACAAAGGTCTTAAGAGCACCCTGAACAAATATGAAGTCGATCGCATAAATGCTCTAGGAGGAGTTCATTAAAATACGAAGGCTGCAAAATGCGAAAAGTGCCAAAAAACACAACTTTGCGGGTTTACTGTAGCGCCCCCTATTGGTTGAATGCAACAAAAATCTCAGGGTATGTTGCGGTATGCGATGGGCACATATGCTGAAAGTTTCGTGAATTTTCGACAATGGGTTGAGAAGTTATGTGTATTGATATTAAGCCACGCCCTTAGGAAGTTCATTGGTCCATATCTTCTCAACGCAAAGAGATATCAAAACGCCTTTGATAAATCTGAGTGATCTACATCCAATTATGATCCACAGCAATTTTGGTAGCAATCGGAGCCAGCGTGTGGGAGGAGTTGGCAAAGATGTGTTTTTCACTAAATTCAAAATGGCGGAAAATTTAAGTATGCGCATTTTCGGGGTCTGAGAGGCTTTTTTTTAGATCTAGTGGATTAGGACATGTGTGTTGAATTTCAAGTCAATCGGACAAACTGGCCGAGGGGCGTCGCCGGTCCGCTTTGTAGGGGGCGCTAGAGAGCCATTTTTTTACACACATTTATGTCACCTATATCACACCTCTATTTTCGCCAGACCTGACAAGTCTGCCAAATTTGGTGAGTTTTCATGCAGCGCAAGTACCCCCAAAATACTCCCAAAGTGCAAAAATAAAAAGAAGAATAATAATAACGCCTACAATTTCAATAGGGCCTTCGCCGGCCCGACGTTGTCGGCGGCTCGGGCCCTAATTAAAACTGCGAGCAGTGATGAACGGGCCCTCGCCTCCCTTGCGCGTCGGGGCTTGCGGCGGACTCCGGCCTGCGCGTCGGAGAACGTCCGCGACCGCTGGACTGCGCGTCCGCGAGCGAGACGTCGTCGATCCCGCGTGGGACCGCCCGATGCCGGAAACGATGCTTTGCAAATAGTACTATGCTGAGGAAAAATGACACCGAAATCAAAATGGCCGACGTCTGGTAGGTTTTAGAGCACGGTGCCAAGAGACTTATTTTTAAGTCTCCGCAGGATACGTGCGCCTACCGAGTTTCGTACGTGTAGCTCAAACGTAGCGCCGGGGCTGCTCTTTTGAAATATTGTAGGGGGCGCTACAGAGGCAATTTAAAACGGACAAGGCCAAAAATCATACCACATATTTCTTCCGATGCCTTTGACACATGTGCAAAGTTCCATGAATTTATGAGCATCCTAACCTACTGAAACAAATTTCCTTCAGCCAGTAGGTGGCGCTATGAGTTTTTTGAATTTTTTCAAATCAGCTATGTTCAGGCTTGAAGTGGCATCATGCACAAGAAGTTTTGTGCAAATTGGATAATGTACCTTGGAGTTATAACAACTTCAATTTTGCATGGCGAACGATGCGTCGCCACGGCAACAGCGTTCAACGAAAACACACAATACTTATGATGGCTCTTCATCAATGTCCTAAGACTATCCTTACCGATTTTGAGACTAATCGGGTCACCTGGCTAGGAGGAATAAAGAAAAGTATAAAATATGACATTTCCTTCAGCCAGTAGGTGGCGCTATGAGTTATTTCATTTTTTTCAATTTAAGTATGTTCAGGCTTGAAGTGGCCTCATGCACAAGAAGTTTTGTGTGGATTGGATTATGTACCTTGGAGTTATAACAACTTGATTTTTCAGAAAAATGATGGAAAATGGCCGCCACGCCACGTCAAGGTTCTTCGACGAAAGCGCTAGCTTTTAATAATTTTTAATCACAAAGGTCTTAAGAGCACCCTGAACAAATATGAAGTCGATCGCATAAATGCTCTAGGAGGAGTTCGTTAAAATACGAAGGCTGCAAAATGCGAAAAGTGCCAAAAAACACAACTTTGCGGGTTTACTGTAGCGCCCCCTATTGGTTGAATGCAACACAAATCACAGGGTATGTAACGGTATGCGATATGCACATATGCTGAAAGTTTCGTGAATTTTCGACAATGGGTTGAGAAGTTGTGTGTATTGATATTAAGCCACGCCCCTAAGAAGTTCATTGGTCCATATCTTTTCAACGCAAGTAGATATCAAAAAGCTTTTGATAAATCTGAGTGATCTACATCCAATTATGATCCACAGCAATTTTGGTAGCAATAGGAGCCAGCGTGTAGGAGGAGTTTGCAAAGATGTGTTTTACACTAAATTCAAGATGGCGGAAAATGTAGGTGGGCGGAGTTTTGGGGTCTGAGAGGCTTTTTTTTAGATCTAGCGGATTAGGACATGTGTGTTGAATTTCAAGTCAATCGGACAAACTGGCCGAGGGGCGTCGCCGGCCCGCCTTCTAGGGGGCGCTAGAGAGCCATTTTCTTACACACAACTATGCAACCTATATAATATGAAATTTTTCACCAGACCTGACAAGTCTGCAAAATTTGGTGAGTTTTCATGCATGGCAAGTCCCCCCCAAATAGTCCCCAAGTGTAAAAATAATAATCAGAAAAATAATAATACCCCTTAGAAACTCAATAGGGCCTTCGCTGGCCCGACGTTGTCGGTGGCTCGGGCCCTAATAATAATAACCCCTACAATTTCAATAGGGCCTTCGCTGGCCCGACGTTGTCGGTGGCTCGGGCCCTAATAATAATAATAATGATAGTAGCAGTGTCCTTTAACATGAAACCAATCAATAAATCAAATATTGGCTCATGAATTCAAAGAGATTCACACACTATACATAACTGCAAACCCTTAAATTGATTAAAATAAATGAATAATGAAGAAGCCACACAGAAACCTATATTTGTAAGTGTGAAGGCACAGAGGAACATCCTGAGAAATACCCCAGGAGGGCATGATATCAATGATCAGTGATACATTGTTACTAACTGTCCTTTCTTTCGTTTGCAGCTGCTGAAACCTCAGCTGTAACAAGTAAGCATAGTCATCTTCTGCCGCGTTACTCTGTTCACGTGAAACTCAGATCAAATGACCTAACCACAAAGTGAATTGTTTGCACTAATCCCGACATCCGTCTTCTACCTCTACCTAGTGGATGGCAACCACCTGCCCACGCTGATTATTGTCATGGTGACGGGCCTGGTACTGGTGGTGCTGATAGTCGGCGTGATCTACTTGTACCGCCGGCGAACGATTGGGTCCCGGGGGTCCTATGAAGGGGCCCGCTACAGCCGCACCAACTCCAGCCAGGCGGAGCAGGTTGAGAAGAACATCCTGGTGTCTGACATGGAGCTGAACGAGCAGGCAGAGTAGCAGAGACCCACCTGGACCGACCAACCCAGAACCGGACCCAACCTTGCACAGGAGAGGCTGATTCAGACATTGTGGCATTTATGTTGTTGTTGTCTCTTTTGAAACCAAAAAAAAGATTTTTAAAGTGCTGAAGGGCTGTGTAGAGCGCAGCAGTTGTTTAGTTTTAAATTGAATCCCCGTCTTCTCAATCATCTTCTGCCAAGACTTCACAGTTCTACCAATTTTTCTCCAGATAAATCGGGTCCTTCCATATGTACAGCTTTTCCCCCGAAAGCGTTCATGAAGCCCACAAACGGATCTACCGTGAGTTTAGGTTTATTGCAGCAGCTGGAAAAGTTCAACATAAATCGGTTTTATGAAATCACTCCTCACTGTTTCCTCTGGTGCCAATGTAAATTTTTGCTCGGTGTAAATTTCCTTTTTTTGTTCCAATTTTGATTGAAAGCAAAAAACTACAATCACAGCCACAGATTGACTCTTAACTAAAACCATTTGTCTCTGTCCTTTAACTATATAGCCACAGTCTTCTCTGGGACCAAATTCACTTTTTCTTTTCTTCTGTTTTACCATGACAGTATTTACCGGAACTTGAGGTGTGTTTTTGTTGTTTTATTACATTCATGTCCTTCCCATTGATTTGTCATTATCTGTGCAGCAGTAGACTGTAAACTGTTACTGATGATGCATGTGTGGTTTTTGTGGGTCCGCCTCTCTCCTCCTTTCTGATCTGACACGTCAGCACCAGCTGGCAGAAGAGCGGAGGAGGAAGAAGTCCAAATGTGAATGTGTGGAGGGTGACAGGGACCATTATTAGTGGTGACCGTCTGAGGGCAGTACACTATTGTGCACATTACTAATACTGAGTTCTTAGTGTTGAAAGCTGGTCTTTAAGTAGACTATATTGTCTTTTTAGTACTGCAGGACTGACTACATTTTGGCACTTTCTTCTATTATCTTGAGCTAATTCAATCTTGGTCATCCACTTGCCTTTAGTCATTCCAAACTTGTGTTTGTTTTGGCTCCTAATGTACCATCTGGTGCTGATTCAGCAATGTTTAAGGGCAGTAATTGTCTTTGTATGCACCATGAAAAAGGAGTTGCAATTTGATATTTGTCTAATTCATAATTTTTATGCACACAGTTCACTTCTCTGTGTGTTTTATCACTCGGATATTTTTCACTATTTGTTTTTTTAATGATGCAGGTTTCGTTATGTGTTTTGACTTAAATACGACTGGTAAAGACATTTGGAAATGTTCCTACTTTTAAGGGATAAACGCCAACACTTGAACTTCTCATTGCCCCACAAAGGAAAACATCCCTCAAGTGAATGACTCCGTTGTATACATGGGAGCCAAAAAATGTTTTAAAAGTGAATTCACCATTTCGTAAAAGAAAACCTCCTTCCATTCTTTTTCTACGTCATTTTAAGATTTCACATTTGCGCAGGGTAATGACCACGTTTTTTAAAGTTCATTTGCCTCCTCAAACATTTTTCTTTTTCCCTCAACTCTTGCCTCTGAGTGCATTTCTGTCTTTTTGCTTGCAGGAATTCCTTGGAGCCATTTCAGTCTGAGGCTTTTGGTGTCTCACAGTGCTGTTGTAAAAAAAAAAAAAAAAAAGCCTTTTTTTTTTTTGCTGCGTGAGTTGGACTAAGATAGAGGGGGAAGGGAGGAGGATAAGGAGTAAGGAGAAGTGTGTGAGTGAGTGTGTGAGTGTGTGTGCAGTCTCCAGCTGTGGAATGTTGAGTCGGCAAGAAGAGCTCAGTGGCAAGTCTGGAACCAATCAGAGAAGGAGAGCTCAGGGACATGAAGGGTCAGAAAGAAGACAGAAAAAAGGAAAACTAGATGAAGGAGAAAAGGGGGGGGGGGGGAGTGTGAGGAGGAGTCAGGGTTGTAGGAAGAGAGGAAACATGCAGGGAAGGAGGAGTGTAAAGGGTACAGTGGTTTGTCCCAGGCTTACCCCGGCCTCTGCTGGTGGTTTTACTGTAAAGGTTTGTCTTTACATACAATATGATGTCAACTGATTGAGGTGATGAGGTGACGATGCAACGACCATCGGTGTGTTCCCCAATGAGATCATCTCTGCGATGCAGGCCGGCTCTTGTCCCATTGAAGATTAGCTGAAGCACCTGTTTGTTTTTTAAAGTTTTTGTGTCACTTTTATATGAATTGAATAAAGTCTATGTTCTCAAAGCTTCTGTTTTCACAGTTATTTATGAATTATTATTAACCGTGGAGCAAATTCTCATGTAAATGTGTTACCTGTCGATAGAGAGAAGCTGTACGCTATCCATTTGTTTCAATCTTTGTGTTAAGATTTTTGAGTTTTAAAAGTCAGTGAGCTGGGAAATGAACTTAAGAATTGATGTGTAAACCGTGGACTGCGATGTTTCTGTTTCTCCACAAGAGGGCACACCTTGCCTGCTGTATGGGACACATCCCCCTGCTTATGTTGTGCTTTGATTCACCTGACCTTTATCGCTCCCTGCACAGGTCACTATTTATTTTCTGATCTACAATCTATATGTTGGGATCAATATCAGAATTTAAATTTCTTTGTGATTGCGATCATGTCTCCAGTTGAACGGTCTTGAATGTGTGATTTTACCTGATGAAAATGTGCTTGTGTACTAAATAAGAGTAGTAGCTACAATCCATACTCCACCGCCTCCATCCACCCAGCTGGACTATGTTCGAACAGGCAGACCAACACACAGACCAGTGGATCTTTGAAACCCATCACCTGGTGTGATGAGAGCTTGTGGCCTTTTCTGGCCAGAGACCTGGACCTCTGCAGTGAAACATCAGAGCCAACAAATAGTTTGTTATTCAAATCAAACTGGCTCTCTGTAATCCATCTCACTTAGAATGGATGTCACAGCTCATCCATCTGCATGCCGCAGGCACTCAGTTTAAAGCATCCAGGGGTTATATGCTCCAGCAGTTGTTTATAAGTTTCCCAACCCCGCTCCTCGTTTTTAATGTGTCTCTGGTGTATGGAAGCTGTCCTTTAGGAACTTTTGCTTGCTCTTCAAACACTACATTTTTCTGTCTGTTGAATTTCAGACTCGGGTCTAGCTGTTAAACATCTCTACCATTAGCCTTATTTGTAGCTACAACCTGTAGTCTAAATACTCCTGTCATGTTGTATTTATCTGTGGCTGCATTGTACCTTATGTTTTACTTTGTTGTGTTAAATGTTGCTTGCATGTTGCTTGCTTGTTACCTGAATGTTTCAGGTGCACTCCAAAGGATCACAACAGATGAGAAACATGTAATTGAAATGTTTCCCTGGCAAAAGCAGAGAGAAATGTTACACACACATGTTTGTGTGTGTGTGTCTACCACCTACATTTCATTTTATTGACGTTAGTTCATCAGGATTCTTTAACAGCAGTTGTGCTGCTCTCCCCTTATTTCCTCATGTGATGATGGCTCACTGAAGGTCACATTGTCATGAATTCCCCTTCATATTAGTTTGTTTTCATCCTGTCTGCTTGTTTTATTAACTCTCCTGTCATTTCAGATCCTACCATTCACCTCTGATTCCCCTCACCTGGTCCTCCACACCCATCTCACCTACAGCCCATTCCCTCATTAGTCACTCACTATTTAGGTCCCCTCACTTGCACTTGTTCCCTGCCAGATTGTCTTGTGTGTTATTGCCAAGTTCTCCAGCGTATCTTTATATTGTTCTTGTTCTGCCTGTTCCGACCCTGTCTCCCTGTTTTTGACCTTGGATTTTTGCCTGCCCCTTATTGGATTTGTTTGCCTGTTTGACTGACCTCCTGGTTTTGACCCTGCCTGAACACAAGTAAAGAACTAACTTGTATTTCTTGTCTCCGAGTTGTGCTTTTGGGTTCAAGTATCTGTAATCCTTACACACATGGGTAATGTAATAGTCAGTGTGAGGTGAAAAGTGTCGAATCATGAGAAGGATTTTATGGTGGCCTGTGGGCTTCTCTTTGTACATGTACAGCAGCCATCTTGCCTGAGGCGTCTTGCATTCACCTGTCTGTGGTTTTGAGGTTCAAAGACCGGCAACGGCGGAGGAGGTCTGCTCCGGGAGTGGCAGAAGAATATCACTGCTTCATTCCTCTTTGCCTCCTCTGAGATACTCGAGTAAAACTCTTCTTGATTAGTTAACCAACAAAGGGAAAGGAGCTCAGCTCATGCCTAATCGATGTCCTCTTAATTTAAAGGTTTGATGTTCAGATCAGGCTCTTGTGTTTTTCACAAACTGCTGCTGTTTATTGTCCCTCCTTCCACTCCAAGTTCTCATCCTATCTGGCGGTGCTGGCACTGCAGGTTAAGGGAGGAGAACCAGAGAGAAAGCGGTGTTAACAAGTGGAATTAAAAACCCATTCACTTTCCTCAGTCATCCATTTGGAGGCTGGCCAAAGGAGAAGCAGCTGTTAGGCTGGCAATGGAGAAATAGGGGGTTGGTGAGGGGGGAGTTCAGAAAAATAGAGAAGGTTTTGAAAGGAATAGAATCATGCACTCTTCCCTTTGAACACCAGCAGTGGAATGGGCTGTTTTGAAAAATAGGCTGCCTAATAAAAACTTGCTCTGCACTCAGAGTTGCTGTTGGCTTATATAATCAAATCAATTGCTTTTATTGCTTCTTGTCCAAAATGGGATCTATGAGGCTGACTATGCAGCGTATCAGCAAACCGCTCATGCTAACGAAACAGCACTTTCATTTAATTCCTTTTTACAGAACAATATGTACTGATTAAGGGCCAGGGTGCAACAAAACACAGTGTAGAAAACAGTAATGGAGGTGGATGGACATAATCTTTACCATTAGTTGTTGGTATGTGCACTTTTCAGGCCATTTTGTCTGAGCTATTGACACAATGTCTGACCTAATGTTGAGTCGTATTCATTCTTTCTCAAAAAGAAGAAGCAAGTCCATTCACTGTTCCCCTTTGTACTTATGATGGCTTATTATAAAAGGTCAGTTCACCCAAATCACCACTTCTCTGGTGTAATATAGGCATGCAGATAGTTTATGTTTTAACTGCATGTGTCAACGTTTGGAATATCCAACAGGGGTTGGTGATATCGATGTACAGAGGTGGAAGAAATTTACGTTTACTCTCATTTTTGTACCAAAGTTGTTTTTTGTGCCAATTTAGTAATTAAAAAACAAAAATCTGCATCACTGTCCAAAGAGAGTAAAGGCATCAGAAATAAACAGGACCAGAGCTAAGAAAAGTAGACAAGGCATTGCATGACAAGAATCTAAAGAGGACTAGTCAGTCAGGAAGCATAATGAATTTTGCTTCTGTAAGGACCAGGTGAAGTGTTAGGACTTTTTGATTAACTGTATAGCCTACTGCTGGAATAGAAAAGAAATCTGAGAAAATTGACATAATTATGAGATGCAGCAAGGATATTTCTGGGTGTTGTAGGAGAGTGGGGAATGGGGGGGAAGAAGAAGAAGAAAGACAAATCAGCAGCTGCAGCAGAGAAGAAAGGAATACCTATCTGCAGCCTGCAGAACGTGTGCAGATAGGCGACACTGGAAATGTTCACTGTGGTGCAAGAGGGTGTGCCGGGTGGGCACAAGGAATAGGGCTAGGCCCAGTTTATGGGCCCGGTTTATTAAAAAAGTACAGCAATGCAATATGATGAAGAGTTACGTCTTTACGGTTGATGGTAAACATTATTGTGCCTCGGTATAGTTGTGTATTTCTACTTTAATTAAGCAGTGGTTTAATGCGAGCCCGCTAGGTGACCCAAATCAAACACACCCACCACATGACGTCTCCAGGTGCACGCTTAGTGTGACTAGCGAGCTAAAATGTTCACCGTGTATTCTCCAGGTGACTTCTGCTTGACTGAGTCGGACTGGTGATGTTATGTAAGCTGCGAATAAACGTCCAGAGAAGTTGAACCTGGATCAGATTGTGCAGGACTTTGTGATGCTCGCAGAATGAGTTCAGACAGACAGGCGAGTAACCCCAACACGCTGACTGTGATGGTTGTAGTTCTCTGGAGGAAAACATCTACTGTGTGTGTGTGTGTGTGTGTGTGTGTGTGTGTGTGCGTGTGTGTGTGTGTGTCAGCCTGCAGGGTGTGTAAAACTGCAGCTCTCTCTTGTTTAATATGTGTGTTTGTGTCTGCTGCTGTAGTTTATACTGTTTATTATACTGTTTCTGTTGTCTGCCTGTCATGTTTATAACAAGTGTCAGGCTATTTAAATTCTGCAGCTTAATAATGCGTAGTTGCACCTGCTACAGGGTACATTGTTATTTATTGTCGGGTTTTTTTGTTTAGTTTAATTGTCTTTCTGGTTATATCTTGAAAGGCTACAGTGAGGAAGGCGGTTGCAAAGGCTGCGGCTATAGAACATGAATATTGTTGGTTTGGACATCAAAGCTGTCTGTGTTATGTGTATAAGTCATAAAGTTATACTGTAGCCCACATGTGTTCTTTACTTTAACAGGTCTATCATATTATCCATTATCCCCTTCCATTTGAAGAATGTAAAGTTTACTCAGAGTATTCTAACTGACATACTTTTTACTTTTATCGAAGTACATTTTTACTGGTACTTGAGTTAAAAAAATATTTCAAATAAGTTATTTTACAGAGTATAATATTCTATTACTCTTTCCAGTCCTGTCGATGTATAATATATAACGATGTACTACAGTTTTGTGGAAATTCTATTGAAAAATAACTTCAAATATAATAACCAGAAGATAATGTCTCTCTGTTTTTTGGCTTATCCAGCCAATTAGATCAAAGAAGTCCATCACATTAATGCAACAATCCTTTATTGCATTTTCAACATTGCCCACACAATGACCTAATATTCCATTACATAACAGAATATTAAGACATATTTACCTCATTAGAAACGTGATAGCAAAATCTCTGAAGGATGACAAATTACTTTCGTCCTCCTAACCAATACAGTATTATGGAGTTGAATGGAATTGATGGTGCGCAAAGCATTGCAAAGTGACATTTGGAAAAACACCAAAGCAATGTTTCCCTTTCGAAACAAAGTCCTGGTCCTTGCTGCCACTGGAGCTGCTGTCAACTGAACCAATAGTCTCAGTAACCAATATTTTAAAAATGTCATCAATGAAACCCATCCATCTGCATGGTGAGATGAGGGCAAGTGAGTGATTTGGGTGAACCCCACCGCTAATATATCAGAGCACTGAGACTCCACTGGAGCATTTCTAATATTCTGCTTTTAAGTTGCCACAGCGTATTGGTGCTGCACCTGCTTTATTTTATATCGAGGCGACACAGAGACGATGATGTCCCTGTTATCTGCAGTGGTAAGAGCTCTCGGCTGAGATTGCTTCTGTTGTGTCATCGTGCAGTACGACGGCTCTCTATCCACCTGTTGTTACTGCTGGATGCTTGTCATTGACGAACCCCTCTGAACTGTGAGCACAGAGTCAATATAATAATCTCCTTGGCCAGTGGGTCGCCTGATAAACACTTGGCAGACACACTGACATACTCAGAGATGATGCACTTCACTCCCAGCAGTGAAGGCCCCATCTGGAATCTGCCACTGATTTCCTGTCAAAGTGATTTTTTTGGGCCATGAAAACAACCCCTGTGTGCCAGCTTCTTAGAAATGGGGATCAAAAACTTCTGACCAAATCAAAGGCTGCACACTTCGAAAGTGACGGGATCAGCAGCGATACACACAGAACAGCAACGCCACAGCAGGAGGAAGGGAAAAAAAAGCAGCTTTGCTGTCTAAACTAATTTCAAGTCCTGTCTTTCTTCTCCCTCCTCGTCTTTCTAGCGAGTTTTAAGTGCCGTTGTGTTTCAGTTTGATTGTGTGCGTGTGCGTGTTGCGATGGACAAATCGTAAGAGAGCAAAACTTTGACGGCCAGGAGGATGGATGGTGTGCAGAGGCAGGTTGGTGGAGGGGGTGGAGGGGGGAGACGGACTGGAGGCAGAGTGTGGTGCAGTTATCTCCTCTGTGCAGAGGAGAAGATGTCTTTGCCTGCGGGATGCTGCTCTCTCTCAGGCCAAGGACAGCATCCGTGTGGTGAAAGGAATTATGGGCACACTGTTCCCAGTCACTGCTTTTGGGGAAACTGGGATCTGCACTTGATTGTCTTGTTTGTTGACCATTTTTCAGGTGTGTGATTAGAGCACAGCTTGTGCTGATTTCAAAAAGCGAACCCTTCTATGGACAGATGATAAATCGATAAAGGAGCTGAGATATAGCCTGAAAACGGACTCAGAGACAAAAAGCAACCCTTATTGTGTACAAACATTTTACCATTACCGAGTTCTCTTTTTTTCTCCCCATTTTTCGCCCCTGAGACCGAAACGATTTTGCACTGGAGCATTCTTGGCCTATAGTGACGTAAAGTGAAATAGCAGTGACAGGATCACTTCACAAGGCGCCCACTCCTCCACCTGGCCGATGATAATTCCTTACTGTAAACAATTAGAGGTACCAATATCACCCCGAACCAGGGGCAGGATTAGCTTATCCTTATTTGAATGGTTTTCTACCCGAAAATAATAATAAGGAGACACAAATAAGGAAGAAATAGAGACAAAAGGTGAAGTTAATTTATGGAAAGCTCGGCTGCCACGATGCTCACTGCTTTGATGCTTAATCCGTTATTAACCTCCACAACAGTGGGCATGGGCATACCCGCATGAACATGCATGTGCAGACACACTTTCTAATGCACACACACACACACACACACACACATACCTTGAAGAGATGAGGATTCCTGAGTCAGGGGAAACAGGTACTGAAGCCAATATTACCCATCTGGGAAATAAAGATAGGCCGAGGGTGCAGAAGGTGAGTGAGATGAGGCTACTGTGAAGACACGCTGAAGAGCAACACGCCAATCCCACTTGTGTTTACTCTGCTGGTTTCCAGGGCAATGGCAGGAGGCTCTGCCTTTCCTGTAGAGGCAAACCCACTTAGAGGAGAAAATGTGGGCCTTGAAAAGAGAATGTTGTGTGTGTGTGTGTGGGGGGGGGGGGGGGGGGGGGGGGGGGAGTTCATTACTATGAGCTTTTTCTTTGTGCAGTCGATTTCTCAGAACGTGAATACAGACTGCAAGTGTGTTTGTGCGTGTGAGACACTGCTTTCTAACCATGAACTTTCTAGGCCTAATCTCATTATTGATCTACCTTTTTAAGCAAGTAACCACTTGCAGATGTTTGCTATTCCTACCAGTCTTTGTCCATTTGGTCGAAATAAACTGTGTGTGTGTGTGTGTGTGTGTGTGTGTGTGTGTGTGTGTGTGTGTGTGTGTGTGTGTGTGTGTGTGTGTGTGTGTGTGTGTGTGTGTGTGTGTGTGTGTCCAGTGGTTTGATGCTGAGTGTTTTCCTTTGTGAAGCAGTCAGGATATGCAGAGATGAGCTCCATTGTTGGGATAAATTGCTCGGTCCAGGCCGGCTGCCTCTCCACTGGGCATCTCCCCCCTCATACTGATCGATCTAATCCTTTGCTGTAATGAGTTTCTCTGTCTGAGAGCGAGCGGGCCATGAAGTGGAGAGGAGAGTGAGCTGGAGAAATGAGGGTACTGGTGGTGTTGGTAGTGACTAAAGATATTTACAGCGGTACGAAGTCATCAGGTTCTGATCTCACAGCAGATTGTCTTCATGAGTTGATGTTCTTTTATGAGAAGAACTGTTTTTTAAGGGAATCTACCACCCTGCAGCATACTGCATTGCATAATGGAGTAAGCCTCAATATGTACAGAAATATGACCCATCTATCCATATGCAACAATCCTTCCCATTATCGATTAACTTGCCATGTACTTCGTAATTTAAGAGAGTTAATTCATCTTTTATATTACTAAATTGCCAAAATGAATGAGCAATCTTGTATCAGTTAATATTTGGTTGATCCACTAGATGGATTCAGCTATATGTTATTGTAAATTGACAGAGGGATTGTTGGTCTTCCTAATATAGAATTACCAGAAATAAGCTGCACTAATCATTATCTTTAGATTTACAATGGATCACATGACCACTTGTATGTGAAGTCAGGCAAATGTTTTCTGTTTTTTAACAGCTCTAAAAACCCAGCACCAAATGGCAGACAAAATAAAGTTGGAGCCCAGCTGGTGAAGACAGTGGGGCAGTCAAAGGCTAAAGCACCTAAACAAAGCTATAGATACGATGAAGTTCAATATTTTTTATTTAAAAGTTGATCATTTGTCAGTGTAGTGTTAACAGACTGTTTCTGCTGCCCCCAGGTGGCCAAACCATTAGTTATTGCAGGTTTAACAAATAAAGTCAACATGCTAGACTATCCATCCGCATCATCTAATTAGATGCAGCCACTCAATCAGCTAGCTACCTAAAAAATGTATCCACTTTTTGGCAATATGTAATGAAAATGTAATGTAGTTTAATATTTTTCTATTTTTAAATGCACTGTGTTCATTGTTTATGGTTATGCACCAGTCACCAAGTCAAATTCCTTGTATGTGTAACGTACCTGGCAATAAATGGTTGTGATTCTGAAAATAGTACAGAATTATAAAGTGTGTCTATAGGCTATACATAATAAATCAAAGCAAGCAAGTCTGAATTTCTGGAAGCTCAACCCCAGAACACACAGAGAGCATCCCCCAAAACGTTGCGCCTGCTCAGCTGGATACCGGGAATGAGGTGTCAATGAAAGGCAATGTTGCTTCCCTTTTGCAGAAAACAGAGAGCAGTAGAGATGAATAGCAAAACCAAGAACCTGAGACAGAACAGAGAGGACCGCCTGTAGTTCACAGACTCGAATGTCCATCATCTCCCAGAGAGCCGGCACTCTGCACATCAAGACAGAAGACATAAAGTTTCACAAGATAAAAAAGCTTCAGAGGAGCAGTAAGTCACACCGAGCCAACGTCTCCGTGAATGTATCACCCCTCTCTGGGAACTTAGCGACGGAAGAAGAGAATGCATCGTCTGTTAAGTTGAAACATGATGTCGAAATTTCCCCTTTTCTGATAACAGGTCACTATTTTTTTTTTCTTTCTTGTAAATGTAAGCTTTCTTCCATCTGTTACTTAAAAAATAGCAGAGATTCAGGCAATTTTCATTATTTCCATCAGTCCATCTGTCAGTCACTGATTAATATGTCAGTAATACATTTTCATGTCAGAAAATAAAAGAAGCAATTTCCCAGAAAACAAGCCCGAAAGCAGAATATATTCAATTAGCAATTATTTAAATAGATGAAAGCAGCAAATCCTCACACTGGGGAAGCTGAAACAAGCACATTTTGGGCACTTTTTGCTCGATAAAGCAGTTAAATGATTATCACAATTTTGGTCGATTAAGTCTGTGTCTGTCAACTGATCGATTTATGGTCTGATCGTTTGATCAGTAAGCATCTAAAACAGTGCTGCTGTGTCTTCATAAGCAGTGTATTTTTGCATGGTCGAGCATCTCTTAGAGGTTTAGCAGGTTCAAGTGTAGTTAATCCGACCACCACGTGCCTTCAAGGCATCGGCCTGGCGTGACAGTGGAGTCCGTGTGAAAGGCCTCTTTGTTGAGCCGTGTCATCATTTGTATTCAGCAGGATCAAAGTCTCCTCGGCTGCTTTAAAATTTGTCCTGTGGCTAGTGTTGCCGTAGCAGTGAATGACAATGTCAAGGGATGCAGAAGAGCTGCGAATTTACATAGAAATGGCCTTCGATATGAATGTGCAAGGAATCAAATCAGAGTCCACAATTTGGGATTGTGTTAGCATGTACCTGTGACTGCCTTAAGCTTGCCTGCCTCTGAGTGTGTGTGTGTGTGTGTGTGTGTGTGTGTGTGTGTGTGTGTGTGTGTGTGTGTGTGTGTGGCTACTTTTATCACTATTTTTTTATTTTGTTTGGCCTTTTCTTTATTCACTTGACAGTGAATATGTAAACTTACATGCACAACATATTCCGGGTTTTGCCCTTATTCTGAAAAAGACAATATTCTTACTAAGCTGTTGTTGACATGGCTAATGAGAATGAACATTTCTCTAATATTCCTATATTTTCTAATGTTTTTATGCAGTCATGCATACTCCAATTGACGTAAAGAATCCCTCTTTCATTTCTTCGACGCCCACATGTCTTAATCGCAAAGTGCTGCATCAGAATATGGCCCTATTCAGAATATGTCGGTTAACCAACCATGATATTTTTGGCCGGTTACGCATGCCGGTCTACAAGTTAATATCAGTTATAAATATAAGTTAGTTCATCATGGGTGCCAAAAGAAAGCTTTGATGGCCAGGTTTACCAATTGGGCTGT
Organism: Pholis gunnellus; assembly: GCF_910591455.1. NCBI lineage: Eukaryota > Metazoa > Chordata > Actinopteri > Perciformes > Pholidae > Pholis > Pholis gunnellus. The sequence goes on from NC_136544.1 coordinate 8,563,613, forward strand.
TCAGACTGGACACGCCATGGCGAGCTCCGCGGCGCCAGACCCGGTATGTGTTCGATTCTGACACAGCTGGACACACACACACTGGGCCCAGACCCGCAGAGCGTGTGTGTGTCCAGTTGTGTGGCTCCCAGAGCGACTTAAAGAGCAGGCAAGCTGGCAAAGGTAATTGAAAACGTTTTAATTCAGAATCGATGCGTCATCTGATCGGCTCTTCTGATGTGTCTTTATAGAGACCCCAGATCAAACTATTCAGAACAATAGCCTATCAGCCGATAACGATGTCCCAGCCTGGCCTTTCTCATCTTCATCACATGGAGAAAGGCTGTCGGAGCATACACTGATTACACTGTGGCAGCATTGACATCCGCCATCTTCATTATTATGGCAGACACACTACAGAAAATCAATAGGGTCGTTGTAGACTTAATAAAGGTAATTTCACCACGGCCTTGCCTCATGCGGTGCAAAAGTACCAGGCTTATTTCTCAACTTATTTGATCCTTTTCCACTATTCAATTTGTTGCAAAAATGCTGGAGGCATCGATTCATCAGCCATTAAAACTTTCAAAAGTAGATTGTGAAAGAGAAAGGTGAAGGCTTTATTTTAGTATTTGAATGAAGCAGAAATATCCAATCAAATGGCTTGTTTAGTGCGCTGGATCAGGCCTTTTTATGAGTTCTCTTGGTCCCCTTTTTTGAGAACTGTTATGTGAATGGCTTTATTTTATACATACTATTGCTACATTTTCGAGCACAGTTGATTGCGCCTGAGATAATGACACCTCACATCAGTGCACACACTGTCACAATTTATGTAAATCTGTCTCCTTCATCTGGCAACGCTTGTATCTAAATATGAAAACCATGTCCATTTTATCTACATCTTTAATTTGAATATATGTAATAAGATACATGGGTCTTTCACAGCACACATACACAGATCACTCATATACATACCCTATGATTGGGCAGATTGTGTGAATTATGAAACACTCACACATTCTAATCAGATTTTTTTCATTTTGTTCTCCTCTCATAGATATCCAGTATATTGACAATTTATAATCATTGTCATGTATACACAGCATAGTCACATTTTTACATCCACAATGTTTGAACTGCTAGATGTGTGTGATTACAACCTTTTCTATATTCAGTCATCAATGATGTTTAATCTGTATCTGTTTGTTTGTCTAGCCTGTAAATGGAAGAAGGGTTGTCCCTCATGATCAGACAAAGAACATACAGAAAATGTCTTTCGAGAGAGCATTTAAATGAGTGTCGCAGCGTGGACAAGAGGCTGGATAAGACGCTGGTTAAAAAGGATTGTCTAAGCTGGTGTGTAGCCTTTGGCGAGAGATTGTATTATAAATAGGAAGCTGTGGTGGAGTCCGCCTCGCAGTCATGCATCAGATCAAGGACAGTTTCAGCCTGTACACTATTAAGATAGTTTTCGGATCAAAATTATTTTAAAGTAGGAATTTTAGTCCGTTCAAAGTTTATCCTCTTCTCCACTTGGTCAAGCAGGTCAATCTGCTGTAGTTGGGGCACCACAGCCATCAGGAACTTTATAAGGGGAGGATGTAGCTCGACCAGCAGAGGTGGACAGCATCCAAACTAAGCAAAGTGTTGTCAGTGTCATCCTAAATATCCAGAGAAGGTTAAATGTGAGATGCAACGTCTCATTCCAAGTCATCGGCAAGTCAGGTGGACTAGTCAGTGGACGTAAATGCCCCCGGCGAGCCCAGGTGAGTTGACTGAGAAGACAGTGGCCTTGCTCTGGCCTGGGGCTTGTTGTCTGTGCATGCCGACCCGAGGCTCTCTCGGCTACCGACATGCCTTCAGATTTGGATCGCTCCGTTATGAATTTTAATGTCCGCTCCTGATCTCGACCCACCAGCTAGACTGAAAATTTCAAAACGCTAAAAAACACTGACATACTCTCCCAGAATGGGATATGGTGTCCCAGTAAAACAGACGCATGGGAGCATGGGTCGGTGGTGTTCACTAAAAGTGAGGAGTGTGCTGAATTATTGAATGGACATTGAGAGGAAGAGCGGTGGATAAGGAGTCAGTATCGAAAGAAAATGGAGATTGTATGGGGAGTTTGCTGGATATATAAGATGAATAATATTGATTTGTTTCAAGTACATCAAGACTAATAGCTGGGTTTGTCTCTCGATAAAATCCAACATAGAGTATCAGAGCTAGGTACACATGCCCTCTCACTTAACTGCAAGGATAGTTCTGGTTTATTAAAACTTGGGTCTTCGTTTATTCACAGTTTTGCACTATTCCTATCTGCAATAGTAAGGATGCAGTCATGAAATTAATCACTGCAATCTGGGAACACAGCACCATTGCTAAAAGAACATAAACAGTCCGACAATAATACAGGTTAGCCAAACTTATTTGAAAGGGAAAACAAATTCTTGGCAATGTGACAGACTGCAGTTGTGCACACACAGTGTTTATGTGCAATGAAGGATTATACCAAGATTATGGACAGCACTTTTGGTTTTACAGTTCCTTTGGTGAGAACAATGTTGTCATACACAAAAGAAATTAAGGGGGGAAAAAAAGAAAATTAGATCCAAATTGTAAGAAACTGAAAGTATCTCTTTATTTGTTATTTTGTTAAATAGAAAAGCACCATAGCAGTTATTTGGATGAAGGACACAGTGGTTGATAGCAAAGTGTGTGCATGTTTGTACAAGGACGTAATTGACAGTGGGGGGTAAATAGGCAACCTGCCTTCACAGTGAGCCAGAGTGACAAGATGGCTGTCATCAACATACATATCCCAGCATGCACGCTGTTCTTACCCATGCTATCCCTCACACTCCACCTCCTTTCTCCACTCTCTACTCATTTACTCATTCTCTTGCCTCCCTCACTCGCAAACCACACTGGCATTAAAACAGACACCGACAATTTGCATGCAGCACTGGTGCCCCTCATGCCAGTGAGAATCAGCATTGTGAAGCAAATCTGCCTACTATGTCTAATCAAGAAGTGGCGCTGAGCCAGTGGGCAATCTAAATCCGCACCTCACTGCCTCCTGACTGCTGCCTTTTTGACTTTGAAGGCAGCGTTTGCTCACCTTTTAGTGCCTGTTTGCAGGTGAACTTAAACCCAAATCGACAGCTGCGCACCAGAATACAAGCAGTGAATACTGAGAGGTGTCAATTATTGTTTTGCATGGCGCACGTTGCACTGAAGCGGCAGTATTTCTTTGCCTCGCTATCCTCTTGGCTCATTTGTCTCTATGTGTATGTGTGAGTGGGGGCAGGTTGGTCAAACTTGCCTATGTTGGACGAGCAACATATGCCTGCGTTTTTGTCTAAAAGCAAGCAGTCTTGTTGCGTGTTTGTATCATTGTGTGGCTGAGTGCTTCATGAGCGATTCACTCGACAGGCCGGGTTATAATGAGATCCCCGGGGCTGAACGCAGGCTGCCTGTAAAACAACAGATGTGACCGGACTCGCTCAGTCTCCCCCTCTCTCCCCCACTAGCTGACAGAGCTGTCGCTCAGCAGGAAGGAGGTTGACTGACGGGTGAGGTGGGCCCCTGTGTAGGGCAGGGGATGGGTGAACTGCTGTGAGGAAAGGGGAGGCAGTCACCTGGGCTGACACTTGATCCCACAGCTCGGTGCTCTCCAAACAAAACTGCTGAAACATCCCAAATGTCAGCAGCTCAATCGCACCGGAGATGTGATGATGATGATGATGGGACCTTACACTTCTACTACTGATGCTATACTTCGAAAGAAAGCTGAATATTCTGACATTTAAAAGGCATTTGGAAACTTTCAGATAAAGGGCTATCTATAATCACATCGGAAATGACAATTTTTTAATGTCTTATAAGCTGTGCGAATGGGGGGAAAGAATCTGATTTCCCATAAATATGCTAAAAGAAAATCCTTACATTTGAAATTTTGCCCTCCCGAGAATACCATTATGACACTACACACTCTTTATGGGAAAAACAATTCAGGATGCGAGTTTTCACCTGTCTTTCTTCTTCGAGCCAGGCTCGAGGAACTGGCAGAGGACCCAAGTCAAATGTTACTGCAGAGTGCCAGAAACATCACAATAGAGGTTCTGTGTGAGGGAAAGAGCAAATGGGTACAGACAGACACACACAAACATCCCTCTGCTCCTGGGCGTACAGCCACTGGGCCAGTGCAGCCTCTCAGTCAATGGACGAGCATTGTGCCTCCTCCAACAGGAACCTGCTGCGGAAACCTGTTACTGTGTTATGTGCAGGCGAGAGCAAAATGTAACTACTAGCCAAAGGTGGCCAGACAAACAAACCTGTTTTTTTTTTATTTCATTTTTAGGATTAGTCAACTTGAAAAAACATGTTGTCATCAATTCTCACGCAGTCAACACGCACTTAACATCCTTTATAGGGATGAGAGTTACTTGGACATTGTCCTGCAAAGACTAGCTGTTTTCAGCGACCGTAATTCTGCAAATCTGGATTGACCAGAAATTTGGTACGAGGTGAATTGTTATTACTTTGGTGATACCCTGACTTTTCATCTCACACCATCATCAGGCCAACATTTTAAGTTGTCCAATGCTTATGACCAAACCCCTGCAAAACCTATACATTCCCATCAGCCTCAGCTGTACTCTGTGTTTAATGCACGCACTGCATAAAACATGGATGTAGTCTCTGTGACATCACCCAGAGGTTGCTGAAGTGAAGTTCAAAGTTGACAGTCATTATCTACGCACACACCTGTCACTCAAAGTGGCCATTTCCTTAATTATGCATATATTTTTGCCTTAATATAATTCCAATAGGTGAGTAATGTAAAAATTCAGCCCCCTTACAGTTGGCATGAACAGGGTTATTAGCTGTAGACCAAACATTTTTTGTTCCAGCCTGTAAACATGTTTTTTTTCTGCTGTAAAGTTGGGCATTTTAACATCGGGTTCTATGGGAATTGACTCTCTTTTGGAGCTGGCCTCAAGTGGCCATTCTATGAACTGCAGTTTTTGGCACTTCCACGTTGGCTTCGTTTTTCAGCCTCGGAGGTTGCCGTTTGGTTTAATGCTGATTAACAGATGTTAGCATGGTGACACGCTAAACTAAGATGGTTACCAAGGTTAACAATATAGCTGCTGAACATGTTTGCATTGTAAGTGTGAGCATGTTAGCATGCCTAACTAAGCATTTACTTACCTTAGCACTAATGTGGTGATGTACAGCCGTATGAAGCTGCTAACATGGCTGTTGAATCCTAGTCTTGCTAAATGTTGCTTTTACTGCCGTAAGCCCCACAAATTGCATGGCTAAATACCACCCATGAGAAAAACTGCTCTTTAGTAATTCAGGTGAAGTGACTTTAACCCAGCTCTGACCCTGGCTTTTGTTTACACAAAATACAGCACGTTAGCACTGGTCATCAGCCCACAGCGCAGCACTCACGATCTGACAGTGGATGTGAAATATTTTAGGCAGTACAGTAGTTAATCCCTGTGCTGTAGCTCCCTGGTTTCTTTATGAGACAACATGTCATTAGCTAGATAATCAAGCTTGTTCCCATTATCACTGCTCATTTTAATGAGCTGTGTACATCCACAGCACAGCCTCCAGAGATGAGCAATCACACAACAAGGCCTGGTTTTCTCCAGCCTTCTCTAATGTTTTGGTAATGTGTTTAAATAAAACATGTTTTGCTGTTGTAAATCTGCTATCTTTGGAGCATGGCAATTAATGTCACCCTGTCAGGCACTATTCCCAGATTGCTTTGTTTTCAAAATGTATCATAAATAGTACCCTTAGAGCTGAAAACCCCATATCTGCTTCATTGCCATTCGATCAGCACACAGTGGCTGCATATTTTGCAGGCGAAATATGCAGCGTCTCCATCATCAGAGAAAGCTATGATGCTTGACCTGCTTGACTGGGTTGATAAATGATTCATCAAAAGCACACAGAACCAGTCTAGGTAAGGGTTGTGGACACAGGGAGATGCAAGCAGGGAGAGGAATGAAAGCGAGCGCTGGATCTGAGAGCAGAACGTTGATGCTCCAGATGGTGTTGGTGACAGGTGTGATTATCATTGAGAATTACGCTACACTTGTGATACTCTGACTGCACAATGTGTGATAATTCAGCTCTAATTTCAGCTACACATCACACCACAAGAAAAGTGCCTTGAACATGAATTACTTTTTAAAATCGACAGGAGCAAAATTACCATAGCTTTAGCTGTAGGAAAACAGAAAATAATATGATATAAAGCTTAAAAAATGTTTCCAAAAACAGCTTTGTAATTCAAAATGTAACACTATGCAAATGTAGTTTTGTAAAAAAACAAACTAGATTGTCTCTGTAAACCAAGGAATACAATGTTAGCGTTCTACAAATCAATTTCATAATATTGGATTGAAATCAATTCATTGTAATATATGACTTGCTATAAGCTCAACTTGATATTTAAAACTGAATTTGAAATGGGACTAAAATTTGCATAGAGACACAATCCCAAATTCATGTCTGCTCAGCAGACATGGCAGCCATTGTGTCGTCTGATTAAAGCCAATTGGAAATAATTATCAATGGTTCATCGCTGTAAATTAGCTATAATGAGGACATCGTTCTAATTCCAAATTCCAGTTTGAATGTCATATTAGGTTGCACATTGTCTGCCACAGTTCATTTTATATTAAATGTCATGATCATTATGGCACTGTTATGCTATGGAGAAAGCTAAAAATGTATTTCGGCTACAATTTAGCTTCAAACATGAAAATAAAAATGGTATTGTTACATTTTTGTCATACATTATGCAGTTTCAGTGCTTTGTTTAGTATTTCACACTTACTTGAATGCTGTTTTTCCTCTTAATTAATCCAGGGAACAAATGTTTTTTTATTGACTTACACATACATTTTCCACAGTGTGTGTGGATGTTCATACAGTCTCCAAAATTAGGAATAGTTTCAATCGCTCTCCTATGGAAACATCGAGACTGGATTCAAAGCAATTGTGATGGTGGTAAATTGTCTTAAAAGGTTTTGTGTGAGTTTGTGACTCAGTACATTTATATCTTCAAACAGTCACCATGGGGTGTTTCTCAAAAACTCTGCAAGTCTGTCAACTCTGGCAAAATTACTGTTTTAGAATCCCATCTCTTGGTGGCGGTTGAGCAGCTACAGCTATATGGATTTGAGGGGCCTTTCTTCCAGCAGAGTACTTTATCACTATTAACTTCCCTCCAAGTGCCATCCTTTTCTCTCCATTTATTCTCTCTCTCTCTTCTAGAAACATGAGCACCTTTTCTCATTGTGCCTCTGCCATCCTTATTGCTCTCCTCGCTGTTTAAACTCTCATTTGTACATGGTGGAGGTAATGCTGCTGTTGCCCTGAACTCCATTTTTACAGCCTGTCTTACTAAATATGACACCACTTCCCCAGGATGAGAAGACAGAAAAAAAAGACAAAGTGAAGAAGGAGGCAAATGCTGCAGGTGTTGTCCATTGCTCTGAACACAAATTGCAGCTGTTAAAAACTAAAACCAAGTGGTATTAACATTAGGCTCAGACAAATATGCCCCATTGGCTTAAAATGTAGCTGCTGTTTTCACTGCATCTTCATCTCAAACACCCATTCTAATTGGCGTTAATTCAGTGTTAGCAAGCCGTGAAAATGTAATTTCCGGTTCAAGAGCTCCAATTGGAGCTTAGCTGAAGTGGAGAGCATTACACTGTCTGTTGAATTTGTTTTGCCAGGATGATATTGCCCCGGCTCCTCTGCTGAGCGGGAAGGGTTAATAGATCTACGGAGGAGGATGCTGAGAGAGCGATACGGGCAGAGAGAAAAGAAAAGAGCAGGAGTGTGGTTAGTTAGAGGTAAAGGGAGAAGAGAAGCTTGAGGGAGGTGTGAGGGGGGAGTGAATGATTGGCTTGATTTCCCCTGTGTGTCTGTCATCATTGGGGAGCCGGCCTGGCTCCATCAGCCGGCCAGGAGCTCGGCGGCTTCCCCTAATGCCACTCCTGCCTACATTACATCGCTATTGGCTGGAAGCTGCTGTGCTTTGATGGTCAGACATATTGGTCATCGTTGACTCTTTGCAGGAAATAAACGAACAGAAGGGAAAGGCAATTTCTTATTTGGCACCCCCATACCATCCTCCTGATTTGCTATATTGTGTGTATTCATGCTGAAAATCTTTTGAGGCCTTTGCTTTGTAGAGCACTGTTTGGCATATTTCTGTCTTTCTTTGCTTTTGTGTCCTTGTTCTTTCTATTGTCTGATTAATGTGTGTGTGTGTGTGTGTGTGTGTGTGTGTGTGTGTGTGTGTGTGTGTGTGTGTGTGTGTGTGTGTGTGTGTGTGTGTGTGTGCGCTGCTTGTCTGTCAGCTGTTTTTGTTCTGCTGTGTTTTAAAGTTTCGTGGGATTTGTTCTGTTTATTGCCTGTCTGGTTTCTCCCTGAACTGTTTGGCTCTAACACACGTCTGTGTGATAGTTGGATGTCTCTCAGGACTCTTCGCAGCTAACCGGGCAACGCTGGCACGTCTTCGTGTTTATTAGACAGCGGGCATGTGTTTGGTCCCACCTGGCAGGGGGAGATAGAGAGGGAGGGGGGGGGCTTGAAGGAGTGTGAATGAGAGGCCTGTTGTGACACTGTGGGGAGCGGGTGGGCATATTGGAGAGCAGCGGGTGCTCAGCCAATCTGGGAGGTGGCCTGAGCCCCCAAAATGGCCACCTCGAAGGAGTGGGAGGCTTCGATTGGCTGCTGATCAAAATGACAGGGGCAGAAACCATGTTGCTTTGCCAAGGATCCAGTCTGAGTGCACCTGGCCTGCAGTCACATGACCGGAGATGTCTCAGACAGACCCTGTGTGTGGCGTTTGTGTGTGGCTGCTTTGAAGTCCCTGTTTCTGGCTTGTCTGTGTTGTGACCACATGGGGAGTGGAGGCCCGGCTCTTCCTCTCATTAGAGCCGATGGGAGTGGCTCTGTCTGTCTGCCAGTCGTCATAGATGTGGCTGCTTCTCCGCGGACGCCTCTTTGTTTTTCAGCTAATTTGATTTTATTCTCACAACTCTCATCCCTCCAGGGGTGGCCGGTCAGAGTTCAGCCCCTTTGCTATTAGAATACCAATCAAACACCCACCACAGCCGACTAAATACTCGTCAAACACGGAGCCAAGAGAATCCACCTCCTCATCTTGTGTCTTTCGAGTGTATACTTGTAGGCCAGCAGAGCCATCTGGACGCAGAGTACTGCTGCTGCTTCCCATATATATTATAGGCTACAGCATTGGTAGGAGTAAATAAAGGATTAGGATATCACTGCAAAGCTAGTGTTGTCAAAACACCAGAGCTGGCCTCATTTGTCAAGAAGAATGCACAGCTTAAGTGCAAATGTATATTTAATATTCGTGTTACTCTGGAGCTTTTTAGAAAGCATGCTAAACCCCACAGCTACAAGATACTAAATGGGATTTTCAGGAACAGCCACATGTGCGTGCTTGAGGTCACAGTGAGAGTATTCTCTCATTAATATGTATCCAATGGTTATGATGTTGCTTTGTATTTAATGTCGGTTTATGTTTTTTTACCAGAATGAACTGACTCGATGAACAGGTCGGAATGATTCACTCCCTGCCCTGTCTCCTCCTCGGTTCTCTTCTCTCTTTGATCCTTGACCTGGAATGACACCTGACTCGAGAGGGCTCTGACCCAGGACAACGAAATTACCCAGAATTTCCCAGCTCGCAAAGAAAAACTATGTCATTATTTCGAGCCTCAGCAATAAAATCCTGTAGAGGGAAATGAAGAGAAGAGGAGCAGGGGGAGAACAGAGAACAGAGGACAGAATAGGACAGTCTACTGTTGTGGAATTATTCTTTTTTCTGTGTCAAGACAAAAGGGAAATCAATAGGAGATATTGATGTTGAGCTCTAGGCTCACTTGTTTCGTTGCTGCTTTGTCATCTTTTGCTCTCTGCTCTCTGAATTGTGATTTTGAAGGTGTGCGGTGATGCGTGTATGTGTCCTTTTGTTATGTGTGCCTTTTCTTTAATTAGAATGATGTCATAAGATCGTTTTGTGAAAACCTATGACCTCTGCATTTGTGCATGTCTGTGAGTGTGAGTGTGCGTGCGTGTGTGCTGTTGAACCCTTGAGTAGATGGCAGGACGCCTGCCCGTCACTCCCATCTGTAAATAATATGTGTAAGTGCTGTGAATAACATAGAGAGAACCTGTGTGTGTGTGTGTGTGTGTTATGATGTGAGTATTTATCACAAAAGAGGTTCTACTATTTTAAATGAGTGACAAAGGTTAAAATGCCAAAATTTGAATAATCAAATAATATAAACTTAATTTACAGTTAAAACAAACCAACGTAAAAGCCGCTATGTGCTGGGTTTAAAAAAAGTTGGATCTTAGGAATTCCTATAGTGTTACTATCAAGACAAACATCGAGCTCATTTGCCAGGGGCAGTATAAACAGCCATTTGAATTGGGAACATCAGTAGTAATAATAATAGTAACACATTTTATTCATACATTTTCACATAATAATAAAACAGAAACTGTAAAAGAACAATAGCCCCAAATGGAAAGGCCAGTATCTCTAGGAGTTACATTTTTATGGGACAATTCCACCTCATGGTTTCAGTCCGATAACTGAGTTTAGTGAGGATGCATGAAGCAATGAGTCCTTTATGCAGCGAGGTGGATAATAAAGGGGGTTGAGGTCAGGGTGGTGAGTGGGCATGTAGCACGTATGCCATGTACAGATATTGTATAAGGCGGGAATTAAAAATGTTTGAAGTATCGTCCAAATCCCTATTATTTTTTGGTTGGTGATGGGGTTCAGACAACGCTTAAGTACAGGAGGGATGGACTGTCAAGTATCGAATTCTGGTGGCCTCATACTTGCACTTGCTGAGAGTTCCAAAATGAGTCAGTCCAATTCTGCGTTGAATCTGAGCTTTTCATTATCGCTGGCTTTATAATCTCTGCTCATCTTCTCTTCCATTCAGAGCTGTCTGTCAGGTCTTTCTTTCTTTCACTTTTATCCCCGCTTCATATTTAAAAGATACAATATTGTGTTAATAACACAGGTCTATTCTAGAAACACAGAAGCTCTCATTTCTTGTTTCCAGGAGACAGACCTGAGTCGTGCTGTCTTCAATAATTACCTTCATCTTACAGTTCCATCACTAATGGTGCCCACGCATGTGCTATAATGCAGTCAAGGTACATAATCTTTACCACACAGATCCCGTTTGCACAAGTACTGGTCCACACAGCGTTGCACATACAAACATCTACAAGCACACACCGAGCAACACACACACACACACACACACACAAGTAATTAAGTCTGAAAATCTGAAATTAAATCACAAACACAGGCTAATTTCCTTGTCGATGAGCGCATCTCTCCTCGTAACTGGCCATTTAGAGTGAGCCTGTGTCATTGTCTTAGCAAAAGAAGTAATGAGTGTGAGAGAGATAAAGACTGAATTAAAGTCGCAGAGAAAAAGAGAGAGGGCCTTTGTTAATGCAAGTGCTAGATGTATACATCTATAATCTGTATAATTCTACATGCTGTTTCAACAGGCACTCCATTTTGAATAGAGCTCTTTCTTCACTGCCATTTGCTGTCTGGCTCAGACATTTGGGAGAGCTAGAAGCACTAAAGCCATCACTGTAATGTCCTAGTGAAGCTGTGTCAGTCATGGACACACCTGTGCTTGAAAACATTACATTGAAAACAATCTAAAGACAAGTTGTTTTGCTCTGCTTCTGGGAGGCTCAAATTAAATTTTACTCAGATGTAGGTTCATAATAATAACCGGTTTTAAAACGATTCTTCACACCACTCCAACTATTGAGAGATAAACACCATTCATCAACATGATGTTCCTGCTTTATTTATTCAAAACAATTTCTTGTTATTTTTTTTTTCTTCATTTTTTTTATAATAACCTGTGTGCAACTGCATGCGTGCTGGCAAATATTTGATAAGAATTAGTTTATGAAGAAACATATGCTCACGTTGAAAGTGATGACGGCACACATTAATTTCAGAATATAAGGGGAAAGCATTTAGCTACTTAGACTAGCTTTTCAGGGACTGTGTTAAATGTTACTTCACAAAAAGCCCCAGCTTCGTACAAGAAAGCAATACACTGAGTAATGGATTGTGGAAAATGGAAAACAGAAGAGCATCAAGGGAAATAAACCACTAGTTTACAAAATCACGAGTATTTCTTTCAGCCAGTTGTCAGCTGCCGACCTGCACTTCTTACAACATCACACATCCTTGTGGCTGTCAAGTCAAGAAACCTAAACATGCGCTTGCTTTTGCACCAGGAAATCTCCCCATTGTGAGATGCGTCTACGCTGCAGCGGCCAGCTCTAAGCTTTCAGTGAGGTCTTCCCACTCGGCCGAGATAACTTTCTTCCAGTTTGCCAGACCCTGACCTTGGCTCCAGGCCTGCCCTGGGGGTGTAGGACTCATTTATAAACCAGGATGACATTCTGGTGTTGGATGCCTGCTCACAATCAGCATGGTTGGTTTCTGACTGGTCTGAAAATTTTATTAGAAAAGCCACCAGCTGCAGCTTACGTGTTACAGGAATGTGAATGGAGAAAGGAGTATATACCCGCTGTGCTTCGAGAGAGGAGATCAAAGAACTGGGCTAGGAATCCTATAAGGGTGGGCAGTATATTGTAAACATCTACTCAAATTTATATGATTTTAAAGTACCTAATCTGGAGTGTAGGACTGTGATTTGCCTTCAGACTACTCTGTGGGATGATTGCTATTTCACCCACTCAGTTAGGAAATATTTACAGTAGACTGTGTATGTTTTGTAAGTATTTATTTTGTTTTAGCTTCCAAAGAAGTATGCAAAAGTTGGAATGAGGTAATACTTTGTTGGATGTTTGTTTGTGTGGTGTAAAGTCACTCAGCGGGGGTGGCAGTGATTTATGTGTCGTGCAGGAGGGAGGCTACACATCTTGCCGACACAAGTCAGCCATCAACAGGAGTTATGTCCACCCAGAAACACAAAGCAAACTCTGAAGGTGGACCGAAACAGGACATAAAGTAAGCTTTGGATTATTACCTTTAACTCTCTCCAGTCTGGTCCTCCTTCACTCTCTGTTTGTTCATCCGTTCCTCTTTGGCCAGCAAGAAATGTATGCATTGCCACAGAGCATAAATAAACATGGACACACGCGTGCACACAAGCAAAGGCGCACACATACACTTGCGTTGCAAAACAAACAAACCAGATCACACTGTAAATAAGCATATTTAAACATACACACACAAGCGACAAAAATGCCCTGCCAGTCGACAAAAATCAGCAGTAAACCTGCTGTATGTGCAGTATGCTGGAAAGAAACATACAAATGAGTTTTTATTTATTAGAAGATTCAACAATATCTTTCTCTTGAATTAATGAGGTCTATATTCCTTATCTTACCAGAAACACACAGACTGATGGATTGTTGTCCATAAAAAAAGTGAAGCATGGTGTTTCTTTATGCATGTGAATGCATCATAACACGCATACATTTGTGGTCATGGTCTTGACGCGTCAATCTCTCCCTCACTTAACTCATCTGAAATACCATTTGCAAGTCAAAGCCAGCTCGCTTTATACTGCTGCCATTTAATTGCAACATATAACAACCAACTCTGCAGCAGCAGTCCACATAACAAAGTTGCCATTCTGTTTCTTGCTCGGGCCTCTGACTCTGAAAGCAGTCGCTGCCAACTTGGTGATGTGCCATCCAAAACTGGCATCGATGGCGTGGCTGGAGCTGGACTGCAGCCAATATACACCCCCCCAACCCCCTCTTATGTACTACGCATGCTTGCAGAATAATACACAGCTGTGCTTGCAAAGCCAATGCAAAGTTAAGTATAATATACAGAAACGAGTATGTGTGCACTGCAGACATAATGCATGCAGCCACAGGCACACACTCCGAAATGCACACAGACAACAGCAAACTACTGAAGCAGGTCTCGGAGCCCTGATGCATCTCATCTCAAAGGTGATAAATTTAATATTCAGATCATTAATATGGCATCAAACAACTATTAGCTATGTAAATATATAGAGGAGTAAATGTCTACCTGAGCAGAGAATGAAGTCATTCGCTCTCGTTCTGCGTTGTAACCCGATCTTCTCTATTTGTTTCTGTAGCTGGTTCCGTCCACGTGTGCATGTTAGTGCGTGTGGGTCCCTGTATGTGTCCCCCACTGGCTGGCTCAACGATTCCGGCCTTGGGACCTTTGTTGCATGCTGTACGGGGGCAGCCCCATTTCTACATTGTACTCTGTCAAATAAAGGTGAGAAAAAGAAAACTTTTCTAAGTCCAAGGAGTTTTGGTGAGTGATCCTGGCAGCACAGTGTCCTGAGTAGGCGGTCAAAATTAGTGACCCTTTATAATGCAGAGCGAGACAAAGCAGTGTGAGGGGAAAGGAGGTGGGCAGCCAGCAAGCAAAACACACTCCAGTCGCTGCGTCTTGTTGTAGTGTGTGCTCAGGGCTACACAGGTCTGATTAGGAATGCCTCAGTGGCTTTTTCCCTTCCGATAAACCACCCAACATCCACATTTTACTCTCTCTCTCTCTCTCTCTCTCTCTCTCTCTCTCTCTCTCTCTCTCTCTCTCTCTCTCTCTCTCTCTCTCTCTCTCTCTCTCTCTCTCTCTCCCTCCCCCCTTCTCTCTCTTGTTTTTATCTGTCCCATTCTGCTATTTCCTCCCGACATGCTTTGCTTTTTGTTTTGTTGCCGTGTTTTTGTTCTGAGTGACTCACCTCCACCAGTTAACTGACGACATATCTTAGACATCAGAATCAGCTTTATTGGCCATGTATGCGAACGCATACAAGGAATTTGACTCCGTTTTTTACATTGCCCTCAACGTACATACACAGAAATTACATCGAGCTCATTAAGATTCTGAGGCATCACCGTCACGGTTGCCATGACGTCAGTGTCTCTGTGGAGACTCATGCGGGGATCAGGTTCAGATTCACATTCTGCCACGATCGTATTATTATTCATCCCGTCCGGTTGTCAGAGAACGCGCTGTTAATAATTTGTTTTGTATTTGTTGTCTGCTTTTTGTTCTCATTATAGTCATATTTTACAATCAACATTGTTCTGAGCTGTGGATGATTGTAGTCTACCAGTCTGAAAGGCCTGCAGGGCAAACGTATGGGAAGAGCAATCCAACATCAGTGAGGGGTGACAAAACACCTGACTGGCTCTCTAATGAGTGTTTAATTGTCCACACCAAAGTCATATTGTTTCAGAAAGGCTGCTCGCTCATGTGAGCAGGAGGAGGGATTCCAGCATCAGATTAGGCAGTTTGACAAACCTATTCTGAGATACATAAGTGGACATGGGTTTTATTACTCTATAATCACCTCGACTGAGACACTTTGTGCCCAGAGAGACGATGGATGAGCCTGTCTCCTTGGTGATATTATGTGTGGACACTCTGGGTTGCCTATTCATATATCCAAAGGTGCAGCAAGATTATAATTATCCAAAGTGCTGTCCTCCTGAACATGGTACATGGTATTACACTCAAGCAATTACACATTTTCAGTACCAAGCTGAGTGACTGCATTAGACAGAGCGACATGATTCATTCTTTTGTTGTTTAAAGGCTCCAATTATATCAATTACAGTTTCTTTAACCTTAAATCTGTCACAGTTTTGGGTAGAAATATGGTCATTTTATTTCATCTGCACTGTTGAGTGCTGGCACTTTAACAGCATTTACCGAGATTTTCTCTGCTTACTGTACAGCCTCATATTGCTCTGGGTAGCGGCTGGCTGCTCTTCTAGCTGATGATGCCAGTAACGTGTGCTACGTTAAATACAGCTCCTTCAAGTTCCCTTTTACCCAATTATCTAAACCCCCTTCATTAGAAGTGAAAATGTAAAAAAGAAGATGACCCTATCTATGAACCCCAAAGTAGCTCCACCATGCAGTGGATGAAAGCTGAAAATGTAAATGTTAAAGTTATTCCTTTCACAACCGATGGACAAAAATAAATGGAGTGAACCCTGCGGGTTTCTAATGAAAATGAACTTCATCTTTTTTCAACCGAATGACATTTACCTTAGTTCCCTGATTTATTTCAAGATATGAATTTTCTTGAACACTACATTTTAACGAAGTTCTCACAAACAGGGACAGGTGAGATTATCTTACACTAGCAGGGAATAGAAAATGCTCCCCCCCCCCCCCCTCAGTGACAGTGACGTGACCTTTATTAAGGCACTAAACCCCCGACTGCTCCAGTCGAGCTGCTCGGTGGCCAAACAGAGAACAACTAAAAGGGCATCTCCCTAACGTAAAGACTATGTAAGTGGGTGACGCCCTGCAGCAAATATGAGAAGTGGCCGAGGGGATAGACGGGTGATGTTGGGATTTATTGACCTACCTCAAACAAAAAGATGAGACTTTTTGAATAAATCATTAATTGTAGCAGATTAAGATCTGTAGATTATTACTAATATACAGTTTTATTTCCAATTCGTCTGTACTGTACTACTATATTATTATTTTCACAAGTTATTATTATTATTGTTATTATTTAATTGTCTGACCATAAGGAGCCACATAGACACAGCAGTCATATCAGTTTCCATGGTGATGTTTTACAGCAGGTGGTACAGCAGATTGATGACCTCTTGTCCTCGAATTTGAGCGAACAAGAAAACTCAAGCTGTCTGCTGGATTGTCCCAAAATACAGAACAGCTGCTTGCAAAGTGACAAAGTATTTTACATGAAACTTTCTCCTGTAGTTATTCACCACATAATTAGCTGCTGACAGGTTGTTGGTTTGCCCGCTTGGAAAACAAATATCCGTTAGATTCAGCCAGTTATTGGAGCAGTAAATGTATATTTCTATGTATGTGGATCCACATATGTATATATACATATCATGTAATAGACTCTGTAGCTGCTTCAAGCTAACATGATGAAGGATCTACAGCCATGCAAGTTGGCTCTGTGAGGCCGAATTTTATGATAATCTGCCCAAAGGTCACTGTGATACATTATTCAGGAAACATGGATGTGTGTACAAAATGTGTCGGCAATCCATCTTGTGGATGTTTAAATATTTCAAAAGATAAAACTTTGATCTGCCGGTGGCGCGAGAGGCAAGGTTAGGAAATAATCAATGTATTTATCTCTTCATGTGGGCACCATGACTAACTGTACAAAACTCCCAGGCAATTCATAACAGAGTTGTTGACATATAAAATATAAGTAACGAACAACCACATATCAGGTGAAAGTCCAGCTTTTTAGTCCACCTATTGGGGGAAAAAAAGCAGCCTGTTTAGACACGTTACTGCTCTTGATACATACTCACTATTTGCCTCTCACATCACAGATAAAGCTGTTTTAACAGATGCCCTCCAAGATTACTATCCGTCTATGGAACCAATTTAAAAACTCAGGAGCTGGATACTAAATATCGTTGCCAAACCGCTCCATCGTTTCCGTCTTACCAGACCTCTCCGCACAAGCTCAGTTTCACAATACGCAACCTCTAATCCCTCAGGGTAATACGGTTCGTGTGAAAAACACAGCTTTCTAAAACATCAATAACTCCTCCCATCAATCAACCTCTCCCTGCTCTGCTTTTCCTGTAAAAAAACAAACATTTTCTCTACAATAAGATGCTCGTCCCAGATGTAAATTCAGACACACAGACAAATTCAGATAAAGACACACTGACAAGCTATATGAAAGCACACACTCACACATTTTAATTAGCAGCATTTTAGCGCAGAAAGCACTAAACCGTAGGATAATGAATCTCCACAGTCCGTGTTTTCACCACCTCTGGGAGGGGCCAGGTTTCCCTCTTCTTTGTTGAGTTTATCTGCTGGGAGACAGGAAACAATAAAGTTGGAAAATCTTGAGAGGTAACCGAGGAAAGGTCGTCAGATTAATATGCTGTGGCGAAGGCATTTGCTTGTGCAGTACACTGATGGTCAATTCCTGCAATGTGAATGTGGAATGCCGACAATCTCTGTTGGCTTCCTGTGTGTGTGTGTGTGTGTCTGTGTGTGTGTGTGAGAGAGAGAGAGAGAGTTCAGCTTGGTCACATACTGCCTCTCATTACAAATCCTCTCATGACTGTATGCAATTTATGTCTGTGCTCTGTAGCCTCTTGTCAGCAGGCAAGCCAAGTACTGTCTCTGCCACCGTCCATCCCTCCTCCTCCTCCTCCTCCTTGTGTCTCTGTCAATCGCTCTGTTCCTCACTCTCTCTCTCTTTCTCTGCCACCTCTGGGGACACAACCCCATCTGCAAATTGTTGTAATCAGCCAAGAACATCGGCGATCGCGTGCTTCCTGTGCTCATGACGTCGGCTCTGGCCATTGAGGGAGGAGATGACTGGGCTCTCTGTGCTTGTGCCACTTGGAAAAGTGGAATTGAAGGGAAAAAGAATGCAGAATCAGAGCGTGAACCCACGAAGGTACTTCTAATCCTCCCGTCGTCTCAGCGGTAAAGGGCAAATGGCTGATCAGATTGCTGAAATCGAGGCGAGACATCCTGCATCAATAAACCTGCCTGCGAGTGGGAGTAGATTGTCAAGATAAAATCCGATTGCACAGCCTAATTTTACAAACAAAGTAGCAGCTGATTTGTCTTCATCTCGGCAAGATGTCCACGTCTGTATCAGCGTCTGGGTGACTGCTTTATTTGATGGATATGCAGGCTGATAGGGAAATGCAGGCCAGTGCAACAGAGATGATGCTCCCCAACGTCCGCTCTGTTAAACACACAAAAACACATACACACTGGCACAACAAGACTAAAATCCTCCTAAATCTCAGCCCGAGCTGTGGGGGCACAGCATGTCTTGAGCCCCTGCTGTGGGTGCTGGCCTCATTTTCACTGCTCATTTCCTGCCAGGGGCAACCAACACCTTCCTACAGCTCCTCAGATGTGTCCACCCAAAAAATATCCTACCACCCTTTTTCTGCTTTAAGGCATATACCACTGAAAATATATCTTTTTGAGTATCAAATACTCACCTCCTTGTAGGCTTAACAGCTGTCTCTCAAAGTCTGTACCTTTCTCCCTTACAGAGGAGTGTTGTAGGAGTCGTATATACCCCCCCACCCCCCCGCCCGGTATTTAAAGGTCTTCAGCATGTTTGTAACCACGTCTAGAGCATACTGACCATACGGATCAATGGCAGTGAAGATGATTATGCTGCAGCAGTGGATGAGAACTTTCTTTGGATGTTTTAATACATCTTGATTAGGGGTGGGGGGAAGAAATCGATTTGTATTGCGATTCTCTCATGAACGATTACGACATTCATCTCAACGTTTTTACGGACACAGCGGTGCTCTACAACCAATGCAAAGCTAAAGTCATGGAATCACTGAGAAATGTTGGGAGAATGGTGGAAACACGCTATGCGTGGACATCTGTGTCACCGTAACCACGCACTTTATCACCGTATATATAGTTTTTAAGGGCAGATTACATGACTCAGAACATGCTGAGTTCTGAGTTGTATTTCTTTTCTTGTTGGTTCTCTTTGCAGTGCTTGTAAATGGAACCCTCCAGTTTGACACATCTCTTCTACTTATAATATTGAATTAATAAGATAATGGAAGTAAATTCATCTGTTTTTTAAGTATGAATCATTACAAATATGCAATGTTTTTAAAATAGCACAGTTACAGTTTGTTGCATCAAGAAGAATCGATAATCGTTTTATGATCGCATCGTATCCATTTGAATCGGAATCGTATCGTGAGGTGCCTAGAGATTCCCACCCCTAATGTTGACCCCTTTTCTGCCTCGAGTTCGTTGTGAGTCGATTGTAAGAATTGTGATTCCAATCGCAATCTGCAACTCCTGTCCTCCGCAAAGGAAAAAGCTGGAAACCTTTCAAAAGATGTATGTATTGGCAGGAAATTCCTTTAATTAATACTTACACCCACCCTTTATCACTTCCCCTTTTGTTTCTTGTTTTATCTTATTTCTGTCTTCATCCATCCCAATTTCTCTGACATTTCATCCATTATTTGAGCTCGTCTTTTTAATGGTTTAATATCTAGCAGGGATGTAACAACAGCTAAAATGCCAGACAGCTCTGACAGTTGTAAGGTTAAAGCTTTCAGTTGCTGCCAGAGTGTTATGACTTACACGAGATGGGCCTGTCCACGCTCACCTCCCCATAAATGCTGTCAGGACACAGTAGCTTGCCAACTTCAAAAACACTCCAGTCTGAAAGTCCTGCTGCCTCAGAGAAACTGTCCGCATTAAGACTGACCGATGGACTGTTTTAGAGAAACAGCTAAGGGGGGATAAAAAAAACAACCCAGCTTTGAAAGGTTGGGGCGGCAAAATTGTTCTCTGCGGATGAAAGAGCATACATGTCATGTCGTACTGAATAGGCTCGAAGCTCCTGCAACAGGATGGAGTCAGTCATTTAAAAACACTACATTAGTGCTCTGGTGCTGCTGCATTGCAGCTCAATTTTGTTTTTGCCAGCTGAGAGGTCTACACAGTGTGCACATTACTTTGAAAGACTGACTCATTCCTCAGGCTGCAGTGCTGTTTGACTTGCAGGGCGACATGAGAGCACGGAGATGACATTAAAAGAAGGTTATTATTTACAGATATGGCTTTTGAAGGCTGGTAGAGGACTGCACATAGAAGGTGTAGAGAAAAGACTGAGCCTTGTGAAAAATGTCTCCTTTTGAACATGATGAGACAGTCGTAATCGCATGATTTACTTCTTTGATGCCATGTAATGAAAAAAAGTAATGAAACTAGCCCAAAATCCTCTTTTTCCTATACAGTCGAGCTGTTGCTTTATAGTGAAAGGGAAACAAAATAGCTCCAACATTTTACCAATTTATTTTCCACAAAGAAACATCTTTAAAATAGATACAACAGCATTAAATGCAGTGAATCAAACTGACACAGTTGCAGTTGTTTATTTAAATGAGCAAAATAAAATCGGATATGTTGTGACTTCTAAAATGCACTTGTGGTAGTAACGCTCACACACACACCTTCACAATATTTCAGTGTTACGAAATCTCATTTCCAGCTCCCAATGTTTGGTTTGAGCCATCATTCCTCTAATCACTACAATCCCCTTTTAGCATTACTGTACATTTCCTCTCAAGTATGGCGACAGGAAGCAACTTCAGACAGCACAGCTAGAGAATTAGGTCTCATTTTCACTGAGCAACACGATCTCTGACAAAGGCAAGCTTTACCCCCAGACGTCCAGCTTCAACATGGTCCTCCTCACATCTTCACCCTCCTCACTGTTGCATCACCGCAGTGCCGTCCTCCTATTAGGGCAGTTTCAGGAAATTAACTCCTCTTTAATACCCGGGACTAGACGGCATTTCCTTTATCACAGCTTCCTTGTGTCCAGAGGGTTAGTCCAATTTGCCATAATTTCAAAACAACACAAATATGTAAACAGCTTAGAATATATGCACACACGCAACAACAACAAAAAATAAAAATCCAAAGCATATCATTCCACGGCACAGTGTTTCTTTTTTTGTCGCTCCTCTGCAGTGGAAAAAAAACTACAACAACAGAAAAAAAACAATAAATAGACTTCCTCTGGTTTCTATATTTCTGTGTTTATGTATATACATATATATATTTACAGTGATGGGTCTCTACATGAGCACACAGCTCTTGGCCCGGTCCTTCCTCATGGTCGGGGCCTCGTCTATTTGCTCAGTCCGACCCGGCAGGGGTGGCAGGGGGAGCTGTGACACTCGCTTCAGGCCTCTGCGGGAACTGCTGCGTTTTAGCTGCGGCTTGTGCGGCCGCCGCACCGACGCCACCGTGGTGACGTGGAACACGTCCCGAACGCTGTTCTCTGAAACCTTGGATGTGCACTCTACGTAGGCCACCGCCCCCATCTGTCGAGCTATCGTGCTGCCCTGGAACACGGAGACAGGGAAGAGACAATTAGCAAGCAAGTAAACTTAATTTATGACTGTTTTTCAAAACAGGAAACGTGAAAAGGGGAGAATACATGCAACATTTTATCTGCAGTACCACAGAAAACTTCAGCTAGTAAAACTTGACATTTTCACAACTCATTTCTGTTGCACTTTTTCTCCTTTCAATGGTTTTGTATTCAACCTTCAGCCTCTTTTTTTTCTCCGTGAAGTGTTCTCTCTCGTTTCCCTTTAGAGGTTGTGCTTGAGTTTACTCCACATCAAGGTGTTGTGAGAGCGCTTCACAAAGAAATTCAATTTTTACAACATCCACCTTATCCGTCATTGTACCTTGTCAATAAGCAGGCATTATATCTCAACTGTGGAAGACTAAATGTCCCCGAAAGAGGCATCAGATCGGAGACAAAGATGTCAATCTACACCGTAGACTGAATGTCAATGATCTAAACATGTCTGGAGACAAATGCAGCTCCTCCAGCTGAGGCATGAATAATGTAGAGGCTCGGACTCCTCAGTCTGTGGTGAGAGAGTGGGAACAGAGCCCACTGGGCCACTGTTGACATGGTCTATGCAGCTATTTAGAGAGAAGAGACTAAACTCTAACTGAGCTCCTCCAGCACTGGAGCGCACCCCTGAGTAATGTTACAATATGCCCAGTTAATTGAGACCGTAAATTGTTTGCTTGAGATCAAACCAGGGACAAATTTAATTCTAAAGTCCCTATTGCCTCTCTCTTCACTACAGTTCATCAAAACACAGTCACGTAAGATCAAGACACATTAAGGTTTTAACCAATGAGACAGGACTGCATTTCCCATGACCCTAAAATTGCATGCTCTTCAAACTAGAGAGTTTTTCATCCCCAGTGGACGTGGTTTGATTTTTATCACGGTGGTTCACTGAGCCGCATATAAGAAGCAATGAATTCCTCATTTGGTGGAACGGCAGATTTAGATTCAGGGGTGGCGGCTGGAGAGGGCCAAGGTAGAGATTGTCGTAACAGGCGGAAAAGGCTTGATCAGATCTTGGGCATGATTAATGCGGAAATGTCTGGAGTTCACCCAATGGTCACTCTCTCCGGCGACTCCTCAGCTGTGTTGGAATTCAATTTAGGATCAACAACAGGATAACGACACAGGCTATTGGATTAGAGCACCAAAGATGTTTATTGTGCACAGCTTTGGCTTCTGCTGTGTGACACACGTTTTCGTGGGCATGTTGGAGGGACGAACAGTAGTCACAAATGGTCCCCATCTATTTTACATCAGCTCTGTGGTTTGCCACTCCATCTTTTGTTTATGTATCGTATTTACATGAACTGTCGTGTTGTTTTCAGTTGCTGATTTTTTTTTGGAGGCTTCGTGCTTTTAGCCTCCGGCAAGCTCTGAGACAGCGGTGGAAAAAAAGGCTCCTTTGTTCAGAGGGCTTTTGTGCGGTGGTGAAAAAGCCCCTCCACTTTTTGTATGTCCAACACGCGAGAGCACAAAATGAACACGCTGAAAGCTGATTAAAATTCACAGATTTACAGAACAGTTTATCATCCCCTTGGCTTAGAGGTCATGGCGGTATGCGATAAAAGGGCTCACTCATTTATCAATGTCTGTTTTTCTATTCATCCGGCATTTTGAAAATCCCCAAATCTGCATGAATATTTCATTTCAGGGAAAAATGTGTCCCTCGACATAAACCCCACTAACCGCCTGTGCCTCTTCCGTGGCCCTTGCCGTAAGCAACGTTGCATCGCCTGTCAGCTAATTTCGGTCAAAATGCCAACCCCAGCAACATATCCCAGA
Organism: Pholis gunnellus; assembly: GCF_910591455.1. Taxonomy (NCBI): domain Eukaryota; kingdom Metazoa; phylum Chordata; class Actinopteri; order Perciformes; family Pholidae; genus Pholis; species Pholis gunnellus. The sequence continues at coordinate 8,587,411 of NC_136544.1, forward strand.
GGGGTTTCACACGGCTCTTAGTCTGCTGTGGTTGATTGTGTTGCACGAGTCCCCTTTCACACTCCCTTCCTGTGGGACTTCACCTGAGAGGCAATGCCAAGATGGAAAAATTGTATATAATCACTGGATCTCTTTCTATTTTCTTTTCCCGAAGACCATTGTTGTTTTCAAGTCTCTTTTTTTCCCCCCAGGGCACCATCTAAGTCCCTCTCTCATTTCTCATCCCCCCTCTTTCTCCTCACATATCCATCATGGGCATGTTCTCACCTGCTCGTGGGTGACGGGGATGAGGCGCTGCTTGGAGAGCTCCCTCAGGGTGCCGACGTCTGTCCTCATGTCCAGCTTACAGCCCACCAGCACCACTTTGGCATTGGGACAAAACTCCTGCGTCTCCCCTTGCCACTGTTGAGACATGAACCGACAGAGATACATCACTGATTGTGCCAAACATGAGCGTAGAGCTGCCTGTACCGACTGTGATACAGTGACGACCTTTGGCTCGTCAGACACTGGACACCTGAGCTCGATAGGGATTAATGCTCTCTTGATAAAAGACAATTGTTCAGCCGAGGAGTCAAAGAGAAATGAAAATGTATTTAGAAACTACTGATAACAGCATTCTTGAGACTTAAAAAATAAATGGTTAGTTGCACTCCTGTAAAGCATAAACGTATCTATGCATATAATATTCAACTAACATTTTTGTAAATTATTGATTAATGACAATTATTCTCTCGGTTAACCACTTAATTGTTTGGTCAATACCTTCTCAGAAAGCAGTGAAAAATGCACATCATAATACACTGAAACATTGCTCTTTATTCATGCCACCTTGGTTCAGATTTCTCCAGCACCCGTCAACAAATGTATTTCAGGTTCTGTACATAAAAGGTTGAGCAGTCTTAAATGTCACTTCTGACACTGAACCAACAGTCTCTTTTCCCAGCAGGTTAATACACGACCGCAGCCGACAGCCTTGAAATATTCCTCATGCCGTGTGCAGAATGTCAGGGTGTCCATTCACCCTTTATGTTGAAAACAACCTTTGACCTTTCAAGCCCACCCCTATTCCACCAATAATACCCTATCAAAAGCTTTGATTGTTTAACCCGCTCTCCTCCCCCAGTTGTCATCCAGAAACCTTGGTTTGCTTGTTTCTAGAGGTCAAGAGTCTAATTTGGGATGGTGATTGTGCAACAGGTTTTCCATGTGCCCCTGAGTTTCAGAGATTACCAGGGCGACAGCTAGGGGTCAGGGGTCATGGTAACCCCCTGCCAAGGGATACATGGGAAAACCAAAAGCTTGACGGCAGCTCTGCTTCCCCCTGTTGACAGAGAGCACTGATGCTTGTGAGATATGTGTGAGTAAAAAAAAAAAAGGTTAGTTCTACGAAGTCTGCAAGGGGCATTTCAGCAGCTCCCCTCAGACCACTAAACACGTCAACGGGCCAGCCGTGGGAACTGTCTTTGGCCCACAGGGAGCGCAGTTCAAAGGCAAACACACACACATGGCTTCAAGATGAGAGACTACTAAAAGGCACAGGCCTATTTTACATGACACCCGTTCACGCAAACAAACCCATTACGTTGGGTGTCCCTACATATACAATAGGTATTGCCACCGGCTGTAAAAACACTTCCATGACCACAACCTCGCCCTGCCAGTGTCACACTTTAACCGCCACCCCAAACTCAACTCCAGTATCGCAACATCTGAACCATAGACCCCATTACAAATGTTAAGTGCCACCATCTGGCTAACTGTTCTGCTTAAAACTTGGATTTTAATTTCAATATAATTTGAGATTGCCTACAGAAGAGACATTTAAGTACTCGCGAACAGACTCTGCAACAGCTCCTCTTTGATATGGCTGATGTGGCTAATTTGCGTACGTGATATTCCTCTGGCAGCCACTCGGATGCAAAGCCTCTCCTTTCATTCTTCACTCTGACCTTCCGTTCCTCAGAGGCCCAAGGGTCAAGTGTCCATGGACGTTTTAATGAGATAAAGGAGCAGGAGGCTCTAACCTCTGTGCTGATTTGCTCTATTGTTGAGCCATGAAAATGCAAGCTGCTGCTGCTGAGTGGGAACAAGATGCTGATCGGGAGAAACTGATTTTTTTTCCCGGTCGGTTCTCCAGTGTCACAGCAGATATTAAATGCTGATCCAAAGTGTTGAGAGGAGTAGAAAAAAAACCCCACTGACCTTCTTTATGACACTGTCCAAAGTCTCTGGGCGGCTGATGTCGAAACAGACGAGAACTGCATCTGAGTCAGGATACGCCAGCGGCCTCACGTTGTCGTAATAAGAGGAACCTGTGGAAACACAATAACATATGGCATAAGGTCACGGTGTCTTCTGAGACATTCCTGTGTGTACTTGTTTTTAACCTGAATTAACCCCATGGGGTTCTTCATCCCAGCCATATGGCTTATTCTACCAATTAGAAACATACTGCATATCCCTGGAAGGTGATCTAAAGGTCAATGATACATGGATAGCTCGTTAAAGCAGAGGCTGTGACCTAAACATGGATATGCTGCATCTTGAATGCACTCTGCAGACGCAAAGGAGTCTTGATCTTAACAGTCGTGTGCACACATTTCAGTATCTTTGTCTCTTGGGCTTCCACACAGCTGTGGCCTCCCTTCATCAGAGTGCTTCATGAGGAATGTTGATGGGTTTACGCAGACATATACACATTCACACACACGTACACACTGAAAAGTGAATTATAGTGGGTTGAAGACCGGAGGACTTGTGCACACAATCCATAATCACCTTCAAACAACAGCGAATGCCAGCACAAAGGCCAACTAAAGGTTGAACCCCTTCATTTTGTTGACTCAACCCTTTTCCTGTCTCTTGCAAATGGTCCTTGTTTTAAAATCCAAAATGTATTTCTGACTCGAGATTCGCATGCACTCGCATGCCTTTCCCCGCTCTCTCTTTTCATTTCTGTACCTTGATCAAATTTGAAGGCGGCGTGGTGCCTCTGTACTTTCACAAGTTGCTCGGTTCCACGGGTCCTGCTCTCCTACAGCTCTCATTAGGAGGCTTGTAAAAATATCTGGGCTCTCTCTCAGGAGCTGTGGTTGTGGCTGTGGGCCTCCCTCCCTCCTGCCTCCCCTGGGAATTGGTACGAAACTGAACTCTTGCATTTCGATAGCAACAGCACCCCGGCTGCATTAAGTTTAGTGTCATGAAAACTCCCATGTTTGGGGACAAATCGCCACATTTTACCTTTACAACTGCAAGAAATGTGCATACAGCTGTGAATCACATACGGTTGATGAATGTTGCACACTAAAACAACTCAGATATTACATTTAATCTCTTAAGGCCACGCCAACCGAGTATGATAATTATAGATTATCTTTATAGTTGCTGTTAACATGCTCATACCAGATACGACACAATAGGCAGCCAGCTTGTATAAAAGAGCTGTGAGACTTTGTCTGGCAGGGTAAATGGAGTCTGCACAATAGCGCTACAGCCTGTTTTAGCATCACTATGTTCTCTTTGTTAATGATGGAATGACAATAGCTGCACGCAGCCCGTAGCCCCAGTTATTCAGCTGGCTGTCCCATGATGACCTGCTCCCTCCGCACTGAGAACAATGCAACAGCCTGCACATCAAAGATTGATGCATTTTGTGACTCCAAGTAAGAGAAAAAACATTTTTGTTTACATTCTGTTTCTCACCAAAATGCACTTTGCCATCAAGGGCCAACAACAATTCTGAATGCCTATCAAGTCTTTAAAGACTTTAAAAAAAAGAAAATGCTGTGAAATCTGCATTGTTGATGTTGGCTTGCAGTCTTCTTCTCTCCTGTTATTGTGGCATACCACTGGAGATATGCATTACCACCCTCACACTATAGTGTCATGAATGTACAAAGATAACTGTGTACTGTTACAAAATGGTGTACTATTCATTTCATGAAACTTGCTCAGTGCTTACGTAAATGTTCTTCAAGCATTTCTGGGCTTTATACAGCATTTGCATTAGAGGGCTCTCTGTACAAATGAAGGGCACGAAAATATTATACTGATACAGCTCTTTGCAACTTTTTAGTTTGTATTGGCCCTAATGGCTCAAATTGTGGTGACACCAATTTGCCATGATACAATCATTTGCATTATTTTTAGAACAATGTAAGCAATGCAATGATTAGTTATGATTGATATGAGAAAGATCGGTTTTGGTTACAATTGTTTCGAGGCGCATCACTTGACTTGCAATCTCAAGTGTAACAACCATTGCTAAATTACTGCACAGCCTGGTGCTGTTGCTGGGGGCTTGGTGCATATTAATCCTTATGAAAACAATACAGAGACCCCAGCATATAGTGGTGAAAACTAAGTGGTGCCTTTTTAAACGCAGCAAAACCCTGATGGCAGCTTGTAATCTCTTTGATACAAACACGTTTGGCAATCTTGTTTCTCCTTTTTTTTTTTTTAAACATACACTAATCATATTTTCAGTGTAATATAAAAGAAAGAAATGAAAAATAAATGTAATTTTAGCCCACCCCTGACAGGACATTATCCGGAATTCACAGTCCTGTCATCGTCTTAGTAACACAAGATTGCTACCGTTTTGTAATGCTGAGAGAGCAGGACTTGCACACACACACATGCAAAGAAAAGCCCAATAACACAGATGCCAAGTTGAACAGTCAGCAAATCACACATTGAACGACAGCGAGCTCTGATTGGTAGTGGTCACACATGAGGTGCTGTAGCTGCTGAAGTTGGTCTTTAGTATGTATCACAATGCAGCAGACCATACTGAGGTTAGAGCTGAGGAGGAAAAGAGCACGTGGAGGTGGAGAGGGGACAGAAAAGATTTAATGGCTTTAATGCGAGGGCATGTGCAGAAGCATGAGATGATGAGGAAAGCAACCGCGGAATTACAGCAGACTCCAGATGAAGGGGAAGAGATGTCGGGTGAAGAACAGTTGAAACAATGGTCCTTGTTTGACTTCATATGTAATTAGAGGCTGGAACGAGGCCTCCGGGATCAATTTGTCGATCCCAAAGATCCGAATGATTGGCAGGTCGCGGTCACGACGGACCTCGTCACAGCGCAGCAATTCTGAGCTCTTCTGCCTTGAGCGACAAGAAAGCTACCTCAGCACTTTTGCAAAGTCAGAAAGAAAAGTCCTCTAAGGGAGAGGAGAAAGGGGCTGCGATTAAAACGAGCCGAGCAGGCACAAATAAAAGCCGATCACCATAACGATCAACAACATGAGGAGGAGAAAGGGTGAAAAACAGTTTTCTCCTGATTGTAAAATATATCACCTCCACCGCCTGAAAGGCACTTGTACTCCTTCCAACGAAGAGACATGAGCAGAGATAAAAGAGGATGTAGCTGTAGAGGAGGGGAGGAGAGGGGCTGTGCAGTGGGTGGTTGGGTAGGTAATGAAAGCACTGGACTCGGCAGGACAGATCAAATAAAGAGGTATGAGAGCTCTGGGTTGGCTATTGGTGAGACTGGCCTGTGCCCATTCACTGTGAGGTAGAACAAAAGGTCAATTGAATTTCAGACAGAGCAGGATGAGATGGATGGTGCAGGAGGGCGAGGGAGGGGAGCACAGCCTGGCAGAAACCACTAAAAACCATCACGCCTGACAAGGAGTGGGACCCTGCCATGTCGTGCCAAGGACAGGCATAAACCACCCCTCACAAAACCTCCTCGAGCATTAGCATTAGCCAGATTTAGCACCGGCGATCTCCCACCGTGGAAAGTGGATTTCTGTCTTTATTTCCACGGGGCTAATTAGCGCTACGCCTCGCTGCGGCGCCATGCAGGAGGCTCTGCCGAGCATACGTAGGTGACAGAGGTGGGAAGACAGGCGTTCCTCACCAGCCGTCAGTCGAGCTTCATCAAAGGCCTGAATATCCCAGCAGATGTTGAGGCAGACAAGAACGCTAATGTACAGTAATAAGGCTCGAGGGTTTGTGGTTTGACTTCATTTAGGCCTATTGTCCCTTGACACATTGAGTCTCCTGTAGGGACAATCTGTCTGAAACATGACAGCTCTCTGTCTGCTCATTCAAACCCTCCTCTGTGTGAATTTCTATTTTACGAGGACAGACGATGAAATAAACTGAACAATAAAACACAAATGATGCATTTAGATGGGGATGATTCTTTAGAAAACCTGTGAAATTGAGTGTGCATTAACATCTAAAAAAGCCTTCCAGTCTTCAGTGCATTAATCTGTACCATCACAGCAGGAATTTTCTCTAATCTCTCTACGTCTGTTGCATGCTCATTGCAGACACAGCTAAAAAGCAAACCATTATGAGCGAGGGGAAAAGAACAGTCTTTGCCTCGAGGCCCTGATGTGTTCACACACATATGGCAGGGAGTCAACAGCAGCTCATTAGGCCACATAGACATTCTGAAAAAGAAAAAAAAACACCCATGCACACAGACAAAGGCAGGGTATAAGGAAACAAACACCCTCTCAAATGTGGACAAATAAACGACAGCAGTTAGTGTGACTGAGTTAGCCGAAACCTTAGAAACGCAACACATTCAACGCCACATACCCGGCGTCTTTATTCTTTTCCTGCAGCTGTTTTCCTCTTGAAATGCACCTTCAAAGCAAAGGCAAAACATTTCAAGTTGGGGAGGCCGAGTATCGTAGCAACCCGGAGGGATGCAAATGGCTTCATTGTGAGGCCTTGAAAGGAAGTAAGGAGGAAGCGAGCAGGAGAGCGGAGGGGATCGTGGAGGCCAATGACTCTGGTGCATTGATTATTAGAGGTGACTAAAAGCAGGAGAGGAGGGTTGGCGCTCCATCCTTTAAAAGGTTGAGCAGACTTTTCATTACTGAAGGTTCGCTCTGTGTTGTGAACTGTTATGGTTTCTCCTCAATCAGGGTTCGTACGCGCATATAAAAAGAGACAGCTGCCAAGACACCCTTTGAGAGGAGGTGAAGTTACTTTGACCCAGTGTACCCATCTGCTGCTCAAGACGGCGTGTTTTCTTGTGTGAATGTAAGCCTGCACAAAACTTTCTCTTACAGTCTGACGTCCGGAATGCAATACAGTGTACCGCATACGGTGCCACTGACCTTATTCACGTGGCAGAAATTGTAAACTCACACTCCAGATGGAAAATACCTTCCTGGAAGATTGGCATAAAACTAGTGCTTCTACAAGAAGGGACTTCAAAAGATTTGAAACTCAATTTCAGCTGGTAACATTAGCATGAAGTTTTCAAATGCCGGCTCTACCGTTTCAGAGTTCTGTCTATTATTTGAATGCTGTTCCAGGCAACCATTCATTTCCATTCACTTGCGCATGATATGGAAATCAATTGAAGATTCTTGAAACGTGTTTTTGAGTTGTGTAATCTGTCACAATGAAAGTAAAGATCCGCCTTAATTTTGGTCAGTGTTACATTTTCAAGAATGTGACAAATATTAAAGCAGACTTGAGGTTCACTGTGATGTAGTACACAACTCAAGCATGATTAAAGTGTCTGTTAATTGATATACAATAAATAAATAAATGGGAAAAAAAACGCCTGCCATTAGAAAAGTAGAAAATTAAAGAGACATTGTTTTTCTCATTAGTGTATAGACATTTAAAGTCTAATGAAGGACAGTATTGAGTAGCATTATGGGAAATGTAGGATCCAGCGTTTTCGAAGCTTGGCTCATACCATGGACTAAAAGTCATCATATCTTGTCCACTATTGTTTTGATTTTTTATCATTCTTTTTTAAATCGGCTGTGTCCTACTTCTTTATGGATGTGTAATACTAAATCGTTGGAGTGCCTCTAAATTGGTAAAAACATGCAAAACCACTAGTTTGGTCCTTTTACATTTAGGGATCTATTTTGGAGCTTGTTAGTTAGTCATAGTGGGCCAGATAGTGGGGTTCAAATATAACTGTATTACGTCCAGGTCAAACTTTCCTATTAATTACTGCATAACTGAATTAATCCTGATAAGTGTAACACAGAATAGGAGATAGTGCAGTATCATGATAATACAAAGATCTACTTCATTGGATTAAAATGGATTTCAGAGTTCCAGTTTCTTATTGGATCCACTCATTCTTAATTCATTTGTTATTTCTTGTGAAGTGAAGTCTCTCAAATAAATGATTCCATTGTACGATGTTCTTCCTGGTATATAATAGCAGAGTGGATGGACTGTATGCTTCCTCCTCCTGTGATGTAATTTTCAAATGGCCATCAATGATATAAAGACTAGATTTCAGAAATACTGAACCTAGGAGGCGATATTGCATTTTCAGATCACATGAAATGTTTGCCAGATTCTGTGCAATATGTACAGACATCACTACGTGCCACGGTCTGCAGCTTGGGGCAGTGAATCCGAGCAAAAAATCAACTCAATCCAGTAAAACACACTATTAAAAAGCCTGTAATGAAGCAACCTCAGCTGGTCTGGACTCTAGACTGGGGCTTTTATCTTTGGCTGCGCTTGCAGTCTGACATATAGGCTATAAACGTGTACAAAACACACACACACACACACACACACACACACACACACACACACACACACACACACACACATATAAAGCTGTTGATCTGTAATAGAGATGGCTGTGTCAAGTTTTTCAAAGGCATTAGCACACGGCCAGGACAGTAGAGGTGACACCGGGTTAAATGGCCATTAACCTCCCATGTCTGCAGCCTCCACACAGGGGATATTGATCAAAGCTCCCTGTGCTTTCCCTGTGGAAGAAGTGCAGCCTTTGAAGGGCATCGAGCACCTTCCACGCATCTGCTCTGAGCTGTGCTGCCGAGGAGTCAATGTGTCTGTCGTTGAAAAGCTGGGCCAGCCACAGCGCTGACAGCACAGGCAAAAAGGGACAGAGCGGCATTACTGTCTGTCTCCTGCTCAGCCCCAGGGGTATGGAGATGGACTAGTGTGTCCGCTTTCAGTTTCTCCTCACCCCCAGCTCCTCTTTTATAATCACAGACAGACACACACACACACACACACACTCTCTCATTCCACAGTAGAAACAGCTTTGAATTTCATCTCCTGTTGTTTGATCTCTGTGTCCTGTCTAAGGCTCTGGTTCATGCTGCGCTTCGCTTTTAAAGATCACTACACTTCTTTTGTCGCTCACCCCTTCTGTCGATTTATATATACCCAGTCTCCGTTTAAAGAAAAACAATCATGTCTCTGCTTTGATTTTCCCTTTCGAAGTGTGACATGATGAGATCTGGTGTGGCAGTCTATGTACCCCCCCCCCCCCTCTGTGGTACTTAATTCCTTGGAGATGTTCATGTGTTTAGATGTTACAATTCAAACACTACACAGTTTTTGTCTTTGTGAGGAAGTCGAGCAGCTGGGAACAACTGCTGGCAGTGTACAGGGAGCACACGCCATACCTGTCTTTATCTGTTTATGTGTTTCCTCAAGCTCTGCGCCTCTCGCACCAGAACCTTTGACTCTCGTCTAAGCAGTAAAAGCAGACTGTTTGGACAAGATCCATCTAATGACACAGTTTAATAAAAAAAACAGACAAAAGCCAGTTCAAGCACACCATATGCTGACTTGAAGATTATTTGTTCTTTGCACAACCTCTTTCACCGCTCAGTGTTGGACCCCAGCTGGTTCTGATATCGCCAACACAAGTCTTCTTGCTGGATTTGTTTTTGTCTCGTTGCTCAACTTGAACATTTAAAAGCAGAAGATTTCAAAAGGCAAAGAGGTCTTTTTTTTTTAAAGAAAGCCGGCTAGTATCAATTTCCAGCTTAACTCCTTGAAAGTTGATCAGTTCAGCCACTCTGGGCGAGCCACTGCTTTACAGAGACATCCAGATTATGGATGCTTAGGTCAACAATCATTGACAGTGCAGCCCAAATAAATTCAAATCAAATATTAACACACAGGCAAAACGGTGATTTAGTGACCCAAAAAAAAGCACCATATTTGGCTTCCAGTAGTGCAGTTGAACCTGGCTCAACATTTTCCACAACACTATGCAATGTCATCCGGCAAAGCACTATATTGGAAGATCGGATTCAAGCAAGCACACACGCCTGGCAGTTAACTAGATATCATCAGATGGCAGATCACACCTGATTCAACCTGGGCACCTTCCAGGTGGCACCAAATTACTGAATTTTCTAATCCTAGCTGCTATAATCTAACTATAATGGAAAGAATCTTTCTCTGTATGTCTGTGTTTCAAGTCTTGATAACCATTCATCTAATCAACTTCACACTTTAGGTGCATTGCTGAGAACCAGGCAGCAACTTCTGGGTATGTAAAGTGAAGCCAATGCGGAAGTGCCTTCAACTTGCATTTGTTCTAATAGCCAGCAGGGGTCAACTCCTCTGGGTGCAGAAAGAAGTCGGATTGTATAGAAGTCCATGAGAAAATGACCCTACTTCTCACTTGATTTATTACCTCAGTAAACATGATGGCGATAGCCAAAAACCAAGATGGCGTCCGTCAAAATGCCGAACTCGATATGATGAGGACCCAAGGAAGCGTAGTGTTGAGTGTTAAGTTGTTTGGAAGAGCAGTTCTGTAGAAAGCTGTAAGCATCAATAAGCAATTGGCCGAACAGGGAGTGCACCAGTCAACTTTCAATTAATCAAGGTTTGAAACTGATGCACGGGACAATGTTTGTCTAAAAGTGTAATGCCGGAGGTTCTCTAAGCTGGCAGCTCAGTGCCTCCGTTTGGATGAATACGAATAGTTGAAAAAAAAAACTCAAGCTGCATTGAATATTTGTTATATAACACCATTTTCAATAGTATTTGAGTTCATGCAATGATGTTTGGAGTTTACTGCCAACATTAGACACCCACTCTAATTCTTTGACCTAGTATTGGTGATTTCCATGGCACAATGAATTCTGCTCTGAAAGGCTACCATCACTCCACATCTCCTTCTGTTCCTTTTCACGTGTAAAACAGCCGACATCACATCCTTTATTTCCACTCCTACACATCTTTCAATCTCAGGATTTTCATTAAAACTTGTAATAACACTGACGGAAGCTTCTCTGTCCACGGCTATCTGTCTGATATGAAAAAAGATGTGAGAATATTCAGGCGGCATATGAAAGAATAGCTTGTGAGTGGAAAAGGACATCCTCTGCTCCATCTACTCCACTTCCTCCACCCAAACACATCCCTATCATGGTGCTATCTATCCCCAAGCCCACTCTGAAACCCCCCCGGGGAGACCGCCAGGGAGACATGGCCCTACTTCAAGTGCAATTTCACTTCCACAAAAGCAGCAGTAGTGAGAAAGAGAGCGCATCGAATCTTGTTTATAAATAAAGTCATCCATAAATGATGGGATCTGTCGAATGTGAGCGGGGTGCAGGTGGGGGAGTGAAGGATGGAGGTGAAAGACGGCCTCCCTCCCTGTATCCCCTTACGCTCGGATGGGTTGCAGACGGATGCTGAGAGGGTTTTGCTCCCGTGGTGGTGGGGGTGGGGGGACTGAGCGCTAGCTCTGGGAGCAGTAGAACCAGTCAGTGTGGCTGTTTTGAAGTGGGCTGATCAAAGCTGGCGCTGCTTCGGGTTCTGTTGCACTTGGTAGAGGGAGTGGACCGGGAGAAAACACACAGAGCTCCAGTTCCCTTTTGGGTTTCCTGTCTGCCTGGAAAGGCATTCACTATTGCTACTGTTGCATGGTTTAGCGCCAAGGAGCAATAGTTTGTGTCTCTTCTCTTGTTAAAGTCAACACATGAACAGAGCTGGGCCAACATAATGTGTTACTGTCATTGCTTCACTGCGCCGAGTGACGCAGGCATTGCTGAAAATTGTGTTCCTTGTGTTACACATTCAATTCAATCTGAACCACGTTATGACACTTATATAATATATATCTATCAAGTATAATTAAGTATCACTGCAAAACTAGCAATGTCTAAATAGAAGCAAGCACCAAAGTACACACACCAAATTGAATGTTTTTTAAATAAATGTATCATTTGTTGTGTTTTTATTCATTTAGAAAGAAGAACTTTGTTTCTCTTTGGATATCTTTTAGGGGAAATGATATTTTGGCCAATGTGTGCAAGAACCTTTTTACTAAATAACAAAATGGTAGAGAGGGTTGAATACTGGATATTATTGTACTTGCACTTTGTTTGCGTAAAGCATAGAAGAATATCACAAATATGTCAGCATCAAACTGGTGTCTCTTAGTGTGTAGTCAGTTATTCCTAATCAAACTTAAAACTTAAGAAGCTCCCACTTTGTATGGTCAAGTCCATGTGACTACATTTAGGATCTATAACTTCCTACCCTGTCAATGTCCTTTGCATCGTGCCATAGATCATGTTACTTCAGGTCAATGGCGACAGAGGTTGCACTATTACAGCGTGTGTCCTCCATCTCTTAACACAATAGACAAAAGCACTGCATTGAATCCCCTACAGGACTTCTTATATCGCCATATGTAGCTGTGTGTTTAGCATGTAACAAGAGCGCTGCATTGGTTTAAAAGTGTGACACAGTTGGCGTTTGTGTGTCTGCGTCCCCGAGGACCACAGTGGGTCAGGTCCCAAGGGTGCCACCAACCAACCTCACTCACAACAAAAAGCCTGGGAGGGTGGGGTGGTGGGCTGGGGTGGGAAAAGCACAGATGTACACTTCTCCTTCTGTCTACCCCTTCTGTCCCCTTCTGCAGTTTTCAATCTAGTGAACACTTGCTGCTCTTATAATATGCTCTAAGGCCCCCCCCCCCCCCCGACGCCTCCCATGCTTTTTACTCGCTTCAACCCCTCACAGCCCCAATCTCTTTGCCTATTGGGCGAAGCAGCTGCTGCGCTTTCCAGGCTTATTGTCTCCCGGCTCCCACCCCAGCGCCCCGGATCAGTCCCCATTACGCCTCTGGTCAGCTGAGAAACAATAGGAGAGGTCCCAGGGTCAGAGCTGTTGGAATTCCCATACGCAAACCCATTCAATCACGCACATGACCACACACATGTAAACATGCACTCACACATATGCATGACTCCAATAAACGAATGTAATTGATCTTCCCTACTATTAGTTACAATTTATTCTCATATCTGACCCTTTGTATTGTTGTTGCCTTAAACGCTTGCCAACAAATCAGTTTCTTATCTTTATTTTATCCTTTTATTCTCCCAGTCAGTCGTTATATAGTGTCATTCTCCTCTGTTAGCAGCACGGCATGCCAAGGTGTAAGACAGCAGTGTGAGCCCATCAAAAGCCTTAAGTGCACTTCTTTTCTTCACCACGTACCAAAAGTAAAATTTTAATTCTGCCCATTTAATGTTCATTCCCACTTTTCATGTTTTTTCCATTGGCACATTAAGTAATTAAAAGCCAAAAGCCATATACGGCCTATCTGCAGAGTGCAGCACAGTTCAGCAGTAGACATGCTATTTAAGCAGATTATACACTTTTGCCTGATGCTCAGCATTAAGCTGGGGACTGAGATGTGGTGAAGGAATGTGTGGTCTCAGCTCATGCTCTCAGCTCATAACTGTGTCTATGGTCACAGTTTACAGGCTCCTCTGATGGAGATGAGAGATCAGAAGGGCCGGGAGGGGAGGCGGTCTCCTCTGGGGGCCTCTAAGAAGTGCTTGTTTTCTTGTTTATGGGCAGGTGGACATGTGGGACGCTCGGGACGTTTTGTATGCATGTAAAAGCGAGCAAAGGAATGGGTACAAGCCTGTGTGGTGCAGGTGGCAGGCTGCACTACTGTGTGCGAGTAGAGGTGTCTGTGCGAGTGTGTGTTTCACAGTGTCACCGAGGAGAGCAGATATTCTGTGTGGTAATTACAGCCTGTGTGTTCCTGTCAGTGAAGCTGGCTGGCTTTCATGCGGCACTTCTTCCCACCCCTTACTGCTTAACACGGCCCCTGACTGCTGGTGACCCGAACGCCTCCCTTCAGAAGCCGCCTTGACTAATGGCCTATCAGAGATGGAGAACACCGACGAGGGAAAATAAAGATGGGAGGATAAATAAATAGCACAGAGGAAAAGATAACTGACAATCCACCTCCAGAGAAGTTACTTTACGCTCTCCTGCACATCAACAATCCTGCTGTATCCAGCTACCTTCTCTTACTGTAACAACCGCGCAGCCATTTCCTCTTCAGCTTGTTGACCCTTTTGTGTAATAGTCTATGAATATGATTCACGTATAGTGGGGATGGAGCACAGCTGCTAGGACTGCTGGCTGTACTCCAGAGTTTCTGTCACACAAACCCACTCAGAGAGTCAGGGTGCAATGAAGTGCACCACTGTGCATGAGACCATCATTATTCAAGAAATTTAGAGCAGGAGACCATTTACAAAGAGGAGAAGAAGGGAATGTCTACAACACAGAGGGGATTTGTTCATGTAATGCCCAAATCATTTGGCTAAGCTATAATATGAGGTATTTCTGTAAGTGCCAATTTAGTTATATGCATTCACGTGACATGCAAATGTTGTGAGCCGTAAAATACACTTTAGTTATTGTCTAATGGAAAACCTGGACATTTAAGGCACTTAACAGCCACATAGTGGCCGCTAAAGTAAAGCAAATGCTCACTGCATTTACATTTCTCTTCTTATTTGAAGTTTAAATGTATTTATTTGCATGTATTAGCCACGCTCATTATTCCTGATCATGGGAGTGATCAGTTCCGAAGTCACTCAAATCCTTGGCTATAAAATGTGAGGTAGTGTGTAGAATTTACAATACTGTGACACTCAAAGACAGCAAGTCCACTTCACCCCACGCAGCTCTTGCCGCTTAGTTTCTAATATGCAAAACGTCTTTGTGGGCTCCAACTATTAACTGTAATCCCCGGGATTATCAAGTGCAGGCTGCCAGAGAGGCTGCAGGCTCATCCCAAACCAGGGGGATGAGAGTCATGGAGGAGCCAGAATATATTCTCTGTGGTTTTTCTGTCAAGCTCATCAGGCCCCAGGAACAGAACTGTACCCCCTCTGTCCAAAAATAGCAAGTGTACCAGTTACCAGTTACCAGTAACTGTCTTTGAGAGTGGACACCTGGACCAAACGCCCAAGTTTATTTCCAACCTCTCCAAATCCAACACGGCAGTCACAAGTCGAACAACATTCTAACACACCGTCCTCTGTGCTCACTCAGTCAACAAATTGAAAAGGGAAACTTCTATTAA
This sequence comes from Pholis gunnellus, assembly GCF_910591455.1. Lineage (NCBI taxonomy): Eukaryota > Metazoa > Chordata > Actinopteri > Perciformes > Pholidae > Pholis > Pholis gunnellus. The sequence goes on from NC_136544.1 coordinate 8,602,553, forward strand.
ATGTGTACATTGTGATCTTTTCACAAACACAATACAAAATGTTACACCTGACATGACTTCTCATGCTTCAACAAGAGTCAGAGTCTGAAGCCATGCTAGTGGCTCTGTGAGTCTGTACTTTGAGCAACGCAGCACCTTCTTCATTATATTGGTGGCATAATAACTGTATAAACAACTACATAAGAACTGTAAGAACGTATTGATTTGATAACTAGTCCATTAATCAATTAGTAAATTAAGAAAAATAAATCATATAAAAACGTTTAATTGATTCATTAATTAAGTCATTTAAGTCATCTTCTCAAATGTGAGGATATGATGTTATTTTCTTTTTCATATTATTGTAAACTGAGTATGTTTGGATTTTTTAAATTCTGTTCATAAAAAAAAAAGCAAATTACCCAACATTCTGGGTCAGGACAGTTTTTCTAAACTTCTCAAATGTGTTTTTTAATTTCTTTAAGTTACAGTATTTCAACAGCTTGCAGTATCATCTGTTTACTCATTACCCAAAAATGTCATGCAGCCGTTCTCCCCCAGTGCAGGGGAGTGCCTTCTAGCCTGCTATGCTTCATCAAAACAGGTTTCGTTTAGGCAGTTATTGCCCTGGGCTGGTTGGGCAGAAACTAGAAACAACTTTCAGGGCTCAGGCTCGGTGCATATACAATCAGTCTTGTGAACGGCAGTTGAAAGGATGTCGTCATCCTCCCTTCGGGTTGCCGACAAAAATAAACAAAAGGTCTACTTGCTGTCTGTGGTTAAATAAGCAGCTCCCTTACCAGCGAGTTGCAAGCACCTAAACATAATTTCAAGAGAAAGAAATGTTGGTTTTTAATTATTTAACGTTGAGTCTAACATTACAGTTGTGATCCAAAAAAGGCCAAACAGACCAACCGTAAGAGCCCGGAGCAAATCATGTTATCTCCTGTGTTCAGCGTAGTCGCTGCTCAGGTCAGACAGCACTTTCTGAGCATCCTCTGGCTCCACTGAGCTGTGGCTTTTTGAGGGCAAAGAGCTGCCTGTTGAAAGTATTTATGCTCTGAGTTGTGGCTGCAGTTCACTCATTCTCTATTAAAGATTAATAAAGCGTAAAGTGTTGAAGAATAGAAAAGCCCGCTGAACCCAGCGTGTTTTTACAGGCGTCTGAATGCCCTACTGGTCCAGTGCGCTGAGAATGTGGAGTTTAAATAGCAAAGAAGACACCAGGAATGTTGGAAAGTCGGTATGAGAGGAGAGAGACAGCCAGACTGTGACTCTGAGTGAGTGCTGGCGCTGGGAGTGGTGTTGCACACTTGGAGTGTCTTGTTATCGTCGCTCAAGTCAAAACAATCACACCTCTGACTGTGAAAAGTCGAGACGGCTTTGTCGTGAGAAATGAGCCGGAAATAAAACATCAAACATGACTTCATAGAGGAAGACTCAATATAGAAAAGTGGCTCTGAAACCTGTGTGAATGTGGTAATTTTATTTTTAGAACGTCTTACAATTTGTGACATTTTCAGGTAAATAAATGTTTTTCTGCTCTCTGTCATTGACGGTGCAGCACAATAGTGCGTCAAACTGTAGCCAGTTTATGAAAGCTTTTATATTTGTTGTTGTGAACACCCCGTGTCAGGCAGGTCTATTGCAGGAAAAATCCTCCGCTGCACAGCAAGTGATGCGTTTCATGTTCCCAGCAGCAGCACTTTGTTTGGAAATAAGTGGAGTAAAAAATAAAAATAAAAAAGGGAAAACTATAGCGAACACCACTGATCATTCAAAGAACCATAACAGAAACTCAAATTTCATTGACAGAACAGCTCGGGTTAAGGGCGAGGGACACGTGGTCTGAATGACGAGCGATCTCTGGGAAGTACAGTGGGGGGGGAAAAACACAGCGTGAGCGATTAGCAGCAAAGATTTCAGCAAAAGAAGAAAGCAAAACAAGATTCCCGTGGATAGCCACTTGAAAAAACAACATTCCAGCATGACTAAACAAAAAGTAAGAGTTCCAGTGTCCATGTGAGAATCAGGTCAGGCATTAGAGAGGCAGCAGAGAGGGGAAACAGAAAGAGACGTGAGTGTACTGCTGTACTGCAGGAAGTTTGGGGAAACCCGGGCTGTCATGACTTGGTCTTGTAAGAAACAGCACGCACACCTCTTAGCAGGGTATTAGTCTGAGGCCAAGGCTAGAGGGAATCTTTCCCAGGCACCCTTACCATATTGGGAAGAAAGGAAGAGTGTATTAATGCCTCAGGCTCTGTAAAAACCCTGACTGGCTGACTACCAATGGGCCCATGAGCGTCGACAGTAATCACTAATGGCTCTCTGACAAGTTATCACCAAGCCACATTGACATTTTGACCACTTAGCAGCTTGGGTTGCTTTAAAAGTCCATTAAGATACAGATACATGCAATGGTGAAACAGGCCATCTATCACTGTGTGGCTGCTGCCTGCACAGTCATACACAGATACAAGGGGTTTAAGGGGTTTAAGGGGTTTTCATTTTCTAATTGACTTAATTCTGCAGATGGTCTGGAGCTGAATGCAGGGCCGTACAAAACACAGCGGAAAGTTGCCCTCTGGTTCCCAGAAGCCATAAGACCTCCCTGTTTCTGTGTAATGCTTCTTAAAATACCCATTCATTTAGAACAGCAACACAAACACACACACACACACACACATACACGTGCACAGGCATACAGATTCATGCTCGGTAATGACCTCGATTAGATAAACACCTCACCGCTGTTCTCAAACATCCCGCCAGGACTAGTTCTTGTGGAAGAACCGGTTTAGTGATACCAACATAATCATTGGTGCAACGAGTGCTGGGAGAATTTTTTACCGATGCCGGAGAAATGTGAACCAGGCGAGACACAAGCTGTTTGAATAGCCATGCCTCGGACAGCGATCGATATTGCTTTGTGAACGGAGCCAGACCACAGCAGGCAGACTTCACCCTCAATTAAAAGGGAGACAATACTTTGTGTGAAGGGGCTGAAAGCTTGGTGGTAAAAAAAAAAATATATATATATATATATATTGTACTGTAGAGTGCAGCCACCTGAAAGTGTCAGAGCACATTTAATTTCTTCTCGAAATAGCAGGTACTGACAGCTTGGTGATGCTGTGGCTGGGTTGATGAAAGGCAAACTGGGTTGCGACGAAGGAAAGCTCTGTTGGCATTGTTGCTCTACTGGCACTCAACGACAGAGATAGGCTCCTCCATGTTGGACCCCCTTTGGTTCCCTCAAAGGTTAGCACTGTCTGACGGCTCGCAAGCGGCCCAAAGAGTAAAACGGGTCAAAGATTACCAAAGTTTTACTCTGAGCCAAAGCATGTCACACATTTACCTCCACTGATGGCAGCGATTGCATTGAAATAAATTGATTTGGCTCTAAATGATGGTGCGACCGTGCCCGAGAGCCTGGGCACTGAACTGGTGGTGCTGCTGCTAATGTTCAGGAGAGAAATAATCAAAACAAAGCTAGAGAAGGGCAGGAGAGGGGCAATTAACCGATCTGATGGGAGACATGCTATTTTCTTCAGATGAAAGCTTCTCTCATCTATGTGTGAGCCAATTATTTTTCTTGTTGAGAAAAAATATGAACATCTGCGTTTGCTGTGAATCGGTGGAAAATGGCATACCACATAAGGACCTCTGAAGACACACACACACACACACATAGAAGCACACATGCTTACCAAACACACACACACACACACATTTGCCCAGTGGGTTGGGTGACGCCGTGTTTGTTGTGGGGTGGGCGGCTCCTGACTGAAGATTAAAGACTAACACTGCCAAAGGTGGTTTAGGGTTTTAAGATGGACAGAAGCACAACACTCCCACTACATCATTAGGCTCCTATACAGCCCAGAGATAAGGAACTCTTCTAAGTTGTTGCCCCGGGCCCCAGAGGACCCCGACCCCTGACTGACAGGCTCAAGCAGATTTACTCCCCGGGTCGACACGGGGTCCAAGGAAAAACAACATTCTTAAAGAGTAAAAATACTCCCCATCATCTCTCCTGGAGGATAACTTTTAGTTTTATGTTTGGGAATGTTTATGGTAAAAGAAGGAAATCCCCCTGGGAAGCTCCCATATTCAGTCCTGTGACTGGCCAGCCATGCTGGCCAGATAGCTGACAAGAGCCTCTAGCGTCTAGCCTGAGATGACGATGGTGAGACGCAGATCTCAGGGTACCTCAGAGCAGTTAATCCATTCATGCTGACAAGACCGGGATGAAAGTAGACCATGGCTTTCTGTGCAGGAGTCTCACTGATTTCATGGCAGCGTGGTGGCCAAAACTACTTCCTTAGCAAGAAGCAAATTCACACACTGAAGCCCGATCACATGGAAAACTCATTCACATGACAAAGTAAGGATGATTTGTTAACAGAGAAATTCCCCTTCTGATGACACAACACTGCTGAGGTGGATTCCTCTCTGTGGAACGACGTTTGACACTGACGTCACCAGTAATTGTTATTTTAATAACAGCTGATAATAGCACATCAGGGTATTTCAATTTGACATTTTTAAGCAGTGGGAATTTTATTGAGGCTGGGAAAAGCTCCTCAAACAACATTCGCATAATCACAAGTCACTAAACCTTTCAGTTGAAACCTTGATTAATGAATCTGTAAAAGAATCATTTTAGGGTTAAGGGAATATGAGGCCAGCTGTGTAAACTCTGGAAACACTACTCTCTTTACATTAATGATTCTTTAAAACATTTCTGAAGGAAATACAACTTAATATCAAAGCTGACAATGTGGCAAAGAAGGAAACTCACCCAAACCAGCAAACAACATAATATCTGGCCAACATGTCGGCAAACCAATACGTCTTTCTATCACGTTAACAGTTAGGGCAGTTACTGGTCCCTTCAGGCACATCCTGTCTCAATTATCCGCACCCTCATCCCTTTCTCCCTCAACAGCCGCCTGACCCCGGTCAGAGCATGGGAACAGCCAGCCACACACAGTGGACAGCACAGGAAGGAATGCAAGAGACACATGGCTGGCACCAAAGTTTCTAGCAAAGACAACAATCATAAATAGCAGATGCAGATGAAGTCTCTAAAAAACATAATCCATCCCTCTCAAGTTGGCAAGGTCAAAGCCATTTGTCATAGAGATGACTGCAGGAAAAGTTGCAGAGGGGCGTTGGAGGCAGTCCTCCCACGGTCGCAGCTAGGGACGGGCACCACGGCAGGGCTGGGAGCGGATTGACTTGATGTCAGCCGTCAAGAGACGGCGCAGACAGAGACATGAAATTGTCTTACCTGACGTGTCCCACATATTCAGCTCAATCCGGTGCTTGTCTATCTCAAAACTGGCTGTGTAGTTTTCAAACACCGTAGGCACGTAGTTCTGAAAATAAGGGATTTATTTTAGTTATCCAATTAAGACGGACAAGATAAACGTGTGTTTACACAGCCACAGGCTTCAGAAGAGTCGACTGGTGGGAGTAAAAAAAAAAAATCATATTTGAAATGATGCAGCAGATAAAATAAAATAATGGCAGACACATTTAACAGCGAAGCTAGTTCTATACTCCCATTGGGGATATTTCAGAAATAATAAAACAGATGAAGACAACGCCTTAAAGTTTTATGGGCAGTACTGCAGACACAATAAAAGTCAGTTTAGACATAACAGGACTATTACAGAGATTTTTACAGTCATTCATTACAGTGCTGTCTCCACCAGCGCTTCCTCTCTGTCTAGATTTAACAGTTCTGTCTCTAGGCAGGTGGATGGAACCTGCTGAACAAGTGCTGGAGTTGAACTGTATCTTTGTATTGTTTTAATGGCAGTCCTCCTCGCTCATTCACAAACTCCTGGTCTCATTTATCTTCAAATTAAAAGCACTCTGGTTCAGACTTTTGAAAGACCTACCTCTGGATAGCAGTCCTTGGCAAACACGTGCAGGAGTGCTGTTTTCCCACATTGCGTGTCCCCGACCACCACAATCTTACAGCGGCTGCCTAGACTGTCCATGTTTTGTCCGTCAGAGGTGTGTTGTTGACACGCGGATGGATTGCATCCAGCATCCAGCATTGGAGACGCAGCAGAACAGAATGCAGGAAAGAAATATGAGCAAATACATGCGCCGACCCGGTGCGCTTTGTCCAGCTCTCCGTGTGTCCTACGCGCAGCTCCCCGGTCCCGCTGATAGACTGTCTGTCTGACTGGTCGGCTACCGAAACCTGAGGAAGGACGCGCACAGCCTTCACTGGAAACTCCGGCAGTTTGATTACTGGCCACGCCTTCCTCATATTCTGAATCTCATCACTCAACTGTAATAGGCTGCTCTGATGGGAAATGAAGGGTCTGTGAGACAAATAGTTTATAGTGACCTTTTTGTCTTATGGTATCCTTTTAATATCTAAATTATAATACTTCAGTAGCCTATATTAATGGGCCTCAGAGTTTATGGAGACAATTCTTCTTCCTTTTGTGTGCTTATAAGTCTTTATTGTTTCGCCCTAGAAATGTATTTTTAAGAACATCAGAATTTATTCTGCACAGAAGAAAGAGTCACTGCATGCATTGTGACCCATTATATGCTATTACTATTGGAGCTTCAATTAAAAGAACGTGACTCTATAAAAAACACTTTATATTTGACCTCAAGTCGTTATAGGCTATAAATCATCATATCTCAAGAGCTCAGCAGAGCCAGTTGAAACCACATATTGTAGGCTTATTCCTCTATGAACCGTGTCAGTGGTTGCACTCAGATATAATCTTAAACTGACATTTCACAAGTAGCAACTTGTTGGCCAACAGTAATGTAACGGCATGCACAGAGTATGCCTGTTTACTGTAACATTTGAAACATCTCATCAATGCACTCTGGTGGGAGCCAAGTAGCGAAACCAGTTACCGCAGAAAAAGATTTCTTGTTGAAATTAGTGGCTTCAGATCAGTGATTTATTCACAAAAGCGATACTAGTGCGAATAAGTCACATCTCTCTTAGTGATCAGGTTGTAACGGGATTATTTCTTCACTGAAGTATTGGATACTGTGATGAATTGGTCTACAGGGATGATATTTAAATGTTTAAAAACATTTCAATTCAGTTTGTCCTCCTTTTTAAGTAGCAGAAAATAACTCTTAATATGCAGCGATAAGGTTGTAAGTAGCTTTAATATTCATAAGAAGGCAGTGTTTTCCTCATTATTTATCTGTCAATAGTGGTGTCTGTTTGTTGGGAAAAGCAGCATAAATAAGGCACATTATGTCTCTTGATTTAGTGCCAGCATGACCTCTTAATGGAGATACAATACATGCAGCGTACATAGATAAAGTAGCCCATCAAATTAAGTAGTTAGAGGTGACTGGGCTGCTTTTATCGCCTCGCATTGAGCTCGTGTTCCTTGTAAGTGCCCCGCTGAGGAGTTATTGGTTTTGTGAATGAGATAATTAAATGACGTGGCACCACGTGCCAGACGAGCGCTGTTGAGTCATGTTGTTTCTCCTGGAGATCGACACTGCCGCCTTCTGGACACAAATTGGTATTACATCATATTGACTTTAGAAGTAGCAAAAGAAAGTCCTATTGAGGCAACAATATCACAATAAGCAGGAATACCATAAATCTCAAACAATAGAACACACCTGCTAAACTGTTGAATTACTTTTATTCCTCACATTTTTATTTTGGTGGCAGTGGTTTGTGGTATCGTTGGATTGTTGGGAGTGCCCCTCTTTCAGTGGTGGTAGAAGGACTCATTTACTTTGGCTAAAAGTAAATGAGTAAAAACACTCCCTTACAAGTAAAAGCCTTGGATTCAAACTTGTACCTTTAGTAAAGTATTATCAGATAGCACAGGAGCGATATTAGGAATATGTATAAATATTTAAAAAAATACTGGTTCTGCAGAAAATCAGCCCCTGTAACGGATATATTATTGAAATTGTAGGATTGTTTACTGCTGCATTAATGAATAAGCAGCATTTTACTGCTTGTTGTGGTGGTTTGAACTACTTTATAGTGCAATAGTTTAGTCCTTTTGTCCAGTGGGGGTCACAAGAAAAATACACAGTCTATAAAAAAGCATTATATTTTATAAACTTAACATATATTTACTATGGTAAAATCCTAACCTGATAAGTAACTAGTAACTATAGCTATTAAAGAACTGTAAAATATTTCCCTCCATAATGTAGTGGCATTTTAAAAAGGCATTAAATGTAAATGCTCACGTGTAGTAGAAGTACCTGAAAATTGCACATGCAGTACTTTAGTCTTTTACTTCTTTACTTCCTCTCCCTGATCCTAATGCACATTTTTTTCAGAGGTGAAATTTACATTTGCTCTCCTTGCAGTAACAAAGTCTTTTTTGTGTGTAGCCTACTCACTTTTTTGAGTAGCCTATTTCTAAATAGAGATCATATTACTTTTACTTTTGTCACCTAGCCTATTTTTTTTAACACAAGTATTGTTCTTTTTTACATTTGAAGTTGCATCTGTTACACAGTGGCCTAATCACAAAAGTCACAAAGAAAAGTAATGATACAAAAGAGAAGAAATTGCTGGTGTGGTTTGGTCGCAGGAGGGCAGAGCTCCAGAGACTCCATGTCCAGAGAGGTGACACTCTGGAAAAGAGGTTGAACACATGTGTTCACTGGCCGAGTGTCACGGGGGTATGTGTAGGTATTGCACATGGGCCAGGGCTTGCAGTCAGTGAACGGTGCATAACAATGCAATGAAATAAAGGATGACCTCATTATGGGTTATAGTTATGTTATCATTACTGCTCCTTGACATAGTTTTGAAAATAGGTTGCATCAACCTTAATTAATCATTAGTTTAATGCAACGATCGACCAGCACGCTAAGTGACCCAAATTGAACACACCCAACAGGTGCATGCTGGATCTGGCTAAATGCTAATATGCTCATGCCGTGGGGATGTTTTATTCTTCTGTTGATTCTCTAAGACATTTTATTTGTGACTCAACAGGTCTAATGCTTGTTGTACCCGCCGTGGTGTTCAAAGACTTCGTTTAGGTCTCTACTGTCTGTCACATGGTTTAATGTCTGAGTTTCATGCTCTTTTCGGGTTGACTCTGGTAAGGCTATACAGAGGAAAGCATTGGTATATTTATAATTTGTAGCCTAATGCTGCAGGGGAGGCTGCAGGCTGCATAGTGCTGTTCAAAGAAATTAATTTGTGTTGGTTTGGACAGAAGTTGGTCCACTAAAGCTATATGTTGACATTTAATGCAATATATCCTTACGTTTACTCAAAGTGCATTTTTACTTAACTTCTTTTTACTCCCATTTAAGTATATTTTTACACAATTACTTTTATTTTTACTTGAGTAAAATGTCTTTCAAATAACTAATTGAGTGTGATATTCTATTACTCTTTCCATGGAGAGGTTGTTGCTACTGTAGTGTTTCTCAAATTGAATGTTTTCAAATCTTTCAAAAAACCAAAACTCCTTTCAGCTTTATTATACTTGAAGTGTGGTAAATAATTTAGGGGCCGATATCCCAAAACTTGGGCAGACTTATCATCTGCGGTATGGGAGAAGATCACTCTTTCAGTCAATAGAACAGCAGGTGGCAGTATGTATTCATTACCCCTTGTGGGACACAGAATATAATATATTACTTTTCATAAGTTAACTGAGCCGACAGGAGGTCTCTATAGGAAGCTGCTGGAGCTCATCAATTTGTTCTTAAATTCATACACATTTCCCATATGTACATAAATAGATAAATATCCACAATAAATGGTAGGTGGATTATTCTCACTCTCATGCTGACTATTGTGCTGCATCTGCCAGCAAGCTGGTAAAGTGTTCTGCATTCCCATTGCCTGTATATTAGTATGTGCTAAGAGATGCTTTGATGGATATGCTACTCAACCAATAAACTCATTACACCCATGCATGAACAGAGCAGAGATATGAGCAGCAGATCACTCAACAAGAGGGTAGATGAACAAAAAAGAATAAATAAATGGCCAGAGGTTGAGTTGGTGAGGAGCCAGTATGCGCTGACGTCTGGATTTGGAGATCTCGGGTTCTGTAGACTTGCCAAGAAGACTGTGAAAACAAAAGTTCTACCAAACAGCATTTCAATTTTAGAATACTAATACCTAATACCTTTAGGAAACATAGGTGAAAACACTTGTGTGGCATGACCACGGGTGGGCAGGAGCTTTAAGACATCAGGAAATATCATAAGTAGAATTTGCTCTACCTTGACCAACTACAACATTATAATGCTGCTTATACGTTGGAGTTTAACACAGTGGTTCCTAGCCCCAGGCAAAAATCTTAGGCATAACAGGCAAAAATCTTAGGCATAACAAGATATATTACTTAGTGAGTGTCATAACCCAAAAAGACTGGAATCCACTTGTTTAGCATAACAGCAGCACTGAAAGCAACTCTGAATCTTGTGCATGGATATTGTAATAATCTATGAAAGAATAACATTGACCTTCTAGCATCAAAAAGATAATCAAGCTTTTTTTTATAACTCTGTCACAATAAGTCATTTAGCCAACATGCATAAGGTTTGTTATAAAAACCAGTAGTTGCCCAGTTTTAATGACACTTTGTATATCAGCCACACTCATCCTCAGAGATGGTCCAGACTCCCTGCAGACTGTATTTGCCTGGCAGAGTGGTGACACGGTACTTTATCCAGGCCAAATTACCCCACTGAGCAACATTATGCATTCCGTAACCTACTTAGACGACAGAGGAAGTCTCCAAACTACACCAGGTGTCCAAGGCAAATGCATCTCTGTTCCTGCATCATAACCCTGTGTTCCTTTAGCTGCAGCCACTTCCTGTGATGGATACATTTTCAAACATTGTTAAGCTGCTGGAACACGTTCTGAAATTTTCTTCTTGGCCCCACAGTGAAACTATTGAAAGCTTTCCCGTTGAGCTCCACTTTTAATCCCTTTTTTCGGATTCCAACCTGCAGTCCAAGTCATTTTCCTGCTACATTACCATACTGGCCCTGTCAGAGCTAATGAGGAGAAGAGCCACTCAGCGAGCACCCACAGCATACTGATGTATTTCCAGAGTGGCTCAGTGTGGTCGGTTAGGAAGAACAGACAATCTGCCTTGTAACATTTTGCCCATGTCAAAGCGGCAGATCAATAATGCCTGCATCCTACATTAAGCCCCGTGGGATATTGATTGGGTCAATGCTTACTTTGGCCTCAGAAGTGCTGAGTGGCTCTTTACTGCCACAAGGTGTCTCACCACTCGGCTTGTGGTCAAATCTCTCTGAATGGTCACTGGGTTGATCCCTCAGCTCTAAAGGTAAAGAGCTGGAGAATATGAATAGACCCTGGTTCCTTTATGAGACGGATATAAGTGATGCTGACTGTTACATCTGACTGTGATCATAAAACGTCTTGTTCCAATCACACAATCCACCAGGACTCCAAAAGACTGTAACCCTGCACCATGAATTTGAATGGAGAGGTCATCCCGAACTCATGGCTCTGGCTCCCTGAACTGAAGCTGAATAATACAAAGCAGGTTATATCGTTTAATCAGAAACTGGCGTGACCTCAACACAAACTCATATTTTTCTGAGCTGCCTGCACAGGGAAGTTATAACAATGAGCCGTACGCAGGCCCAAAGTTCCTGCAAATCCCACTGTAGAATAGGCAGCATAAACAGGCATTTCCTCCGACTCCTACTGTTCCAGCACCGCACACCTCACCGTTAAACAAGCAGCTGTAAACAGAAAGAAAGAAGCAGATACTTGTTGAAAGAAATATTCTTTTCAGAAATATTCATGTGCTTTCTCTTACGTCACATACGGGCAATACACTGTTCTGATGATATGTCATAGTCAGCTCAAACATGACAAATCAATACACTGTTGAGTTTATAGTGATTTATTGTCTCTCAAGGGTTAAACCCATAATTTATCTCTCTGGCTTCCTTATTTGGCATGCTACTTTTTTGCTCTTACATTATACAGCATTTTAACTGTAATATGGAGACTTGCAGTAATCACCAGTTTTTGTTTTTGCATGGGTTGTCTTTAACTTTATTTGCCGTTTTAGCTATAATTGACATTTTTGCAAATCACCTCTACTTGATGCAATATAGGCTTATCTTATAGCCCTACCCCAGACAGCCAAACACGCCCAGTCACAGACGCCAATCCCTGCATTTCCACAGCTCTCCGTGTTTTCCAGCCTGCCTCTGTCTCGTCCCACTCGCACACTCTGTCAGAGCGCGGCGTTGACAGCTACTGGCCACTGAACAGCCCACTTTGTCGGGGTTTGTGTCTCCACGCAGGACTGCTGAAAAAGACGCTCCTACTCTCGCATTGTCTTTTATTCGCAAGGCAAGCACACACGACAAAACAAGAAGCCCGTCCACGGCAACAGAAGCACAATAAGTATAATAAAAGGAAGAAAAAAAAAAGCCTTTAAGTCATTTTCTAGACTCATCACTGTCTTTCATCTCCCTGCACAATGTCTGGAGAAGACGCACCTGCCGAGCAGCAAAACGCCGTGGACCAGAAGCAGGAGACCAAACCCGCCGAGGAGCCCAAAGCGGAGCCGCCCAAGACGGAGCCGGCACCCGCCGCCGCAGCCGCCGCCGATGCAACCGCTACCCCCGCGGCGACCACCGAGAAGGTCCCCGAGGAGGAGACGTTCACCTACCGCGCTCTGGTGCTCACCGGCTACGGGGGCTATGATAAAGTCAAGCTGCAGGTGAAGAAGGGCAAGCCTGCGCTCAAGGCTGGCGAGGTCCTGGTGCGGGTCAAGGCTTGCGGGCTGAACTTCGCAGACCTGATGGCTCGGCAGGGGCTGTACGACCGGCTGCCGTCCCCGCCGGTCACCCCGGGAATGGAGTGTTCTGGGGTGGTGGAGGCTGTAGGCGAAGAAGTGACGGACAGAAAAGTAAGCGCACATGCCTCTCTGCTTCTTATCGTGGCACTTTACGCCTCATTTTACTGTGTGTGTTGTATTGTTTAAGTGATGAATATTTGCCTCGTTTCGTTTTTTGGTGCTGAACTGCTACATCTGGATATGGGCGTGTCAGGCGTTGCTCGCTGCTCAGGCAGTGGTGGTACCGGAGGCCAGTGCTGTGCAGTTTCATGACTTAATGCATTTAATGCCAATAGGCTATTGGGTCAGGTAATTAACACAGTAGTATGTTAATAATAAATATTGATCTATAGTGTATATTTCAGCTGTTATCGGTGCTCATCCGTTCATTTTACACGTGCGTAAAGAGACATTTGTTATCTCAAAGTGGATGAAGCCTGTTATTGTGTTCATGTTGTATTTCATCTCTGTAGAAGAAGCCCCAAGTGTGTAAATGACACGAGTTGAGTACAATGAAGTCAGCAGCAGGCGTCGCCCCTCTTGTCTCCCCGGTTTTCAAATTGCGCTGAACTGTGCGCACTTAGATTGAGCAACTTCAAGTCCAAAATAGTTGCTTGAATGGAGATGGCTTCATCGCTTCTACGCAACATATGTGTTATAAGTCTAAAGTCTAAATAAACACACGTAAACCCGCTGGATGCTTTCCACCCTTCCAGCACCTACGCTGTACTGCGCTTTGATGTGCGGAGAGCTGCGTCAAGTCAGCCAGAGATAGCCACCGGAAATGAGACTGCTTTGCCTTCAAAATTAAAGCTTTGAACAGTTACTTGACAGTTTCTGTTGCTGATTATTGGTGATAAAAGGAGTGGAAATGAAAATATGTTCCACATATGGAAATCAAGAAAGAGTTAAACATTTTTAGCCCACTGAACGAGCAACGTGTACTCATATGACGTGCACGTGTAGGCTAAGGTCTGCAGTTCCTCGTCGTGCTTCGGCCTTTACGGCTCTAAATGCAAAATATGAAAAAAATACGTCTTGGGTGAAAAACCCCCAATAAAAAGGCCACCTCGGTTCTAATTTGCTCATCCTATTAATTAATACAGGACTTTATTGCGGAAACTACGGTCAGATGCCACAGTTATGAATATGGCTAACTTGACACCGGTGGGAGAGACTGGAGTCACCGACGCCTTTTGTTACCGGGAGCGACGGTGGCGCACAGACTCACCGAGCGGAAAGGGCGAGGCGCGGCGCGGCGCAACAGAAAAGCCTGGTGTGAGGAATATAGGAACACTCGCCCTCTTTGTCAACAGAGAATCTATCGCCTCTGTTGTGTTCCGAAAATATTTGTCATAAACATCACCATTAAAGTTCAAATGCACAATGAAGCCAAGTCAATTAAACACTCATAATAAAAAAACATCCTTCATGTTCAGCCACAAGGAATGAAGTGGTGATTGAAAGAGGCTTATTAGTCGATTTCTAACAGTGCATGATGAGTCACAGGCCTAAATGTCTGTCTCCTGGCTGCATGGCATCACCACGGTAACGCCTTTGTAAGGCAATTAATACACAAAGCCAACATGTTACAAATGAGCCAGTGATGAATCACGACAGTTGTTGTCAGAGCACCACATATTCTCACATCAGACAGCTAGTTAATATCTGTGGTTAACATCAGGCTGATCCGATGTGTGAAGCAATTGCAGCATCAGTGCTGGGAGTGGCACATATGCCAAGTCCTTAAGGATGGGGGAAGCTGTGCAAGGTACTGTGAATCTGATTGGCGGCAGGTCAGCCAATAGCAGCAAGACATCATAGAAGGTTAAGACCCATTTGTTTCTAAATACCTAATAGCTTCTTTCCACATTGTCAGTGATGCAGATTGGATTTAAAGGTCATGCATTACACTCACATGCACAAACACACGTCTTGTCATCAAGGCCTCACGCCCACCACATCCGTTTGCAGCCCTTAGTTTATAGACTTAAGAGCCAATCTTCCTAATGGATCGAGATCTCTGAGATATTTTGGCATCCAACTCAGAGGGAATGTGCTGACCCCGATGGCACAGAATTTTTGGGAGGCTCATCTCTCACTGCAGCTCTCTAGCCGTCTGGCTATCTATGTCTGTTTCGATCGCGGGCACACACACACACACACACACACATATGCACACAAAGACATACAAAAAAAAGGGTGTGTCTCATAGTTAGCTCAACATACAGCGTGCACAAAGCTCTGGACAGATGCATGCCATTTAATTAGATAATTCAACATAAACATTGGTGGCTAAGTGTGATTGGTTTTTATTTTATCTTTCTGATATTTTTTCATATGTAAGAGCTTTCCTTCCCTCACAGACATAAGAGGCATTTGAGAACTTCGGCTTTTTTGCTAAATGAGAAAAAGTCTTCATTTGTCAAATGCTTTGACAAAAATATCATTTTGATATCATAACTCAGGGATGGAAACAATTCAAACAACACTAACCCCCCCGGATAGAATGTGATTAGACATTTGCAGAGTTGATAAAGGCAGCCCCATTGTTTCCCCCTAGTCTCCCTGTCTTTGTCTTGTTTATCGTTTTGCTGCTTGCTTACTCTTGTGTTTTCATTTGTGTTCATTATTCACTGCACGCCTCGCATTATGTTTCAATAATGTCTGCGAAACAAGCGCCCCTCAAGGGGGACAATCAAGTTGAATCAAGTAATGCTAGTGCCCTCACCCGAAATGACCTCACAGGGAGTGCGGGGAAAAGTGTAACACTGAGTAAGAGAGGGAAGAGGGGAAATATCACAAATCACCGATGCTCCCCTGATACCAAACATCAGCACTTTTTTTCTCCTGACCCGCTTCTTTTTCTTCTTTTTTTCATTTTTCAAGCTCTTCCTCTGTGAGCTTTGGTCGGATCTGACCCATATGTTCTCAATTACCTCCCTCTGGCCCACATTGTCAGTCTGGTATTTCCTCCATTCCTCCTTCCCTCTCTCTAACTATCTCTCCTTCCTTCGTATAATCTCTTGGTTCTTCCTCTGTTGAACGTGCTGTCAGTGAATCCCTCTATCACGCTGCTCTCTCTTTGTGTTACTATCCTCTCTCCTTTCCAGACATATATAACTTCCTCTTTCATCCTACATGTCTCCTTTTCATCACAATGACAGCATTAAGAGCTTGCTCTCATACTGTACATGGCCTGTTGACAGCTTTCCATAAACTGCTGGGTTAAAATAAAAATCCGACGTCTTACACATACTTTTGGATCTCACATTTGTTGAAGTATGGAGTTGTATTCAGGCCTCTAATATCAATCGAGCTGCAAAAAGCTGATGAACAATAATGGTATTTTGAGAGCACGATATGCTGATTTGCATAGTCAGAGGTGCAGTCAACTGCAAAAAGCAGCACAAAGACCCTCTTGTCACCAATTATGCCGTGTGTGAGAGCAGGGCGTGGCCCTTATCCCAACATCCCACAAACTGTGCCAAAGCACAGTAACACCTACGCTGACACCGGGGAGATATTATGTTTCCTTTTAATTACATTTACAGGAGCCATGCAGGCTGTGTGGGTGTTACTACATGTCTCATACGTTTATTACATTCATCTTTCGTCTCAACCTGACTCAGGAACTCTGTATCAGAAATTGTGTTCATCCATTTTTTTTTTTTCCGATTATTTTTCGCTGAGATCATCAAAGCTCACAGCCCACGAAGCAGCTGACTTGGAGGCCCGCATACCCCAAAATTGAATCACCATCTGATTAAGTCCATTCATGTACAGTTTACTGGAAGTGTCTTTGTTCAGCGCTCCCTCTATCCTGACCCCGACTGTGACTACATTTGATGCAGTGGCATGAAGGCTGAGAAAGGAAATGCAAGAGAAGTGTGTGTGTGTGTGTGTGTGTGTGTCACACTGTGAAGATGTTGTAACAGAACTGTCACAAGGCGCGCTCGCTCACTGGCCTTGAATGTTCCTACCTAGATTCTGTGTGACTGACAGTAACTCACATGCTTTACGTGGGCGCAAAAGAATAGCTGCAGATGATGTGTGAGTCATATTTGTGTGTGCTTCCTGCACAAGCCTGTACTCCCCCGTCCATCGATTTGTGCCACACTGTACCCCCAATTAAACCCACGAGGCTGATGAGTTTGAAGACTCAAAAAAAAGGAGAAAAAAAACCCTGAGATGGCCGAGAGTGAGTCAGCGTCAATGACAAAGGGGAGGAAAGAGAAGAAGCCCAGGGTGGAAAAGTGAAAAAGTATATTTTGAAGAAATAGAAACCAAATGACTCGGCCTCAGACAGAGGCATGTGGGTATGAAAAGGGAAAGAGAGAGGGAGATCTCTCTAATTGGAGCGGATAGACAGCGAGGCGCATTGCTCCCTCCAGACCATTAGAGAGGCCCGGGTGGAGAGGGTTTGTTCCCAGGAGGAGAGAGCTTGTCTTATGCTCAGCCATGGGGAAGAATCTGGCAGGGACTCTTGATGAGTGGAGGGAAGCCAGGGGAGAAGATGGGCCCCATTGTCCTGTCTCACTGATGAGGAAGAGGGGGATACGGGACACTCCTCGCAAGAGAAAAAGAGAGACGATGGCGAAGACAGAATGAGACGGAGAAGCATGAAGAAATAGTGAGGAAAGAGAGGGCATCAAAGAAGGCGGCGAGACACAGACAGGACGAGACGAGGGACTAGAGAAGGGGAAGGAAGACGTTCTAAAGTTGTAAGAGGAAAAGGAGTCAGGAAGTGAAAGAGAAAGAAGGGAAGATTAAAAAGTGAGGAGAATGGAAACGGGACAGGAGGGTGAGATGTGTCGGGAGGGCTGAATAAGGGGGAGGAAGAAAACAGGAAGAGAGTTATAATGCTGCAGTCATCTCTGTTTCCTGTGTCCCCCGAACGGGCTCCCCTGATTGGTTAGTGAGGCGCCGGAGGGGTAAGTTTACATTGAGGCTTGTCCTTCTGGAAAGAGACAGTTTTGAATCGGAGGATCCTGCACTGATACGATTTTGGAAGCATAAAATGACCCCGATGGTGATCGTGGCGTGCAGCACGTTGAATGATGTTTGTGGCTTCCTCACTGTCAGGATCGTGGTTCTGAAAGATAGCAATTGCTTGATAATTGTATATTTTATCATTTATAGACCAGCTATCATACTGTGGCACCAATCCCAAAGCATCTGACATGCTAATCAAAAAGGGAAAAAAAAAAAATAGAGCCACTTCCTTTTTTTTTTTAACCCTGATTCTTCTGTCGCTTTTTTATTTCCTTCCATAAAGTCAATACAGTTACTGCTCTTACTCTGCTGTGGTTTATCGCTTTCCTTATTTGCTAGCAGTTTTTAGGAGCAAACACTTTCAGGTTTGTTGGACGAGGTGGCTGCATGTTTACAAACCACACTCTTACTATACGGCTCACATCTTTGCCACTGCACCAAAGAAGCCCTAAGGCCGCACAACTGCTACCTATTTGTTTTTGCAGACTTGTGGCGTACAGGTGGTATAATTGTCTCAATGTCATTTTTTTTAATCAAATCAAAACTATTATTGTTTTTTTTTTTTAAATCAAATTAACTTTGAGAATCATGTCATCACTGTAGGTTACATTGTTTTCAGTAACTGGAAACACAGACAGAGAGCCCTTTGCTTTGCCTCCTTCTCATCCCCTGTCTTCTTGCACCTTCTGTTCCAGGTCGGCGATAAGGTGATGGTGCTGAACCGCTTTGGGCTGTGGCAGGAGGTGGCGGCGGTGCCGGCAACCCACACCTTCCTCATCCCAGAGGGCATGAGCTTTGAGGAGGCAGCAGCCTTCCCTGTGAACTACATCACTGCCTACATGATGCTGTTTGACTTCGGCAACCTGCGGCCCAACCAGAGCGTCCTCATTCATGCTGCTGCAGGTAAGGAGATAAGTGCAAATACAGAGCGGGATACACAGTATACATGCCTACATAAACCCTTTTAACTTATGTCAATCTTAGGCTGGAAATGAATACGCCACTCCTCATGAAAGGGTCATTAATTTAAATGATGGTTGAATTCATTCTACATTGATTAATAATTCAACTACAAATCGAACGCAAACATTGTTTTACAGTTTGCTGGGTATCTATGAATTACTGTGGATTTATGTTGTAGTCCTGCAACTGAAAACCACATGTAATCAGTTTTCCTTCTCGGCATAAGTCCAGAACTCTGCTAACTGCTCTATAGTTAGCAGCATTTTACAACCACCCTTTTGAGTAGATCTCTAGAGAATCAGTTTGAAATCCTCTGCAGGAGCTTAACACAAAGATGCAAAGCTTGTACTATGACGCAAAGGAAACATCTTTGAATGTTTACACTACCAGACTTCTTCTTTGTCTGCACCTCCTGTTTATGCATTTCTTTTCTATATGAATCACGGCTGTTGGAGAAGGGCCCACTGTTCATTAGTATGAGATATGGCTCAGTGCTTTGCACTCTCTAGGACTGCACTCAGACTGGAGCACCTGCCACCTGGACCGCGAGGTCAAAGTTCAGAGTGAGTGGGTGGGAGAAAGATGGTGATTGAGGGAGTAAAAGCACCTGTTTTGGGGTGTGATGCACCTAGCCTGGGAACATTTGATTTCACTGTGTTTACACAATCAGGCCAGCTGGAGAGAATGGGGAGCGCATTAGCCAAAAAAAAAAATGGTTCTTTCCCCCGTTTCTCTCTCGCTATCTGCCTTTGTACAGCTTTCACTTCTCCTCTCCTTCCAACTCTGTCTGTGCAGAGGGAGTCAGAAAGGGATCCCTCAGCATATGGGAAAGTGTGTGGGCGTAGATGGCTAAGAGACGTAAGCGCATAATGAAACCTGAGCCCGTTTTCTCTCTGCGAGACAAAAAAATGACAGAAAGCTGTGGAAGACTACCGTCCCGGGGGGATGTGTCCCTTGATAGTCACACAATTGCACCGAAAAGGCGTGAATTCGTACGTAAGACTATCATTCAACTGTGCTGTTTCCCCTTAGAGCAGCTAACAGACTCATAGCTGTGGGATTGGTGGTCTCCAGTGGAATCCCAAATGTTTGCGTTCAACATATCATCCGGCTGATGTCACTCATCCCTCTGAACACACATCTTCGGAGGATGTCCGCTATAGGGAGGAATGCTGTGGAAGTGTGGTGTAAGACGCTTTTCCCCACTGGTTTGGTCGAGGCGGCGTCTCTGGTTTCTCAGGGCAGGCTGCCAGTCTTGGCTCGCCAGCTGTCCGGACATCAGCATTGTAAAAGCACATTACTGAGGCTATGACAAAAACATTTGCTTAACAGTCTGCTTCACTGCACTCTGTCATTCTTTGCATGTGTAAACCATTATCATGCAGTATGCTCTACATCGCGGCTCCATTGATGCTTTCTTTGTAAAAGCAGTGGACATGGTAGTAGTACCTTTTGTGGAAAAGTGTGAGAGGTGTGCACTTCTTTCGCCTCCCTCCGTTGTGGGGCTGCATAGCTGGGGGGGGGGGGGTCCATGATGTTCAATGATTAGCGAGCTCAAACATATCTGCTGTGACATGGCCAGAGACAAATTGAGATTGTGTCTTTGCCTATCTGCCTGTCTTTTCATACAGTCTAATATTTTGTTAATATTATGCAGGAAATTGCACAAATTCCTCACTAAATGCATTCCAATACTGGAACTGCTTATTTCAGCAATATTGTAACATACTGCAAAAATGATTTAATCTGTTTACTCTATTAGACGATCAACAATTGACAATTTTCACCATCAACTTATCAAACACGAGTCATTTACTGCTTCAATTATTTACTATAATTTGAATATATTTGGGCTTTGTACTATTACTCATGTGTACTCTGCTTGCAGTTACTTTGAGATTGCTTCCGACTTGAATTTCAGAAGGCTCTGTTTCCACACAACCCTGTCCACAGCTCCTGTGAACACCACATTTAACCACACACAGTATTAGATTGAGGTTAAATGGCTTTACTTCAACTCGTCAGACTGTCTCACAAGACTTTACAGCTGATGACTGCCTATGAAGTCCTGTAACCAACTTAACAGCAGGGATTTTGTGTGAGAGACATGCCTGCACAATACTGCATTCCTGCTCGATCAGTCTTTGTTTAGCAAAGACAAAATAGTGAGCTTTTACATGAGATTAACTGGGCCTATGTGTACAGTTGAGGAGTTTGGTTTTTGGTAGTCATGATTACCAAACAGCAGCCACAGACATATTCTTTAAGGAGACATTTTCTCCTTCTACTGTCGTAAATCTTTTTATCAAAGCATCTTGAATGCTTGAGGGGTTCATCCTCACTTGTTTGGTCCGACGGTGACCTGTTTATTCTCATAATAAGGATGTAATCCGCTGATTTAATCACATTAGGAAAATGGTCATCCTTTCAATTACTTTCAGATTGCTTTGTCTCCAAAGCCCCTGAAACTTGCTTTTAAACAGATAACTAATTCTAAATGAGCAACATTTAATAATATTCATATGATATGATCATCTTCAACAGGTACTTACATTTTTGTCAGGATATGTGGAACGGTTCATCGGCTTTGATCCTCTAATCAATAAACAGATTCTACATTCTTTTTTCTCTAAAGAAAAGTAAAAAGTTCAAGTAGATTTTATCCATATGGTCCAAAATCCCTAATATGTCTCAGAGGGCTTTACAATGTGAACAACATATGAAATCTTTAATAGTTAAACGTGAGAAAATAGAGAGACCTGAGGAAGAACAGCATAGGAGATACAACGAGTTAATTAGAGAGCTTCGGATTTGTTAGTAGGAGGATTTTTTTTTTTGGGACAGACACCATGCTAGCGGTTTCCCTCTGATTCCAGCATTTGTGCTAAGCTAAGCCAACTGGCTGCTGACTCCAGCAACACACAGTACTTTCAGGAATGAGAGTATCAATCTTCTCACCTAAGTCAGAGTGAATAATGGAATTCCCAAAGTATCAGGTAAAATGTAAAATTGGTCAGAGTGTAGACTAATGTATAGTTGTAAAAAAAAAAAGAACAGGAAAGGATAACATAACATCACAGAACAGCTCTATATGGCAAAAAACCTGTTGAACCTAATGTTGTAGTGAGGGCCTGTACAGAGGGATGATGGATATCCATCCTCTTGCCTCTCGCTTCTCCGTGGTTTCAAGTTTGCAGGTGATGCCATGTTAACTCATCAAGAGCTCTCCATAAAGAAAATCATTTCCTCAAAAGGTGACCTTTACCCATTACGATCATGTGACCAGTGCAGTATGCCTGACTGGTCATGCCTTTGTGTGTGTGTGTGTGTGTGTGTGTGTGTGTGTGTGTGTGTGTGTGTGTGTGTGTGTGTGTGTGTGTGTGTGTGTGTGTGTGTGTGTGTGACTAGTCCTCAGCTGCCTCTCCCGTGGGTCCGCTCCTTTTCTCTCTCTCCAAACAATAGCTTGTTGTATTTCCTCCCATCGTGCCTCCCCTCTCCACCGCACTGCACATCTGCATCCTCCGTCGTCGTCGTCCCGGCCCCCGCCCTCCGGTCCTCCGTAACCTCCTCTCCCTCTGCGTGACCTCGCCATAATACCCGTGCTTGATTCCTCGTCATTGGGGAACGAGTGCACGTTTCTCCTTTTGTTTTCCCTACAGGGCTTGGGGCGGGGGGAAGTTCAGCGACATTTGGATGTACCTCGTGGGTCTTCCACTGTGCCAGCAGCCTTTCCTCTGACCTCTCCCTGAACTGGTCCTTATGTTTATGAACCATGGCTGGCCACCACACCCACACTACACATTCCTGCATACATATTCTCTACGCTGCTTCCAAATATTTATGAGCTCTCAAGTGGCTGCAGGCCAACGTCAAGTATCATGCATTGTGTTGCAGATGTGGAATGCACAATATAAATTAGGTGGTGCTATGGGAACCTGTGTCATCGATTTATCTGATGATTTTGCCTCATGGCCTCATCCACCTCCCACTCTGTGACATTTTGGCACAGATGCTGCCAGAGTTTGTTGATTCCAACTGGATCTTCTCATACTGTAGAACATACTGTAGAAACATGCGCACTAATAGGACTGTAAGGTGTTTCAGCCTGCTATATAACACATGCATTCAATCAACTCCTCTCATAAAGCTCCACAGAAGTGTGTTTGGGGTTTGTCTGTTAGATTTCACACATCCTGAGTGCTGTTTAAGCTGAACGTTTTTTTTTTCCAAAAGCCAATTATGCAGGCTTCCATATTGTACTTTTGCAGCTGCTTCTTGCTGGAGTGTCTGTGAATAGCACAGAGTTACACTGAGGATTTTCTGGAAACACTTGAGTGAGTGGCTTCCAGCTGCGGCATGTGGGTGCAACATATAGTGATGGGTGACATGGCAGTCACAGCTAAGGAGTTAAATCCTTGTTAATGGTAATCTATGAGCTTCTGGCTCTGGAAGTCATTTTTACAATTGTAAACTCCTTTTTGTAAACTCAACATTGAAGTGAGGGACTCTCTTGGATAATTTAATGATATTATAGGTTTATGTCACTGCCATCAGTTTGGAGTATTGTTTTAGATGCGTTTCTTAGAAATCATGTTTCATACTGATGAAGCCGATAGAAGGCTCAAATCAATGCTGTGGTAAATTCAGAAAGATTCACTTTTACAATTGGAAAACCAAAAAATCGCTATAGTTGCCAAATTAATCCAAAATTGACCCTAAATATGAAAGGCTGCCGAACGTTTTTATCAGATTTCTACAATACCTGATCTTTAGGTTGTATTCACTGTTACTGGCACAAACAACAGCATTTTAATTTTGTGATTGGATTTTTCTTACTGAAATTCTCCTTGGGATTCATAGATTACCTTCTCTTTAACTTTATAGGCACTCAGACGTTTCATCAAAGAACCAGATATTTTCTAATGCATTTGCTCATCAGCAGAACGTCCTGCCTTGTCACGTAACATTGTCTATGCAAAACACAAACAGGGATTCAACTTCTGTCAGAGGCCTACTGTAAATGCTTAAAGCAATAGGAACAGGTGGCTGGATCTCTTGGGTCTGCTGAATGAGAGCCCCATCCTGGTGTATATCTTCATGACTGCTGTCAGACCTGCAGGCAGGGCCTCAGGCATATGAGCCCTCAGTGCATAAAAACAGTCGATTGCGGGTGGGATAGAAAAAAATGGGAGGCAGTAAATGTCTTTGGAAGTTGAATGATTGCAAGAAACGCATGAGCTGTAAGCAAAGAAATATAACTTTCTATTTATTTTAGTTTACCCAGGACTCCCTCGACAGATTATTGTTCTCATTCACTATATATAAAATATACCAACTGACAAAGTGCATTCGCTCAAGTGTATTTACATCTCTCTCTCTCTCTCTTTTATGGACCCATTGTTCCTGGCAGCCATGATAAAAGTCTGATGTGCCTTGAAAATGGTTTCCTCTCCTCCCAGGCTGTGTGCTCGGGAGGTCTTACCCTAGTTTAGAGAATGCTAATTCAGTCTGACCACTAAGCGGGAGTCTGGGCTGCGTGGTTGAACCGTCTCTGTGTTCCCCAGGCCTGGCATCGCCGCCGGCAGATCAGCTGCACTGATAGGAGAGGGAAACCAGGGCAACCTCCAACCTAACCCACCAATCACATCGCTCGCTCGCGCTCTCATCGCTGCAGCCGTTGACAAATGACCCCACCCCCACCCTAACCACCACATACAGTCGCAGGTGTATGTGAAACCTGCGTCAGGACACCTGTTTGTGTGAAACTGGATGATTGTGCACCAGCTTGTGTTTCATTTTGCATCTGTGTTCATGCGAGGAAGGAAAGTGGTTTATGTCAGAAATATCTTTTGTGTCCATGCATATAAGTGCAAGTTGTGTGCATGTGTGTTGTGTTTCTGTGTTTGTTTTATTTAGCAGAAACTGTACGCAATCACAGAGACCCCTCACACACAAGCAAAGAATGGTTTGTTTTTTTAATTTCATTTGCCCAACTAAATGTGGGCCTCCTCTATGCTGCAAAAAGAGAAATTCACCATCAGAGAGCACATTAAACTGCTCTTTAAGCCCACAGTGTGTGCACTTACACAGTCATCCCAAAAAAACCACCAAGGTTACATAATGCAGAGTAATCTGTCAAGAGTACACGTTCACAAACAGCCAACCACAGCTCCTATCACGGAAACAGGACTCGTATCTGAACTCTGTTAGAGCTGCACAAAGTAGTAATAAAAAGTAGATTTATTTGATTCAGCTTGTTGATGTTGTAACACAGCCACAGCGAGTTTGGGTAAAAAGAGATGTTTGGGTCCTCGTTTGTATTTCATTCTTTGTCAGCCGCTACCACCGCAGGCTAATGATAGGTTAAGAAAGACGACAGTCCTTGAGGAAATGTGGACAAAAATGCATAAGGAAAAAACACCAAAAAAAACAACACGGAGCTCAGAGACGAGGGACCAGTCATCTCTCCGGTGTTGACAGTAGACATGTGGTCACCAGCCGTCCCCTGAGTAACACCTGAGATCATCGCTTGGCTCACACAATTGAGAAATGCTCTGAAGTGAGATCTTTTTTTCATTTAGACAGGAAACATGAGAGATGTATTAAATCGGGGACGAGGAAGACGGGGTGTCAATCCATTATTCCTTGATAAATCTGAAAAACATTTCTGATGCCCCCCCCCCCACCCACCCATGCTGTTGAGCTCTGGGTTTGGAGCAATAACAGTGGCCTCAGTGTCAGTCTGGATTCCACTGTGATTTGGAGACAATTCCTCTTTACTCCTAACAGTCATGTTATGGTAGCCAAGTGCAATTTGTGCCAATTTGCGAGTATGTAAGGGTTCAGGGGAAGACAAAACCTTGTGTATCCTGTTTCTCCAGAGAGAGAGAGAAAGAAAAACAAAATACATAGGTGGATGCTTTTTGACGTTTTCCTCATTTCCAAGTGTAAACAATTCAATTGAATCCTGAGGAGAACAAATGCAATTAGCAGCAAGAATTTGCTAAAGCTGCTTTTTCTTCCACGGAGGAATGGGTAAGTGTTTGTGGACGGTCTTAAATCACTCAACCCTTACCAAGGGAGAAGATTCTAGTCTTAAGACGTAGATATAGAGGGAGAAACTATAAATCAGGAAACCAAGGAAACAACGGGAACTGAAGCACAGGGTTAATGAAAGGTTAATATTTTACTCTCTCTGCATATTTGTGAAGATTAGCGGATACGAGCAGCTCCCCTCTCCCTTGTGACCTGTGGATGTATGTATGTGTGTGTGCGTGTGGGTGTGTGTGTGCGCGTGTGTGGGTGTGTGTGCGTGTGTGTGCGCGTGTGTGGGTGTGTGTGTGTGTGTGTGTGTATTTGTAAAGTGAGGTGGGGAGCGGTAAGGGGTTCTTGGCACAGCTCAGGAGTCTTGTGATGGAAGATCAGGAGTTTGTTCTCAGGGAGCTCAGAAACAGGTACCTTCCCTGGCCAAAATATTTGCCTGGATGTTTTTACACTCCCGAATTTTGAGGAAGAAAGATATGATTATTTAAAATGCTTTTTTTTTAGGTTCTGTTGTCATCTGGTTCTCAGCAGAGGTTGTTTCCCACTCAATGACTCAATAAAGCAGAAACAGAAGGGGAATCACTGTGTTTATGACAGCAGCGTTAGTTAAATATTAATATGCAAGTGCCCTGGCTGTAAGAACGTGGGATTAATGGATGCATCATCCTGTTGGACCCTTTTTCACACCTGTATGTGAGGGTTGCTACTATGCGACAGAGCCACTTGGCACAAAACAGCTCTTAAGCCCCACTCATCATAATTTTTTTTTTTTTTTAAATCTGCCCTTTTACCTCACATAAGAAATCTATTATGTGCTTGTTTAAAAACCTGTGTGTCAACGGCAAACAGGTGCACATTTGCCTGTAGTGTAAAAGTAAGCTATAAATCCTGAACAAATAAAAAACGTGACACACGCTGGCTATCCAAAGCTCAGACTGTCAACTATATACTGATGACAAACTGATGATTGCCTTCAAATGACTCTTATACGACCAAAGGAAGAGCAGTCAATGTAACAAAATGGCTCCCTTTGCTCAGTCATTGCCTGCAATTTGGCTGAGGTTTCCTTGGCAACACAAACTTGGTTTCTCACTGAGGACAAAGAGAGATGGTGCTGTTATGACGCAGCCGCTACAACCCTCACATCCAACAGCTATACAGCCTTGATTGTGTTTACTTGTCAATTCTCCTATCAGTGTCGGCAGGTGTGATTATAGTAGCGGTCTATTCATCCCACATGGACGGATGATCTCAGATGACAACCTCAAATCAGAAATGTTTTTCGTCTTTACACTGAAATTGAGCGCAGGGAAGGGGTTGTATTCCAATTATTTGTCTTGTTTTGTTTTTTTATCAAGGGACAATTTTGTGTAACAAATCCCTTAGTGCTTTTTGAAAAACGTTCAAATAAAAGGCCCTGAAATGAACCCTTTTTCATTCTCCTGCTGAGCATTTCCTGATCAGAGATTAATAAAGAGGATAATGTGATTTGGCTTATCATTACATCTCAGTTCATATTCTTTTTTTTGGGCCAGTGTCAGTGGTGTTTTATGTGATAGTGCAGCCTCAGAGACTAACTGCCAGGATGTTGTTGCGGAAATTGGACTATTCGACTTGTTCAGTGGCTCAGAATAATTTTTACGCTGAGCTGAAGGGACCAGAGGTGCATCAGTGTCATCTAATGTTCTACTCATACACAATGTCCAGCATACAGACATAATCATTCTGATATTAAGATTTAAAAAAAGGAAAATGTTCCAGTTACACTGAGTACGCAACATAGACTATAAAAGAAGCATGCAGCTGTCCTAGGAAAACATATTTATCCGTTTTTGGTGATTTTGTCAGATAAACCGAAGGATCAAGTGTACCTTTATGGGTTGAGACAATAATTCCTTGTCACACAGCTGATTTCAGGCTGGATTCTTTTAGATTGTGAAAAGTTTTTCACAAGAATACACAGGACAGCAATGGTGCAATTTACAGTCTGATGAAGTATGTGTAATTTCTATGTTTTCTCAGATTAACCTTAAAGGATAAAGGAAGAAGTTCTTTTTTTTTTTATAGATGTCACATTATGGGATCAGAAATGTGATTAAGGATATGTTTTCCTCTTTGGTGACTTCTGCACAAGTCTAATCAAACATGCATGGGCGTTTTTTCCTGCCTTTCTTTATCTCACTGGGTGTGCATATTAATAAATGTTGGCTTTAGTTGTAAGAAAGTAAATGATGATTTCACCATTCAGTTAATCCAAACCTGTCCAGTAGTCCAGTATCTCAGCTATGCCATGATAAAATGGATGTAAATGCTCATGTTTTGTGTTGCTTCATTCTCTGGTATCAGATAAGACGTGCTCTTTACTTTGTCGGACATAAATGACCTTTATGGATTCCTTTCAGTTCAAGTCCTTAAGTCAGCCTCCATTTCAAACAAGCTACTGCTTATCAGTAACCTATTACTTCTTGCTTTGGCTGCCGAGGCAAACATTGGCTGAGGCATTTGCCACAACTATGTACACACTTTCAAATAAAGCGACCACACAAACACAGATATCCAAAACATCCACTGAAGCACACAGTCTCGCAGCACTTTGTCTTTAAAAATGATCTTAGACAACGTGCACATTTTGTTTTCAGGTGGCACGGTTACAAGGAGCTGTGTTTATGTAATCTGCGATAGAATGTCATCCGGCTCTCTTTTCCTAACAAAACAGATACCACAGCTACATTTTTCCGTCCTGTGGAATTTTAGACAGGTTGTCTTGAATAAGGGAACCAAAAAATTAGATGTGTCATTTGAGCTACAATGGCTACTTTCTCCAGAGTTAGATGTGTTTGTTTCTGTGCATCTGTGTGTGGGTGACTATTCTCCCCAGGGCCAGTTCGGGTAATGTGATTGTCTTTAATGCATTCCTTTCATACCCTTGAGCAAAACACGTCCACGCTGTTATTGACCGGCTTGTTTGGGACAATAAATAATGCAAATCACATTCACCTGCCAGACAAAATGCGTGCAGAATGTGAATTCTCGGGGGCCTTTCTGTTCCGCTGAGTTACATTCAGGTTTTAGCGTTGCCTTCAACAACCAGGTTAAGCTGGAATGCTTGTCAGTAGAATAAATCACAAGTCATGTCCTGAAATGTATATTCTTTCACAAAATCATAACCGTTTGTCAACCCTGCCCCTCTTCCTTCAGGTGGAGTGGGTATTGCAGCCACTCAGCTGTGCAACACGGTGAAGGACGTGACTGTGTTCGGCACGGCATCCGCCAGCAAGCACGAGACCATCAGCCAGGGTGGAGTCACGCATCCCATCGACTATCGCACCAAGGACTATGTGGAGGAAGTACGCAAGATCAGCCCGAAAGGTGAGACACCTGCACTGAGACAAGTGCTCTAAATGTGGAGTTTGTGTGGAAAATAAATGAACCAGTGCAAACTGTCTATGATCAAGGTTTACATCAGTATGCATGTTTATCACTGCTTCATAAGCAAATATTCCATATCAATGTATTCCCCCTGGCACAAAGCAATACTATGTGACTGCAACATTTGTCGATCAGTGTTGAACGAACCGCCGACAGTGAGATGTGATATTTTCATACACCTTTTTTTTCTCTCATGACACAATTCTCAGCAGGGCTGGCTGCCATGTACACTAGACTGACAGCACATAGGGAGTCATTTTGTCTACCAAGCAAACTCATTTCACTAAACTGTTACTGTTTGTATTCGCCATCAATAATGTATTCGCATTTTCATGGAGATGTGGCCCTGGACTCGCTGAGAAAAACGCTGCTTTTCAGCAAAATGCAACAAAGTCCAGTTCCTGTGTTCCTAGCAGGATGGAGACCGTTATTATGCTGATTTCATAGTCCCCTCTCCAATCCGTCTCTGTTCTCTGTAGCATGGGGCGAGACTGACAGACATTACAGAGACAGATAGGAAGACAGCGAGAACTGACACTTTAGACAGAATGTATCTAATTAAGCCTGGATCAATGTGCAGCCCTGCTCGCTACCTTTGGCTCTCGGTCAATTCATCTGTGCTGTGGTCAAGGCAGAGTCCTGCTGTGAGCCTCCCACAATCAATAGATGCAGGGTTTAACGGAGCAAGGAGGGGTAGCCCAATTTGAGGAGTCCCCTCTGGCACAAAGGAACATCATTAAGGCCGAGCCTACATGGCAAGACATAAATAAGCCACAGAGCAACCTTCATAGTTAGGTTGCCATTCTTTACCGTCTGTTCAGAGGTTGGTTTGTTATTCTCTCCACCATGGAATGGACTGGACGTTGGCGGAGAGACATTGTATCCCTCTTGTCTTATCAGTGACAAGAATGAGAAAATATAAAAACAAGTAAGATCTCACCATGCTCTCCTCCTCTCTCTCTCCTCTCTTGGCGTACGTATGGGTTCCTCTCCGTGTAAACATGGCACAACTTGGCTACACCTACTACTCCCAGTGAACTCTGGCATGCAGAGCATGCTCTCGCTGAATTCACACCACTGATAACTGTCCCCTTCTTCTGTCTTCTGCTCCAGGGATGGACATAATACTGGACCCTCTCGGAGGATCAGACACCCATAAGGCCTACAACCTGCTGAAGCCAATGGGCAAACTCATCACCTATGGTAAGTAGTGGAACACCTGAGTGTAGATCATTTATTATCAGTGTAGAGCTAGTTTGGAGCGGCTCTATTTAAATCCTCGGTGATACAACACAGCCCCTTTCAGGACTTAATGCAATTAGATTTGATGAAAATGATCCCAGAATGTTTGCCAATTTCACCAGTTTTTCACACAAATGTAGAAACACTTTTATGAGCTTAAGTCAAATAAAAATGACGCCTCCAACCTCCACGAGCAAAAAGTCTTGTAACTGCGGTAGAAAAGACTCATGCAGAGCTTGCCCTCAGGCTGTGTGTATCTCTCCAACCAATCTTCTCTAGATTACCAGAACTTCTTATGTACTGCATGAACCCTAATATGTGGTTTATCTAAGCTACTATGAGGAACTGTCACTTTGTGTTGATTTTGGCAGTCCCTTAGACAAAAGCGGCAGTGTTTGTGAGCACCAGAGGCCTTTAGAAAACCTCTCATTTTACTGCAGCAGTGTCTGACACTCTGCCCCGTTCTTCCTGATGTCTCGTTTGCTGATGCCTCATAAAGAGGCGTCATTATTAAACTGAACTCATTTTTACTCTAATGTAAACTCTACTTCTATGAGTCATTTTTTTTACAGTTTGTTATTTTAAATATGACTCTACTTTCTTACAAAATATCTGGAAAAGCAGCTGCGTAATCATTTTGGACAGCTTGATTAAAAAAAGAACTCCACGAGATCCTGTAGTGTAAATGCAAATGAATACAGTACATAAAATAGTCATGGGTTTCCACTCAATAGAGCTGCTTCCTGGTGGGCAGCGTGACCTCTCTATGGAGCTCCATGTCCTCAGTGTGCTGTGTGCCATCTGTGGGAAGGCCTTTACGCTTGCTCTGTGGCGATGCCAATCTGGAAACAGCATGCATGCAACAGTGGGCGGGGTCGGCATCCATGAAGAACAGGGCCTTGCCTTTGCATGCCGCACAAAAACCCGCTACCCAGCATGGTGCCCCCCGCCCCACCCTCGCCCATTCATCCTCTCTCATGCCTGCAGAACTCCTCTCACCCCAGTCCACCCCACCCTCCCGATCCCTCTGTGCTGGTTGCTTCTCATCCAGCTTATCAGAAGTATGCATGGCGGAACAATGGGCGTTCTATCCACATGAAACCTGGAATGTGTCTGAATGTAGCAGGCTGGGTCCCTGTCTTCCCTCAGAGCGGGCTTTGTGTCCCCTGTTTCCCCTGAGAGACACAGAAACATTGAGAGCATAGCAGACTATCTGCACACACACCGAGGGGATAGGAAGGGGATGTGGTGACAGTGAGAGCCGTGGTGTTAAAGGGGTTTGTAATGGTAAAAGATATGCTTATGTGCGTATAACGTTTAAACGTACAATGTAATCAGCTAGGCCCGTATAACATGGACTCACGTTCGTGTGCTTAAACATGAACTCACCATGACCTGTCCTTTGTAAGAAACATGACTCATCAGAAACATAACAGTTTGCAGAAGGCAAAAACGGAACCAGCGCCTTGTAGAAACAACACCTCGGTAAAACAAGAAATAACACCTTTGAGATGGAAGGTACCTAGATGCAGCGAAACGCGCTGGACATGGTCTCTAAGTGTATAAATACTCTGTACGTGAAACTGTTCTTTGAAGTCACTTCCACAGACTCTGCAATACGTATCTGTGAAACTGTTCTCCGCTTGCGCAAGCTAATAAATTGACTCTTACTACTTTGAGTATTCATCAGACTCTGTTTATTTAACCAACTCTTATCCCGCATCTGCATAGAAATATTCCACAACAGGTTTTCAGGCTGGAAGGTGCAGGAGAGTGTGAAAGAGGCAGATTTAATGTTGATTTAACATACTGCCAAATGATTAATCAGTCTCTTTTTTCTGGTCAATAATTGTTTGACCTATAACTCGTCATGAAATTGGAAACAAAATAAAAAGACAAGACATCACCAAAGCCCAACATGATGTCTTCAGATTGATTGTTTTTCTCAACCAACTGTCAAAAATACAAACATCTTTAATTTACGAATGACATAAAAAAGAGAAAGAGGTCAATTCAATTCAGTTAAGTCAGTTTTTTCTTCCAAGTCAGTTACCAAAT
Organism: Pholis gunnellus; assembly: GCF_910591455.1. NCBI lineage: Eukaryota > Metazoa > Chordata > Actinopteri > Perciformes > Pholidae > Pholis > Pholis gunnellus. Next base: position 8,635,117 of record NC_136544.1, read on the forward strand.
GATGCCAAAAGAGAGAAGTTGATGAGCAGATGAGAGAAAACGGAGAAAGTGGGAGAGCGGGCAGATAATTTGATAGAAAATGAACCAGACCTCTAATCGAGTCATCATCAGTAAATCAACTCAGGATTTAGAAATGTACCCTGAGAATATACTCTTAAAGATTGGGCTTCTTTTTCTCCTTTCACCCTCCCCCCTCCATCAGGTACATCTAACATGCTAGCCGGCCAGAAGAAGAACCTGCTCGCTGTGGCCAAGAACTGGTACCATCAGTTCTCCATCCACACGCTCAGCCTGATCCAGGGGAACAAGTCAGTGTGCGGTTTCCACCTGGGCTACCTGGACGGGGAGATGGAGCTCATCTCCCAGGCCATGAACATCATCCTGGATCTCTACAAGCAGGGCAAGGTCAAGCCCCGCATCGACTCCACTTGGCACCTTGAGCAGGTTTGTGCCTTCCTGTGGTTTCCTTTACCTTCAATTGATCTCAGTCATAATAACAAACATATTTATACCATAGCCGTTTCTCATTAGTACTCCAGACAATGTCAAGCGAATCAGGTCTAGACATGGTCCAGGGTTTCCAACAAGAGACGTTCTGACCTACTGGAAATACTCCGTTTGGTTTAGGCGAGGGGTGGCGCCTGGGTAGTGTACAGGATAGAGGACATGACACAGATTACACCGCGGTCACATAGCCGGTTCGCCTTTTTAATTTTCAATATTTTGGCCGACAATTCTCCAGACATTATTTACAGATGGTCTCAATCGGACATTACACTGAATTTTAACTGGGGCGTTTTCATATATACAGCTCCTCCGGGTAATGTCTTGATAATGTCAGGGTTGCAGTGCATGTGTGAAAGGGGCTAATGTCAATATATTATCCTCATCATCCAGCCTATTTACAACTGATGCAGCTAGTTTTCTGGCCCCCTGTATGTGACTATTTTAACTCAGTTTTTTTTATTTATGTATTCTTAGGTTGAATCCATACTTACAGATGTATTTCCATTAAACAGCATTTGTGTGTGGGTTTCAGATCCATTTATGCCTGGTTGTTAAAGTGACAACATGCAACCCTGTGCACCTCAGTCTGGTTGTCCAGATGATTCATTGTGCATTTACACCTGAACTACATCCATCTGGGGGTTTAGTGGGTTTGTGCGCACGGGGGGTTTTGCAGTGGGATCTGCAGGAGCTGGGTGTGGCTCTCCGATTTAATATGGCTCAACAGTCGACAGGCGAAGTTTGTCCACAAGAAGCACTGTGTCTCCTCGGGGATAACTCACTCAGCCAGAGAGACAGTGTCAGATTGTTGCTGGCAAAATTATCCCTGCTAACAGATCTGAATAGACAGTGTGAGAAACACCAAGAGAAAGAGGGGAGTCAGAGGCTGACATCTTCTGTTGTCCGAGTCAGAGCTGGTCAGTATTCTGGCCAGAGAGAGAAACACCTGCTGTCTTTCTCCGCCATCTGACGCTCTTTCTCTGCCTCTCATTCTGTCTGCTCTTTATATCAGACATTCTCTCAGTCTTTAGGTTATTGACTCCCTCTCTGTCTCACTTCATCTCGCTGTATTCTCTCCTTCTCCCTCCTCACAGTGTATCTTTTTTTGCTTTTTCTCTCTTGTTGCTATGGTGACATCCTTTAGTCAGTGTGTGCGTTTGTCTTAGGGAGGCGCGCTGATGTACGAGAAAGAGACACGGAAGGAGTGTGGAACAACAGAGGAGAGAAGAAGGTGTATTTCAGTCTGGCTTGAAGTGATCAGGTGTGGAAGGTTTATGCATCAAAGCCGAAAAGCTGGGAGGTGACAGTTAATCAGATATATTATCGATTAACACAAGCCGAGCGCAAAGTGCCACGCCCTGACCGCATCCATCACAGCCCCTCCTCCATGCTCCGTCACCCGTCTTTTTTTGCTCCAATGAACAATAAACATGCTTTTGACAATACTTGGAAATAAGCATTGTCCTCCCCCTGTGGTTTCTAGTGGTTCATTATCTACATCTGCACTGATACTCAGGAGGATAATGGTGCAGCCGCAAATAGCACACTCAGCCCGAGATGCCTGGGAGCCAGAGAAGGTCGACAGATGTTAGAGAGTGAGGGATGGAAGTGGGTGGAGTCCTCTAAAGCGTCTCAGTTGCTCTCACTGACTTTCATTGACTGACTTACCCCTCCCTCCCTTTCAGTTTCAGCGAGGCGTGTCTCTCTTCCGAAGGACACCAGTTGCTCCCTTCGTTCCCTACTCCCCCCCCCCCCCCCCCACCCCCCTCTCTCTCCCATGTGTCTGAGTCGTCAGGGCCACGTTTCAGCCAGGCTTTACGTTGCTAGGAGATGGCCCTGTTGCCGTGGCATTGGTTGTTAGGTGGTCTGCCTGCCTCGCACGAAGAGGGGGACCGGAGGAAGGAGGGAGGAGGGAGGGGGAAGCGATGGAGACAGGATCAGACAGCGGACAGAGCTTGGTGGTCAGGAGGAGGGTGGGGTCGGTCTGACTGGGATTCTCCTCTCGTCGTGATGATGGAAAGTCAGTTGGACCAAATTGGTCGATCCATCATTGGATGGGGGTTTGGCTGATTAGCTGTCAACACGGATGATTGGTTGACGCCATTAAATTCAGCTTTTATACACAACCAAAACATGTGGCTAAAGAAGGTTTACTAGTTTAAAAAAAATCATGAACATCAAATTAACTACTACTAAAATGAACCTCAGTTTTAACCCACGAAGTGCCATTGTCATGTCATTTAGATGTGAGGGGGACATAATTCATAAATGCATTGTTAAATGTAGCTAAACAATGCATAGTGGTTGCACTCGTCCAAAAAACGTTAAGACAGCAATGTTGTCCTAAATGAAGGTCCGCACATAGCTCTCTTAAGTGTGATTTATTGAAACATCAACAAATGACATTTCGAGCTCATGCTCTTCTTTAGACTTCACGTAAGGGTGCTACAGTGTGTGGAGCCTCATTTATGTTTTATTAAATATAGCTGAAATTTATTTGACGCTTTTGCGGTCTGATTTATTCAAAGGAAGGATAACAAACAAGGAATTTTGCTCTAAAAGTGTGTAATTTGCTATCTTTAACGCAGACTGAATCCTCATCTTATCTTCAGCTAAACGTTATGAAGCATTTTTGCGCTGAACAATTACTTTGGATTTAGTGCTTAAACACTTACCTTGGAATCACATTAGGAACGGATATCTTTACGGCCAGTATGAACAGGAGGAACATATACAAACATAAAAATCCTTTATTAATCCTTCACTAATGAGACATAGTACTAAACCTGATAGCAGCGGTTATTGATCGATTGATCTGCTGTGGCTCACAACTTCATTTTGCAAAGATGAAGACATAAGAATTCACATTAGAGCCATCAATAACCTTCAGCTCCCATTAGAATTGACATGAACAAGATTGAACCATAAGGTTTCAGATCCAACATTACACTCTGCAGGAAAAATGCCTCACGACCCCTTTTTTTCTGACCAGATGATGAGCACATTTTAATGTGGAGATGGTATCATTTTCTAATTCAAGTAAAAGTTTTGTTTGGTAACACTGGGATATTAGATAAAAAGATTACTTTCTGCTACATGTCTGCATTTCTTGCCTCCTTATAATTGTAAACATTTCATTATGTTTATACTAAATTGTAATATTGAAAGTATCTGTTTGCAGTACATGTTATTCCCCCCGCATTTATTTGGTTATCCTTCTGTTATCCTTTTTTGTCTTTTTCCTGCTGCAACAATTTCATTTCCCTTCAAAGATTATTAAAGTCTCATCTAACCAAATCTAGCTTCTCATATACGGCATATTAAATGTATTCCTAGTCTCTGGCATCAAAACAGAAGATTAGTGGCACAGAATGCAAGGAGGCTCATATCGCTGTGGAAATGTGTTGGTTGAGGAGAAACTGGCTACTACTGCGTATGCTCAATAGATGTTTCCCCAACGACAGGTGTATTTAAACTCCGCCCTCTGTTCACTCTTGTAATCGTCTTTCTCCTCCTATCCCTCCTCCAGGTGGGCGATGCCATGAGAAAGATGCAAGAGAGGAACAACATCGGCAAAGTGATCCTCACCACAGAGCCGATGCCCGAGGAGGAGAAGAAGGAGGAGCCCAAGAAGGAGGACAAGAAAGAGGACAAGAAGAAGGACGACAAGAAGAAGGATGACAAGAAGAAGGACGATGGCAAGAAGGAGGAGAAGAAGGACGACAAGAAGAAAGAGGAGCCCAAGAAGGAGGAGAAGAAGGAGGAGGAGAAGAAGGAAGAGCCAAGCAAGGAGGAGAAGTGAGAGGGAGGGATGGATAGTCAAGCAGACCGGCAGGGAGTTTGTGTCCTGGGAGCAGGGGGTGGGGTGGGGTGGGGGGAGGATGGAGATGGATGGGGTGGGAGGTTGGGGGTTGGAGTGTAAGCAAGGATTGGAATGAGTTAGAAGGGTAGATTACAAAATGATCACACCACTGTCGATCGATCATCTCTTCCACCTCCCCTCCGCCTCACCCTCGAGAATCCACAATAGCAGTAATTACTCAGGCCTGGCTCCACCCATCCCCCTCCCATCTCTAAAAAAAAAAGAAAAAAGTCCAATCACTTGTAACACTTGTAAAAGCCAAACGTATCTCTGCCTCACAAGATTCAGAAAAAAATGCAGCAAACACTCAAATAATTTGTACTATTGGGAATAACGGCACAAGCTGTGGAGGATTGTGGGTATGGTCCAGGCTTGGGGCAAATTACTGTTTCCTTGACAACCCTGCTCGCACTCCGGCCACACCCTCGACCCCCCCCCCCCCCCCCGCCCCCCCATACCCCTCCACACCTCAACTCCCACTGTGCTAAATTGTTCTGCTCTGACTTCCACCTGCCACCTCCTCTTCCCCCCTCACTGTGCTGAGTCCCCCCCCTACACATCCAACACCCCCCCCCCCCCCCCCCCCCCCCCCCCCCACCCCACCCTACCCATTCACTGGTCGGACCCACAGACAGGCACTAAGACGGGCAGATAAACGGAGAGCCACACCCACCCACACGTTGCTCTCTTAGTGTCCAGTGCTTAGTTATGTCACAGAGGATGAGTCAGAGATGCCTGCGATTGGCTGATGCACCCCAGCTTTCCTGCAGATATTTGCATCATGGTTTTGATCATGATGTGTGATCGCTCAGACAATGGTGGTAATGCTACAAGCCCTATCTTCTGTTATCATATAGGTGGCCTTCGCTGCGATATATATTGTATCAGTCTCTATCAGTAGGGAGGGAGACAGCTCCAAAACTCATGCGTTCCCACCAAATTTCAGTGAAGTTATTATAGTGGCTACAGTTTTGCACTTGCCTGAATATGAATTGCCCTCATAATGAGCCTTTCTGTGCAGTGCTGAATAGGGAGGCAGAAATCATTGCTCAGCTTCCCTCTCCTTAGTTACAGATTTTTCTAGCTGACCAACTGTTGGCAAGAAGTGCGCAGTGCCAATTAAGAGAGAATTTGTTTCTGCCCAAACAAGCCACAAATACACACTCGTACACACTCTGAATGTGATGAAAGAGACACTGTCATGCTGAGACAGTGAAGCGTCTGAAATGAGCAAGTTAAAAAGGCCAATATCAGCCCTTTCTCCCTCAGGAGCAGGCTTTCTTCCTCCCTGATCCTCCTCGAGGCATTCCATGGCATTCTGCTCCTTTCACAGCGACCGTTCGCCTGTCGATCACCCTGACCTGAGAGAGGAGAATTCAATTCAAGCTGGCGTCCATACTTCGCCTCCCTTGCTTGTCGCTACTGAACTCTCTCTCTCTCTATCTCTCTCTCTCTCTCTCCCTCCTCTTTCCATTTCCCTCTCTATGGTCGGCATAGCAACAGGCGTCAGGCTCGTCAGAGAAGGCTCTGTGGTCTGTTTCTCCGACTCGCTCTCCCTCCGTTTCTCTATTCAGCCTGTCCACTCGAGCAGTATTACAACAGGTGTGAATTGTATTAATGATTTCAAATGATAAAATGAAGAGACGGAACCGTTTTTTTTTAAGGTTGTTAGTGTTGCACTCACAAGCAGTTTGTTCACACCGGTGAAATAGAAATCAAGTACTGACAATGTGTGCTGGCAAAAACAGCGCACCGCTCCCCCTAATGGCCAGTGTGAATCTTTGTCTCACTGGATGTAATGTAATTGAAGTAAATCCTAAGCATTCATAATAAATCCCAGTGGGTGGACTCTAAACCTTAATGAAGGATATCTTTAAACATTAGACATATCTCTACCTGTCTGCCTGTCTGTCTGTGAGCCCGGCCTCAGCGTTGAGACTCAGATGGGGACTAGTGACTTTGTAAAAAAAACACAAAACAAAATGTTTAAAAAGAGAAAAAAAAAGAAAGACAAAAGTTGTTGTGTTAGCATGAGTGGCCTCCCTCATGTGCCGTGTGTGGTGTGCCATTGTGTGTGAAGATGTGTGTGTCCTCAGGTCGTTTGTCAGGTTTTAAAAGCACCCTCTCCCTACCCCTGCCACATTTCCCCCTCACACTACTCTGCTACAGTATTATGTAGCTCCAACTGCAACCCTCCCTTCTTACTCTATCTCTCTCCCCTCCTATCTGATAAGAGGCCTGTGTTATGAGGACAGTTGGTATTAGTATTTTGCACTCTGCTCGCTGATCTTAATGCACTTACAGGCATGGCAGTCGCACTCCAGTCCCACGCAGGCTTTGGTTCGGCTCCAGTTTTGCAGCCTGTTTGCCATCTTCCACTCCCAGTGTATCTGCTGAAGCTCACCGACAGCACAGGTGGCACACACACACACACACACACACACACACACACGAAAAAGGTCCCCCTATTTTCGAGCTTGACAGTTCCTGCCCAGGCCACTTCTCCTGGGTGGCAGCTGAACTCAAAGCACTCATCCATCCTTGACCGTGGGGAGTAAACCGTTTAGCAGGGCGGAGTGAACTGGGCTGGAGTGTGTCGGCCACGCTGGTGTGGGGAGTGACTGTCTCCTGTCAGCCTCTGGTTAGTGTTCTGTTCTAATCTGCTGGGCTCCCTTTGTGAACCTGTGGACGGTGCCATGTGAGAAACAAACGCTTCGGTTAAAAAAAAAAATGATGTTTTACTTAATATGTTATTTTAATTTACCTTTATATTTCTGTTTGTTTGTCTGTTTTGTTATCCAAGGGTTTAAAGTTCAAAGCTCATACTCTTATGTGGGGACCTGCCAACCTGCACTCCTTTTAAATGTGATGAAGTCTTTCTGTTGGTCCGAACCATGTGTGCCAAATTGTATGTATATTCTTCTGTCAATGCTTTGAATATTAACTGCATAAAAAATATGAAGACAATTCTGTTTTTGGATGCATTTCCGTCAACCTTCAAGAAAAGTGAAAATACAAAAGAGTCGTCACAGTGTGTCAGATTTGTATCCCAAATGCTCATGGGTGCTGACAGATTTTTTTGCTGCAGTTTACAAAAGGTTTAACACAATTTGTAGTTTTTGATTGGTTGCAGTCGTGCTATAGCATAGGCCTGCACTGTGCCTCTCTCCCTGCACAGTTTACCTCAATCCGAGGCACCTCCCTCCGTATTTATATCCTTTTCACTGTATTTTACCAGCTCTCACGCCATGTCGACCACAACAGGTTGAAGTGTTTACAACCATAATATTAGTATCACAGTGAAAAGGGACTGGATATGGTGCATTTAAGGTTCAAAACTACACCAAAAGACATAGATTCACTGAAATCTGCTAATTTCCTCCAAATCCAAAGCTCCATGGTATTCCACTCTATGGATTTCTATTCCTTTCCTTTTGTTTCCAAATGGCTTGTGTAGCAAGTGAGGGAGCAGATGTTTTCACACAGCTGTACAGGGACGCCAATACTGCAACACAGCTGCATAAAACCCAAGCTTATTGGCTGATAATAGCTCAGCTTTTGCCTGCCCCAGACACAACATTTCCGCTCTACAGCTGATCCCAGCTCACTCAAGGAATATTAGAGACGTTCCTCTTTTCCTGTGGCCGGTGCAACATCCGCAGTCCAAAAATTCCTCTCCAGATCGCCCCCTTCTTTCTCCATACATAATCATAAGAAATATAACATCAGTTTGACATCTGGAATTTGAAATTGCATGCATTCATCGGCATGTGGAAAACCTATTATAATCTCTGTCTTTCTTTCAACATTTTCCACTTGGTTCTTTTGAGCTAAGATGCCTTTGAGATGGACTCTATCAGTCGGGCGGGTGGCGGCTGCCTGAGAGCACTTCCACCATGGTGAAGCTGGAGTGTAATGTCATCTTGAAATGGTTTCCCAGTCATTCCAGACACTTATGCAAAAGTACTTCGCAACTCAGAGATGCACAGGAGGAAAGAAACAGTGTTTCAAAGGTAAAATAAACAAAGTGATACTTTTCTGAACATTTGCAGTTTCAGATTTGATATTATGAATTAACACTCGTAGTTTTAGGTTTGAAAAACACGCTAAGACAATGAGCGTAGTATTTCCAATAGCTACTCTTCCGTCTGTCTTGGCTTGTATAGCTGAAGCCCATACAGGCACCCGCGGTTCAGCTTTGAGGTGAATTTCTTTCGGTTTTGATATGGTTTCTCAGGTCATTCCAAACAGCAGGTTTCTTCACGTAAGAAACTACTTAATTTTGCATTCACTAACACACAAACAACATCATCCAGTTCCTCTGAGTTCACTGCACAAACTGTCACACCATCCATGTTCTATGTAAGCTTTAGTACTCCCAGTCAAATGGTGAGGCTCTGACAGTGGGTTATTTCCAACTTCAGAGCCACTGTGTTCACTCATCCACAAACTGAGAACCCAAACAACCACATCTGCCTGCAGCTATTGTTTCCTTAGCAGCCATTTTTACATCACAGCAACATTGCAGAGAAGCAACGGAAGTACAACCTGGCTGGGCTTGTCGTGTACAGTACTAGGATGCATGTTTAGTCGACCAGAAAATAAGGCACGTGTCCATGTACAGATCACACCGTCTCTTTCCACGATAGTTCAGTAGTCACGTAGTGGTGTGGTGTGAGGGAGGAGAATGCCCTTCCAGTCGTATCAAGTTGCCAACTGAAGCCAATCCACTGCTCACCCTCAGAATGGGCACTTTCATGGCCAGCTGGTTCATTCATGATACACCTTAACCTATCTCTGGGAAAGTTTCAGACACTCACTTCACATCGGTCCCACTACACACACCTGTTAGCATTCAGTCACCACTGCTAATTTTCTACAGGGCATACGCAACAGGTTGATTTCCAAGCTAGTTCTCCTCTCTCTGTCCTTCCTTGTGTTGGTGGGGGTTTTTTCCTGGTTGCAAACACTCTTCTCGTCTCCACTTTGTTTTTTAAACCCTTTGAATTGATGCTGCTTCTGTGCTTGACTCTGGGTTTACTGCGTGGTGCCATGTTGTCCACATGGCCTCTAGAGCTTGTAATGCTTCAGTGTGTAATGTTACCATATGCCTTACATGTTTTCCAGGACTAATAAAAAAAGCATAACAAAACGTCAGGAGATGTGCTCTTTTATTTCAATGCCCATTCTTTACAAATATCATTTTACTCCCCAATATTCTACAAATATCTTTATTGCTATTCCTTCCTAAACTAAAGGATCGATAAAACAACACAGCGCGGTAAAAAATGTATATATATATATACACAGTACCATGCAATTGTTTTACAAAATAATGCTGAAACAGTAAGAACATGTTAGGGAATGCTGTGTGAAATGATTAAGAAAACAGCGGTTGGTCACATTGAAAAATGTAAACTTAAATATTGAAGAAAGCAATGGTGAGGCAGGTTATGACATTGAAAAATCCAAAATAACTGCAATGAGAGCTGAAAAACAACATAATAAAAGCTGATACTCATCACCATAAAAATACAGAGCAAATGGCCCCAATCACATTCATTTTCATTATAAAACTGCTTAAGAAGTCCTCCTTCGATTGCTTTTATGTTGAAGACTCGGCTGGTGGCTCTCCAATCCCCTTGGAGGTCAAGACTTCAGACAAGCGAGCCAAGTACGTGGAATCTGGGTAACCGTTCCTGAGAGAGACAAAAAGAAGACTGTTCAGCTCAGATACATGGACTAATGTGACCTTTAACTCTACAGCTCTGTTAGACATTCACACTGGCCTCACTCACCCTGATTTGCCTCCATATAGGGTGGTCTTGTGTGGGATACAGTCCCAGCAGACCCTGGCCCCTGTGTCTTTGCCCGTCACTGTGAAGGTGAGTCCCTGTCTGAATGCTTCTCTCAGCCTTGGCACCAGCTTTCTGATCTTCTCGCTGTCGGGTAAATAGGCTTCAAACACCCCTCCTTGAAATGGTTCTCCTGGAGAAGGATGATCCTCCTGGTAAGACAGAGAGTGAAGACCACTGTCGTAAACACAATCTTCAGATATCATCTTGCATGAGCTAAAAGTAAAGTCTTGATATTAAAGCTATATGTGATACCTTAGCACACACCATTCATACACAATGTCAGTGTATTTTCCAGTACTCAATAAATCATAATAGTTAAGCTAAATGCTTGTTGACATCGTATAAGAGTCGACTACAACACAAAATAGTGCATCTGTAACACACACCTAACTTCTCTATATTACAGGCCTTAAACAGAATAATACTATTTCCTGTTAAAACGTTTAAAACAACATATTGAATCAATAATATCATTTATTGTCCCTTCCTAAATGAAGATTCATATGCCTTCCAGTACATATCATATACAACAGTTATCAGTGAGAATGTGTGTCAAATAAGCCCCTCACCCCTTGGACACCATCCGGAATGCAGTAAGTGATCTTGATGGCAGAGTTGTTCGGGTGACCTGGTACAGTGATGTGTAGTTTAGAGAAGGTAATTTTGCCCTCGATGCCCCGTGTCGTCGCCTCTGTCTCATGACAAACTCTGCACTGGACGTGTACTGTGTCCAGGCACTTTGAGCACATGCTCGCTCCACACTTTGTTTTCATCGTCAACGTCTCACTCTCACCACACACACAGATGCACCCCATGCCACCCGGACCTGATCTGGATTCCTCTGGTGTGTCCTGGATCTCTGTTTGTCTTTGCTGCATACTGTCCTTGTGGGTAGACTGTATAGTTCTCTCTTTCTTATGAAGGGCCGGGTCTTTATCAGTCGGGGTTGTTGTTGACAAGACATCATTCACATGTCTCGCACTATCAATTCCTGTTGTAGTGTGGCTGACAAATGACTCACTCTTCTGCCCATCCATCTCCAGTGATTCTACAATTTTCACTTTCTCTTTAATGACAGGGTCTTTCCTCACTAACAGTTGAGTAATAGATCCATTCACAAGCGCTGTCTCACGGAAGTCACTTCTCTGGTTTGTTCTCCTTTCCTGACTACTATCAGTCCCATCGGCTTTGCTTGTTTGTCTCTCTAGCGTCACCTGAGGATTACTGTCACAGTGCAGATTAGTACTTTGGTCCTCGTTCATTTGCAAAGATGTGGATGGACTCGATTTGGAGGCAGAAGGGCCAGAGAGGTCCTGTTGTTCAGGTATTTGCGCCGGATCCCGAGAAAATACCTCCCGCAGGGAAGCAGCCACCTGAGAACACAACGCTTGCGGGCCGAGAACAAATAAGGTCTTCTTTATAATCTGCATGGTAACTTTCTTGAACCGGCTTCGCACCTCAGCACAACAAGCCTGTAAGGTTTCATCTGCTTCGTCAGTGATACCCAGCTCTGACAGGCGCAGCTGGTCCACAGAGAAGTCTACAGAAACTGAATCAACCAGCTTCTGTAAACCTAGCTGACATGAACTCACTTTGGATGAGTTTGCCCCTCTTAAGGTGACAGCCAGATCACTACCCTCTAAGCAGCGCTCTTTCATCTGGACATCAGAAGTCAGGTCATCCACTCGGGAGCTGTAGGCTTCTTTTATGTGCTTCCACATCACACTGGAAACAGTTATCTCTGCATTGTAGACTTCCCGCTTGTCCCTCTCTGTTTGGTAACTGAAGCTAGAGGACCTGCCCCTGGCTCTGACTGTGGACTTGGCGGAGTCGTCTTGACTCTTCGGCCTCACAACTTGGGCCTTCTGCAGAGGTGTTCCTGAGAAACTATTGGCTCGCTTCAAGGTGGATCCAGATCCAGCAGGTGGAAGCAAAGTACTTCCCGACAAACTGGACTGAGTTGTGCTAATGGGAGATGTTAAACTCTTGGGTCGAGTGTCAATTAAATGAGCCTTCGAGGAGGTTTTATTCTGCAATGAAGCATTTGAAGGCAAAGCATCTCCACTCTTGAACAAGATGTCCCCTCCAGTGTTTTGGGCCAACGCTCTGGAGACACTTTCATCAGAAATCCCTGCTGTTTTTGACAGTACATCATGACCTAATATTGGCCCGGGGCGTGTTTGTCGAATGGGAGACGAGTGCCCTCGTAAGGTGAGGTCAGTTGGTCGACTGCCAAATGCAGCAAGCCCTGAATCCTTAAACCGAGCAGCTAGTTTATACTTTTTGGCTCCTTCGGCTCTCCTCTCATCCTCCTCTGACCTCAGCTGCTGATCTATCCTGTCACCCTGAGAATCTGCGGTGGAGGACAAGGTGAGGGGGACTCTCCACTCATGAGCATGAGTTGATGAGCCAGAATCATATGGAGGATATCCAAGAAGACTGGCTACATCCTCTTTTTTACCCCTCACTTTGCTCGGGTCCAGGAGAAGTAACTGCTTAGCCTCAGACACATCACTACTGCTCCCAATAATGTAAATATTTAGCTCATCTTCATTCAGAAGAAGCTTAGGAAATCTGACACTTAAGGTGTCCATCACCCTTTGCTGCCCCCCGCTGAAGGACAGGATGCTCTTAGGGAGCTGGTCTCGACGGATCTTGGTCTCGTTCTCCTCGTAAAGCCTACTTATTGCCTTTCTTGCCAACTTCAGGCCCTCCTGATCCCGGCCATCCTCCCCCACTCCTGTTGCTACCTGCAAAAACAGAGTAGTCAACCCCTGATTTGTCAAATCCACTACATCAACACCATACTGACTAAGGATATGCTGGTATTCCTTCCTGCAGTGTTTCTGGAGATACTGGAACATGTCTGCGTCCAATATTAGTGAGAAGTCCTCCTCTGGTGTAGTCGGATGCCCAGGAAGCTGCAGAGCTGCACCCTCCGTCTGGCCAGTATCTCCCAAAACATAACCACCAGGTGTCAGGTCTCTATGTGAGCTGGAGTTGTACTCATCAGAGGGCCTGCCAATGTGAACTTTCTCCCGTTGTTCTCTTTGCTTGTTCGGTTTCCTGCTCTGACCCTCTGACTCCAGAATATGAGGCTTCAGCGCTGTCTGAACAGACTTGGAGCCACTGGTGGCAGGTTGACCCGAGTGATTGTTTTCGGCTGATTGTGGTCGTTCAGGGTGGCCAAATAGTTGCGCCAAAGCAGCCTGGACTTTGGAATAGGCGCCATCCAATGTGCACAATTCCTCAGTGGCATCGTGGTTTATCTGGATATCAGGGTGGCTCTTATGAAGGTTGGTCAGTGCCACTATTCCCCCAGGAAGCTGGCTGTGGTCGACAGTTGCTGATAATCTTAATATGACCTACGATGATGGAAGAAGAGAGACAACAAACACTCATGGATTTAACTGTCTATTCAGTATTTGTTGACGTATTTTCAAATATTCTGCTAAAGTGTACCTTGTCTGGGTCCAGGCTTTCTCGGTGCTCAGTTACAATGACTTTATACTTCTTTTCATCCACTTCCAGAGTGTGCCGTCTGTGTTGAATAAGTCTCTGTGCCACTGTGTGAGAGGGGTCACCAGACAGAAATCAATCTCAGTCTGTAAAGAATCCTGACTAAGCCCTTTACCATTGGCTACTCCATTGACTTGCATGTCAAAATTCCAGCTTACTGTAAATCACTGGTCACAGCCGACATATTAAAATATGTTGCTAATTACTGCAACTACATTTTGGAGTCTTTAAAGTGAAAGTTAATAAAGCATTTGCGGTTGTATTGTGAGACAAGGGTGTAATGTAAATAATATGATATAGTTAATAGTATTTCCACACCACCATGTGTCTGTAATGGAATCAAGTAAGTAGCCAGAAAATTCCACCTCCCCTATACACTTCATATGCACAGACATGAACACACGCTGACCCCACTGACCTCCACTGTCCTCGAAGGTGATGAGGGCACAGACGGGCGTTGCCTTGACAATGGTGACAGAGGTTATTTCCCCTCCTCCATTCCTGCCTCTCAGGAAGTGGATAAATAGCTTGTCTTTCAGCCTGTTATCCTCAATGTCAGCGGGCAGACCGCTCACCCTCACAGTCCTGCCCGGCTCTGCCATCTGCCGGGAGAAAACAAATCACTGCTGTCATGAACAAGCATTTTAGGAGTGACTGCAAGACAGCAACACAAAAGTACCAGGATTCTGCAGAAGTGGTGAGCGTGAACATCAACAGGATGATGAGAAAAAAGCCTAAACACAACACCTCTTTACGAAGCTGTTGATGTGAAAGTATTGGCCAACCATTCACAGACCCCACCCTTGTAAATAGGAAAGGAGAGATAGTTGATAATATAACACCCTCTATTGGGGTAACTAGGGCACTACATCAACAAAACTCAGAAATGTCCATTTCAGGGGAAATCGCTAGTGAGGCATTTGTTGAAATAGTGAGCAATCAACTGTCAATCTCAAATGTATTCAGATGTCTCAAATCCCTCTACAGCTGGTTCTCTAATAAACTAAGATGATGACTTGGTGGCAACTGATGTTTGATCAAGTTAATGCCATAACTATTAGATATTTGATCTGTATTGTTAAAAAAAACAACGTGTTGCCGTCTCTTAGTTCAAATGCAATGTGAATATGAATCAGAAAATAGTAAAGATGTATTTCAGATTGTGACAGATGGTGAAGTTAACGCCCCTTTCCCACCTACAGTTTGCTGCTGCCGTGTTGGCAACTGCTAGACACAGAATAAACTGTTTAAAAAACAGCATAGGCTATCTTTATTAACTACATGTTGCTTTACACGAACACACACACGAACACACACACGCGCACACACACACACACACACACACACACACACACACACACACACACACGATAGAAATGTGTAACTGCAAAGTAACTAAAATATTATGTTGAATTCTAAACTATTTTGGCCTGATTTGCAGCCATCCTGCAACAAATGGGCAAAATATTGAGTGTTTTTTTGATATGTAGAAGCGAGCAGGAAAGCCACATTCGCAGAGCTGAGTGTCAAGGAAGTGGAGAGAAATCAGCCTATCGCACTATCGACGGATCTCCTGTTGTCCGACGCTGTTACTATCTGACACAAAACATCGTGGATATCTTTAAGATTTGTAACGTTTACTGACCTTACAACTGTTTCACGGCGGTCCCACGCTATCGTTCAAAGACTGCCACACTTTACAAGCCACGGAGGAAAGTGAAACTACAAACTGATGTGTGATCTGTCCTGTCCACGCGAGGGGGCGACCAAGTGCCGTCTCATTGCACATAACAAGTAGGCCCATATTTCACAGTAAAGAGTGTGCGTGTGTGTGCTTACATGAGTGCAGGTGTCACAGTTTGAATGGAACAGTCCTCCTTCCTACGATTTACAATTTCACACAAAATAATAAAAAAGAAGATCCAACATGGATACCGAATTGTGTAGCTTTGCATTTGTTGTCTTTTTTTACCTTACTGATCATTTTATGACCCCTCAGATCTATGTTGAGACGTTTTGAGGGGAACCTGATGCCTAATTTGTGAATCACTGGAATAAATTACCTAGCTGTATATTTGGAAGTTAAAACTAGCTCGATCAGCTACAAACATAATATCAATTCTCTAGTTTACTTCATAGGAAGACAAATATAATCACAGTACCTGGTACTGCAGTTGTTGTATTTATAGGCTATATGCCCTTGTGTTGTATTTTTTAGGCAAGCTGCCTTCCAACTTATTTTTATTTACTTCACACACAAACTGCAAAGACCACAATATTTTACAGGTCAATCAATCAATCGTTCATCTGAGGTCCAACCAGACTCCAAATAACAGTAGGTGGCAGTAATTCATCATTCATTGAAAGCCAACCACTTACACAAAGCCGTAGAAGAAGAAGTCTATCTTTTGTCCAATCAGAGGCTACGTTACTACAAATTGTGCGCATGCGCGGTGGGCCAAATATTTCATGTGTTATACGTCGTGTCCGGTGGAGGTCATAGACATCTGAACAAAACCGAGGTGAGTGAAGTCGTTATGTTCGTGATTGTCACACTGAAAATGCTGAATTGTGTAGGAAAAGGTGTGTATAGGGATAATTACAAAGCGAAATGGAGACGTTTTATTCTATAGTCTATATTTGACAGTGTTGAGTAAGGCGTGCATGTGAGCAACCGCTTTACATCAGTGACAGATAACATGCGTAGGTTTGCTGACACGCGCTTTATTTTAATTTGAGTGTGTTTAAAATGATATACAAGTCATATGTTACATGTCTTGAACTCTTCAGATATAATGCTCGCTTCATTGGGCTTAGCTTAGCATCTGTCTCGGTCTGAGTTACATCCATGGTCTCAGTACTCAGCTAGGCGACAAGTTGATGCTAGCTAGTGAGCTAAAGTAGCTAACAGCCCTAGCCTTGGCATCTCTCAGCCCAAGGACAAGGCTAACTATTACTGGATGGAAGGGCTTTATAGTGGCTTTATAAACACCGTCACAAACGGTCATGTTGGTGAAGTGTACTAATTGTATTAACCTCTCGTCTTATATCCACTACCAGTGGGATTGTTGCCATGGCCAAGCTGTTCGAGTCTATTGGGAAATTGGGGTTGGCCCTCGCCATTGGTGGAGGTGTTGTAAACTCTGCTCTTTTCAATGGTGAGTGCTTATCAATTGAACACCTAACTACACAAAACAGGTTGTTCTCAAGCTGTGCCAGTTCACCTAGTTTTTAACTCACTGGCGACACTCTAAGACAATACATAATATATAGAATACAAATATTGAAATAACCCAAGTCTAATTCAACACAGCTGAAGAAATATTTCAACCTTTCACCTGTCATGTTTGCAATGGAGCCAACTATGCTTATTTTGTTTTTTGTGATTCTATTATTATTTCATCATATATTCATCTGGCATGTTTTTCTTGAAAACCTCTACTGTGTTGTAATACGATTCGCAGCAGCTCTACATTGTGTGTTTATGTATTTGCCGTGTGTTTCTTACTGCTGAATTTGAGTTGTCAAATGAATGCTGAATGTATTTCCGGTAATATGTCTTTGATGAACCCGATAACGGTCCTTTCAGCAATGTGTAGCTCTTCAGTGATGTAATTTGTAAGATTTGAGCCAATCAGGGCTTTATGTCAAAGGTTAGGAACACACTGAGCTATAAACCTGTACACACAAACCTCTTGGCAGAGACTAACTGTACTTCTTTCTACAGTTGATGCAGGGCACCAGGCTGTGATATTTGACCGGTTCAGAGGAGTGCAAGATATTGTTGTTGGTGAGGGTACCCACTTCCTCATTCCCTGGGTTCAGAAACCAATCATCTTTGATTGTCGCTCCCGTCCACGCAACGTGCCCGTCATCACAGGCAGCAAAGGTACATCAATTATCTACTGAACTGCTGTGAGGTTGTCCTCACTTTTGCTCATAACATTCAGTGTCTCTTTAAACTCTGTCTACAAATTGTCTAAGCATTACCTAAGAATGTAACTTATATTGTACATAGAAGGTTTTAATCTAAGAAACAATGTTTCACAGGCTAGTATGTGCAGTAAGTTCACTTAAATAATTCCCCCCCACAGATCTGCAGAATGTAAACATCACATTGCGTATCCTCTTCCGGCCGGTGACCAACCAGCTGCCACGCATCTTCACCAGTATTGGTGAGGACTATGATGAGAGGGTGCTACCATCCATCACAACAGAGGTCTTAAAATCTGTAGTGGTGAGTATCAGTCTAGAGTTATTACCAATAAAATATTTTCTCGTTCTGAGCATTTTAAACCAACACCTCTATGTATGTGTGACTTTGTTTTGTTTCACAGGCTCGGTTTGATGCTGGTGAGCTCATCACCCAGAGAGAGCTTGTTTCTCAGCAGGTCAGTGATGACCTCACAGAAAGAGCCACCACCTTCGGCCTCATCTTGGACGACGTTTCACTGGTATGAAGCGGCTGGCAAATTTCGCAACGTTGTTCATGTTATCTCTTCAAATTGACTTTAACGTGGAGAAATAATTGTATTGTGTTCTTTCAGACACACTTGACCTTTGGCAAGGAATTCACAGAGGCTGTTGAGGCGAAGCAGGTGGCCCAGCAGGAAGCGGAGAGGGCCCGCTTCGTTGTAGAAAAGGTACATTTTTAACCTGCAGATCGTCCCTATACTACTTGTACATTCAGAAATGTGTATGCATTCTCTATGGGGAAAATGTGGATGGTTGAATTACAGTTATTGTGAATTAAGGCCAGCTCACAAAATCTTTTTCCTTTTAGGCAGAGCAACAGAAGCAGGCGGCCATCATCTCCGCAGAGGGAGATTCCCAGGCTGCCTTGCTCATCGCCAATTCTCTGATGTTGGCTGGTGATGGTCTGGTGGAGCTACGTAAGCTGGAGGCAGCGGAGGACATCGCCTTCCAGCTCTCCCGCTCCCGCAACATCACTTACCTGCCATCAGGACAGGGCACATTGCTCCAGTTGCCCCAGTGATGACATCTCTCCTCATGTCCAGCCCACTCTCCCTGTCACCAGCCGTTACACCGGCCATGGGAGGGGTGGTTGGAGCATTCAATAAAGAACTCTCAACTTCACACACTCATTCCTCTCACTCTTTCTCTAACCAACTCTGGACTGGGCTCTGCTGATAGCAGAATGGTGGGAGACAAAGTGAGAGGTCCTCGATGGATACATTTATAAAGTCCACCCAGGCGCGAGGAAGGGGAGGGTAATCTGTAGTACTTGTTTTGGAAAAAGATGATAATGCAGTTAATTAAAGATTTGTCTTTGCTACATTGTTTCAGAGCATTGCATGTGTGGAAAGCAGCAGAGTGTTTTTAACATCAAGTAAAAACTTTGATTGCTTTAAATGATGAGATGATAAATCGTGAATAATAAATGCAATTACTCTGTTATATGTGCTGGAACGATTCATTAACGTAACTTTTTGTTCTGATTTGGCAGAGGTGTACATGGCTATATGCATATAGTCATCGCTGTGTCTTTAGTTTGTGTGGAATAAGTGCGCGCACCATATTTCAGAAAATCCTCGGCTTAATAAAATTTTCTTTCTACCTCCCAGTGGTCATACTTATTGTACATAATTCTGTGTTGAATGTAATCATAATCACCACAGGAGATAATTGCATCCCCATTTTAAAAAAGAAATACTGTAGAAGATAAGCAGTCAGTTGCAACGTTTATTGTTGCCTCCTTAACAATTGCTCTGGTGATGCCTCAAAATGAATACAATAGTTTATCTGCCTTGGGTAGCTTTGACAGCGTAGTGAAAGGTTTTTAAACAAAGGCTGTTTGGGAAGAAATTAAAACCTGTATGCAATTAATGATGGGGTTATTTTAATGGTTTAGAGCAAGATTTTAGATATGTTTGATACCGATCATTTAGTTTTCAAACCATTATCCTATGCATTGTCACGAATGTTATTTATGTTTTAGGAAACTATATCGTTCCTGGGAGTGTCCATAGAAACATTTTAACCAACATTTACCAAGACGCCCTCTGCGTCCAGACCAACAAACAAAACGTCAAAGTCATCAAATGGACGAAGTGTGTTAATAAAGAGCAAAGGTTGGTGATATAAATAGAATAAATTCATTACACTTCTAGGATTTCTCCTTAGAGAGGATAAAACGGTCCTCAGGGTCCTCATTATTATTTCATCAATCAAGATTTGAACTCAACGCGTGTGCGCGCGCGCCGTACCCTGTCTGGTCTGGAGGGTAGACGAGAAGAATCCAGACCCAGACACTGTGGCGCGCGCCTGCACAGACAGCGGCCTGAATACGTCGGATGAGCGCGGGACGGAGGCGGTGGTACGCGCGAGAGAGCTTGGCCGGGCCACGTAGCGGGGTCTGAAGACACCGGTGCGCAGGTATCTCCGCAGCCCACACGGGACATCAACAAATACTCTCCCACACATTTTGCACAAAAAGATCATTGGCGTTGCTCTTTCTAAATGCACATCCGCGAATTTAGAGGGAGAGCGAGCGAGGAAAGTGCGCGTGCAACCCCGAATCTGTGCAACTCTGATTGCACGAACCCAAGAGGGAGGTCGCTCTCGACGGAGGTAAGCCAGAAAAACCGACAACAAAAATGTAGCTATATCATGTTAATCTTATGCACTTAAATTTATGTCAAGCATGGCTGCTGCTCGAGGAAGCACTTGTAGGTCACCGGTTAAATGGTCCGCGAGCTCAGCTAGCACCGACTTTGTGACAGTGTCGAGTTGAGTGGGTTTGATCGGTACAGCAGGCTGGGTTTGTTAGGAAAGCGGCGCTTCTCATTTTGCACGTCAAGAAAGAGACACATTGATAACAAAGCGTGACATCGGCTTTTCATCTTTGCTTCGTGATGGTCCGATAACTGTCACAGCTGACGCCTTAAAGTGCAGTATCGAAATAGGTTTGAACGTTAATGCTAAATGTCTGACGTTAGCTTTAAGCTAACTAGCCCTAATCTGGGCGGTCTTGGGTTTAAAAAAAAAAAGTGAGTCTAGTGTCTGTTGTGAGCTAATGCATGTCAGCAAATATTAGCCTTTTAGGTGGTGTAGCTCGTGCAGGGTACTATGGTTGTTTTTGAGGTTGAGTAACATTTGCCTGCACTAACGTATCTAATGGCTGCATATTGAGCTAATGTAGCCAAGTTAGCTTGTCATGTGTATGCACTGTGCAGGTCAGTACCCATGGAGTGTTGCTAGCTAGCTAAGTAGCCCAAGTTGGCTAGGCCTGCACGGTGTTACTGCTGTTCGGTGCACAGTGTTGCCTTTTTAGTTTTCACCTTTTCTTTGCTCTGTATTCACTGCGATGTTAACTCCAAGTTTTGGGAGCTGAACAGATTGCCCTCAGCAAGATGTAGCCAAACTCCAATACAGTAGCCGCTGCACTGAACCATATTATACAAAATTATATATATATATTATTATTATTACAGTAGTTGGTTTCGCACTTTGTAACCTCATTAGCCAGAAATAGTGAGCTTGTTGGACCGAATCCTCCCGTTTGTATTTCAATTATGTTTTATTTTTAAAGAGATTTATGTTCCAATGTTATCTTTCCCTTATTTAGGACAGAGCTATCCCAGCTGTGTATATCAGTGGACTGCTGTCAGGATTGGTATCATCTCTCTCTCTCTCTGTGTGCAGTGATGAAAATAAAGAAACGTGGTTTGGGACAGCTTGGAGATACTTTTCTCTGATACTGCTCCATGACCCGATTAATGGGCTTGAGGGCCGGATCCTTACAGAGGCAGGGAGCACCCCTAGAGTGCACCACAACACACAGTGAGCCGGTTAAGGTCTTATGAGTTTGGACAGAGTGAGGAATGTGAACCTTCACATGGTCCTCTACAAGCTGCGAACAGGGAAAGCTCATTAAAGTCTAGACTTTGGAGGGAGAGTGGATTTGTGGAGCACTGCTGCATTAGAAGAGGTAAACGTGATGCCCTTTTTTTTTTACGGCTTCAGAGATCTCACCTGCTTTACCATCACAGACCAAGCATTTGAACACTCGCACCAGTTCGTTTTAGTGCCTTTTGCAGTAAAGCTCCCATCCTGTGTCATTCAAATCTCAAACCACAGTAGCATCTATCTAGTGTATGACTGGCTTTGTGGCTAACCCAACACAAAATGAGTTTTGGTTTCTCTGAAGCATGATTGAGGAAAACTATAACTTGGTTATTGTTGAGTAAACTTTGATTGCTGAGCGTTAGTACTTATTTGGATAACTTCAGAGAGGCATTCATTCATGCACTTTTCTCTCCTTTTGTGCGTCAGGGTGCAGAGTTCCTGTAGGCTTGACCTCCTGATCCGACATGGTGATTTTGTAGAATAATTACCGGTGATATTTGGTAGCTGCGCTCTGCTTGACTCCCACATCAAAGGATTGCATTATTTCGCTGTGAGTGAAACTCTGAAATGACTCATCATCGATAATGATAAGCCGGTGGAAGGATTTTGGCGCTATGTGGGTTACATAACCACACTGTGTGTTTGTGTATTTGCACATGTGCATTTTGGGACCGTTTTTCGGCAGTGAATGTAGCACTTTTTTGATATTGTGGATGGTAAATAAAAATACATTGTTAGTTAGTTGTTGTCTACTCTTTCAACCCCATAAACATTTATTTTAGCCGTCCGTGTGCTTAAAAAAAAGAATGGAACATGGTGCGTGTTAAGTCATGTTCAGGCAGTGGTTTCTCATGGAATTTATATTCCTCTGTCATCCAGACGCAGGATAATCTATTGGGCTCTATGTTTAAGACAGACATGTGAGTTGAGTTGAGTTGTCGGTGCAGAGCTCACCCTCCCCTTGTGGTCTTAATGCTCTCAGAGCTGCTGTCCAATTCTCAGAAAGGATCAGAGTCGGTATGCACAGGAAGACAGGTGTGTCTTTGTGGAGAGACATATTCTACATAAATGGCTGTCACTTGAACTTGCAAAACTAGTAGAGTTTGGCTTTGATACAAACTTGGCAAACATCCATTAGTCACATGTATGGCTTGCGTATTGACATTACATACAAGTGAGATGAAGTGACAGGAGGAACAGAAAAATCAGTTTAGGATTTATTCCCAGAGAAATTATAGCAATGAACTGAGAATGCATTTGAAAAGAATTTAAGATTGAGTTTACACAGAGCGTCGTTGGAATGATTCAGATTTTACTGCTGATGATTTTGAGCAAGTGCAGCTTCTGTTCACTTTGAATTAGTGTTGGTATTGAACCCCCAGTAATAAAATATATATGAGGGCTGTAGTAAAAGTAAGGCACCACAAATGAAAACGTTTTTTTCAGTCGACATATACTACTCCAGAAAAGGTTATCAAAAATAACAAGGCTTGTAATGTGTGCTGTAGTTGCGTATTTATGCGTTCTTTGTAAACAGAGGAGCGTTTTGTGTTAATAAGACAAAAGCTATTTGTGAAGACACAGAGGAGAGGATGTCTCCCATCTCCAAGAAAGGAAATGTGTTTTTTTTTTTGTTTCTTGCTCCGGGACCTTTTCTATTGAACTACCCGCCCTGGTGCACACTCATTGTGAGGTTGTTTGAGGTCAGCCAACTGTCAGCCAGCGGCACCCTGCCCACATGTATGCAAAAGTAAAGAATATACAAATGCCTTAAAGGCCAAATTTATTTGTTTTAATACTGGTTATATTTTTTCATTGTTAAACTTGCAGAAACAGGACAATAACTGTGCGTCGCTCAGGCTTCATTGAAAAGTTGAAATACGGTTTCCTGTGGTTGTATCCGTGTTACTAGCTCCTGAGCTGTGGTTACACAATGCTGTCTAACTGTCAATGGGAGGTTTTGCCTTTCGGTGTGTGTTTCTTTAAGAAAAAGCTAATCTTCGGTTTAATCAGTGGAATTGCCATTGAGTTGGTGTTCCAGCTCATTTTTGTTAATTGTGCCAAATGCAACACTGGAATGTTTTTGAATTTATTGTTTAAGATTCAGGTTGTAGGCGATGCACAGTGATCGCATCTAAAGCATGTCATCATAGTCCATTGCAATTCATATTGAGCTATCACCACTGTTCCAATGTTCTTGTGCTCCCAACCTCGTGTAAAATGTTATCCGACAAGACGATTTAAGACGATGTTTTCCATCTTCTTCTCATGAATGTGCTCTTAAATGAACAAGATGTGTTATGGCGTGTCACTCCAGAAAGCCAAACCATCTCTGCAGTTTATCTTATAGTGAGGCGTTTCAGTTGTGACCTAGAAATATTTACAATAATGAAAATGATAATCGTGCATTTTATTTATAGGCGTCTTTCAAAGCACTCGAGGACACCTCACAGGCACCGTTTAACAACGAGCAGCAGTGTATCAAGGCGTCATAGAATCCAACAAAACGGTGTTTACAATAATAAGTGAATACAATACGTATATATATAAAATCTTAGTCAGTGCAAAACTCAATGTGGTTGTAGCCGTTAGAGACAGAATCCGACTGAATAAGCCAGTTTACGAAGGTGTGAATACACTTTTGAACTTGAAGTCACTCACATTTACTTGTGAAGGCTGTGGTTTTGACTCCTACGCACAGAACTGAAACATTTGTGGGCAAACGAGGCGCTCGGTGTTGAAAACTTGACAATATGGCTGTAGTTTCAGTTCAGACTATAGTAACACAAGAGAGTGGAAGGGCACCTTTTCTAAATCTCACATTTCTTCTGTCTTGTCTCATAGGTAATGCACTGTAAATGGCTTTTCAAGCAATACACAGAGGTCCGTACAGCAGTTCCACGTCTGGCGTTCTGCAGGGCAGCAGCCTTCAGATAAACTGAATCTGGGATCTGCCTACACCTCACATGCAGCCTTGAGAGGAACTCCAAATGTTCAGCATCAAAGACACTGAGCCTTTTGATTTATAAGTTTGATTTTTAAGCATATGGAGCAAAACCTGGAACGGATTTTATGTCTATCCGACTGCATTTCCTACCCTGGACAGCATGGATGCTCTTTTTGAATCGGGTTGAATATCATTCGCCTCATCCCCTCCTTCCTGTCTCTTCAGTAGAAGGAGGGTGGGGGATTGGTGTGGCGTCCCCTGCCCCTCCTTGTAGAGTAGGCTAGTCTACCTTGGAACCATAGCAGTTACTCTTTTGTTTTTTGTTTTTTCCCCCACCAACTCCATCCCTCGATTCCCTCTTCATGAAATCCTGCAAGAGCCTGAGGGAAGAGGTTTCCGTCCCTAGCCTTGGCGGGATGTCCCAGGAGGAAGGACGCAGGACTCCGGTGTCCCAGTCCTATTTTCACTCCCCTAACCCAGACCTGGACCTGGCAGGCAAGCTGTACAAGAGGGAAGTTGGCGGTAAGCCGTATTCTGTGTTGGTAGACAATAAAATGGCAGCCAAGACATCCATGGGAGATCAGAACATTGGTCAGATGCCCACTCAACAGCAGCATCAGCAGTATTTCCGAGAGGGAGGAGTAGGGCAGGAGGTGGGGACGCATGGGTCCCAGGCCGCCAACGACGGCACCTCTGACGACACTGAAGATGATGATGATGACGACGAGGCGGAAGAAGAAGAGGAGGAGGAGGAGGAGGAGGAAGAGGAAGAAGAAGAAGAGGAAGAAGAGGAGGAGGAGGAGGATGATGAAGAAGATGGGGAGGAGGAGGAGGAGGAGGTCTTCAAGCGTGAGCAGATCATTGTCGAGGTCAACCTGAACAACCAGACACTTCATGTATCCAAGGGGGACAGCAAAACTGCAACCACAGCAGATGACTCTGTAAGAGCTGGCAGCGACAACGATGATGACGAGGAGGAGGAGGAAGAGGAGGAGGACAGCCTCGATGAAGAGGATGAAGATGAAGAGGAGATCGAGAGTCGAAGGACGAGGTCAAAGAGGGCTCGTCGCGGAGCCATTAGCACAGCAGCTTCCAGCCAGCCGCGGAGGAAAAGCCTCAGAACGGCTCTGAGCACGGCCGCGGCTGGGATGACCACCAGGGGCCGACGGAAGCGCGTGGAGCCCCCGAAGAGCAAGCGCAGGTCGGCCAGGTCGGCCCCGTCGTCCGCCGGGTCCATGACGGCCGGAGGGAAAGCGGAGGCGGAGGAGAAGGAGATGCTGGCGTGTGAAAAGTGCCCCCGAGTGTTCAACACACGCTGGTACCTGGAGAAGCACATGAATGTCACTCACAGGCGAATGCAGATTTGCGACAAGTGTGGCAAAAAGTTTGTCCTGGAGAGTGAGCTGGCCTTACACCAACAGACGGACTGTGAGAAGAACATCCAGGTAAAGCAGACTTCTCATGTCGTATCACTGTCGTTACACATTGTATTCTGAATGATAAAAGAAGTGCATTTCAGGGGTTCACCATATTCTTTGAGAACATCTTTATACACCTGGATACATTTAGCAGCTGCCCAGAACAACTTCCTTATTTTGGGTGCTTTGATGATAAACCTGATATTCAAGCTTATCATTTCTCCCCAATGAATACAGTAAACATTTGAGACATTAAACTATTGCCTCCCCTGATGTACTAGGTTCATAAAACCAGCTATAATGAGACAGTGGTGTAAGTGTGAGGTAAAGTAACTGTTCTGGGAAACTAAGTTACAATATCTGTTGCCAAAATACTCCCTAATATTGTTTATTAACCATTGGTATCAGTTCTCTAAAACTGAAAAGGTGATTCAGCGTATTAACACCCAAGGGTCCCGCAGCTGGTTTCTGAATATCTTAATTTAGCCCCCTGTTTTGTTTAACTTGATTTGCATCTTTTCGTCTTTCCCCAGCCGGTCAAACCAGTTGAAACCCTGTCAACCGCTCTAATAATTAGTTTAGCTTAATGCAGCATTTCATTTTTGGCATTATTATTATTGCAGAACCTGTTAATGCACTTTTCATGTCCAGAAAGCAACTCTCAATATTCACTCCTGTCAGTAATGGATAGATAAATATATAGATTTATTTCTGTGTCATGCATATAACGTGCCCCAACCCTCATGGGTTCATAAGACACCAAAAATACAGCTGCAGTGGACACATTTCATTAAGTTTCATTGCAAAATGACTTTGAAACCAAACATTCAGCTTTCTCTCCCAGGCCTGGAAGATAAAATCTGCTATAAAAAAAAAGAAATGGTTCCTTTCCTGGTGCACAACAGTGTTTTTCATTGTCATCCGGCCAAATTAAATCAACATAAAATGGAAGTCATTTTACTGAAGAACATCCCTCATGTCCTCGTAGATAAGGCGGCAAAACAACATCTTCCATCTTTAGAAATGATTATTCAGCTGTTCTTAGATTGTCCCATAAAGTCTGCAAATCTCTGGTTCTAGTAAGATGTTCTAAAGCCTTTATGGCTATTGCATGTTCTCTTAACACATGTATTCAATGCTGCAGCCACTCAATGTAACATACCAAGCGTCCACGTCCCTTTGTCTGTTTTTAATTCATCCCAACTGCTCAATCAGGTCCATTAATATGAGGTTACGTTGGTTAGAGGACAACAAAATGATCAAGGAGTTGTCTTTGTAATGCACTTTTTCTGGTGTATGGTAAACGTGAATCATCTTTCACAAACTAAGTTCTCACTTTACAACTTTAACGTTATTAAAGAATGGTCAGATATTTTACATCCGTCCAATTAATACTTCCCCATAGTTATTAACCGCGCTGTCTAAATAGTTTTAAATGATTCCGTATCTGTTGAGGAAAGAATGCTGCAAATAGAGCAGGCTTATCTCTAGGAATGCGTTTGAAGTCTGGTCCCTTCTTAAGCAAATCAAAAGCAGAACTATTGACACAATAAGTATAAATATTACATCAACACAGTGTCCGACTGATGGTCCGCATGTTAAACGTACAAGTGAGGCTATCAACAGGCAGACGGTGCAGAGCTCCTGGTGGAGCCTCACCACTTCTATTCTCCTGGGAAAGAGACTCACATGATGAGCAAAGCCAGAAGGCATGAGAGAGATACTAGAACAAAGTGGAAGTCTCTTTGATTTGATGGACCAAAATCGCGCCCTCTGGCCATCCTAAGTGCATGGGGTTTTGGTGTTTTTTATATGTTGGTGGCAGCGTAATGCTGCAGGAAAACTTCCATTTACAACTGGATTTATTTTCCACCAAGACCAAAGCCCCGGAACACAGAGCCGATGCTCAGGAGTGGCCTCAAAACTACCATGTCGGTGCTCTGTATTTTGTAAGTCGGCCCATAATTGAATCCAGTTGAGAATTGGTGCATTTCTACAGAGAAGAATTAGCAAATGTGATACAAAACCCACACAGACATAAATCTGTAATTGCTGGCAAAGGTGCCTCTTCTGAATATCCATTTGAAAGGGAAAGAATACATTCACACTCTGTTGTTTTGTAATTTATGCAACTTACTTTGGGTTTAAGTCTCTCTCTGTTGATCAGTGTGTTACATCCACTTTGAATCAGTTCCATTAAACAAAACATGACATGGCCCAAGTATTTTAACTGTATACGATTTAAATCTGGAATCACACCAACAAGCCAAATTAGCGTGAATAAAATCCACACATTCCCGTTTATTTCTCCCCCAATGGCGTCTAAATCGATTGATCATCTCCTGGAGATCTCCAGAGGGAAGTCAGGGAATGGGTCTCATTGTGGTTTGTCCCCAGCAGAGGGAGCCAGAGTATAAGCAAACAGTTTGATGGCCATCAGGTTTTGGTGTTTGTGATATTTATCAGCAACAATAATCTTAAAAAAAAAATGTTTATGTCCTTTTTAGTGCGTCTCCTGCAACAAGTCTTTTAAGAAGCTGTGGTCACTGCATGAGCACATTAAGATTGTGCACGGCTATGCAGAAAAGAAGTTCTCATGTGAAATCTGTGAGAAGAAGTTCTACACGATGGCTCACGTCCGCAAGCACATGGTTGGTAAGTGGGGGTCTGTTTAATAAGTTCCTATTGTGCCGCATCACTGTCATATTTCATATTTGGGGTGATACTCGGCTTTTATACGACTGAACAACAACATATCAATATTTTGTAATTTTATGCCGACCATATTTTCTTTTGAGGTGTTAATGTGGCATTTCTTTTGAATAATCAGATAAATTCTCTTTGCTTAAATAAAATAAAGCAGTAGTCTTTTTCTTTATTCATACACGGCTATCTTTATTGAAACTTTGACATATCATCTGATCAGGTGTGTGCAGTTGTCTCATTATTGTTTTCCTCTCTCTCTCTCTCTCTCTCTCTCTCTCTCTCTCTCTCTCTCTTTCATCCATTTCTTCCCCCTAACCCAGCGCACACAAAGGACATGCCATTTACCTGTGAGACGTGTGGGAAGTCGTTTAAACGCAGCATGTCTTTGAAAGTTCACTCACTGCAGCATTCTGGAGAGAAACCTTTCCGCTGTGAGGTAAGATGCACATCGTGGCCCTGTTCAGACGTGATATCCTGTCAAATTTAGATCAATTTGCAGTTCACGACGGCATCACAATGCGTCTCACCTGCGTCTAAAGTGACCACTTGTGATTAGATTTAGTCGGTATAGGACTTCCTCACCTGAGAGGAGCTATAACAGTGTAGGGCCGGCCGATGAAATCACAGATTTCTTTCACATTGCACCCGATTTACTATTTTATTTAACTTTTTGTCTTAAAAAAAAACTAGGCCTACGTTAGACAAAGGCATGATTAACATTCACCAAACAGCACTTATAAGAAAATGAATAAAAGATGCCTTGTGTAAAAAGGTCCGTACCGTAATTGATCAAGTTACAGCGAAAATCTATTTAAATTTTTAAACATTAATTCATTGATAAAATCGGTTTTATCACCCTAAGGGTGTTTGCTGTGCTGTATGCAAATTGCCCCTCAACGTGATCACTGACGCGTTCGTGTTCACAGTTTGCTACACAGTGTGAATATGCTACAAAACCTCCCAGACGATGCCTTTTTAAAAGTAAAAACACAGTCTATCCTTGTTCTCACAGTCACAAGTGAATGGCGCTGAATGCAGGTGTACCGACGACGAATGGGGCGTATTTGTTATGTTCTCTCGTCTGCGGAGAGGCGGACCATCCTCCCGTGTTTTAAACATTCACTGGACGGTTATATCATCCGACTTCTACCGAGAAGTCAAACCATGTCAAATACTAGCCAACCGCTCATAGTGTTCACCAACTAACCTAAAATACGTGTAAAACTAAATGTTAAGTGTTCTGGGGCTTTAATCAACATCTCTAATGGA
This sequence comes from Pholis gunnellus, assembly GCF_910591455.1. Classification (NCBI taxonomy): domain Eukaryota; kingdom Metazoa; phylum Chordata; class Actinopteri; order Perciformes; family Pholidae; genus Pholis; species Pholis gunnellus. The sequence continues at coordinate 8,665,072 of NC_136544.1, forward strand.
TGCATTTTGTCACATTGTGGGTCAAGACTTCCAAGCGCAGTGGGGTTAGTAAGAGTTTATTATGTTCTGTCCTCACTCGGGAAGTCAGAGGAAGTTGACAGATGGGGTGGTTTACTCCCACCCGAGGCCTTTTAATGTCCAACCACATGAATGGACGGCGCACGGGGAACATGTGTGTATGGGTGGAGCTGCTCTAATTAAATGTTTAAAGTCATTCTTCACTTTAACGTGCTTATTAAGGATGTATGTAATGTATAGGCCATTATCCTCAGTGATCTAACTCTGTTGTGCCAAATGGAAACTGCTAGTTATTTTTCCCCACAGACATTTATTTAGCCGGGTGGTGCCGTTGAGATTATAAATATTTTACTTTCGGAAAAGACCCGACCAAGAAAGCCTCATAATGCAAATATACAGCGTGGTTACATGCCCCCAAATACTCTGCTGTTTGTTGGTTTGCTGCACTAACCTCATTTCTTAAATGTCATGTTTTTATAAAGAAGACAAATCTGCTCCCTTTTATCAGATTAACACAGCTAGATATCTGGAGAAACCTGATTTCTTGTCCATGTGTACAGTTATCCTGGGATGGCCTCCCTCGTATGCAAAATAATTACATTAAAACAAGTTTGAAATGCATGAAAATTACTGCTGTCATGTAAAACAGTTGCCTGACAGCAGTGTGTCCCGTCCGTAAACAAGATCACATAACTTTTAACATCACTTGTAATACTCAAAACGTATTATTAAAAGTCAACATGGCAGCCTTCGTGATTGCTTTAAACGTGTCAAAGGAAACACTTCAGGTTATTTTCAACAAGTTAGAACGAGGAGTATGTGAAAGCTCTTTACCCTGACTCAGCGTTTTGTTTGTATGTGCGAGCGCACGCCGTGTCCATGGACTTGGCGTGTTATCTGAAATGCCTTCTGTCGTCTCTGCTGTAGAACTGTGACGAGCGGTTCCAGTACAAGTACCAGCTGCGCTCCCACATGAGCATCCACATCGGACACAAGCAGTTCATGTGCCAATGGTGTGGCAAAGACTTCAACATGAAACAGTATTTTGATGAGCACATGAAAACACACACAGGTGAGAAATGTCGAGCGTGTGCGCTCACGATGTTCAGACCAAATGTGCCGGTGTTCACAGGGTCTGTTGGGACGTCTTGTAGGAGGAAAACGTACCCAGCCCTTTTCACTGCAGGAACATACTTCTAGTTTTAAAGCCAGATTGAGTTCCTCGGCTGTTGTACATGCCCATTAAGACATTCCTCGTCTCCAGATTTGAGTGTCCAATGGCCCAGCAGCTATCGGGGTGGAGTCTCCAGTGCACTCACAAGCACTGTACAGATACACAGACTTAGAAATGGACTTTCTTGTAATGTTATGCAGCCAACTTTCCAGTCTTAAAAAAAGCACCACTGAAAGCCCCCTGTTTGAGTTATGTACTGGCAGAAAGCTCTGAGCTGAGCCGTAATACGTTGGGGACGGACGTGTCACCTTTCTGGCATCCGTCTTCCGCTCCATCTCTGCACTCTCTCCTCTCCAGCATCTGAAGGATTTGAATGTCACAGTTGTGCAACACTAAATGACACGGAACAACAAGACGACTCGGCTGTTGTGCCAGTTGTATGCAAAAGTTTATGTTTCATGCAAAGTAGTTTTATTTTTATCACGTCCATCTTCAGCTACTTGTGAATACGAATTCAAAAGGTGCTTTTTATGTCCTGAATCAAGTCCCTCTGACGAAAAAGGTCATAGATTAATGCTTGTATTCTGTCTGTCGCTAATCTTAACGTCAATACTTGACATTCTGAATGCTTTGAGAGGAAAACTTTGCCAAACAACAACAATGTTCCTGGGCTCAGTCGCCATACACACTCTCTAAAAACAGAAACACATGGGATGTTCCCAAGATGAACATTATAGTGGTGCGAGCAGGGAAACTTCGCCCAGTTTTTGTAATGAGAGGGATGTTGTACATCAAAGAAGAGCCTTGCATATATATATATCGGGGCTTATAATGACTACCCAGACACCCGCTGTACTACATCCCTCTGGTTTTCTCTCGCTGCTCTATTGCTATTTCCAAGCCCAAACTGAGCAGTGCAGCCTGTTTGTCTTTCACCGTTTTTTCAGCCTGACGTGGGTGGACACTCTGCTCTCCGTTGGCCCTCACGGTTCTATTTTTGATGTGTAATTACGCTACCCTCTCTTCCCCCTTGCCGCTACCGACCAATTTAAGCTCCTGCAGCAGGAGACACACCCAGCCGTGCCCTGTAATAGGCGGCACACATGTTGAACAAACACTCCCAAAAGTTTGTTTGACTGTGCGCAGATCTTTCCCGATGTCTTGTGAGTGTAATGTAACGGTTACAGAAGACGAGCACATTCGCTGTCACCTTCTCATATCCGGTTGGTTCGGAGGAGCTTCGTGCATTAACATGCCAGTGTACGGCATTTAGAGAGCCCTTCAGCAGCCTGCTAATAGATGGCTGTGTGGGTGGTAGCTGGCACATTCAGTAGCTCCATGGAGGGAGGTTAATGAGAGCAGCGTTCCAACCAAGCCGCTGCTGTTCATTTTTCACATCTCCTCTCCTCAAAGTGTGAATTGTAATAGCTTCCTTCGGAGTGGGTGGGTAGACGGCAAAGACCCTCAATTCAAGATGCCAACGTGTTGGCATCTTACAAAAGAGAACTGTCGCTCTTTGTAGAGAGAAATGGTGGTTTTTTGGAGCTTTAATCAGTTGATTAATAATCTTGTAACCATCTCATTTGACTCTGACGCATCGTATTGTTGTCTCTTTTTAGCTCCACTGATACAGTCTCTGTCTTCCTCACACGTGAGTCTTTTTTTGTGATTTTGCAGGAGAGAAGCCTTTCATTTGTGAGATCTGCGGGAAGAGCTTCACCAGCCGGCCCAACATGAAGCGCCACCGCCGTACTCACACGGGGGAGAAGCCCTACCCCTGCGAGGTGTGCGGCCAGCGCTTCCGTTTCTCCAACATGCTCAAAGCACACAAGGAGAAGTGTTTCCGGGTCACCAGCCCCGTGGTCCTGCAGACCAGCGGCCCACCTGTGCCTGTCCGCATCTTTGCCAACACCTTCTCGTCCTCTTCCTCCATCTCTGGTCCCTCCGCTGCCACCGCGGCCTCCACCTCGGCACCCATGGGCCTCAACCCAACGGGAGGGCCCATGCCTGCACGAGGCCCCGTGGGACACACGTTCTCCCACGTACAGCTCCATTCAAACCCCTCTCACCATCATCCCCACCCCTCGACAACCCAGCAACACCTCTCAAACACACCCCAACACGCCCCGCCTCACCCCCACCACCACCTGGCAGTGCCCCCAGTCTCCCATCTACCCCCACCCCCGGCCCTATTCAAGAGCGAGCCCTTAAACCACTGTGGGCACGAAGACAGCAGCTACCTGCACCACATGGCTCCCCCCGACAAGGGCCCCGGAGCCCCACAGCACCACTGAACATGGGCCCCCGGCTCTGCAGGCCCACACCAAACCGCGCCTTGTTCCTCCTCTTCTCATAGTCCTGCCTCAGTCTCTCTCAGTTGCAGGGCCCCTGATCACAAGGGGGCTACTCTCAAACTGATTTAAATAAGTAAAGCTACACACACACACACACACACACACACACACACACCCTCAGTGCACACCTTATTTAAGGAAGACCCCTACTTAAATGACAAAGATTTTACAACCTCTAAAAAAATAAATTCTTGAACATTTTCTGAGGAAATCTACACAAAAGGATTTCCGTGCGAGTTCTCCGTTTGTACATTAATGGGTGTAAAGTGTCTCCTTTTCAGCGAAGGCTGCTGATGGGAGGTCGACGTATGCATTACCTGAGCACCATCAAGGATCAGTGTCATTTAACGTTCCTCCTTATGTTGGCACATTGATCTCTGTGTACTTCCTCCCCATAGCAATACTCCACCTGTCCTACTAGTTGAACTGTAGAGCCTCACCCCCCAAAGCAATATTTGATGAATGTTGTAACTGGTTCTACCCGAACCTTTAGGCCAAGGTTGAGGCTTTCTGTCAGAGGGGAAACAGCAGCAGTGTACGATGCAGTGCCATAGGCTAAAGTGAGGGGGGGGGGGGGGGGGGGGGGCGTTTACAGGTTTTGTAAATGGTTAGTTGAATCTAGACAAAGTCTGAGATTCACACTATGGTTAAATGGTGCTTTCCATTCCAGTGCATACAGTGTTTCTTAAGTTTTGCTTTTTCCATTTGATTTCCAGAAGTTCAATATTACAGAATAACGATGTGTTGTGTCGGCCTGGCATTCCTACAATGGATGTGAGGTTTGACTGGATATGTTGTGATCAAGAAACTCAGATTATGCAGGACATGCACGCTCACACTTACCGAAGCACACACACGCACACACACTCAAAAGACGAACCATACGGTCACTGATTTACTTGCTGTGTTCAGTGCGACCTCAGAACTGTTGGTCATCAGATGCTTTTAGATAACGGATGACTGTCAATTACTGCCACTGTGAGGGGCCAGACACATGGCCCCATCAGGATTTACCCCACTTCCCTTCGCTGCTGTCGAAATGATACGGGTTACCATGTGAAAGGTCATTTGACACACACACACACACACACACACACAGTACACACACACCTGGGACCTTCTTCATCACAGTTCTTAACAGGCAATTATGCATATTCCTCTCAGCCTATATTCCACAGTTTGGTGTGGGGAGTTGTGACTTCGTACTGATTAACCCACACAGGCAAACGCGTGTCTAAACCTGTTGAATGTTGCCTTCGCAGAATGATGGCTGATGACTCATTTATGTTTTGTTTTTTTGTTTTTTTTATATATATATATTCTCTGATAATTTGCTCAGTTTTAAGCTAATGTAGATATACTGTTGTTAGCACATGATAGGAAATGTCAGGATAAAAGGCAGTGGTCATACAACTTCTAATATTTGGAATTCTTGTATAGATAAGCATACATGTGATAAAGTCAGCGTCAGAAATTACATTTATTAATGTAATAGCCGATGGTGTGAATGTTATTTGTTTAAAATAAGCATAAAGGGTTGGCAAGTATTTGTCATGAATTTGAGTTGCGTGGTTGGTAGCCCTTCACCCAGCCTGACAGCTGTCAGGTGTGTGTGTGTGTGTCTGTGTGTGTGTGTGTGTGTTTTTGTGAGCGAGCGAGCGAGCGAGCGTGTGTGTGGATGCATTTTCTCTACCAGTCTGTCTGTCTGGTTGTCCCCAGTGCTCTTCTACCAAAAGCTGCTTTTACACAGTGTGCCCCAATATATATATATATATATATATATATATATATATATATATATATATATATATATATCTCTATCTATATATGTGTGTGTAATTGGGGATACCTGAGATGGACAATAGCAGTACATTTAACATGATCCTCTTTCTACCACTCTAACTGTATTCGGTCTGGAATGGTTAAGCTCAGTAGTTTAGAATGAGACCTGCAATTATCCTGCCATTTCTATGGGTCTTAATACGGCTGTATTATTTGCTCATCCGGTCCCGTCGGGTTCACTGCTGTGCTTCAGCATTTTTTGCAGTATGGATCTTTTGTCTTTTTTCTTTCTTTTTTTTTTTTTTTTTAAAGCCTTTTCGTTTGTGTGTATTCTCTGCACTTTACTGCTGCGTGGGTGAGGCACCGGGAAGGGAGGGACTGACAATGCATTGTGGAACAGAGTGCAGTTGTGGCTGCATGAGAAAGGGTGGAGGTGATTATTTTGAGTGGATGGTTTTTAGGCAAGGAAAGGAGGAGAACCCCGGGTGGAGGCGGTTAGTGTGGAAGGGACCATAGCGAACAAAGGACATGTCCTTTAGTATGCACATACATTTAATTTCCTATTTAAAAAAAAAAAAAGTGTTTTTCTTTCAAAGAAAACCACTTTTGCTCCGATGTGGCCCCCCTCAAAGTGAAAGCGACGTTCCTCCTGCTTTGGTGACTTTACACTAGCCCCTCCAAGCTATCGCTGAGGTTCATTCTCTTGTGTTTGTTCGTGGGGTTTCTCTCCACCGAGTCCTGTTTTGTCTCCTCCTCCTTTCTTTGTTTTATAGAATGCACTTTCTACTAAAATTCTTGGCTAGTTAAGAAAAAATAACATTGTATATTCTTTAAAGATGTTTTAAAAAAAATCAATATACTTTTTCCCCTTTGTATTTTTAACCACTTAATGTAGCATTGCGTATTTTATTATTGTATCTGGTACAAAATGTGCAGCTTTATAATGTCCCGGTTTGTCCTTTTTTGTATGTTATCTGGAGATTGAGGAGAAGTGAAAAAGTTGGGCCTTTTTTGATAATGTACATTTAACTGACTGCTAACTTTGAGAAGTAAAAACAAGTAGCCATGATTATCACACATCTCTGTGCCTCTTTTTTTATTTCTGAGAGTTTTCTCTGAACAGTTAAAGGTAATTAAGCATGAAATGTAGAAAAATAAGGACACGTTCCCGACAGTAAGCTAAGCACTAAGCTTTGCTGAAAAGCTTAAATTCCAGCTGATAATTGCACACACTTAATTTGCTTGAGTGCTGTTATTTTACCATTTTTTTGGGTCACTAAGTTCTTGGCGTAATGCCTGTAACTAAACAACGTCTGCTGGCTAAACATGACACTGAGCGGTCAGCTGCTGACTTTGCTTCTCAAAAAAGTTTTAGGTCATCTTTTTTTTTATTTTTTACTGTTTCTTAAATCTGTTTTAAATTGTGTTTTTGAAGAAAATGACCTGAGAGAGCCTTACAGTAGGGTTCATTGTATTCACTGGCAGTGAACTTGCCCATCAGTGCCCAGCTCAGGCAGGTATTCTCCGCTTAGGTAACACACAGCATGAGTCTTTTCATCTAAACCCCTTATGATATATGTTTAGATCAGCTGTTGCATTTGGAGAAAGCGTCATTAACAGTTTATACCAATAGAGTGACAACAGGATTGTGCAAAGAATGTCCTCAAAAACATTTCCTTTCCTGGATATCCACTGATCCAACTCGACCACCTTTATTCATCCAGTAACAGAGTGCGCCTCCTTTAAGGACACGGTAAGATTGTTACTGTTAAAACTCCTAAAATGCAGTCGCCATAGGGGGGTTTTAAGTGGCGCACCAATGAGTCACATAATCCTATAAGATGGCTGAGCGGGGTCGACGGGTAGAGAAAAGTGCGAGTGACTCACTGATGGTGAGTGGGTGGTCAGGTACCGAGGCTCACTTCACGAGCACAGAGGAGATAATAACACACCGTCTGTACGTCTCCATTCCCATTTGGGTTTGAAAATAGTCAGCCCCCCCAGCTGTTAGTCATTACGCCTTGTGGTGCAGAGGAGGCAGGAGGCTGCGTCTGTCGGATGAGGAGAGGAGAGGAGAGGAGAGGAGAGGAGAGGAGGGCTTTGCGTCGTGTTTTTTCAGTCGTGTGCTCGCCACTCTGAAGGTTTCTATGCGGTTCATTAATCACCGTTTGCAAGGGTTTATTCTAGACGAACACAAACCCCCCTCGCTGCGATGATGTTTCTCTGCGACTAAGAACAGGGGACACCCTATTGCTCCAGATTTTAAATGATGTATTACTTTGGATATACTCCAATCAGACTCAGCTCTGTCTCCCTCACAATAGAGGTCAGAGGTCAAGCAGCTTCACAGCGAAATCTGTTTTTTTTTCCAACAAGCTTACGGCCACACTGACCCAAATCCTGATGATCCTGTTGAAGGAGGTTGTCAACTTTTCAGCAGGAGATCTATCGCACCAGGCCAACTGCACACTATTCAGCTATTGTCCTGTGACTGCCTAGAGTTCTCTGCCATGCACCGTGTTTTCTCAACTGGGTCAACAGTACACTTAATAATACAGGAAAAAAGGTGCACAGTTTACTCTGGTCTTTTCTTAGACCTGTGGTGTTTATTCCCCCGGTGTCTCAACTGTGTGAGTACGTTTGAATAAGAGTTTGTAGTCTGCCATGAGAAGCAGTGAGGCGAGAACAAATACTGACACATTCACTTGACTAACACGCATAATTTTGCAAATATAGCTATTCGGGAAACAGAATATTTGCATTCTCTCGTTCTCTCTTTTTTCCCTCCTTCCTTTCCTCCCACAGCTCTCCCCCTCTCCTCTTGAAAGTGCCGTGCACGCGCTCAGCAGGCTGCTATTAAATGGGCGGACCTGTGCGCGCGGTCACGTCCACAGCGGATCCGGTGGTTTGGGCTGTCACATAAAAGCGCGCGTCCCACCGGCCGAGCGGCGGAACTCTGTCTCTACTCTCTGCGAGACCGGATCGGACGTGACCGACACCGGGGGATCGGAAACCAGCGCCCGTGACTCACAGTAATGCTTTTTGCGAGAATTTGAAAGAAGAGTTGAAGTTTGATCTGATGCATTCCGGGCTCTATGACGTTGTTATTGTTATGAGAAAAGTAGGTTACTTTATCAGTCGGTGGATGAGGTTGGCAGGCTGATAAGTTCATTTTCAAACGGACTTGTCTCAAAGGGGACTTGAACTGTGTTTTACAGCCAACTAGACCTCACAGACATGTAACCTCCCGGAACCTGGTGTCGTTAAATCCGTGCCTGGAGCCGCATTATTCTTTGTATTTCCTCTGTAGCCTTATTTGATATCATATCTGACTCCGTACTATGTGTCTTGTACACATGCATACTCTTGTAGGATTAATTAAGTTGTTATAAAGTTATTATTTGGGACCTTGCATGGTGCTGCTGCCTGAGGCAATTCAGCATCCACTGTGTTTTTCTTCCATACAGGCAAAAAAAAACAGCTTGAAGGAGTTTGGTAGGAAATCAGGAAACGCACGCGATCAGCTGACACCAGCTTCACTCATAAGGTAGGCAGGCGGACACGATCTACTGCGATGCATATGCGGCTGTCTTGCTTGTTCATCTAATGTACAGTTTATAAGCTGGCTTGCTTGCAGGATTTGCATGGAGCCCATGTTTTTTACAGATCCGAATATAATCTTACTTCCCTCATATTGTTTTTAACTCCTGCTACAGCAGGGTGACCACCTCTTCCTATACCTTTTGTAGAAAGGTACATTTTTTTCAGAGACCCATGAGCTGGTGGATGCTGCCTCTTCTGCTTCGAAAGCACTGCTGACAGGCTGCTTTTGCTCTCTTTGAGCTATGGTCATACCTTTTTTTTCATTTAGATATTGAGAATATTGTGGGTATTTCATATATTTAATCTATGTTTTACTCTGTTTTTACCTCCCCCAAACCCCACTCTTCGTCTGTTTTACGCATTGATGTTTCCCAGAAATCATCCTCGGAAGCCTCCACCTTGGCTTGCCTTGCGTGGGAAGCTGGAGAGTGGGAAAAGAGCAGGAGTGGAGATTTGATACCTGTAACAGTCAGAGGTGTGGCATAGTCAATCATGGGGGATTCAATATTCAACTGCTGTTATGTCCCACCCCATCCCCCAGGCGAGGGGGAGCCCGCCGGGTCCAGACGCGCAAAGATCATGGCCTCCAATGCAGCCAACATCTCCTCCGACAAGCGCTTCCTCATCTTCTTTGACTTTGATGAGACCATCGTGGATGAAACCAGCGACGACGTAGTGGTGCAGACCGCCCCGGGTCAGCAGCTTCCGGTCTGGCTGAAGGACACGTACCAACCTGGCCGCTACAACGAGTACATGCAGCGCGTGCTGGCCTACCTGGCGGAGCAGGGCGTCACCGAGAGCGACATCCGCGGCTCCATGGAGAAGATACCGGCCACCCCCGGCATGCTCACCCTCTTCCAGTTCCTCCGCACTCGGCCACCGCAGGACTTCGAGGTGGTGCTGTTGTCCGACTCCAACGCCTTCTTCATCGAGTCCTGGCTCCGGCGCGCGGGGGCCCGCCAGCTCTTCCACCGGATCTTCAGCAACCCGGCCACCTTCAACAGGGACGGGCGGCTGGTGATGCGGCCCTTCCACTCCCACGACTGCGTGCGCTGCCCCAACAACATGTGCAAGCAGGTGGTCGTCAGGGACTACGTGGCCCGCAGGACGCAGGATCGGGGCCGCCCGTACCAACGGGTCTTCTACGTGGGGGACGGAGCCAACGACTTCTGCCCGGTGCTGTCCCTCGGGCCCCGGGACGTGGCTTTCCCGCGGCGGGACTTCCCCATGCACCGGCTGATCACGGAGATCCATGAAGCCATGCCAGGGGAGTTCAAGGCGGTCACGGTGCCGTGGAGCAGCGGGGAGGATGTGGTGCAGAGGCTGAGGAAGCTGGTGGCAGAGTAGAGGGTCACACACAGAGACAGAGAGGGGAGAAAGGAGAGCGTTAAGGGGCCAGTTGACACATTGTGTCAAATTCTCAGGTTAAATAGTCCCACAAACTAATGTTAAGGCAATTAAACCATTTGTATTGTCTGTAGAAATAAATAGTGTCTGTCTGGCGTCCAGCTTACACGTGCCTTAGTCCAGCCTCTCACGTTTTGGTCCGGAGGTCACTCTCAGGACAGAGGCGCAGTTTATCATCAGCTTGCAGGTAAATGATTGTGGAGACCTGCCGCTATCGCCAAAAGAAAGGAAATCAATGACATATCAGTGCTTTGTTATACCGATTTAGAAGTAACAGTAACTTATAACTTTAACGTTTGGGGGTCGGCCTATTTGCATAATGGGATATGGTGCTCAATGTTAAACAGGGTCAGTATGAAAATCTGTGTATAGGTCCACTTTAGTAGCAATATTTAAAAATGTTAGATGTTTATGACAATCAAGAAATAGGGTGCTCTTTTAAAACAAGTGTGATTCACTATTTAAAATATTACATTTTAGACTCAAACTAAATCTAAGTAACACTGCTCTCTGAAGGGCATTTCAACGGATCTACAAGATGACCACACAATATTTTGTGCTTCTCACAGAATATATGTCTGATTTAGAAATGTGTGACAATGTTGTAAGGATGTTTGTTTGTTTAACTTGTTTGTCAGTCTGTTGTATCTTTACTGTACTGAAGAAAATATGTACACCAGCAGGAATAAAGCCATCAACTGAAATCCTTACTGTGTCTGCATCTATTATCAAACCTCATCAACATCCAAGTGGAATAATAATTCCCCCCCCCCCCCCCCCCCCCCCCCCCACTGATTACATACATGTATCTTTACCATAGAAATGCCACATTTCACATTTAATAGTTGAACATCAGTTGGCCTACTTGTTTTATGCTTCACTTCTCTAAAATGTTTGGCACATTTAGTTCTTGGCCCACCAACCATGCATGCCACAAATCAACTCTGCGCAAGTTAACATTGGTTAAAGTCCCACGTAGGTTAGTGCAATAGAACAAAGTTTTGAAATCAAAGCTACCCAAGTAATGCTTATAAAGTCAAAGATTTCCCCAACATTGAAGTACTATAGTATTCTGAGGGTTAAATCATTGTTTTAGTAAGCTATTTACCATTAGTTCTAATGGGAAAGTTTATTCTTCTAAAAAGTATGGTTTCTTCAGTATTTTAATATTCATAAATAATAGATTTTACATACATTTTACTTAAATGCATTTTAGAAAAGAAAATCCTTGAGTAGGGCTCATTCAGTTGAACTGTTTAAAGTTGTAAATGCCCATTGTAAACCAGTATGCAGGTTAATCTGAGTAGACATATTAATATGTATTTAGTAATAAACTGTTGTTCCACAAACACACACACACACAGGCCTGTATTTATCCGGATATTTGATTTTATGACAAACTGAAATTGATAAATGTCATAACTACCATTAATAAATGGTCACTGCTCTCCAGTGGTTGCGATGCAAAACTACAGGCCCATCTATTTTTAACATTTTATTGTGAGAGGACTCAGCAGAACCTAAAATATGAGATTGTGTCTTTCTTTATGTCTGATTGAGTCGATGTAATTATTGTAGGCCTATTAACCAACTATAACGCAGCTTCTAGATTCATTGAGTTTAATTTGCCACACAGCTATGCTATATTTGCACGGATACATACTCTACTCATCTTTCGGTGAACACGTACAAAATAAAACTTTCAAAATAGTCTGAGTTGTAGTTGCTCACCGTGACTACTAGAGGGCAATGAATGCACTCATGTCACCCAGGGGAACCATCTACAAACATCAAGGTAGACAAGGCATGCTAATATTTCCGGGTAAGGTACAACTTAAAGATACAGCTTACATTGAAAGGTGCTGACGTGCGTGTGACTATGCATGTGTAACGTCATTTGGGGGTGTTGAAGCGAGGATCATTAAGTGAGGGTGACTGTGATTTGTGTGCGTGTAGTTTTCTTTGGAGCCTATGCTTCTTAATGAACACCTCCACCGCTGGGGGGCGATAGTGAACCCTAACCGCCCTCATATCAGTAGAAGAAGAAAGCCGGAAGTAATAGCTCGTGCGCATGGCGCTTTTTGGGAAATTATTTATCTTTTGAATACGCACCCAACTTTTATCTCGTTTCTATAATAATCTTTGCAGACTGCACTATAACAGAATACAGGTGAGTTGTTTTTGTAGCCTTTAAGTTATACTTTAGTTCCGTAAACTAAGCTGTAAGCTCTCTTTAGCTGAACGTAACTGAAACGTCGCCTCCAACTCATTCATTTCTGTACTTGTTAGCTGGCTAGCATGCTAGTTTGTGACTCGCTACAAACATTGCAAACATGAGGAAATTGTTAATTTGTAACAATCGAAAACTTCTCACTTAAGACATATTTTAGTATCAGTTTTGCCGACGGAAAGCATCTGAAAGCTTGATGAATAGCTGTCCTGGTGCATGTTATGCTACATGCTAAGTTAGCATTGGTTTAATGGTAACTTACGGTAACGTTATGTTTAAGCAAGCTGGTTATGAAGTCATCACCGGCCTTTGGAAAACAAGCGAAACCTAATTCACAATGCTAATTTGTATCACTGAGATGAACATGACTGTTATTGGTGCATATTTAATCACACAGCAACATAGACATTAAATAACATTTCATTATTTATTCGTAATACGAATTTAGACACTTCTAGTTGTATCCTGTTGTATCGTCTCTCCACAGTAGAGACTGATAGTATGGCGGTTTAATCAGCGATTTTGTCCCAGAGAAAATGTTGTCATTGTCTTTTGGCATTGGATCTAATTCGTATATTGTCTTTACCAAATGAGCGAAACCATATACTATTATTTAACCCATGACCACTCTTTCAGTTCTCTACAAGATGGAGGCTGATCTGTATGACGAGTTTGGAAACTACATCGGTCCAGAGCTGGACTCAGATGACGATGAAGATGATCTGGATGCAGAGGACAGAGATGTTGACGAGGTACTCTGAAACATTTCAATAAACCGTCAACTTGGTGGTACTTGTATTTATTTTTGTATCCGGTATGTGCTCACATGTCATGGTAATTACTCTCTCCTGCAGGGTGATGATGATGATGAAGATGAGCCTGCTGATGCTGATGAGGATGTCCCCGGTATGGAGGTGGTCCTGCATGAGGACAAGAAGTACTATCCTACAGCAGAGGAGGTTTATGGGCCCGAAGTGGAAACTATTGTCCAAGAGGAAGACACACAACCTCTCACAGGTTAGATACAAAGAACAGTGTAGCCTGTATGAGCAGATTCACAATAACGGACACGGTATTTAGTTACTTAATCCAAATGCTCTCACATATTTGTAAAGGTGTGTGATGGATGCTAATACGTTTTATTCTTCACTCCAGAGCCCATCATCAAGCCTGTGAAGAACAAGCGGTTCACCCTGATGGAGCAGGAGTTACCTGCCACTGTTTATGATATGGAGTAAGTCATCTTCATGAATATGCACATAGTGTTGGTTTCTTTTTCTTCCTCCCAATAAAGTCTGAAGATGCAAATGTACACCCAGACAATTACTGGTACGACAGCGCTCGACTCAATCATTTACACATGTTTACTGTGTGTCTTTCGAGCTCTGATATCCCTCTTCTGTCTTAGATTCCTTGCAGATCTGATGGATGGTCCTGAGCTAATCCGTAACGTCACCCTGTGTGGTCATCTTCACCACGGCAAGGTTAGTCTGCCTTATGGCTGTGGCTGGCTTCTTGTTTCTCTTTTAGCTTTTTATTTTTATGCTCAGCACGTTGCTTAAAAGAAAACGTGTCACTTTTAAAGCTGGTTCGCATGTATCTCACATTGTTCGAGACGAATAACACCAAGAGCAAAAATACAAGTATAGCGAAAATACTGGATTGGATATTTGGAATTACTTTTTAGCATTAAACATTTAAATTTTTGGGTCTGGCAGGGATTCTTGTTTGCCTGGCAGCTCGCCAGGCCTGTACAATAATTGAGAATCACTGCATGGCTCTTCTGTGGCAATTTGCCAACGAGGACATGTGCTCTTAAGATGAAAAATGTATGCGGATATGAGCGTTTCGGAGCATATGCAAATAACATGGCTGCTCTTTGGACTCATCTGTGCCTCCATAGGGAACTAATGAATTTGTTTTTTCTGTTCAGACCTGTTTCGTGGACTGCCTGATTGAACAGACGCACCCAGAAATCAGGAAGAGAGACGATGTGGATGTGAGTGTCGACTGTAATAAACACGTCTTGTGAAATTATTAAACTTATATTCTGCATAATACAGCAGAACTAACATGACTTTTGAATTTTTCAGCTCCGATACACAGACATCCTCTTCACAGAACAGGAGGTGAGTGGTTTTGTTGAATTGTAGCATAATAATAACTATTCATTGTTTCCTAAAATATATTGGGTTACCACATATTGGAATTGCAAATTTGGAAATATGATCCACAAAGGAATGGTTTCATTTGACAACTTCACTAAAGCGTGGAGGTTGCAGGACCATGTTGCCAGAAATCATTTATAAATATGCTTAACGGCGATATAATTATGTTTCCTTGTGCTTTCCCCATAGAGAGGCGTGGGTATCAAGAGCGCCCCTGTCACAATGGTCCTGCCCGACTCCAGAGGAAAATCCTACCTCTTCAACATCATGGACACACCAGGTATAGCGCACGGCTGGATGCGGCGTTTACTGAATGCGCGTTTGGTGGTTTGTTTTTGGTGTATCGTAGCAGAAAGTGATGTCAAACCTTGTGTCTCCCTCTAAGGCCACGTGAACTTCTCTGACGAGGTCACTTCTAGCATCCGGCTCTCAGACGGCATAGTCCTCTTCATAGATGCAGCAGAAGGAGTGAGTCGATACATTCTTTCTCTTTGCACGTTTGTCAAACTGCCTTAAAATCTTCTTCAACGGGACATTTGCTGAATAATTTCAACAGCAGCTGCACTTTGTCAATCGCACGGTGTAGTTTAAACGGCGGGTTTGTGCAGCTTTACTGATGATTCTCTGTGACCAATCGGTGGTCTACAGTACTTTAACTCTGCCTTGTGTAATGAACTGGACTGGACTGCTCGGTGGAAACGTGCCATTAGACCTTTATGTATCTCTGCACAGGTGATGCTGAACACAGAGCGCCTGATCAAGCATGCCGTTCAGGAGCGTATGGCCATCACCATCTGCATCAACAAGGTGGACCGGCTCATTGGGGAGCTCAAACTGCCTCCCACAGATGCTTATTATAAACTTCGCCACATCGTGGATGAGGTCAATGGTTTGCTCAGGTAATACTGAAAACCCATAACGTGCACACAGTGTTTCAGAGAGCGTGAATGGCTTCATGAGATGTAGTGCTACATATTGGTGGGACAACATGAGACACTTCATGGTCATTTCTCCTTGTCCTCAGCACTTACTCCACAGATGAGAACCTGGTGGTGTCTCCTCTCCTTGGAAACGTGTGCTTTGCCAGCTCTCAGTACAGTGTCTGTTTCACTCTGGGGTCCTTTGCAAAGATCTACTCGGACACCTATGGTAAGGCTGTTCTGCATAAACCGGCTCTGGCACGTCCTTTTTCTTATCTCATGCCTGCTGCAGTTAGTGAGGTATTAACGTTTCATCTCTTTGTGTTCACAGGTGACATCAACTATAATGAGTTTGCCAAGAGGCTTTGGGGAGACATTTATTTCAACCCCAAAACGTGAGTAACTAATTTGGACATGAACAGAATGCTAATATTTATTGCTAAGCGATCCTCTTTTGACACATTCTTATATCTGCCATCTTCTCTTTTTTTTGTTCAGTCGCAAGTTCACAAAGAAAGCTCCCAGCAGTAACTCTCAGCGCAGCTTTGTGGAATTTGTTCTGGAGCCTCTCTACAAGATCCTCTCACAGGTTAACACATGGCTAACACATTTTTGTGTGACAAAGCGAAACAATTAACACAATACGTTCAGCTTAGACCTCGGTGTGTCGTCCTCACCCAAATCCTCTTTGTGTCTAGGTGGTTGGGGATGTGGACACGTCTCTCCCCAGAGTTCTGGATGAACTGGGGATCCACCTTACTAAAGAGGAACTGAAGCTGAACATCAGACCCCTGCTGAGGCTCGTCTGTAACCGCTTCTTTGGAGAGTTCACTGGTAAGGCTTCATTTGTTTGTATCTATCTATAGTATTATCATTTTTAATCTGAAGATGAACGACCATGATTCGGTGAACATGTTAAGTCGAGCATGGATCTCTTCTCTCCAGGCTTTGTGGACATGTGTGTACATCACATCCCCTCACCACAGGAGGGTGCTCGGAGCAAGATCGAGCACACCTACGCTGGAGGTCTGGACTCGGACCTTGGGGAGGCCATGGTAGAGTGCGACCCTGATGTGAGTATGAAGGAAGCAGAGCAGGAATCTCCTGTTTATCGGCTGGTGAGAAGCAGATATGCCAATTAACCGCAAACTGCTGCAATCTGTTTCTAGTCATTCCAGTTGCTCGTACAGATTAGGGCCAACAGGCTGTTTTTAATTGGCTTGAAATGAACAGGCTTGTAAATAAGCCCATTTAAGACCACACCAGACATTGATCACCATTTTCCCAAGTTCCATTAAAAGTCTTACTGCCTTTAGCCAAAGCCCTCTTATGTGTTTTTAGGAAGGAATGTCACATTCCAGCAGTAAGACTCTCCTGCCCTATTTTCTATCTCTAGTTTATCCCTCGTTCCTGCTCACCTCATGCCTCTCTTCCTCAGGGTCCTTTGATGTGCCACACCACTAAGATGTACAGCACCGAGGATGGGGTTCAGTTCCATGCGTTTGGCAGAGTGCTGAGCGGGACCATACAGGCCGGTCAGCCTGTCAAGGTTTTAGGAGAGAACTACACGCTTGAAGATGAGGAGGACTCCCAGGTCTGCACCGTGGGCCGTCTCTGGATTTCAGTTGCCAGGTACGCTGCAGGGGTTTCCTGAATAGAGTATAATATTAATATGCTTTATGACAAGGGTATTCAATTAATATTCTGTGAGGTCCAGTTTGAGAGAATTTCCCCGTGCAAAGGTCCGAAACATCAACAATAACGTCTAACCTGAGCTGTGATTTAGTGTAGTGAAGTAGCCAACAGTTGTATTAACGTCTGCGTCAACACCTGACAATTCAATTAAATAATATCTAAATGATATTTATTGTCAGATTTCAAATTGAACTGGATGAATTAAAAAAAATCATACTTTAATAATGAACTAATGAACACTAAATGTGTCTCTTTTTATTGTTGTCCTGCAGCTTTAAATTCATTTAATTCGGGTATGAATAAAATGTCAGTCAAAAAATGCCACAATATTGTATACTTATCTTCTAAAAAGAGAAATGTGTGTGCAGGGACTTAATCCGTGGTTATTAAATCACTCGTTTCAGCTCTATCCTCTCTGTTTACATCATTGTTGGACAGTGAATCACTGTGTTAGGATTCTGATCATATTGGGCTCTTTGTGCTTTGTCTCGTAGTGGCGCTTCACATCGACTCCTTTAATAATCGCCACGGTCTCTTTTTTTGAACTAGTTGTGGGAATAATAAACGTATAGGAGTCTGTCCATTCCTGGGTAAAGACTCTGGTCTCTCTGTCCACATTTCTTTTTATCGAGAGCGTCATGTGAAATAACTTCTCTTACTCACATACTTTTTCCCACCGTTGGGTCTCTCTCCCCGTCTCTCCCGTGAGTGTGAATGTCTCACTCGAGTCTAGGGCTGATATCGGAATACAAATATGTGATTGGCCGAGTAGCATTACCGAAGATGGTTTACAACGCATATGATTGGTTGGAGTGCTTCCTGAACTGCTGAACAAGTGTAGTATGAGCTAGAAAAGTTGCACCAGTTCAAATAAAAACACTCATACAATGTCCTAATTCTCCAGACATGATAAATGGAGTCTCATTTGAGAGGTGCAGGCTGGGAATATTGTCTGGTGTATTATGTCATTTTATCACAAAGAAATACAGTGTGTTTTCCTGAGGAAATAAATATAAATATCATATCCACATTGAATAATACTGTGCCGTCCACATTTCTAGATACCAAATTGAAGTGAACCGAGTTCCTGCCGGCAACTGGGTTCTAATCGAAGGCTGCGACCAGCCGATCGTCAAGACGGCAACGATCACGGAGCCCAGAGGGAACGAAGAGGTGAGACTAAAGCTAGAAATGCCTCTGAGAACATTTAAAGCAACCTCCGAGAGGAACGGCACAGTTGACATTTTATTTTTACTTTCTCTGACAGGCTCAGATTTTCAGACCGCTGAAGTTCAACACAGCGTCGGTTATAAAGATCGCAGTGGAGCCCGTCAACCCATCGGAGCTACCGAAAATGTTGGACGGACTGAGGAAGGTGAACAAGAGCTATCCGTCTCTCACCACAAAGGTACGTCGCCACACAAGTACAGTCGTGGGTCCAGTACTTATACAGTTAGACATTTAACCAGCGTGGTAGCCTCTTGAAATGGTATATACAACTATAATTGTGTTACTTAATTGCTTAAATTGTAATTGGCCGTATGTGGCTGTCTTTGTCTTTCAGGTGGAGGAATCTGGAGAGCATGTTATCTTGGGGACAGGAGAGCTCTACCTGGACTGTGTCATGCACGACCTGCGCAAGATGTACTCTGAGATCGACATTAAAGTAATTCTTCTCACTGCTTCCAAAAATCAGCCGTAGCTTGAAGGTGCTGCACGAGAGTGTAACCGCGCTCCTCTGTGTCCGCAGGTTGCTGACCCCGTCGTGACTTTCTGTGAAACGGTTGTAGAGACGTCATCACTCAAGTGCTTCGCTGAAACACCGAACAAAAAGTGCGTATCAATTACAAGAAAACATACTTTGATCAATTATTTATCACTCAAAACTTCCAGCTCTGACACGTTCCTCTTGTAAAGCTTCTCATAGACTCTTAGCTGTTGTATTTCTTAGTTTGGAGTTCACTTTGTGCACAGTTTGGAGTCGCTGTCAGTTAGTCCTTCCCTGTGGCCGAGTGTCCCCCGGACCCACAGTGAGTGATTGACAGCCGTGTGATGTGATTGACAGGAATAAGATCACCATGATTGCTGAGCCCTTGGAGAAGGGGCTGGCTGAGGACATCGAGAACGAAGTGGTGCAGATCACGTGGAACAGGTGAGATGTAGCAGATATCGCCTTCACACTCGCACACGGGGAACTTGTGATCTCTTAATTAATTGAAATGACTTAATGTGCCTTTCATGTTGGATGTGTAGATTTCCCTCTGATATTGCAGTAGCCTTATTCATTTCTCCATATATCAGAGCCACTCTGGCCGATCATTAGTTTTCATTATGTCCTCGGTTAGCCAGGGATAAAGGAGCCAGCATGATGATTGGCTCTTTAATTAAATGCTGTTATTGAAGAAGGTAGAGAGATATAGAAATGCCAACGGCTGAAATAATCCTTTTAAGTAGAGCAGTTGTGGATTTGTGGGTAATATTCCTAAATCCATAGTTGTCTTGCTACTTGATGACCGTGCTTTAAATCTGTTTAGTGTGACTTTTTCATTTATTTTTAAATTTCATTTTGGTCTTTAGACGTTTTGAAAACTTGCAGAACATCGTGAAAATAATTATGTATTTCTGCTTCACTGTGTCAGTTCGAAAGGACACTGTGACATTAGAAACTGAGTGTAATAAATGCTAAATATCAATGACACTATAGATGTGTATAGAATACTTTATTTAAAAATGTAAATCGATCTCCAGAAAAGCATTTCTGTATGTGATTATTTAGGGGAAGGACGAGCACTTCTGTACATTGTGACAAGTGTTCTCATAAAACCCCTCCGTGTATATTGATCACATGTCTCTCAGTAATTGAATCACTCACTGAAAGCATGATTGAATTTCCCCCGTGACATGACGAATGTGCGCGAGTGCGTGGCTTCCTGTCAGTCCTCGGCTCATCTGTTAGGCCATCTGGACACAGCGGTGCCCGCGTGGAGTAGCAATGCCAAAGGAGTGACATACTTCACACGCCATTAAACTGAACCTCGGTTCTACTCCTCCTCTTCCATTAACCCCTCTGCCGCCCCCCCCCCCTCCCCGCGATCAACCAATCTCCTTAATGTTCCCGTTGACACAACGTGCAGACCTCCTTTCAACCAGTGGCTGCTCTGTTTCCTCATGGCAGGAAGAAGCTGGGAGAGTTTTTCCAGACAAAGTACGACTGGGATCTGCTGGCTGCCAGGTCCATCTGGGCCTTCGGACCGGACACCACGGGACCAAACATCCTTGTAGATGACACACTGCCCTCTGAGGTGAGTTTAGTACCAACCAGGCGGGCCAATCACAGCTGAATAGTGCTCTTTGTCTGGAGAAAGTTTCCTATTTGAATGCTGGTCACTGCTGTATTGTGCTTACTTCAGCTGTGTAGAGCAGTAGCAGCTATTTTCTTTTTGGAATATGTTTTTAATCCCAGAGTCCAACAAATGTTTGGCAGTTTTACTTAACAAAAACCTAAAATTAAAATAGTTTCTTATTAAAAAGGTAAATTCTAATCTAGAGCCTCACACTTCTTTCAATCTACAACTTGGATGAAAAAAGTTTGCCAAAAGTGAATTCCTAAACAGTGAGAAAGTGAGAGTCTGGACTTTCTTTACATCTGTTAATCGGGGAAACGACCACACAAAGCTACATACGTTTGAAATCAGAGAACAGCGTTTCTTTCCTGCTCCTGATGTCGTCTTCTTTTCCTGTGCAGGTGGACAAGGCGCTGCTCGGCTCCGTCAAAGACAGCATCGTTCAGGGCTTCCAGTGGGGCACCAGAGAGGGGCCTCTGTGTGACGAGCGTGAGTTCTCGCCTCTTTATTTTTTACCCCTGAACAAATAAACATTTTCTTTCTCTGTACTGCCATTAGTGCTGGAATTTCCTCTTAGCCTGAATGTCTACATCTCAGAGTTGAGCATTGTGCGAAGGCAAAATCAATTTTTCCTCATGAGTGTTCTGCCACCATAACTCTGTCTTTCTGCTGCCCTCAGCCATCAGGAATGTCAAGTTTAAGATCCTTGATGCAGTCATTGCTCAGGAGCCCCTCCACAGAGGGGGGGGCCAGGTCATCCCCACAGCCAGGAGAGTGGTGTACTCTGCTTTCCTCATGGTGAGATCATCCTCCCTAAGCCTATTCCTCTCCTTATCTGCCATTAACTCCCCTTGCCTTCATTTTTATCTTTACTTTCTGTAATGTTCCATTATCGTGATTACAGTTTGGATTTAGCTGACTGCGTTTCTTTTCTTTTTTTTTTTTAATTGTACTGCAATGCCTTTCATCTTTCACAATTTTGGCATCTCTCCTCTTTGGCTCTTTCACAGCTCTTATGATAAATGAATGGCTGTTTTGTAGCTGTACATGAACTAGCCATACATTTTCATACATCTTCTTGCCCTTGTCCTCTCTTTAATGTATTAATGTATGCTTTGTGTTGCAGGCCACTCCGAGGTTGATGGAGCCCTATTACTTTGTGGAGGTTCAGGCTCCAGCTGATTGTGTATCTGCTGTCTATACAGTGCTGGCTCGAAGAAGGTTGGTTTACTCTCAATATCTGCATTGATAATATTCCGTAGTATTGAAATACAGGGGTTTGAGTTTTTAAACGTGTGGTCCTGTGTTTGTCATCTAACAGGGGTCATGTCACCCAGGATGCACCTATTCCAGGGTCTCCTCTCTACACCATAAAGGCTTTCATCCCCGCCATCGACTCCTTCGGCTTTGAGACAGACCTACGCACACATACACAGGGACAGGCCTTCGCCCTGTCTGTCTTCCACCACTGGCAGGTAAACACACCAGCTTTCCTCCCAAATGAACTGAATATAAAATGGCAAAACGTGACTTAATGCACGTTTCCACCCACTAGCGTTATGCACATAATAGAAGTTGGGCACATTGAGATAAATAGTGGTAACGGTGCTAATTCTCCAGTTGGGTGCCATTAAACCCTGTGTACATTATTATTGATCATCTGGCTGTGAAGAGATTTCTCTCCAACGCTGTTTCAATGGACGTGATGGAGATTTTACTGGCCAACTCTGATGTGCGAATTTATTTGTATTTATTTATTTATTGATATTTTCGGATCGTTTTTTCATAGAAAGTATAATAAACAAGATTACATTGGAACACATCATGATTTAACTTCGCTTGATACTAATTTTTACTGAATAGAGCTTGAACGCATCACGAGTAAATGCAATCCTATAACAAACGCGATTTTTAAATTTGGTATCTTTCTGTCACGAGCACCAACTCTCACATACACACAACTGTGGCAGCTTGTGCAGCACAGTGTCAAACTTTGTGCACATGTCTGCCACTCCTGCTAAATTGCTTTTGATGTGGAGTGTTGAGTCATTAAGTTTTAAGTACAGTGTAACCGTCTCTGTGTGCAATATCTGACATGTGTTTGTGTCTGCACTCTGCAGAGCTGTGTCAGTGAAAATTAACTCCACTTAGGGAGGATTAATAGCAAAGGCATTCATCTGGAAGAAACGTTTCCTCAGTGCAAATATTTAATGTTTTCTCCCCCTTGAGGTGAAAATCCAAGTGTTAGACGAGACATGAATTATTTATTTACATGCTTGTACAAACAAAAATGAAAACCATTGTTGACATTTTTGTAGTACCAAAGATTGGTGAAGCTTGTATGACCATGTTTTACAGTACTGTTGGCCCTGAGCAGAATATTGACCTTTCAGTACAAATCATGACAATTGTTTTTAATAAACTTAATATGAAGCAAAGCCGTTACTAAATTAGATTTCCCCCTCTTGGATTATTCCTGAAATTCAGTCAGCTAAAAGAACGTTCTACTTTGACTTCCTGTCACGCGTGATGATTTATGTCCATATCGCCTCGTCCTGCGTTGTTAGTGCTGAACAGAAAATACAAGTTTCCCGACAAGACACCCCTTGGGTCCAATACCAATCACCTGACCAATTTGCTTTCTAAAGGGCAGCTACAGAGTATGAACCTGATGTACTCAACACTGTGAATCGTCTCCTCTGCTCTGGGCTTTCAACACACATTATTCCTGTTGGCACATATTGATTAAACTGCCCTAGAAAATAGGAATAACATGGGAGTCCCTAAACTGTGTTGTTTGCCCCATTAAACTCAAAAAGGCTGTGTGTGCCTCCCTCATTAGTTTGATTATGCACTGCCAGTATTGGCATGCAAACAGCACAGTGTTGAGTTACTGTTAGCAGCTCTCTCCCATCTGTTGATTGGGCTTCAGCCACTCCATTGATTTATTCCCCCCCCCTGTTTAATCTGTCCCTGAGGCTGGGAACGTCTTATGTAGTCCACTCAACGTTTTCCAGATTCGGCGTCCCTTCTCTTCCTTCGCGCTTTGTTTTCAGGGGGAATGTATCGTATATCCATGACAATGAGATCACGTTGTACGCTCCTTTTTAAGAAAATGGATTTAGTGAATCATTTTAAAAGCCCGTGAACACGTCTTCTCACTAAACCTGCTGGTGCCGCATTGGTCACAAGCTGAAGCAGTGACTTCACGTTGCTTCTCCATCATGTTGATGGACGCACTCCTGACTCTGCAACAATAGGACAGACTTGCAACTGAATCAGATATTTAGTGAAAGGTCAGAGCTACTATTAGAAGTGTCCACTCAGTTTGTTGTACGTTTCATGTCGTCAGATTTAGCTATTTCTTCTCTCTGGCTTAACTACATTTAATATTTCCTTTCAGATCGTCCCCGGTGACCCCCTGGACAAGAGTATTGTGATCCGGCCTCTTGAGCCTCAACCTGCCCCGCACCTGGCCAGAGAGTTCATGATCAAGACCCGAAGGCGCAAGGTGAGCCTTTTGTCTCCCGGTTTATCACTTCACAGCTGTTGGTGTATTCCCTTGGCTGACCTCGTGTGTGTTTATGCTTCAGGGTCTGAGTGAGGATGTGAGCATCAGCAAGTTCTTCGATGATCCTATGTTGTTGGAGCTGGCCAAACAGGACGTGGTGCTAAACTACCCGATGTGAGACTGCAAACCAGAAGTGCAACACCAAAACCTCCACTCGTCACTCGACAGCAAATCCTGCATTTTATCAATATTCAATCTAACTGCGATAATGCAGAACGCATAGAGGGATTTGATAGATTCAGGTTGCACAGTGGTTATTCTGGATCTCAAAAGACTCCACTGCAGTTATTAGCTTATCCGTACCAACCAACCGTTTTAAAAGATGTGTAACAATGTGAGATCACCTGGATCGATTCAGGTGATCTTTCCTTTTTGAAAACGACTGTCAAAACATTGCAGAGGTTTGTCGTCTTCTTTTCTTGTATTTTTATTTTGTATTTGTACAAATTATCATTGTTTTTGTAGAATACGATGACTTGGAAGTGTTTTTTTAAAGAAACTGGATGTCATTGGTCTGGTGTATTTCTGAATAAAAGAAGTTTGTAATTCAAAGAAATGCGTTTCATTGTTCTGCACTTTGTTCGTCAATGAAAGAACCCACATCCTCACAGTGATGCAACTTTAGAGGGCTTGTGTATTTGAGATATAGAGGGAGTTTGAAATTGTCTGATGGGAAGTTTGAGTGATGTGTCTGGGACGCTATGTGGGCGTTGACTGATGGAGGCCGACGGAGAGGAACCAAAGGTTAGGGTCACATGGCCAGATAACAGAAAAAAGAAGGAAGGCTGCAGCAAGGTTTGCTCATTGTAAAAGGCTTTCTCTCATTGAGGTTAGAGATGTTCTAACCATACCCCAGTAGAATGATTGTAGAGTAGTTAACCAAGAAATCCACATATTTGAGTTTTGGAGGAAAATAACCACAAAAAGAATAAATGTGAAACTGATCTTCAATGACTAATGAACTACCATTCCAATTAAGGCAGTAGGCTGAAAAGTAGTATTGATCAAACCTACTAAAAATAAATTTAAAAAAAAGACTGAGCCTAGACATTGACAATAAAAGGACGGGAAAAAGAATACTGTTAATATCAACCTGTTTAGTATATTTAATACTGATAATTAACAACCAGTTTAATTTGAACTCAAACTCTTAACGAACATGATGGATGTTTGTTGTGGTGTTTCGGATACTTTATGCAAAGATACATTCATCAAACGGACCAGGTATGAAGTGGACTGGTAGCTGGAGAGGTGCCAGTCTAGAAAATATCAAAATTCATTTCCCCAAGAGGACAAATACATTTGTTATTAGTATCAACCACAATGGGCCTCGAGTGTTTAAGGGATGCTTCATCCAAAGATTTCCAGCTGACGACAGCCTCTGAGCTTTGTGAAAGATGAAACTGACAACCTTTCAAGCCCACAGGTGATGTGCATTTCATCTTCAAAACGTAGTATATGTTGAGTGGATAATCACTCTGAAGAGCAGCGTTTAACTACACTTCATGATGGATGGACGTGTGAGTCTCGTCACGCCTTCAGAAGACTGCGGTGTCTGAACGGCTCAGTCCTTCATCCGTCACCACTGACAATCTTCCCAACAGTCCTGGAGGTGATGGACATGGGGAAGGTAAGACCAGGGACAGGAAGAGTCAAAAAGGGCCTGAGCGGCTTTGACATTTGGACTGAATGTCAATCCTGTCCAATGAGAAAAGGGATTTTTTTTTTTCCAGCAGATGGTGATGGGGGGGGGGGGGGATACTGTGCCCTTTACAACTGCTGAGGGGAAGGAGAAATGAAGAGATTGAGGAATTTGCTGTAAACATGAACCCAAAATTAGGAAGCGCTAAATACAACGATGACACTTTATACTCATCAAGGTATCCGCATGCAGATGCTTTCAGGGTTTGTACTCTCTCACCTCTGTCCAGAAGGCATCTGCAGGCATCAACTCTGCACATGTGCACTCAGACGACATGGTTCCATCACTCCTCCCCTGCGCTGGCGTGAAGCCGGGATCGTGCCTCGCCCTGGGCGGTGAGACGGATGGCAGCAGTCCTTGCCGGTCTGAACACAAGGCCCCGGAGCGCTTGTTACAATCTGTGGTCCCTGTGCTAATTATAGACGAGAGCAAGACTCTGCCTAGGTATAGGGCCGGCTAGGGGCACCCTTCTCCTGCGAGTGAGGCCTTTTCTTTTTTCCTTTCCACCTCCATCTGCTCTCAACCGCCTCATCAGTCACCTTATCCTGCAATGCATCCGTCCTCTTATTTTACCTCTTCTTCTTCTTGCCTTCCCTCTCTGCACCTGCACACCTCTGTCAGGCGTCTGTGACTCAATCACACTTGTCTCTTCCTGCTTACATCACGCACAGACCTTTTCCCTTCAGAACATCCAGCCCAAAGTAGGAAGCTACAGGCATGGAGGGTCCAGTCAGGCAATTTTATTCTGACAATCTGCTGATAAAGAAGTAGTAGCTTTTTGTTGTGCCCGTTGTCTCATAATGTTTACAAGGCTGGGTCAAGTGAGCAGTCATTTGCAAAAACCTGGTCAAGCCAGCTGCTGTTTGGGATTTTTAGAAAGAGACACGTCAATAATTATTCACAATATATTACACAACATATATCAAATAAGTAGATTAAAAAGGAAAATAAGCTCCAAAGTCATTGAAAATATTGTCATATTTTGAGGTTTGTTGAAACTTTCAATATGACCCTGAACATGTCAAATGTGTAGTTATTTTACTGTGCAGTTTGAGAAAATTAAGAAAAGCCATCTCAAATTACATTATAACATACGTATATCATACGATATCTTTCCTTTGGAGGCCATTTTGTACGTGAATGTACCTACGACCATTTTAAACCACTTGACTTTACCATTGTGGAGAAAGGTAAAGTTGGCTCCAATGATAAAATGCATTGATCTGATAAAAAAAAACTTAAGAGCTTTGCTGAAAATTCCATTGGATTCATAGTAAACGTGACCTAATCTATCTCGATTCATATTTCACTGTACAACCGTGCAGCAATATGCAGTTAATAGCACTTCTACTGGTTGGGGGAGGTATATTATAACTTTTATTGTGACCGACTATAGTATGACATTCATAAGCCATTCTATTATTATGACCCTGTATGACATACTATATTATTACTTTTTATATGACAGACTATCCTCTGACTTGCTTTATGATACTTTTATGGCATACAATACTATGATTTTGTACGTGACAATTTTATGGCCTGCTATTCTAGGACTAATTTAAAACACTTTTTATGACATACTATGTATGGCATAATATAAAATGTATATTATATTTTATGACTTCTTACTATACTATTCTTTTTTTTCTCCGACATTATACACAATTTTTTTATGACTTTTTGGACATACTGAACTATGACTATTTTATGACTTTTGTTTTTTGTATAGCATGTCGAAAAAAGCAAAAAAAAAACGTATAGTATGACCAAAAAAGCTAAACTTTTTTCGACCTGCTATAATATTACTTTATGACTTTTCCCTTCATACAATCTATATTTTGACTTTATGACTTTTTTTCGAATTACCATATTACTACTAGTAGTTCTTTCGACACGTCATACAATGACTATTTTCAACACGCTATACTCTGACTTTTTAACATCATTCAATGCTACGACTATAATATTTTTCGTCATACTATACTATATCTATTTTTATGACACTACATGTACTGTCTGAATTTTTCAGGACATTTTTTGACACTATTGTTTAACTTTTTCATGACGTACTATGACATTTTAATTTGGCATATATTACCCTGCGTTTTATTATGACATACTATATTATGACTCGTATGGCATTCCTTATGACAAACTATAATATTCATATATATATAAAATATATTATTTTGTATGACATTAATTTGCATACTGTAGTATTACATTTTTATGGTGCACTATACTCTGACTTTTGGTACCATACTGCAGTATGACATTTTCATGCCATATTGTACGATGGAATTTTTATAACTTTTAATTGCATACTATACCAAGAGTATTTGTGACATACTACAGTATGACATTCATACGACAAAATATACTACATTATTTTCTATGGAATATTATATCATTTTTTATAACACTTTTTGAAGGCATATCACTTTGATTTTAATGCCATACGATAACTTTTATCTCATTTTTGTCGAGGACTTTTTCCTGACCTTGTTTATGTCATACTAAAGTATGACATTTTTAATGTTTGATATTCTATACTATGACTTTTTTATGTCATACTATACTATAGTATGACTTCTTTATAACATACAGTACTATGGCATTTTTTCTTCCAACATGCTATAATTTATACATTTTTAAATACATAGTGACATAAACATGGAAGACAGACATAAATACAGACATTTACATAAAGGAGTTACGGTTGCGTAGGTAATACAATTATAATAGTGCGGGAGTATAGATTACAATTAGATTGTGTCACGTATTGTGGGTGTTTGTGTGTGTGTGCATGTTTATATAAGATGCAACAGTATACGTCTGAGTAGTCTATGAGATGTGTGGCAGAAAGACAAATGATGTAGTGGAATTGTTGCAGTTGTAATAAATAAAGATATGCTTCTATAGCAATATCCTAATAATATTAAGAACAACAATATAATGACATGTTATCATATAATGAAAACTAAGGGAGTGTATTTACACGGTGCTGGATTGGAATTAAAAATTGTAATGACTTTCCACCAGGCTGTCAGAGTTGTGGAGATTGTGGTATTTTAAAGCAGGCATGTTGTTTGATGGTTGTGTTGAGGAACGGTAAATCTGCGAGTGAGAGGTTATTATAGCTGTTCCAGGTCTATCCATGGGGTATGGTGGTTGGTTAGATGAATCCATTTAGAAAGGTGTTCTATTTGATTTGCCAGGTCGTAGAAAAGGAAGTTCGAAGCGTCTAGTCCGCCAAGGGATTTGCTTTTCAGTAGAAATGCGTGATGATAGAGTCGATGGATTCAAACCGTTCATCTGTTGGTATGATAGGCAGCATTGAAAAGAAGTAAATGTGGGCGAGTATTTAAATTTTTATAGTTGCAATTCATCCAATAAGTGAGGGAGGTAATCATCCAGTGACGGAGGTCATTTTCTACATTATTTAATAATGTAGTATGAAACAACTCTGACAGCCTGGGGGAAACTATCAATATCTAATATTACCAGTGCAAAATGGGAGTGATGATTTCTGTTCTGCAGAGTCCCTGGTATCTTCTGAAAGTGGGAGAATGGTGAACATACTGTATTGTGAAATTCTGAATGACATTCTTTACGGCAAAATATACTCTTTTTTTTGGACATAATTTATGCTTATGGCATTGTTTAATATGCTAGTTTTAATGATATTTTTTTATTGTATACTATACCAATACATTTTTTAATGACTTTATTATTTATTTTTCATGACATTCTGTACTACGACATCATCATGACATTTTTTGTGACTAAATAAAATAATGACAGTGCTGTTGGCTGTTGTTTATTGTACATATTTCATATGACAATATTTAAAGTGGTCGATGAATATACAAATATTGGCATCCAGTTATGTAACCGAATAAATAATGTAATTTTTAGTAATGTTATTACCAAATGGTAGAGCAGGGTCGTTCTTCAATCAGAGGATCGGCGGTTCAACCCCTGGCTCCACTAGTCCATGTTGAAGTGTCCTTGGGCAAGACACTTAACCCCAAAATTGCTCCTGCAGGCTGTTCCTACGGTGTGTGAATGGGTATGAAGGATTAAATAGTCCTGATGGGCAGGATGCACCTTGCATGGTAGCCCCTGCCATCACTGTATAAATGGGTGTGAATGGGTGAATGACGACATGTAGTGAGCGCTTTGAGGGGTTGGAAGAATTGAAAAGCGTTATACAAGTACAGTTCATTTACAATTGAACAAGAACCATGTCTCTAAATTTGCGTCTTAATGCATTTTTACTCAATTTACAAATGTGCCCTTTCCAAACCCTGTCCTGAATACATCTTCAGTTCCTCCATATACCAAAGAGCATCATACATATATGTTCTGACATCTCCCTCTTGAATAGTCAAATGCAGCTTATCCCGCAGAAACACAGGAGGGCGCCATCAGTGTCCAGCAGGTCAGTGACAATTTGAGGTCCGTCAAGGTCGGAGCTGCACTCAAAACAAACCGCAAGCACGTGACAGTGTGACTCCTGCAGCCTAGGGCCCCTGAAGGACCCACAATAGTGAATCACTGAAGAGTTTAGAGGATCCAAAAGTCAATCCATATCAGAGTTTAGCTGCACAGACTGATTGAGACTGCACATGGACGGACGCCTGAGGGGGTTGCAGAATGGGCGGAGGAATGGAGAAATTTATGAGCAAACAATCAAGCTGCAAACTCGAAGCAACTAGCTGTTTCAATTTGCCAAATGAGCCATACGTGTTCCCTTTCTTTAGGGTTCTTGAGTACATGATTTGTTACTTTCGTTCCACTGCACTGTAACGTATGACTATATGCTTTGTGTTCCGCAACAGATACAAAAATATTAATCCTACATTTTAAATACTATCCACCTATTAGTCAATGATGATAATACAATTATTCCATAGCAGTTAGAAATCCCATTAAGGATGATTATGCAACAATAAACTGTAACACAGACAAAAAAGGCTTCAATATGAATACTGAGAATGTAAATATAAGATTACTACAAAACCATAGTAATCAAATAGTATATAAATATTATTTAATAAATAATTTTAAACTGTAATAAGGGCATATCAGGAATACTCTGTAATAGCAATATTAGCTACAAACACCATGGAAAGGTTGTGTTTAAAAAAAAATGTGGCTTGCCCTTTTTATTTTTGCCAGATGTTAGTGGACCCACGATGTGTGACCTGTCGGGGGCGCGCACTGTCAAAGACGCGTGCTTGCAACATCCGGCTTCACTGCTCCCCTTGAAAGAAGGGTCGCCAAGCTTTCCGTCAGAGAATCCAGCTGTCACTCACAGAGACCCCATCGAGCCAGCGTCAGGCTGTGTGGTGCACTCGTCGGAAAGCCCGGTCAAGATAAATACAAGACAAAGACACCGCTGGATGTGGGTGGACCTCCAGCTATCAACAGATCGGCAACTCCACTGTCCACTCCTCCTGCGGAGAGGAAAAAGATGAGGGATCCGAAAGACAATACCGGAGCCAACTGGCACATGTGAGCGATATTTAGTACCGAATTCTCGAGCTTGTCACGGAGATATGGACAAACTAGCTCTCACGATTTTGTTGTAATTAGCCGATGCAAATGCTCCTGGCAGCGGCGTAGGTTCAGCCCCTGCCAAAATGACCAGACTATTGTTTAGCATCGATGTGACGGAACGGGCCCGCAGGAATTTTGGCACCGGTTTTACGCAGCAGACCACATAGTTTAAACGACGTACCTCGACCGAAGACAGAATAGTGAGGCTGCTATGGACAAAGAATGCTTACACGTAGTGACGCTATGAGATAAAAAAAAAAAAAAGACATCTGTGAAAAACGCGTGCTGGTTCCTCCCGAGAAGTGAAGCAGATCATCAACGGTGGGATTCAAGTTTGGACCTCATCAAGTCCAAAACGACCCTCCCCTCCCCTCCAAAAAAAAAGGATCATCTTACATATTAAAGCATCTTCACAGACTCGCATAGCGGTAAGATCTTGTCTTTTAATTCCCAATATTGTAATGATTTCCATCTTTGTTCTTAATGTGCTAATTTGTAACCCAACGGAACCCCTGGTGAGAGTGAATGTTGGGGGTCATGGGCGCACGATTGGGCACGATAACGCACAGACGACGGCTGCATCTTTGGGATTCATTTTTGTTTGAATTTGCACTGGATTTGCTTTGGTTTTATGCAAGTGTAGCACGTTGGCCAGGGCCAAGCTGTGAGCAACAAGAGAGCAACTTCTCCATACAAACGTGCTTTTGTGAAGCTGGCGTGAACGGCGCGTAGAAGCTGCTAATTTGGAGTCCATATGCTGCCCACCAGTTTCAAATCAAATGCAACGTTACCCTTAAAAATCGATGCTAATCATATAGACTGAACAACCATCTCTCATACTCTTTTGTTCTCAAATCATTTCAGCATGAACATGGTGTAGATGGGCGGTGCAGGGATTCACCTCGGGATTCGGTTAAATCCCGAGGGGGCTGTTCAAATTAGTGGAAGTACATGCAGACTTTATAATGACGTTATTGGCAAACTCTTGAGATTCATTAATGATGAATATATTTCACGAGTGTAGAAAAGCTTTGCCAACAATGCGTTTTTATTTGTGTGGTGATTTGTAGTAACAGTGTTGTCTTTTACTATGCAGAGTCACATTATCAAACGCTACATAGGCTGAATTCTTTAAAATACGATGACAAAAATGCTGATCACAGCAGCAGAGCTTATTAAATGGTAAAGGTTTTATGCTCACAGAATAACTTAAACTAAATATTTACCAAAATAACAATACATTTCTAACAATAACCATTCCAGGTCACGACATTGCCCAATTAAACATACAATTATTTGCAACTAAAAACACTCAGGATTTGACTTATCCGTGATGGTGCCGTTACCCATGGTTACCCAAGCTCTAAAAAACATTTTACCTCCATTACAGCAGAATGTGCCAACAATGGCTTTGACAGCCCCACACATAACCGCTGATTCAGTGATTATCTCATCATATTTTAAGTCAGTATGTCAAAAGAAACACTCCCACCAGTCAGAGGGGTTAACCTGGTCAGCAAGCGGCATTATTCATAATGATGAGAAGCCGTTTTATTGTGCTGGATGCCTTTGAAATATGCCACATTGGTTCCTGTGTGGAGCATTTGTCAACGCCACAGCAGCAGTGGCTCAAATATGAGCCACCATAATGAGTTTCTCCCCTGTGCTTCAGAAAACCCTCGCTATAATGTTAAGTCATATGGGTTTGGGATATTGCCAACTAAAAGCTGAGTGCTAGTGAATGGTGCTTGCTTTCTATGTAACATTTGGATGGATGCTATGCATTTATTCAGAATTTATTTTTTGGTAAGCTGCCAGTAGAAGCATACCTCCATTTGCCCTCCATCTAGTAAGTGCAGTTTGGCATTTCACAGCCTCGCATATAGATTTAAATACCATTTTCTATATGTGAAACTATTTCTGCAGGGCAGTCTGTCTCTGTCGCCCGATACCTCTCCCACCTTGTTACCCCTGCATCCCCCCAAATACCATTATTTCACTCCCTGTGGATTGAAGGAGGAACTGGTACCCATATGGGAGAAGGGGGAGTCGACCCCTGTGCACTCCAGCACTGAGAGAGAGAGAAAGAGAAAGAGAGATGAGGAGCAGATTCTGTGTGGCAGCAATGAAATGACCCATCACTTCAGTTAGTATCATGACCAATGTGCTGCTGTCCCCTTTTCACTTAAAATATACCGCATTTTCTGTATTATTACAGTCTTGGAAAGAAACACTATTGCTACCGAAAAAACCATGACTTGGCACATATAAGCAATGAATTGTGCATGGACGCTTATTAAATGATCAGAAGACGTCCTAGAAAAGTCTGAGAAATGTAGCGTCTTAGCTGGCTGGTAAATTGATTTTAAACACATCCAATAGTATATGTATAACAAAAAAATGTTGCAACTGTGTTTCTTCAAAAAGGAGATAATCCAAGCAAAGGCACCCCAAAATGTCTTTTTTATGAGTTGTGAATGCAGCAAATGAGTGTCTTGACTTACAAATTGCATTGTGAAAGTATGACATTTAGACCATACACAAAAGTAAGTTAAAGTATATTTTACTATTAGATATTATATATTTTAAATTTTCATTACTGATGCATTCAGTAAGTAGCATTTTACTGATGTAGTTGGTCAAATTGTAATTAATTTGGGTGGTTTAATCGCTTACGCTTTCATGAAATGTAACGACAAGCACCTAAAATGAGTGTCCAAGTACAGAAGCCCACTTGAGTCAATGCACATATTTACATTTTACAACTGCAAAGCACAAACTCAAATCTTTAGCATGTTCCATCAAAATCATTTCATATCATAAAGGAATCTGGTTCCTTTTATCAGTCTCGGCCTGATGAAAAGCTCGATACAGAGCTTCATGATACTTTGATTTAAATACCATAATATTGAATTCTTAATTAATTAATATAAAAGGAAAATCAATACTGTCACATACTGTTGAATTTATTATTCTGTTCCTCTTTCAATTCACAGTTAAAAGCTAGAATAATACTCCTGGGGGTTGTAATCAATAGCTGTATATTTAATTAAAAGTGCAGTAGATTTGCTTGCAACGCTTTAGAGACTTTGCATAGAGCATCATAGTTTCGTCTCACACTTTAACATGGAAATATTAATGGAAATAAAAGGGGTTCTTATTGCCACGTAAAGACAGAATTTTGCAGATGATCTCGTTTGATATCATGTTAAACTGCAATGTTTGTTCCCATCCATTCAAGATATGATCAATATAAAATTGCTGCCACTCTCATCCAGATGTTCACAATACAGTAACATACAGTATTCACCAGCTTCAGTCATAGATGGTAGCTTTGAATCCTAAATTGCCTCATTTCCACCATTTAAATCCCTTTTATCTCTAAATATCACCAGATTATTATGTGAATCAAATCCTCTATGCTGTCATTTTTATGTTTTTATGTTAATCACTTGCAATTAAAGCAGACATTTACAATTATCATAATTGTCCAGTGAAATGTCTGCGGGATGTGTCAATTACATGCTTTATAGGCAGCTATTTTGAATAATTGGAGTAATTCACTTCCTGTTTTTCCCAATTCTTCCCTTCAGAATGTGTGATGTGGAGCCAGTACAGTAAGAGGTAAATTTTATGATTTTAGCCACTACATCAAAAACATACCCACTTGTATATGAGGAGCAGGTGTTTTGCAGCACAAAACAGTCAACATGTTGTACTACTAAAAAAAAGTACATGCGAGTGATTGGCAACTGCAGTGTTGTGGATGAGTTGAGAAGTAGGCAGAGATGGTAGGAGATCCTTTACCGCTGCAGCCTTCCCCAACTGGCTTTGTGCAACATGAAATATCAAGGTATTATGTCTATATCTTGTTTAGCAGACGTGAGCACACTGCCAGTCTTAATCCTCAGAGTGAAGCACACAGGAGGGAAAACTGTGTCTTCATGCCTGCCAACTAGTCTGGATTCCCTCCGCTTGACACTGTGTACGCTATTCTGCATTTTCTTCTGGTTGCCAGTTCCTGTAAACGACATTAAAGTAAATGCAGAGGGACGGTGCTTTGCTCTCTCTGTAATTACCGGGTGATTAGAATTGTTAAGAGGTCAACAAATGCAGCCACTTGTACTCGCCAAGTGTAGATTTCCTTCTCTTTTAAATATTGGTTCAGCAGTTGGTTTCAAAAGTACAGCATAGACGTAATTTATGGATTTGGACGATGTGATGGAACTATTTCTGGAATGTGCAATTGGTAATTTTCTGGGAGAATAGCTTCATCAGGAAGATTGAGTGAATATAGTGAAATTTGTTCCAAAACATTGGTTTGAAAATAATTAGTGGGCTTCTGAGATGTACCCGAGTGTCTTTAGATAATTGTTAAGATTAAGACCATCATTAAATTCTCACTAAATTTAGAAATTATGAGCTTCACGGTGTGAAATCATAAAGATTTTGACCTTCATGTATACTTTAGTCAGCTGAAGTGACATTGATGAATCGGTTACTAGATGACTGTAGTTTTAAGTACAGGAGTACAGCCGAGCATGCTTTGTGTTCTAAACGCCTGATATTTAAAGGGGAGACTCCAAATATTAGCGGAGGACGAACAGGGGAGGGCTGTGTCGTGCTCTCGGTGACTCACAATGACTCCTCGTGAAAATGAGCCTCGCAGTCAGCCCTGACCCTCGTTGGCGTTTCCAGTTGCGTCGGTGCACGTGTTGCGGTGACGCAGCAGCATTTGACTCTTTAATTTGCTAAAAATAGAAGAGAAATGTGTGATTCTGACTAACAAAGAAACCGCCGTGATTCATGTCACCCATGTAGTACTGCTGATGCATGTGAATAGTGGTGCAACACACTTGTCCACATTACAAAAGCAATGCAGTTGAGCTGCAAACTTCAATTTTATATTCTACTTTCACACATTTAAGTTGTTCTCAAAGTAAGAGCGCACACACACACACTTCTATTTAGTTTATTTTCCATAGAGCTGACGTGATTATTTTATTGGCTGGTTTACGGGAAATTAGTTGGCAACAATTTTGACAACCGATTAATCAATTTAACTTATTTATTAATCAAAGAAACAAACATTTGCCAAGTATATCAGTATAAAATTAATTATTTAGGGTTTTGGACTCTTGATCAGACAAAAATAAGCCATCTAAAGATGTCACTTTGACTACTGAGAAGCTTCAATTTACATTTTTTAAAAATCATTTTCTGACATTTTCTAGACCAAACAATTAACAGAAACAATAATAGAGGGATGGATTTATAAATAAAACAATAGTTTGTTGCTAATTTACCACTGAAATAACTTTACCTTGATCATTTTAACACTTTCTACCTTTCTGCCATATCACGTGACATATTGGACATAATTGGAGGTCCTACTTTTAAGAATTCTCATGATTTTATAATCATGTAATAACTTCTTTACATTTATCATAAATAACACATTTGCATTGTGTGTTCCCAGAGCCCAGCGTGAAATTGCCTCCTTTGTCTGACCAACAGCCAACTAACTCAAAAGCATATATTATTTATTATAAAAATTGCTCCCGTAGCTGTGCCTACGGTGTAGAATGTGATAGAATCTGAATTGTAAGTCGCTTTGGATAAAAGCGTCTGCTAAATGACTGTAATGTAATGTAATATATAATCTACAATTATATGAAACAGAGAACAAGCAGTAAATCTTCACTTGGAGAAGACGGAGGCAGCAGAGACACGTGCAGTAAGACAAAAATATAGAGACAGACAGAGAGAACCCCACTGAGTGTGGATGAAATCAGATGTCACTTTCACCTAGCCTGTACTCATGAAGAGATATGGGCAGTCCAGCAAATGGAAAGAGTCGTGAGGCTCCTTCCCAACGGGAATGTCACCATAACATACCAGGATCAGCTCAGACAGTATGTATTACTGTGTGCCTGGACACTCGTAAACACACATACATGCACACCGATGCACTGAGGCCATGCACGTACAGAGATGTTTACGCTCCAGTCAGTGTTGAACATGCATATTCAAACTGATATGTCATACTCGTGAATCTGCGCATGCTGACACATTTACATATGAGCTCGGCTG
Source organism: Pholis gunnellus (assembly GCF_910591455.1). NCBI lineage: Eukaryota > Metazoa > Chordata > Actinopteri > Perciformes > Pholidae > Pholis > Pholis gunnellus. Next base: position 8,702,701 of record NC_136544.1, read on the forward strand.
TCGTGGGCCGGGCGGTGATTCGGGGTGACAGGTCTTATGCCACTTCCCTCGGGTCACAGGAGGGGCGGACTCACAACGTGACAGGAATGAAGGCATGGAGATGCCTTTCATTCACTGTCAGTCTCCAATGACACAACCTTCCTCTTTGTTTTAGTCACAGTCCTGGGTTCAGTGGCGGTGAGGTAACATTTGGGCTTCTACACTGCTCACTGTGTGCTCATGTGACTCATGTCTGTTTAACTTTTGTCTTGCGTTGTCAAGAGTAGGTACAAGCTGAGGTAGGCAACTTTGGAGAAACCAGCAAGTGTAAGCTTTTTAAGTATGGCTTTTGTTAGGACTCACGGCTTACAAGCTAACATGAAAGTATTGGGACATTTTATTGAAAATTGACTTTGATGCAGCAACTTATTGCTGGCAAGCTAGCAACAGCTGGTCTGCCTATAGCCTCGTGGAGGACTGCGGTGATGCACAATGAGTGCACGGGCAGAGTGAGCGCAGGTAACCGGCTGACTCTCTGTTGGTTGACAAATTGTTTCGTCTATAAAATGTCATGAAATATTGGAACACGCCGATCAAACCAGAGGCCAAGATGACGGATTCAAACAGCTTGTTTTATTTGACCAACGGTCCAAAACACCATGACTTTCAATTAACTAGAATGGCCGAGAAAAGAATGAAATCCTTACATTCTCACTTGAAAAAGAACTTGTAATGTATGAAAATTGATTATTCCACGAATCGTTTCAGTGCTATTCAAAACATCAGGTCTGTTTTACTGATCACTTCACTACTACTTGTCACGTCGCACAATAGCAGCAGCAGCTGGAAATAACACAACAACCTTAGACAATAAACAAGAAACATCTCTTCTTGTGCAGAACTTCACCAAATGGTTCAGAAGTAACTCTCAAGTTAAACTCCATTACATCCTGTAGGCCAACAACAACTGGCTAAAACGTAGAAAGTTAATATTTTAACATTTAAAAGTCATCATACACTCCACTCATTTTAGGAACCAGTCATTTTCTCAAGGCCATGTTTCCACTGCAGGTAGTAACCCCTCTGGGTAGGCGGGACTCTCAGCTGCACTCAGCAGCTAAGTCTCAGTTGATGATGGCGTGGCAATTTAAAAGAGATCAGTTTGTGCAGGATGTCCTGTAATGCGCTAGTGATGACTCTCTCTGACCAATCAGTGGTTCTATTGACCAAATCTACAACGTTTGCTAAATGAAACACAGAAATACTCATTCTAATGTGTCACGAACTGAACTGGACTGCTTGGTGGAAATGTGCCATAAGTTACATCCCACCCACGACTTCTAATGGCTCCAGTAACATTTTCTTTACAGGCGTTAATGGTTCAAGCAATTTCTACAAAAAGCTTCTTGGAAATGTAGTCTCAATTTACACGCTCAATATACCCCAGTTGCACTTTCAGTGGGTCAACTTGTCAGCACTGCTAACCCCATCAAAACTTTATTAGTCAGAATGTTGATGTCATTAAAAAGTTTAAATGCTGTTGAACAGACTTTTCCAGCCCGGTAACAACAGTATCCTGAGTACTTAATACCTGTGGGATCTTTTTGAGCTGAGAAACCCAAAAAATCAGCTTCAGGCCCAAAATACTCTCACCGGTTTCAACTTTCATAAACCCATAGCAATCACAGTTTCAAGTTTAAAATGCACAGCGTTCAGCTATGTGACTCTGTGTAATCCTCTGAAACGCTATCAACATAGGTGCAGAGAAGAAGGCCGCAGAGATTTCATTAAACACACAGAGTCGCCTTCATTATCTGAACAAACACACCTCGGAGTGATCAGCAGAGGGATGGGGATGGGGATCTGTGCCACAGCGCTGCACAGGCAGAAGGCAATGCGCTTCTCCGTCCACGAGCGCTCACGCCTGATTGGCCCAGCTGGGGTAGCCATGCTCGGGCGACGTCCTGCTCGCTCCCTGTCACTGGCGGAAAAACAGAGCAGCCAGGTTCAAGGACCGAGGCAGACACCCTGTCACCGCCTTGCTACCACACTCTGCCACACACAGAGAGAGACGCACACACAAACACACACACACACACACACACACACACACACACACACACACACACACACGGACCACAGAGCAACGGAATCCCAAAGCAGTTGAGGACACAGGAAGGATCGCATGAAGTGTAAAAATGTAACGGCCCATGGTACTGATTTCATCAGTTCTGTGTCAGCTGTTGGAGACCCTCCACCCTCTTTCGCCCTCCCTGCCACTGCCTGCAATAGTGCAAAAGGCCACATGAGCTAATTATTTAGGTCATGATAAATGCATTTGAGCGTGAGCATTTCTTTTCCTGTACAAAAGGGGAATTTGTTGTTTTCAGGCTGTATAACTTGTTCTCTCTCTGAAAGCATCTTCGTAGATGTTATTTCCACCTTTGCTAATACAAATATGTAGTCATGTTAGCATGTAAACCCCAGCAGCTTGGTCTGTTTCTGGAGTGTGCCGTGTTTTGAAACTCTTTAGGCCCATGTGCACCAGCAGAGTGGCGGCTCTTTAAATGTCATAGAGAATAGGCTAATAAGCCAATACAAGGGGTGACACTAATAAAAAGCTAGAAAGAGACAGGCTAGCACCGGGTTATTTTTAGCCGCTGTTCCATATACAACATGTTCCTCCAGGCACTAAGATGCTCTAGGGTCATTTTCAGTGTTTATTAAGTCTCTTATGGAAACCTCATACCACTAGATTTAACTGGAGCTTTACTGGAGCTTTACTGAAGCCTTGGAAATAACTAGAGTAGGTTTTGAGGATTTGTTGCAGGCAGAGTCTGGATTAAGGTTAGATCTAGGTTTTTAAATATACAATACCTATAAATATATTCATGAGTTCATATTTTACCAAAAAGATCACGATGACAGGTGTTATCTTTCTAATAACAGATCATTTTCTGAAATACTTCCAATGGGTTTTGTAGATTGTGTGGCTCAGATGGTTTAGTAATAACAGAAGGTCCGTCTGTCCTTAATCATTTCAGCTTTGAGGAAGTCACTTTTATTCCAAACAAATTGATACTTTCTGAAGGCTGATCAAATAATGAGCTGAAATAATTAGTTGATCAGTTAATACAGAGAATCAGTCACTTTTCAAGCTAAATGTAGTGATTCCAGCTTCTCAAATGTGCAGATATGTTTGTCTTCAGTCAGATAAAAACAATTAATGTTTCTGTGACACTGACTAAATTAATAATTACTAGACGAATAATGATTAGATTAAGATAAATAAAATAAGATTATAAAGAGACTAGACGAATTTAATGATGAGAAAAACAATATTTGCAGCCCTAGTTTACCATTCAAATGAGTTAATCTTGATAAATGTTTTACTTTGAAATTGAACTCCTCTGCCATGTATTGTAAAATGATCCCATTAGGATTCTAAATAGCGTTCTCTTTAATTATTTAGTAATAATTGCTTTTCATTTATTTGTGGTAGTCAATAAAACAAACGGCCACCACAAGTTCCCACAGCCGAAAGGGACGTCTGCCAATTTTTTATGTTGTCTGACCAACAGTCAAAAAACTGCAAAGTATAAATTATTTACAATGAAATGAAACAGAGAAAAGCAAATCCTCTCTTTGTTCATGAAGGTGCAAGCAGCAGGTACATGAATAAAGTGGGCAAAAGGTAACGAGAAGCCCACTGAATGTGGATTAAATTGATGAATTTAGGAAATAATCAGCAGACTATTCAAAAAGTGAAACAATTGTTCAGGTTACAATGAAGCATTGACTTGAAAAATGTATTTTTTTTTAAAACTTTTTCATAGAAAGGTTGATTTGATAGTGATGGATTTACATAACTCAATTACATTCTGAATACAGAGGTTGCTGATAAAGTCCCCACATACAACCTGTCAGCTTCCTCTTGTTTCCATATTTTGTGGGGCAACAAAACACCAAAGCAGCGACTCCCTGTTGCGTTTCTCTTCCCTGTTACATCACCAACACATGATTTGTCTCCCAGGACAGTCCTTTCCTGTCCTGCCCTCTGTCTCTTCTCCTGGAGTCATGTTTAAACAAAGTAACATTCATACATGAGTGGGTTTCCATGGCCACAAGGCCTCAGGATGATCAGAGCCGTGGCCCACCATAGTGTGATGGGTAGGAAAAAGCCCAAAGGAGCGCACAGATGCTCTCGTGCTTCCAGTGTAGCCTTGATGATCGCCGTACGGTCCACCACTTTGAGACTCTACAACTAAAGAAGAAAAAAAAAGAAAAAAAAAAGATTCACTTGACAGAAATGCTTAAGGCATGACTTTAAATAGCTCTGTGCTGTTTCTATTTTGTTTCCCTTTTTTTCTGTTTATTATTGGATTGGGCCTTTGCGGCACAGGGCAGTTTTTAGGAGTCGAGGGAACTGTGCCTCCCTCCTAAAGAAGCCTTAAGACAGATCGTTTACATAAAGACTACATAAAAAACGAGTTTGTTCTGAGAATGATAATGACTTTGTGATTGTATGTGCAGGCCGTAGGGGAGAGCAGCAGCAGCTTCCTCGACTGGCACAGTGTGTTTGTCTCTGGATCTCATCACTGCTCTCATACCCCCTGAGCTTCAACCCCTCAGGGCAGACACACACACATTTCCCCACTGAGGTCCGCGAACCTGTCTCGTGCATTAACCCGGATGATTTGTTCTTATTCGCTTTGTCTTGTAATGCTTAAGAGCTCAGAATATTTCAACACCCGTGGTTACCAGGAGAACAGCAATTGTTGGTTTAATACAACAGCAGAATCCCATTGAGCAGCTACTTGTGCAACAGTGTTGTCTTAATAAAGAAGTTGGTAAAAAAAAAAATTTCATGCGATTTGTTTTACACAAAACAGTAGCACACAGAAAAGTAAAGCAAAGTTGGTTACCTTGTTGAGTTGGAGGTTTGCAGCTCTTTATCTTGACAGCTCACTGACAATGTTCCTTCTTGTTCCATTACTCTCATGCAAAAATAAAACTGATCCACTGGGGGAAAAAATAACAAAAATGCCCATTGTCTCATTTTTGATAATCGATGGTGCTAACCACGGTGACAAATGCATTGCGTCTCTTCTGGCTGCTTCACAATTAAAGCCACCTCTTGTTTCATTTTGTTCCCTTTCTCTGTAGATTTATGCATGAACCTGTGTGCTTTAAGCTAACATGGCTGAGGTGAGGCAGTAAAAAAAATGAAACATAGAAAGCATAACACAGAGAGCAAGGCAGTATATATAGCCCCTCGTTTGGGTGAAGTGATTGCACCTGAGAGGGGCGTGTCCTATCCAGGCAGAAGTGCTTGTGCTGTCCACCCTGCCTCAGGTGTAACCATGTGATCGCTTGATGGGGAAAAAATGGGTCTGGGTTTCATGAAAATCTTTAAACATGTTTAATTTCAAGCATAATATAGGTTGGCTGGATAGCAGGTAAACCCTGTCATGTATGGTATATAGAATACAACACAATGTGGCCTCTGAGAACGCAGATGATTTTTCCATCTTACATTAGATACTTGTGTTTATCTAATCTGTTAGCCATACATAGCCCTAAACAAGAAGAGACTACACTCTGCCCGTATCTTGATCCAGGCAAATGTAAGCACAGCACTGTGTGGTCTTTACTGTGATATAGGGTTGCTTTTGGTTGTTGTATATACTGTACACAATGGCTGGGAGGCGGCCTGAAGGATTTGCCTCAGGCAACAATCGATTTATGGAGTCCGTACTCTCGGCTTAGAGAACGTGGGGTTTATTTCTTCAGAGAATTCTTGATTGTACTCATCCTTTTCTAGCTTGTGCTGTGGTGTATTCCATTGTGATTTTTAAAGACGCAGAGATCATACAAATCTGATTTCATGAACATCACACTGCTATATGTCTGTACTAGATATACTGTTCCTCCATTGTTTTCACTCTGTTCCTTTTCTTGTCTTTGCGTTGCTTGACGACATCCAGACCGCGTGGATGACAACATGAGCCTCCCGTCTTGCATTGCCGGGGTTTAGATCCAGTATCGGTGTGAGCAAAATCCAATTTCTTGCACAACCAGACCTGTCAGTTGACATGGCAAGTATGATTGGATGATTAAATTTGCATTGGAACAAGTGTAACCGTAGGCGAGAACATATTGCTGCAAAAGGGCTCTGTTTGTTCTCCAGTCAGTCAGTATGTCTCTTTCTCGGCTCCTTCAGCATTCTTGCGCCTTTCCCATCGTGTCTTTGCTCCCGTTCTCTGCATCCTTTAAGTGTTTGTAGGGAATTTGATTGCTCAGTTCCGTTTACATTCACTCACCATCTGCTGGACTTGGCTTCAACTGTGAATCAATTCTTAATGTTGGCAGCTTTGCATTCACTTGCCTCCTCTATTTCTCTGTGCCTCCATTTCATCTTTTTTTTTGTAGTCGCTGGCATGTTTTGATCTCTAAACACTAAACGAAACCCTCAATAAAAGACAGCTCATGGAGAAGACACCTCAACAGCAATAACAAAGAAAGAGCCTGGGTATGTTTCCCAATAAAACACATTGACTGAGAGCAGCAAACAATGGAAGCAGCATACTACATATTCTTTGGAGCAGTTTTGTTACATGCAATTATGGATTTATATTAAAAGTTCATGGTAGCAAGTCATAAATTAAGTATAATTTCAGTCCGGGCTACAACCTGATTAATATACATTTTTTTGGTACACACATACGAAACAATTTCAACTTTGAGATTCACCGATCCGACTTTTTCAGTCTCTATACTGATGCTGGCAGCTGGGCTTTGAGGCTGATTATTGAGTTGTGTTTAATGAATAAGCGCTGTCTGCCTGAGTGGAAGGGACTAGTATCATTATGTTACGTGTAAGGAAACATCAGGCATGACTTACACGTTGAATTCTTCACTTTGTAAAACAATAGGCTGACAAGTAAATACTTAAATATCAATTTATAATATAATGTATAAATTGTATTGATGATTAAAATAATAAATTGTACACCAGCAACTTGGTAAACATCTTATAAATGATCAGGAATTCAAGTGCAAACCTTTTAAATACAGCAACAAATTGATCAAAACTTGAACAGGAGTATATAATGTATTTGGTACCTAAACATAGAATTGAAATAAAAAGATCAGCCCCATTGTCACCAATCCAGCTATTTGGGTCGTTATTGGCCCGATATCGCGATCGCAGCATCCTTACTAAAAAAGTTGTATTCTGATAATTGGAGGATAAGATAAAAAGAAGAGCAGCCATGCTACAGTAGCAGCTACTGTGAGGCTGTACTTGAGCTTAATGCCAACATTAGCATGCTAACATTCTCACAATAACAATACTACCATGGTGAATGTTTACCATGTTCATCTTAGTTTAGCTTGTTAGAGTGACGAAACACAAAGTACAGCTGAGGCTGATGGAAATGTCTTTGTCTTTGCAGGTATTTGGTCACAAACCAAAGTATTGGACGAATTAAAATGTTGACCTGATGATGATGCTAGATGAAAAGTGAAGGGATCGCCAAAGGTATTCAAATTCATCCTGAGGGGGACATGAATGTCTGTCGCAAATTTCGTGGCAATCCATCCATTAGTTGTCGAGATATTTCAGTCTGAGGACATTGCCGTCCCTAGGCCTATGTCGGCAGCATGCCTACTGTCTGCCCAGCACTGTTGTCCGCTTACCCCTTGATTTCCACCAATTATTCTGTCATTTAAACTGACATGGATGTTGCTATGTGGCGACTCTCTGTGAATCACTTTAATGAATTCAGGCTGAACTCTGTATCAACTCTTACTCTTAATATTGTGGTTTGATAAACCTTGGCCCTTCCTGCAGCTGGGGTCTTCAGTCAGCCTGCTTTACTCCTTAAGGCGAGTACAGTGGCAGTGGCGTGATAGTGTCCATGGTGCAGTCGGATGAAAGTGAAGGATGGCTGATGGATGCTACGCACTGAAACTGAGTTATTACCCAGAAGTATAATAGCTTGGGAGATCCTTGTCCCCTGTCATTCATGGCCGGATATAAATATGAATGATGTCCCGTGTGTTTGTCAAAAGAAACAGGGTCAGGGTCTGCCAACAACACATTTCGTATTATTTTTTTTGATTGGGTGAACCACAACCGGAAGAATCTGCTAAAACATCCTAACAGCAGCGAGGGAATTACCTCCTCAAGGCAACAAACATGCAGTTGTTTTAAAACAAAATGTTGTACAGAAGATGTTGTGTTCTCATTTCTGAGATGTACATGGTGTACATTTCAGGGAAGCAAGAAATTAATGTTTTGGGCCTGCAAGACTCCATTCTTCCCAGATTTGACATTCTTTATGATATTCCTGTTAACCTTATTTTGACTAGTTGCATGTTATAGTTTCTCTCAAATACTCTGATACTGAGAAGTTACTGTATGATGCCATTGTCTTTTACTTTTTGACCAACTCAAACTCTTATAGAATATAGATGCATTTCAACAAAAAGTGTTGCATATAGGTTATCCCCCAAAAAACTTAAAATAAATATATGTATGTTATGGCTCTTTTGAAATGTTTCTCACCACCCTCTACTATTTATGCCTTTTCCTGAGTTAGACAAGCCCTCGAGGACAAGTACAGTGCAGAAACATCTTTCACCTCCGAAAAGAAGATTTTACACTTTGGACACTATTTCCATCAACGTGTAGTCACAAGGGTTCGAGTGAGAAAACAAATATACACACCTTCTTCCACACTCTCAAACTTCTCTCACATATTTTTAACAGTATTATTTGATCTTGAGGTGAGCACATTATTATTTTGTCTTTATATTGTATTATATTAAAATGAATCTTTGACTTCTAAGGCTTGTTTTCTGAGCCAGTTTGGTTTTAAATGTATTCTTTCGTAGGAGTCTGTCGAAAGATATAGATTACAATGTTTTATGCATTAAACATGAACACATGAGAAATAAATGATCCTAGTCCAAACATTGTAATGTATAGCAAAGAGAGAGGGAGGGGACCGAGTCACCACAGGTGAACAAGAACATTAGTGTTAAAGTGATTCATTCATGTCATCAGGGAGACTCAGTAGCAGATTATCATTTAAGCTTAACCTTAAATAAAACCGTAATAAGAATATGGAGTTGCTCTGTGCATTGTGACGATGCATGTACGTGTGTTATATAGTACAGATGTCCCCGCCTCTTCCTCTACACGAGCTCAGCCAAAATCATCTTCTCAGCATTTAGTCTCTCAGATGGAAAGGATGTCTCGAATTATCTAGAGTATAAATTCAACTGCGGCTGGCAGCGGCATTTGGCGTCTATGTGCTCTCCTTCCTGGCAGCATAGTCCGTGTGTGTGTGTGTGTGTGTGTGTGTGTATGTGTGGAGCTGCCGCCATTGAACGCAGCAGCACCTAGCTTGAATCGTGAAGTCAATGGTTGCCCGTCTGATTCAAACAGCCCCGCTGCCGCTGGGCGAAAGCCACTTTTCATTACACAATGCTAATTAATTGTAGCAGGAAGTCATGCGTGTTTCTAAGTGATTGACTCATTGTCACACCCTAAATAGATGACCACTACTCATGATGCTCTAAGTGCCAATTTCACACTAGCTACAGGGGGGAGAAGTTAAGCTATTAACTTATTTAAAGTGAAATGTCAGGTGCTAAGAACGGGACAACTTTAATAGGACAGCTGTTAATCAGTCACTCATTAGTGTTGTTGGATTGCATTACATCCTCGGGGACCTGTTTGTGATTTACGTACTATTAATACCTCACTTTAAGTCTGTTTGTCATCTCTTTGGTGAGCGTTGACATTGTCAGCCCTGACAAAGCAGAGGGGGGTGAGTGAACTTGGCAGGTCTCAGGTCGGCTTTGGCCCGAGACAATGAGCTTCACAGGGAAGCCAGGCCTCTGTACAGGAGCAGGCTAATGCTCTTATGTTCCCCTTCATCTCCTTTTCCTCTGTCCCGCTTTACCTCGCTTAACCCATTTGTCTTTTCACCAAGCATCCCCAGCGCCTCTCCTCCGAGGTCAATTCTGGCTGAGCTCAGAGACCCATTATTCATGGCCAGTCATAAATCACCAATCTAATCAGCTCCTGCACACATCAGCTGGCAGGGAAGTACATCTGAGCACAAGAAATCAATCTTATCAATAAGCGAAGAACTTGTGTGTTTTTGTGTGTGCGTGTAGTAATTGACCCTTGTGTTGAAGTCTGTACATCTTTTGCTCTGTGGGGGGTTGTTCCTTCCATCCACTGCTTGTTAGCAGTTTGTTTCACATCACTGCTGCCTCTCACTGAAAGCAGACAAAGTCATGTGTTGGAGAAGAGCAAGATGTTTTGTGTCCACTGGCCCACACAAACACAAACATTTGTGATTTTTAAACTTAGCACATTTTATTTCTTCACCCTGATTAAAAAAAACTGATTTTTTTAAAGCTAAAGCTAAATTGTCTGCAGCATAACTTCTTTTACTACTTCTTTAATACTTTTTCTGCCATGAGCTAAAGGATTTCTTAACACCTTCCTCCATTTTAGCGTTGCCCTCGGTTTGAGTGCCCCTTCAAAATAAGAGCTAGTGTTAAGGATGAGATGCTACCTTCATCTGACGGAAGAATGGAAACCATTTATTTATTAAAGATACTTCTTTGGCATTCTGGCCTTTATTGGACAGTGACAGTGAAAAGGCAGACAGGAAACAGGGGATAAGGGCAACAAAGGTCCACGGCTGGAATTACACCAGTGACTTTGTGGCATGTGTGTGACCATTCAACTACCATTGTGCTCAGAAACCATTCATAAAGACCAAGATCAAGGGGGTTGAGGGCAATCTTTGTTCTTCTTTAAGTAAAAAGGAGATCATAATCATTTGAATGTAGCTTTATCACCCTCTCTATTTATACCTTTTTTTCTCAGGGTGGTTTTGGGAAGAAACTTTGTTTAGAGAAAGAGGTGTCACCTCTGAAAAGAAGGTTTACATTTTGGACACTACACTTTCCATGAACATGCAGTTACACTGTACACCCCTTCGTCCACACTCTTAAACTTCTCTCACTTGGAAACTGTTATCTCTTCCCTGTTCGCTGCTCAGTGGCTGCCATGGACACTCGAAACAGAGCTACTATGTACATAAACACCATTCCCAGAGAGGACAAAGTAAGAACTGTACTTGAGTTATATCCATACAGTTTCAGGGGGCATCTAGAGTTGAACTCGGAAGTGTCTGCTGCTTTTAAATCCACTTCTCACATTCCACACACTGTTAGCTGTTAAATGTTGGCTACAGCGTTCGGCACAGAGCAATAAGAAAAGTTGGTAGAGCGAGAACACACAGAGGTGAAGTGGGGACCTTCTGATCAGCAGGTGAATGCGCTGCCACTGAGCTACACCCTATTCCAATGCATTGGTAGTATTACTCATTTGATTGTTTCTTCTATAGACTAAACGATTTTTTAAGAAGGTGATTGACAGATTAATCAGTAATGAAACACAAGTTGCAGTAATCAAGGTCAAATCTGTTATTTACATCATCATCAGGGGTTGTGGTTGGGTTATATAGCTGGTTACTGGCCCAGAGGCATCGTGTGTATATACATTACCTTCAGCTTGGAATGAACCATTATTTCCATCCAGTGGCACGCGGTGTAAGTGATGTGTAAAGGGTGTCTGTCATTTTGGTCCTTCGTGGATGATGATGAGGAGGAAGTGAAGGTTTTCGGAGAGGGGGATGGGGACAGAGAACAGTAGTGAGAGCATAATGAGGGAGGTTAGCAGAAGGGTGAGAGTGTGCTGGGATTTGTGGGGGCGGGTTGCGAGGGCCCACAGGGAGGAAGGTGGGGGATGGTGAGGAAGGATAGTAGTGTGCCGAGTCCCCCCCGCTTTCTGATATTTTGAATATCTCTATACTGTGCGCTGGCTTGCGAGCTACTACATTTTCTACCCTTAGTGCCAGACTATGGATGGGGGTGTTGCATGAGAGCTTTGTCTCTGCACAGCACTTGGTACCATGGGCTGAAACAGGGCACTCCATTCATGCACTCTCTTCAATTCTGTCTCATTAGACTGTGGGCGCCATGCGTGTTTAGCTCCCTCTGTGTGTTTAGGTGTATATGCATGCCTATTTGTTTCTATAGCATGTGAAAATTGATTGCTTCGCTTGCAGGGTTTTCCTCTGGAATATATGTGTGCATCAGGCGTAGGTCAGCATCTGTATCCGTGGTCTTTTTTTTTCTCCTGTGTCACGCACAGAGGACAACAAAGGATAGGACCTCGTATTAAGGAAGGAGGGAGGGGACTACTCTCTCCAAATTCAGTCAAGATTTCCCTGCCCTCTGGCCAGTTGTGAAATCGACACACGGTTTGATGGCCGCGTTACCCTTGTGTTCGCCTCATCCAAAAACAGCTCCTAATGGTGCGACCCTTGTTTTTTTTTAGCCTGCTCTGAATCCTTGACCCGGAACCGGGTTTTTTGTTTTCACTTCATGCAAATGTTGAATTGCAACACGCAGCGGGGGAATGAGTGTGTTTGAAACGCACCATCAGTGCTCTCCTCGGAGTCATCTCTCATCACCATTCTGCTCTTTGCAGCTATCAGTCTTTCAAACAGCAGAATGGCCCCTACAGTGTAGACTGAGGCTGAAAGCTGCAGCTGCTGCACACACTGAACATAGGCAAGGGACAGTACTCCCCCTGCTCCTCTACGCACACACACACACACATATATATATATACAAAGAGACACAGAGAGAGAGAGAGAGAGAGAGGAGAGAGAGAGAGAGAGATATGCTCCCCCCTGTTTGTCTGATGTTTAGCTTTAATAGCAAGACTCATGCCATTTAAATATTTCGCTTCAATTCACTCAATGCAAATCCAGCTGCATAAGTGGGTTACCAAAGTCCTTTACAAACACAAAGGTGAGGCCAGTGAATGCATCAGGCCTATGCAGCCAGTTCAAATACATTTAAGATCTGCATAATAATAATAATAATTATAATAATTGCAATCTTTTACATACTGCCAAAATGATTTTGTATTTCAAAATGAATGGGCACCCATTTCCACTTTCAGAATTACAAATAACAGATTGACATTTCATAACTTACACAACCTCGATACGTTTGCATCGACTGGGTTGTGTGTTAATGAAACTGATTGTTATCAGGTAGCATTTGTGTCATGTTGTCATGTGTGGAGTGATTTCCTTTTTGGTCTCCTCTGCGCTTCAGAGGGAACTATTGTACTTCTTATTCCACTACATTTATTTGATAGATGTTGTTTATATTTACCTTGCATATTAAGATTTTTCCAGACCTTATTAAATATGATATAATGTGAAAGATTCAATTATGTCAAGAAGATATAATTATGTGTTCCAAGATCCAGTACTTTATGTTTGACTGAAGATTAAGGTGATGAGTTTCATTACATGTTTCTCTCCGAGCTTGCTTGGTTTGGTTAAAATATCAATGGCTACCTTTAATTAACTTCTGTTTACTGAGTCTGCTTGTTTGCGTGTTTGTAGAATTACTCATCATTTTCTTCATCATTGTGTTTGTTCAGAGTTGCGTTTATTCATTTTCTTCTTACATGTGTAACTATGTAAAGAAACCTCCTTCAGTGATGAAGTTAAATCACAATGATCCAATATTATAATACAGTACATACCATATCATTTAATGGATCATTCTGCATTATGGGTACTTTAACTTTTTTACTTTTTGCTTGAAAGAATTCTCTACTTTAACCTAAAATATTAAGTGCAGAACTGTTAATTGTTGTTAAGTGTTTTCACAATCTGTTATCACTACTGTAGGTTGGTAAAGTAAAAGATCTGAGTCGGTCTTACACCACTGGTGAATCATGTTACATCATTTTCATACATGTGCACACGTATTATAAGATACAAACCAGCTCTCTTGCTCTTCAATCATCAGATTCTGTTTCATATAAACCAAAGAATGCACACATATACATAAACTAAATCCAACTTGTGCTCACCAATTCCCATTTCACATTTCACAGCACAAACAGAAACAGTAGATGCATTTTGAAACCAGCAGTGGTATTTATATATATATATATATCTTTGGGATGTTATTAAAAGAAACCTTTCTCTCCTTCATCTGTCTTCCCTCTGCCCGGCTTTTCAGCTCCTGCGGTATTAAAGATAGTCATTCCTAATCCCGTATGTGCTAGTCTCTGACAAAGACTCATCAAGGTGAAAGTGCTGTGTGATTTGTTGGACATATTATTAGCGTAGTAATAGGGTCTTAGAAGACACTGAAAGAAAGGGAGCGGCACACGCTGTGCATCCAGGTGTGTGATATTTAACAGCAGCACCCGCCTCAGGAACAGATCTGTCAGAGAAGTGAACACGCACTCTAATGGAAGACTGGCTACTTCCCTGGAGAATGTGAATGATATGAATGAGAATAACACACATGTACAGTAGCTTGTGCAGCACACACATTAAAAGGTTTAAACAAGAACACTCACACTCTCTCTCTCTCTCTCTCTCTCTCTCTCTCTCTCGCTCTCTCTCTGCCCTCTAAACCTGTCACGAAGGCAAAGGTGCTCTGCACATGCACCTACACATGTAGACACATCCACACGTTGAATACGCTCCATCCCCGCCTGAAGACACAACAAGAAACATCTAATTCTGAATCACTCTTAGCCTGACTCACACCCAGGCACACACATACACTCACACCCAGGCATACACACACACTCACACCCAGGCACACACACACACACTCACACACACACACGCACGCACGCACACACACACACACAGAGCATATTTTCCCCTCAGGAACACTTTGCTTTACCAATGTCCTTTAACTTGGCTACTGGGACATCTTTGTCAACACACACACTGCCTTCATTCACACCTCCGACTCCTCCTCTTTCTGCCCTCCCTCCCTCCCTCAGCTCCTTCCTCCTTCCTACTCTTCCTCCTTCCTTCTCTAATGAGTCTCTGAGCGTGCAGGTGAGCCTGAGCCTGAGGAGCCGATAGCCTCCTAGTGTGTGCATGTGTGTCTTGGCTCGCATGATTGTGAATGATGGACGAACACATGCTCACCGAGACACACGACCATCCGTTCAACTCAGGTTAACTCGTCTCCTCGCCGTTAATTAGAGATGAGAATCTCAAAGGCTGATGAGTTAAATACTTTTTATGGCAAAGTAGGAAATAAAGTGTGGCTCAGTCCCACTGCTGTACATGTGATGGAGACAAATCCCCAAAACATATGTAGTCATCTGTTTTGTATTGCAATTAATTATAGGGTGTTCAAAATAAAAGGTTAGGAAAATAAATGAAATGCACAAACTAATGCCGGGGTAGGGAAAGACAATTTATTAAAATATGATTTTATCAATTCTGTCTGTGCAAAGCATAAATATTGTGCAAGAAAATGCTAATCTTTGTTAATGAGGGGGCATCCAGAGTTAAGCTGGAGACCTCTTAATCTGCAGTCAAATGCTCTGCTACTGAGTTAAACCCCCTTATCGTAACTCTACATTTAATAGCTCCAGTTGTAAATGATATTCACTATAATGTAATGCTACCCACAGTACAAAATATATATTGTCACTATTTTGCAAGATTTTCATCATTACATCTGTGGACCACTCAGCTATTGCACCACAGATATAGTGTGTGCATACCATACCGAGGATACAAATACAGAGGTTTTATCAATAACTAGCCCTACACACTAGGTTCTTTTTGGCTCATTTTTGCAAACTTTATATGTAGTAATTTGTCTCTTTGTATCTTTCAGAACATGTCAAACTGTCCTCTTTCCCTCACAAGTATGTTGTCTTTCTTTCAGCACAAACTCAGCTACAAGTGTGACTCATCATTCTGTCAATATAACAGAGTATAAAACTGCCAGAAACCCAAAATACAAGATAAATAATATTATTTATCATATGGACTCATATGGAGTCACAGCTATGACTGTATATAATGTGTATTAACAGAAGTGGTACCAAGAGTGTTATGTTCCAACACTATTCTATAACTACATGAGCGTGACAGTATACAAGGTCATATATGTCTATTGCACCGGGGTGGGATACATGGCTCTTATAAACTAATTTTACAGAGTCAGTGGTCAACAAATTAAACACAAGAGACGTAGTTATATGGAAAAGGTTAAGCAGAGATGAAATCAACATGATCTGGCTCTAAATACACAACAATTAATAGCTAAATAATTAAATGTTATTAATTTAATACTATTCTATTTCATTGTATATATTGTGCATTTTTATTATATATATTAATATATATCATATTTTTTTGCATTCATTTCAGCATTTATTTCTGTATTTACACATTTATTTAAGCATTTATTTATTCCTGTATTTATTTATACATTTATTTATTTATATTTAACTCATTTTTCGTCCTAAATATAAGTAACATCGCAGCCACTGTTGGGAAACTATGTACCAGTGCATTCTGAAACCCTAAAGGTTTCCATTCCAGCAAGACACAACACACATTCCACTTCAGGTAATTAAACTAATAAATCCCCCCCCCCCCCCCCCCCCCCCCCCCCCCGTCTGGCTCCAGCACTAATCAGCAGCAGTGATTACACAGTACTAAATACAATGATCAGATACATGCTGTTTTACTTGCCGTGAGCATCTATTCTATATTGATTCAATGAAGTAATTTTACACTGAGGCAACAGCTTGTGAGGATACTCCTGCAATTTAACAGACGATGATTTAAAAAAGTAAACGGTTTCACATTAATGTTGCCTTACAGATTACCCTGTTGAGTCGTCTTGATGCATTTATTGTGGCTCATGTATATTCTGCTTGTGAAATGTGTTTGACCACGATAGCTATATATTACAGTGCTTCCACACCACGTTGACACCTAGAGGTTATACATGGGATCACAGCATTGAACTGGGAACCATTGAGCTATTCCTCCTCATTCAGACTCTTTTCAGGGGTTGATTTTGTCTTAAATATCTATACCTTGAACAATATAAAAATGTGTAATTCCCTCTGAAGTATTTCATTATGAATCAAATGTTCTACCAGTGAGCTATACCGTCTGATTGTCAAATTGCTATTTATGCCTGACTGGAGATTAAGGAACATTATAAGCTCTCGGCCTCAATCCTTCAACTTCAAACAAATACAAGTTGATTTTTTTGGTCAGTGAAAGAACGTATTGACCTACAGTGCTTTCTCACTGAGTCTGATCACACTTTGGTTTTGGATTCACGGACATAAAAAAATCCATACTATCACTGTGTAAACAAGAGAGGCAGCCAAAGTTGAACAGGTGACCTCCTGATCTGCTGTCACATGTTTGGCCAATGACTTAAACCAGTGGGATGTAATTAGGCAAAATGGTGTCCAAACATTAATTCCACTGTAAGCTGCTCACCCGACCCAAACGCCAAGACAGTCTCTTGCTCCCTGGTTTCTGTCGTCATGCTGGGCAGTGGGCCCACATGATATGTGTCTTTCTTTGGCTTTATAAGCCACAGACATATCATATCTTGAAACACATATTCCCACTACTTATCCTGAACTAAATCCACATCTACATAGTTAAACAAAGAGAACAGGAGGCTCCACCTAACTTGTTGCCACATTAATATTTGCACCAAACACATAGTTTACAGTAACGGCTACTCCTGTGGCTCTCTATGCGGAGAGAGAGTCACTGTTTGACTAAACTAGAAGGAGATGTGGCTTATTATTTCTAATTCAATAATGTTTTAACTCTCTCATCTGCAATGTGGTGCCTGTTGAAACTAGAGATGGAAATCACAAATCATGTAATTCAGTTCAGTTCAAAGAGTTGTTGTCTCTGACTATGTCGTTCGTTCATTTTTTCCCCCTAAGCTAAGCAGTCACAACACATTTCAAATGCACTTCAGTACGTTCCCCAGTAAGCAGAAACATCAACGTTTAAACGGTAACGCTCAGCACTGATTCTGACTATCTTCAGTTCAGTACTTTGAGTCTGCTGCTAGTCCCAGCCCAGCACGAAACTAGCCAATACAAGCCCTGTACGTAAGGTTAGTAGCTCAACAGCAGTTTATTATCTACATATTTATCAGGCTGAGATTCTGTGACTTTTGTGGTCTTTTCGTAGGCTTTTAATAAGGAAGTAACATACTGTGTATCACGGCTGAGCTCTCTGTCACCAGTAATTTGGAGCAGAGCTCCACTCAAGCTACTGGTTCAGTCAGTGACAGTGGTGGAGCAGTACAGTTGAAACGGGATGTTGGTGTGGGACACAACACTGAGCGGTTTACGTGAACTTGATCGCAGAGGAGGAAGTGTTTTAAAAATGTGGTTGTTTTATTGGTTGGAGTTAAGTCAGTCCTCGGAAGGTTTACCATCAGGAAGTTGTCATTCAAATTCAAATTTCTGGTGGTAAACTTCATTTCACGTGTTGATGAGGACTGTGTTGTCATCTTTAAAGATGCTCTTCTTCCAAGGAAGTAAAACTTTTGAAAACCATGAAATCCCCGTTTCATGATGACACTGCTGTGTCAGGCTCAATGCACATTAATAGCAACCCGTCCGTCTGCAACTCGGAAATAGAGAAATTGCTGTTATGGCTTGAGTGAAACTGTAATGTGGAGAGAAAAAAAATGACAAGACGTCTGACGAATCTGTCACTCAAACCTCTTCTTTAAAAGTGCTTTGATGTTTACATGGACGATACACTGTCAAATGAGCCAAATTAGTTTGGCTTATGCAGACGGGCTGAAGGATTATGGGAGTTAAGAAACAACAATCTCCTCAATCCATCTGTGAGCAGTCTGTTTAATGACTTGCTGCTACATACATCATTTTGAAAGCTGTTTACATGCACTCACAATATCAAATATTTCAGACAGAACATAGGACACGTCATGCACAAGAACTCTTGCTCTTATGCAGTGGAGTGGTACGAGAAATGAGAGGTTTCTTTGCAACATAATCTGACGTGATCCTCATGCTGTCAGACTGCATGTGTGTGTATGTATGAATTCTGTGTGTAATCAAATGACACATGCATGTATGCAATCATTTGAATATTGTTGTATGTAGTCCCAAGTGCATACATGAGGAGCAGAAGCCCAGATTTAAGCACAGAGGGCCGGTAAAGTTGTACCCAGGGAGGCTAATATACCACAGTTAGTGCTAAATATTATGAGCCATTGACACAAATCAGAAAGAGCCGAAATAAGATCATATAGAACTCGGACTTGATCCAGATAACATATCACTTCACTTTCTTTTAATCTGGGAACATTTCAGTGGCCACCAGGCTACACAAACTGATCTCTATACCGGTTGGGAATATTTCAAAGAGATCCGCTCAGAAATGCATTATGAAAGATACGGAGTTTATCTTACTGTGCCGCTCCGAGTCAACCGATTTGCACCGCATTGTTAACTCTGGTCTAATATATATTGTCTCGGTGAAGAAGCCAACAGATCATCTCATGTGTACACCAACCACAGTTTAGAGGCATCTAATATTAACAGTCTTTCTAGTGCTGCACTGAAGACAAAAGAGATCATGAGTATGAGTTGGCACTGCTCTGGAATGTCTCTTAAGAGTTTCTGCAAACTGCTATGACAGAGGGAGAAGCTAGAGCATTATTGTTTATATAGAGTAGTTGTTGTTAACAGCTAATCAGAACTATTAGCAATAATGCTCAGCTGTATCATTTAATATGATTAAACCTGTGGCGGGTACCCAAGTCCATACTTCTCGTTCCATACAGTATGTGCTATAACTGTTAACTGTCAGAGTAATTTAGCTGTTAGTATATAAGAAAAATACACACACTTAATCGCTATATACTAACTGGAAGTAATACAATAGTATGCAACAACTTTGCCAGTTACTTTGCAAACACAAAATGTATTTTTTAAGATTCAATACTTCCTTTTATCAATGTTTCTCTGGAGCTGTTTCACCACCATCCACATTTTTAATTGTATTCCTCTATAGTTGTGAGCTGCTCCTCTGTTTCCTTTGAACATTGCAGTGTTGAAGGATGGCATACATCAACCACACACTCAAAAATTAAATGTATTTAGTTTTGATGCATGCTTAATTCAATTTGAATATACTACAAAATAAACACCTACTTTGCATTAATCACGTAGTTTAAATTTCACAGCTCACAGGTGGAACCACGAACAGAATTTATTCTGGCCGAAGTATTATATAATGTTATTATTCATTTTTCCCTTATAAAAGGGGCACCCAGAGTTGAAGTGGGGACCTCTTGATCTGGAGTCAAATGCTCTACCCCTGAGCTAAACCCCCTTGGGAAAGGCTAATGTAGTGACAGGAACGGGGAGTTGTTCCACTTTATGTCAGCACAAAATGAAAGTAATAAATAATCTCCACTCTTGTGCTGGCTGAGTCTGCAAAGATGACCTCGATTGTGGCATAAACAAACACACACACGCATAAAATAAAGGCTTGCATAGCAATTTAGTGTGTGTTATTCACAAGGTAGAGCTTGAACACGGGGTACCCAGGCCAGAACTGAGCTGGGGACTTTTTTTATTTTGTTGTCAAAGCACTTATAGCCAGTATGAATAGCCGCCTTTATTCTTCCTTAGTACGCATGTTATAGCCATATGTGCAGCGAAATCATCATCACATGTCGCACAGTTTTCTATATAAATCTGTATGACTGAAGAAATGCCCCATGAAATACTCACATCTAAAGGAGATGTGGATGTCAAATTATTCAAGGTTATTACCAAGATGAAGAAAAATACATTTCACCACTTCATTCAATTTCACATTCATCAAAACAAAATGGAAAAACTGCAATAGCTGTACATTAAAGAAAAAAATACTTAACGAAAGCTGTGGACTTTGAGTGACATGATATGAATATAAAGAGGATTTATACCCTCTGATTTCTCGGCACATGTGAAATTTGGTGATAGCAATTGGTCCGCTCAGAGGAAAGAGATAAGAAAAGAGGCTGAGATAGCGTGCAGTGCTAATTTGAGCAACCACCGCTGGTGAGTGGATTTGGACAATATCAAACGAACAACTTTTATTGTTCGTAGCGTTGCCTGATTATGACTCTGCGAGAGGGGCTTAAGGGAGGGAGCAGAGTGACGGAGAGGAGGGCATGCGGCTGAAATTGATGGGGAGGATTATGGCCAAGTGCCCATATATCTGCAAGCAGTATGGGTGGTTGACATCAAACATTTAGAAGGGCCAGGGTCAGCTGATTATTTTGACGTTTCCCAACTTTTATCTTAAAGAGTTCAAAGTGTCCTTTTACAACAACCTTCTGTGTGAACTAGTTGTTAGTTTCTTTTCTAGTTGGCAGCTCACTGGCCTTCTTAGTACCCCAAAATCTACTGGCATTCATAACAAGCAGCATGTTGGGCATCAATTATTTGTTGTGCTTTGACACATTGGACTTGGTATGAAACTCGTGGCCACTAGATTTATGGGGAAAATACTGAAAATTAAAGCTAGGGTTGGTGATCTTCTTCAAATGCATTTTTTGTCACGTTAGATGAAACTGTCATTACACCCTGACGGCAATCAATAAATCATGATCTGACAAAAAAAATAAAAAGGTATCTGTGGCTGTCGCAGGACTGTAACCCATTGTCGACCTGTCTACTTGCGCATACCCTCCCGGTGCACTCATCGTGGGTCACCTGAGTCTTCCACAAACTGCTAGTTCAACAGCTGTGAGTACTAACAATAGCCATATTCGTTGTGTACACTCATTATGACACTTTTTGGCTTGGGAGATAGGCCTAAATCGATAGATTTTGGAGCTAGTGCTGCAAGCTGCTTTCATTGGAAAAATGGCAATACTCAATAGATTTCATTATATGTTTATATATAATGTATATTCATTGCAACCCTTTACAATAAGAATCAATGGAGCTGATGAGAAATAAATTCTGAAATATATATAAATATATATATTCTTATTGTAAAGGGTTTCAAAGGATAAACATGTTGCAAAGCTTTATCTTTATTTGCATTAGTGGCTGTAGTAACAGCTCCATCTTTCTGTTTGATGGTTTGTTTCAACTAAAACGTTGTCGTACAAACATTTCCTACGTTGTTTACTTCAATATTTATATATCAGCTTTTACATCTTAAATCAATATTTTCAATATCAACTTTTCTTTTTTCTTTTCCTTTTTATAAAAAGCTCAACATGTTTTTTCTATGTAGAGAAAATGCAATCTTCAAGTTATTTAGTTATGATCTACTGGACTTAAAAGGATGCATATAGGCATAAGATGCACTATAACAGTGTTAGTGAAACATAAAGCCCAGCTCTCTAATTGCCTTACCCTTTCCTAAAAGCCTAGTCCAGTTGTGCTCAGTGGCCAGAGGTCTCACAACGTCGATGAGTTGAGTATCTTTTACCTCCAAAACCACGCACTTCCTCTTCCACCCTATCACTGTCAGTCAGACTTCCTTTTCCCTTCACCCCTCCAAGGGGTATTAAAACCCCACCACCTCCTCCTCATCTCCATCAGCACCACACATACAAACACAAACCCATCCCCACCCCCAACCATGACCCAGTTTGGAAGGGGATGAGGGGGTAAGTGAGGACCATTTTGAGTACCACGGGGAGAGAGGCAAGATGCTCTGCCTCCCTCATTCCTCTCTCTTTCAGGAAGAGCTCACACTTGGTTAAGCACACACACTGAGGCTCTCCATGAGAGGACGGCCACAGAGCCGGGTGTTTTGTTTTGAGCTTTTTTGTTGTCTGGATGCCGTCGTTGATTTTAGGTCAGGTCTGTTTGATGTCAGCCGAGGTTAATGGGTGTGTAAAGGAGGCAAAGTGAGATGAGGGGACAGAGATGAGGGGCCTCAGGTTGAGAGACAAAGGACACAGTACCTGGTATCTGGGAGAGAAGGAGTAGAGTGAGTATGCTGCTTCATCACTTTGCTTGCTGCTTGTTTTGTTGTCTGTATCTGCTCTGTTTTTGCATTTAATCATTTGAAAATGACTTTGAAGGAAGACAAAGGAAGCAAT
This sequence comes from Pholis gunnellus, assembly GCF_910591455.1. Classification (NCBI taxonomy): domain Eukaryota; kingdom Metazoa; phylum Chordata; class Actinopteri; order Perciformes; family Pholidae; genus Pholis; species Pholis gunnellus. The sequence continues at coordinate 8,725,723 of NC_136544.1, forward strand.
CTTTCATTTGTAACAGATCAGCTCCATCAGGAAGCCAGACCTCTGAACCAAAGGATAAATATTTACAAGGTCTGGCAACAGCGCAATGACGTGCTGAACTCGTTGGTACTCTTTTGATGAAGTTAATGCCACCATAAAGACAATTTATATTTATAAACTTTATCTGCATGAAGCTGAAGAAAATGCACAGATGCACACGGAGAGGCTGCTCCTGCCTCAGAGATTCATCCTGGAACATATGGAACCAGTTTACCGTTGCGTTTCTCCCCTTCGGACACTGTTAATGAGGACATTTTTACTTTCCCATGAACACTAAGAGAGAAATGCTCCCTCTAAACCCACCTCCCTCCTGTAAGAAGAAGAAGAAGAGCTCATTCATCCATCTCAGCAAAGACTTCCTCATCTCAAGATTCTCGCAGGCCGAGGCTCACTTTTGACCACAATGTTCAGCAGTTTCTATTTTTATCCCTCACTAGTGAGGTTTTCTGATTTGAATTCCTTTACATCTTCCGCTACACGTTTTATGAGCCGGAGGCCTGAATTGGGGTTTACTGTCTACTTAAACCTTTGGAATTTATTATTCATTTGTGTGTCATGGGCATGAGGCATGTGCATCGATCACTCTGCAAGTAAGTTTCATGTCTGTGTTTGTGTGCGTGTCTGCACAAATACATACGCCACACAATCTGGTCGAGATTAGTGTATGGAATGGATGTGATTAACAGCTCTGATAACCTTCTGTGTGGGTGAACTCAACTTAATGCAAAGTCACTCTTGGCATGCCTGTTTTTAATCACTTCAAGAACTTTGTTTTGAACAAAGTTGCTCCCCAGAAAGAAAGAAAAAAAAAACAGAGAACCAGAAAAGTTGATAAGAAGTCCATTTTTAGCTATGCGGGATTTTTTGGGGGTGATTTGAATATCTTTGAGTGCCTAACAAAGGAGCTTATCCAGCCTTCAGTGTAGGAAAAGGGGAACCGCAATATAAAAAAAAAAACCTTGTTCTTTTTAAGCTGAGCATTTGCTGTCGGTCGTTCTTCCACACGCCGCTGTTATAGAGTTTATCTCCACTCATATTGTGATATCACATGCCTAAGGCTGGAGACCTTTTTGTGATATAAGTGTGTTGGTTTTATATGGGATCTCTTCACAACACAGCGCCACGATTTAACCCACATATGACGATCCAGGGGGTCACCATGGACAGATGTCTGGCCAGCTACTGTGTGATCAGATTAGTTTGGTGTGTGTGCTGTCTGTGTGGGACAAGGTGGAGGCTCGGAGGGGCATCAGTGAAGCCTGAGGATGCCGCTGGCAGAACAGAGCGAGAGGTCACTGTGGCAATGACCCTCAAATAAGGACAGTAGGAGGAACATCGACCCTAACAGAACACGTTCTGAGGTCCCAGACCTTTGTCTCATAACTCTCTCAAGCTTTTGTTATGTTTTTTGTTTATAGGAAGCATTTGTGTTTCTGGTGACTGACTCTAATTAATGAGATTATAGACACTAAAATCATCTGTGTATTTGTCGTTGCCTTTGGTTTGCCCTGATATGAGAATCTATTCATTTGTTAAATTTATTTTATATTTGTTATGGTTAAAAAGAGACTCACAAACTATTGATTAAATATGGCTCTTAGTCAATAACCATTATTGTGTCAGAATTCTGATCTCATCCCAATTAATAATTAGCTAGATGTGCATTTATGTGATTAAGCTTTTCGAAGCCAGCGTTAAATCTCCGCACACACAGCAGCGCGTTACTGTTGGCGGTGCTGGCAGCTTCAAACTCTGCCGCCACCAGTTTAGGAATAGCTTCGGTCTGGATTTTTGCTGATTAAATTCTTGAGGATTTCTGTTCATATAAAATGAAAAAAATGTGACTTCCTCACACTCTGCGTTTGAAGGTTTGAGTTTCTCTTTTGGAGTGGAAAAATAAGCCTCAAACTATCTGTCTACCGACTCTGAGTTTTAAGCCCAAAATATATGCAAAATAAATGTATACTTCTTCATGATTGAAATGTTACATTTTCCACTGTTTCAGAAGAAAAACTATATGAGGGATTGTGCATCTCTTAAATTAACACATTTGTCAGAAAACCATTTCATTTTTATCCTGGTAATACCGTTGAAGCATGACCATTACAATGTAATTGTTGCTCTCTAGTGTTAATTATTATCTTAATAATAATGTTTTAATACTAATAGCTTTTATAACTCAAGCTTGCCTTGTGTAACATTGTTTGAGATGCTATACCGAGAGAGTTAAAAAATAGACTTAGAGCATAAGCACCATGTGGACCTTAGACACAAACTGCATTGCGACACAAATAATAAAATCTATGACATAGCAGACCATTCATCATTCCAGTTTTTTATGGAAGGGAATATAAGACAAACAGGGTTACAAATATAAACATTTTCACTTGATAAATCTAGTGACAAAAACATAATAAAAACATCAGAATCTGTTAATTACTCGACGCACTCCCATAGTATAGTGCCACTGTAGTTAATTGATTTTTATTACCTAACATAACATCCAGTGATCATGTCAGAGGATGCATTTTGACATCATGATGATGGCGACAATCTTTTTAAAATGTTGTCATTAAACGTCGCAGACAGACACTATAAAGCAGCACAAGGGAGCAATCATAATCACATGAAACCGTAAAGTTAATTGTGGGGAATGTTTTAACGGCAGCAGATCAGCAGGATCGCCGCTAAATCAATTGTAGCTGAAAAGGCGCTGACAGTTTCTTTTCCTGGATATGCTTTACGATCTTTTACAATCACTTTAAAAACACTCAGAGATCCAACTGGGAATTAGCATGATGGTGAAGAAGGAAATGTTTACACCAAGCCTGTACTGACACTCATACAGACATTCATGGGGGGAAAGTACATGTGTGCTGATGGATAGCGGCTGTCTGTGAAAGAGCAATGCGTGAGATTAGCTGACAAAGTAATCGGAAAAATAACTAGGAATTAATTCAATAAATGCAATAATTACTTTACATGAAACAAACGCACAATATTATGTACTATAATAGTTTGTGTTGCAATTTACTATTTTGTAGATGTCCATGTACATGTTAGTATGCTTCACTTGATTAAAGTTCATCCTGAAGCAAATAAATGTAATATCCTTACATATACTCATTAGAGCTGTTTCTCTACCATTTACAGTACGTTCAGTATCTAAACCGCCCGTGGCTTCTGTTTATTAATATGACTGTGTGTGTGTGTGCGTGTGTGTGTGTGTGTGTGTTTATACATGGGTTTTAATATAATGAAAATTGAACAATTCATTGAATGTGAATATACACAATTTGAATAATTACATTACATAAATCCATAATATTTTGAATTCTTATCTTTTGTTATAATTATATTATTTAACTCTTATTATCCTTCTTCGCTGCACACAAGCATTTTTAACACAGACACCCTGCATTTTATTGCACATTTGATGAGCATCTAGCTAAATTGAATGTCATGTAAATGTTAAAATGTACCACTGTGACTAAAAGTTAGTTTTTGTCAAGTCAAAGGGCAGTAATTGTAACAGAAACCAGGACCTGGAACATCTGTCATGTACCTCTACATGTTGCAAAACAGGACTCCCCTCATTGATGCACGCATCTCCCTGTTACACAATTACAACACTTATTCACATGTAGTAGTCTCCTGCACGGGTCGAGGTTTGTCCCGTGGTGGGCTCATTCCCCTGGTGTCCCACCCAAGCCCTGGGCCCTCTAGTTGGAGCAACGTGTCCACATGATGAGTCAGTACTGTGCAAGAAGAGCACCTCAGCTCACCCCAATGCAGTGTTTGTCATACCCATGGTACATTTGTGCACAAGGCATTGTGGCTCTACTCTGCGTGCTTTTCGAGGCTGTTGTACGTGGGGGTGTCTGCCCGTCTGGGAGTCTGTCTACGTAATATATCTGGATGAGTCTCTGTGAGTCCTGAGGGATTGATGCCAGTGAATGAGGGGACCCCTCCAGTGACGTTAACTGTATGTGTAACTGTCTCATTGAGTCAGGACGTGAGCTTGTAGTTTGGAGAGTTCACCCCTTAGCAACTGATCTCGTTGACCTTTGACCTTGTACTGTTCTGGAAAGGCTATGAGTTGTATCATGGGCTCAAATATATCAGAGAGACTGATAGTTTGATGACCGATGATTACACAGTCAGGACCTATAGGGCTGATGGCTACGGAGCCATTGATCCTGAATGTCCTTCCTTGTCAAAGATCATTTGTAGTTTCTTGTTATATAAAATCACAGTGGGATTAAACTGAAGGGGGTTTTCCTTGTTTTCTTTTCTGGCTATAGAAAGTCTGGTGTGCTTTTTTGATGTTTTCAAGTGTGACATGATTCCCACCAATTTGCTGTTCTTTGTTTATATCAGAATAACAGAGTGAAAGCCTGCCTGCTGCGTCTGTGCGGTGCTATTCGGGAGGCTGACTCACGACAGTAACTTAATGCACAGAGTCAGCTTCTTACCCCTAACTGCCCCACTAGCTCCCGCAGACGTAAATTGGATGAGAAAGCAAATGCCAGGTTATATGTGGCCATGGTAGCAGGAGTATTAAGCTGCGGCCCAGGCAGCCGTGGTCCTGGGCTGGAGTGTCTCTCCTGGTCAGAAGGGAGCGTAGGCAGTTCCTGGTGCGCAAACAAATTCTACAAAGTAAAGGCTTCATCAAAGGCCACACAGACGTTCCTCTGTAACTTCTGAATGTGCAACGACTGTTTTTGGCTATAGCTCTCTAGCTACAGAAGTGCATTAAATAACGTTCCTGTTACATCACACCCAAATATGAGTCTTCTGAAAACTATTTGGCAGGTTTTACTCAAACAAGATTATCTAACAGAGATCCCAAAAATAACAAAATACCAAATATGTCTGTAAATAAATATAATGATGATATAATGATAGAGAATAATGATCATCTGAAATATTTCCATTTGAGCCCTATGTGCAGCCACAAAAACATGAAAACCTGGGTTTGACCATTTCACAAAGTGTAAACATCAGGAGCTGGAACATATAGACAGAGTTAACAGGAAAACTTGTTGCTCTTAATTTCAATACAGCAAGAGCAGACGGCGCGCACATCGGAAATAAAAACTCTGACGAATGCAGAAATCAGACAAAAATAAGTTTTATATATGTGTATATATATATATATATATTTATTATTTGAAAGTACAACACTGAAAAGACAAATACAGCAGAAACAAACATTCACTAATAATGAAAAAATGCCCTAAAACAATAAGCAGCAGTATACATTTTACCATTATATTAAATCAAAGCAGTTAACCTTTTCTGCCAACTGTTTATGACTGAATCTGGTTATGATTATCTAAAGAACAACATTGCAGCACAATAAGAGTTATGTAAAGAAATGCAATGATGTAATGCTGGAAAAGTCAGACAGAGCGCTACCATGGAAGGACACTGCTATGACTCTGTGTGCTTGTGGCAGCCTCTCCCTCCGCTCTGGCCATTTGCTGCTTACTCTTACATGTCGGTCACAGATGCTCACAGTTGGCACTCTCGCAAGGATTCCACCGTCTAGTCTGATTGTGCACGGTTATGGCCACTTACTGTATGTGGGTAATAAGCGTACTGGAGTGTGCATGTACACACAAAGGATTCCTGACATCTACGTCCTTTGTCCCAGGCATGTCCTTATATGGTCAAAGTGATCAATATGACACATGTTTCATCGCAAGCCTTCCACAAACATTCCCGCCCTCTCTGCTCCTACTGGAGACACAAAGCAGAGGGCTGGGAGCTCCTGCTCGCTTCCTCCAGCTACATTTTCCCTCTCGCTGCAGCTGCAGCTCGCTCCGAATAAGCTCTCAACCTGCTTGGTAAGGATATCGTCCCTGGAAGCCCTTTAAACCCCAAACTAAGCTAGTATTCATGGTTGGATTTTCCCCTCAGTCTAGCTGACAATAAGCCATGCGCTATTGCAGCTTCATAAAGGGGAAAGTTCAGTTGAGGTGTCATACTTATCCCCCAAAGCCGCCCTGAGGGACAGCAGTGTTTGGGTTCAGCCCCACTGCCTGAGCTAATGTGGGTCTGCTATCTGACTCCCCGCTCTAACGGTTTGAGCCCGGCCACCTGCTGATTCTGCTGGTTTGGATGGACTGCCTGGAGCCCAGACCTAACCTACATAGGCAACATGTACCTCTTCCTAATCTGTGCTCAGATGCACACACACACACACATGCACATAAAGTGCAGCACAATGCTATTTACCTCCCAACCAGAACAAACCAGTCAATTTAATACAATCCTGAAAACTGCACCTCACACAGAAGAAGGCTCACTAAGAGGATTTATTCTTCAAAAAGAGATAGCTGTTAAATACGGTGACTGTGTATTTGGTGAGAGCAAATTCCCTATTTGGATTATTTCGCCTCCTTCTCAGTGCTGCTTGATGATATTTTTTAATACCGATATCCTCTTTCCTCCCTGTTTGGTCTTCTAATTCCCTAAAAAGCCCGAACTTGACAGCAACCTCACTGTGGCACTGAGCTCCAAATTCAGTGTGTGTATGTGTGCTACAAAAAGCAACATATCAAATTAAGCATATATTGATTGGCTGAGCTCAGAGAGGAACACTCATTTTAATTAAGGCAATTATTATGTCACCCCTTTTTTCATTGTGATACTGAATTTGCAGGACTAATGCTACTTCTGAAAGGAATAAAGGTCTAGAAATTGCTGTCCTACTTGCTTTGATCAAGTTATGAAATTTGCATTTATTGTGAACTCATACTGTCTTCTTTTATCTCCCGCTTGTCTTCCCCTTTCCTCCTCCTTTACTTTCTCCAGAGTCTGTGAACAGGTGAGAGAGGGACACTGTCTGCCCCACTGTCCAGCGACACCATGAGCTGGAGCTTCCTCACGCGGCTGCTGGAGGAGATCCACAACCACTCCACCTTCGTGGGGAAGCTGTGGCTCACCGTGCTCATCGTCTTCCGCATCGTGCTCACTGCGGTTGGGGGAGAATCCATCTACTACGACGAACAGAGCAAGTTTGTCTGCAACTCGGGCCAGCCGGGCTGTGAGAATGTCTGCTACGATGCCTTTGCACCTCTATCTCACGTTCGCTTTTGGGTCTTCCAGATCATTTTAGTGGCGATGCCTTCTCTTATGTACATGGGCTATGCTGTCAACAAGATCGCACGAATAGATGAAGCCAAAGGAGGAGGTGGCTCTGCTGCAGTTAGAACAGGAGGAGGAGGCTACACGCACAGGAAGCCAAGGAAAATATGCTTTGGAGCACGGCAGCACCGGGGCATTGAGGAAACTGAGGAGGACCAAGAGGATGATCCCATGATCTATGAGGTGCCAGAAATCGAGCCCCCGAAAAGGCCGCGGGATCCACTGCAACCCGCACCCAGACCCAAAATCCGGCATGATGGGCGCAAACGTATAAGAGATGAGGGGCTGATGAGGGTCTATGTTTTGCAACTGGTGATTCGTACACTGCTAGAAGCAGGCTTCCTTGCAGGCCAGTATTTACTGTATGGGTTTCGTGTGACGCCCGTGTTTGTGTGCTCGAGGAAACCTTGTCCCCACAGCGTTGACTGCTTTGTGTCGCGGCCTACAGAGAAGACCATCTTCCTGCGCATCATGTATGGTGTTACGGTCCTTTGCCTCACGCTCAACATTTGGGAGATGCTCCATCTGGGGATCGGTACCATTTGTGACATTCTTCGCCGTCGGCGCTGCCCACCTCAGGAGGATGAGTACCAGTTGGGATTGCTGGGCACCAATGGAGGTGTGGAGGGATCAGTAGGGGGGACAGGGCCTGAGGCAGGGTCTGAGGGAGGGGTGGGTGGAGACGGGGCTGCAGACTACGTCGGTTACCCCTTCTCATGGAACACCCCATCAGCTCCACCTGGCTACAACATTGTGGTAAAGCCAGAGCAGATGCCGTACACGGACCTTAGCAACGCTAAGATGGCATGCAAGCAGAACCGGGCAAACATTGCCCAGGAGGAGCAGCAGCAATTTGGTAGCAATGAGGATAACTTTCCCACTGGAGGGGAGGCCCGTGTAGCTTTGAACAAAGACATGATCCAGCAGGCTCATGAGCAACTGGAGGCGGCCATCCAGGCCTACAGTCAGCAGCACCGGGCCGAGGAGCAGCTTGGGGACAACCAGGACGACAAGCCCCAAAGTAACATCATCCAGGCCCAACCTCAGCCACAGCCTCAGCCACAGAAAGAGCGCAAGCATAGATTCAAACACGGTAAAGGAGGCAGCAGTGGAGGAGGCAGTAGCAGCAACAGCAGCAGCAGCAAATCTGGAGAGGGTAAGCCCTCTGTATGGATTTAACCCCAGAAACAGTGACATGTATTGAAACCATGTATACATTACAGACTGGATGACGAGTTGTTGCAATCTTCCTTGGATATTTAAACACCACTATGCCTTAAAGAATCCTGCAAGCTGGAGAAGATGTGTTTGTGTACTACGGTGTGTAAAAACAGACGTGATATTGCAGCTGACAATTTATTTTGTCTGGGCTTTCACTGTTTGACTTGAAACATCACACCAACACAAGCTGTAGGCTACAGTCTGTCGTTTACATGTCTCGTTCTCCTCAAGTCCTGAAGCAGATTATAGACCTCTGTTGTCTTCTCGTTCATCCTTTCTTAGGGATTTCAACTTTGGAAAATTACGGAATGATAATGAGTTCCGTTGCAAATCAGATTGATCCCAGATTTGGCTTAACTAATTTTCTGGCCGGTCCTCTGCAAAGACACCATCTCTATTAATACATTGGCATCCTAATTCTTCGGACATCAAAATGAAGTATCATCATGATTCAAAGGCAAAGGGATGCCGTGACATCAGTATGTTCTGGCAAGCTAAAGCTATGACGTCATACTGGTAATGGCGTTATCAAGGAACGCCATAACAATGTACATGCAACTAAATGAAACCTAATTCAGTTTCAGCGCCTAAAGCAGTGACTTTATAACGCAGTGAGAACATCACCTTCCTGAAGGCTGTGTCCTGTCAGTCATGTTATCTGTCTGCTTTCTCTCCAGTGTAGAGTTTCCAGTGTTATGTTGCTGTGACTTGACATTTGACAGTGTGTTTGTAGTTTCCTGTATTTTTGTTGTTTTTTTATAACTGTGCTACACCAGCTGCTTCTCAGAAACTGATGAGTACAGCAGGTGGCTATTTTATCCTGTGTACATCTGAAATTTGTGTTCTTTTTAACAAGGTGCATAAGCAATCCAGTTTTTATACCTTACTCAGTTTCTTGCTCTGGCTCTTAATGAACAAGGTTGCTCAGCAATCCACTGCTGTCTCATCTGCCTTGTAGTTGACTGCCCCCTGGTGGTATCTTCTTAGGTAATGGGGATTCTTTATTGGGTAGTATATACCAGATGCAAATGCTTCCTGCATCCAGCAACAACTTAACCAGCTTTAGTGTTCCTTTTCTATTAACAAGCCTTGTGTCAGTTAAGTCTTCTCAGCGCTACGAGTTCTGTGTTAGATGTACAAGGCTGCAATATCACCACGTTGTAATGGAAAAGGGTTAAAGCCATTACTATAATATCGTGAGACCAAACACTGTTTGTGTGATGCAAGTGTCAGTGCCAAGATTTTATGCTAGGCTGCCCTGAAGCCTGGTTGTTTGTTGCCATGCTACTCCAATTGTGGAAAAATGCCCACGTGAGACCAACCCTTTTGTAAAAGTAACTTGTTTTTTGTATTACAGTAAGTGTTTTGCTTTTTGGAACAGGATTTAAAATGGCAAACTCCAAAATGGAGTCGATTTTTATGTTTGAGCCAGTGTTTTGTATGAAAACACAATTAGACTTTTTTCAAAGAACTTTTTTTGTAAAATAAAGAAAAAGAAAGCTTTTTTAATAATTAATTTGGTGTATGGATATGTATGGTTATTGTGTTTTAAATTGCCTTTCAATTGTAAAAGAAAATGTGAAATATGACATAGTATATTTTTGTAATATGTCGGCTACAGTGACTTATTGATGTAATGAAAAAAAGCCAGACTATTCCCTGTACGTTACAGTGTCAGTATCTAATGTATGTAGCAAACCTCTGGGCTATGTCTTTTTTTTTTAAAGTGTTACTCCTTTTCCAACATTGTTCTGAGAGCTGCAGAACAGCCATGTGCATGGACACAAACAAAAGGACATGAAGTGCCAAACTATTCAAACCATTCCAAGCTTTGCCCACAGTGGCTTTCCAAACAAGCAGCATGACGAAATTTTGAGGGGGATTAAATCTGAAAACCAGGACATTATATTCTTGATTTCATAAATGTCGTCAGGAACATCTGAGTCTTTCCCAGCTAAAAGTGAACTTACAGGACCACCACTCATGTGAAGCTGTGAGGCTGGACTTTGTGATGTGGCTTCCTTCACACAATTACAGGGAACGATACAACAGAGTGCTTGTGTAGAAAGAGTCATTCTGATTGGTCTGTTCACCACTTGGCTCCACATGTCTGCCTGCGGCAGACAGTCATACATTACAAGAAGTACTTCAGTCAGCTGCTCCCCAGAGCAGCGATTGACACTGTCTCCACTGACGCCACTCCCTCCCAATAAGCCACGGGTGATTTACTGAGAGTTTCCCAATCAGTGACAGTGTCCTACCCTGGAGACCAATCAGTCCTCATTAAATTCAAACAAAGTTTCTCAACTAAAGTATTTATTGTGTTTTGTTGTTGAGAAGGAGACAAACTGAAGTACAATGGATGACAAGCAGCTGGTGATGGTTTGCAGTGAGAGCCAGTTGGAGCCACTAAAGGGCGACTTCCTTTTCAAAGGAGGGAGCACCTAGAGAGTGAGGAAGGGGCATTTTGAGGAGGCGCCATGAGGCGATATGCTCAGTGTGCATGACTGGCAGCTTGGCCTCACATCTCCAAAACTATTCCAGGTTATGTGACTTTTTTCTATTTGGTGACTGAGAAAGTAAGAGAATAAGGGATAAAGAAAAAAAGTGTACTCACTGAACAGAAAAAGCTTTTACAGCTACTTATATTAGAGTTTATTCCCTTCTGCATATTGCCGCTGTCCTTTGAAAACTAAGGTTAAAGGTGCCCATTTCGGAAATGTTCATTCTTTATGAAAGTAGCATCGATTTTTTTTAAAGGCTTTTTAAGCTGAAACATATTGCTACTGAGAGTGCACAGGAGTTCAACTTTTTCTTTTGCAAGGTAGCAAACAATTTAAAATAACACAACATAAAATTATTGAAATCTTTAGATATGTTTCACTTGACATTGACGATACGCATTTGAGTACCTTTAAAGACACATGTTGGAACTGACAGCCATTTAATTATCCCTCATACCTGGCAGCTGAATGAATTATAAGTGAAAGCCCGTCACACAGTGGTTGTATCAGAAGTCTTTTGTGGGTCTATTTATCAGAGATACCACAATGTCCACCCTCAGCATCTGTCTGTCTATGTAAAAAATGATGTGTTCAGAAGAAAGACTAGTGTTTCCCTACATGTTTTTTTAATGGTCACCCATGTGGGACGTGGCAATAAAACCAGTGGTATTACCAGTCCAAACTCTGATTCATACATGCATTTGTGTATTTGTGTGTTTTCTATGCCTTTTATAAAATGTACATTTCTTTGAGTGCCATTCTGGTATCCCTTGGCAAAGATTTTTTTCATATTCTTTGATGAAAATATTTGCATGTGAAAAAAACTATTTTCCTAAAAAAATAAATCAGAATTGCATATTGAATCATGTTTCTGCATCTTTTGTTTGGGCTCCACAGCCAAGAACAAAATGGCCTCCCACTCTTGAGATGTTGGGTATTGTCCAGTTCTTGTTGTCAGTATGAGATCTGCAGTGTTTGATTCTGATTGGTGGGGAGCAGGGTCTCCGCAGTCCTATCGGGAGAGTTAAACACGGGCTGATGTTGTGTGACTGGCAGGAACAACACAGGAGACCGAAGAGATGTCACTTCAGCTCATGTTAGTCGTGTCATTATGTTTGGCACTTTGGCAGTTTATTCGGTGACGGATGAACTTCAGCTTGTGATGAGAGAACATCTGAGTCTGTGAGGCTTTAGATTACATTAATGCATTACCAGGGACAGAAAGAGTACTACAATACTTTACTCTAGTAAAAGTAACATTACTTGTGAAAAAGATTACATAAATAATACATTTAAATAATAGTAAAAAGGAGGTCTGTTAAAATCTGCTCCAAGTAAACCTTACTGCGTTACATTTTTAAAAGGAGGAGAGGAACATATATTATGATATACCTTTTATATTACAGAAGACCTTTAGGCAACAAAATATAGGCAACATATAGCGTACACAACACACCACAGAGCCTGATGTCCAAAACAACAATAAATTCAATTTTTTGACATGTCGCTTTGCAGCTCTTGCATAAAACTGTGAGATGTCCGTCTCACACATGCAGTCTTAGACTGAAGCGTTATTAGGAATCCCACTGCATTTCTTGGCAAAACCCGCCTAATGTTCAGGAAAATTTCCTGCATGGGGTCATGCGTGAATGGGAGCAGGGATTGATATTCAGGGGATCTGTAAGTCAATTTCTCACATCATTTCAAGGAAAATATTGCTGTATTGTTGCTGTATTGTGAATAAGAACAGTAACATTGCAGGGAAAAGCATGTAAAGGGTCCGTCTGACGAAAAACACGAGGGGATCAAGGGGCTCCATTGATGACATATTAAACAACCGTCTTCCTCAGTGTGGCCTTACTAGAATTAACCTGAAAAGAAAACATAACTCAGATAATTAAAGAAAAATGGCAGACAATATATGAAAAATTCTATGGACACTATGGTGTAATAATCCTTAATTAAAAAGGAGGCAACAACACGGACACACTCTAAACAATATAAACTACAGGCAGTGTACAAACTCTCACACACAAAGCAACATTGACTAGCAACGTTGGCGTTCTCCCCTGGAGAGTTAGAAACATCACAGTCAGTGTGCTGTTATACTCACCTGCCTGCTGAACGTCTGGTGCACCAAAAAAATCCTCCTCAATCTGTTCCAGATTCAACTTCTCTGCTTGTTCCTTCTCAAAGCAAAGTATAACCAGTCCACTCAGCCGCTCGTTCCCACTGCGCTCTTCAAAGTTTTCTCAGCATGTTGAGTTGAATGACGCTCTGTGGTCACATGAGGGATTGTTGTCTAACTAGAAGGTCCTCACACTTCTCAAAGGCAAAAGTCAACGTAGGAGGATTCAACAGAGCATTTTAGCATTTAGCATGTAAGCCAGACTCAGCATGCACCTGTTGGGTGTTTGTTTGAGGCCTCCTAGCGTACTGGCTGAGTGGTCCATTAAGCTTAAGCAGTGATTAACTAAGGTAGATGCAACCAAAGTCAACGTACAATAAGGCCTCAACCCATAATGAAGTAAAAATGTATTACATTGCACACTTTTGTACTGTTCGTGTTACAGGTACCGACTGGTACCAAGTAGACAGATGATAGACTCTCTTCTCTGCTGCAGCTGCTGATTTGGCTCCTTGTCTGAGTTTTGTTTTGACTCTATAACGGATGAGACTTAAATGCAGCAAAGTACAATCTCTAAGAAAAGAAATAGTACATTAATATAAGTAATATTAGTAACATTTAAAAATAATCCAAAAAGTACATTGTTACAGTGACAAGAGTTAATGTCATGTGCTACTTCCACCCCTGTGCATTACAAATATGTTTGTTAGCCACTGATTTTAAAAACGGAATTATCCTTGATAATACACAAAATTATTAAATCAAGTGTTTTCCGCTTTGTCCCTGTCGTCATTAACGAGTTCACAGGCAAATTGCCTGAAGAATAGGCGACAAAAATGAAAACGAAAAATGTGTTTCCCTGGAGAGCCGAGCCAGTGGGAATGAGCCGAGTCTGCAGCTGGATGTACAACGAGGTCACTGCTGATATGACTGGAATCCCATGAGCGATGTCTTGGATAGGCAACTTGTGGCAGCAGGCTATTTTCTCTAAAAAGGAAACAAACATTTCATCCCATTATTGGCCTAATTGTTCGGATGTACTAACCCTATACAGATGCATGCTACCATTATGAATTTGAGGGCAGGGAAAGAGGACAAGGACTGCTCCAGTACTTTTCAAGGCTTCTCTGGTTAGTTCTTTCAAGGAGTCTGTGAAAGCATCATCCAGATGTTTGGTCAACTCAGAAACTGTGGGATACCTTGCAGCACTACAAGCAGGAGAAACGTCACAGCTGCATTGAATATAGAAATACAAATATGGAGAACTGAAACTTTATCATTAAATTATCATGGGTTTATGCATTTGCTATATAAAGTGTAAAATAGAGACGTCAAAATAGAGACGTCATGTGCAAAGCTATGCTAATAAATCATTGGATTATATGGTGTTCCAGCCAAATGTGTGGTTTGTAAAGAAATACAGCATTTTAACGATAAACCTTGGCAGTTTTTGGGACAACACATTAAATCATGGAAGCTAAGACGTCTGGGGAAAAGCTTTTGAATTCCACTTCAGCCACTAATTACATGAAAATAACATTTCCTGATAAAGATTTGTTCGCTTTAACCTCATTTTCCCTGAAATTAAATCACAACCATGCGTTCTAAAACTGGTTCTCTCGTTTGGTCATCTACTGCTTGTACAATATTTCTCTGGATGAGAAAGATCACTGTTAAGACTATGAAAGGCAGAAGTATGAAAGGCAGAAGTTTCCTCAAACACAAGGCCCAACCAAGTCACGTGAAGTATTTCATCTGTTGTAAAGCCATGTTTAAAATAGTCTTCAATGTACTCACAACACATTTCCATGTCAAACAGGCTAACCAGCCAAAGAGCTGCTTCTATGACTGTTGTGTTTAAGTATCTCATAACTATGACTTTCTATCTCATGATTTCGACTGTGGGGATATTTCTATTATCAAGTCTAACTTTTAATTATTATTATTTATTTTTATTTATTTATCATTCATTTTTTTGCTGGTGGATTCGCGGGCCACATAAAATGACGTGCGGGCCAGATTTGGCCCGCGGGCCTTGAGTTTGACACCCCTGGTCTAATCAGTCTGGGCAAAACAGTGGTTGGCTCCTCTAGTGTATTTGTTTAAGAACTTGCTATACTGGAACATAGAATCCTCCAAACATGCAGCTGACTGGAATCTTGTTTTAGTTGTTTGTCAAGTATTAGCCCCTTACCAAACGAAGGTGTGCCTCAGCTGCTCTCTGTCGTGTGTCTTTGTTTCGGAAGAAAGGCCAAGGTCAGCTTTCCACACCCGTTTTTCAGACTCTGCTCTTCTGCCTAGATCTTACTGCTCGACTGCCTGTTTCCTACCTTCCCAAATTTATATCAGATTTCAGAATCAGTTTATTGGCCAATTCGTGTGTCTTGACAAAGAACATGAAATAAGGGGACAAACTGCAAAATACATATATTTTGTCCCTTATAACTTCAACTCCACTCTTTTCTTGTCGTGTTGTAAAACCCCAGCATGCCTCTTTATCTTTTGCCTCCACTAACACATCCAGCACTCAAAATGTATGTTTGCTCCAGCCCTTCAGCTTCCCCGGGGTCTGGGAACTACTTTTGACCTGATCGAAGCTTTTGAATTCCACTTCAGCCACTAATTACATGCAAATAACATTTCCTGATAAAGAATTGTACGCTTTAACTTCATTTTCCCTCTCAACTCGTGCTGTTCATGAAAAAAAAAAAAAAAATAATCACAAACATGCGTTCTAAAACTGGTTCTCTTATTTGGTCATCTACTGCTTGTAGAATATTTCTCTGGATGAGAAAGATCACTGTTAAGACTATGAAAGGCAGAAGTATGAAAGACAGAAGTTTCCTCAAACACAAGGCCCAACCAAGTCTTAGATTAGAAAGCTTTATTAATCCCCGGTAGGGAAAGTCATTTGCCACCATATCAACTCATAGAGACAACAAACAATGGACATAGTTGTCACAGTACACAAACAGAAAACACAGTACAACGAATAAATAATACCATAAAAAGCCATTTGAGACATGATTAACAGCGGAAAGTTACATCTAAAAAGCACATTTAATTAAAGTGTTGATTAAAAAATCTGACCGCTGCTGGAACAAAATACTTTGAGTCAATCAGAACACTGAGAGATCAGTCGTTCACTGAATGAGCTTCCGAGTCCATTAAAAACACAGTGTAATGGATGGCCTTCAAAGTACACAACCGGCCTTTGTTCTCTTTTCTACATTGACCTCAAGTGAGTCTGGGGCAAGGCCAATCACTGAGCCAGCCTTTCTGATCATCTTATTGATTCCGTTTTTATGCAGCGATGCAGCCCCCCAGCAGAGGACAGCATAAAAGAGGACACAAGCTAAGATCCCCTGATAAAAAAACAAAGTTGTTGCAAAAGCTCCTGTGGTCAGTTATATAACTGTCATGAGTAATTGATTAACACAAGGCACTACAATGTAAACCCACAAAAATGTCTCACAAAGGATTCCCATTCAAATCAAAATACCCCCCCCCCCCACACTCCAGCTGGAACATCTGTAGTAATAGATGCTGCTTTAGATTTACTGCAAGACTAAAATGTTTACAGTCTTATGATTGTTGCATTTTGGTTTTAATGCAAATGGCTGCTGATGGGCCAACTCAGCATTCACTGTAAATCCATCTTGCTTGGATGCCATCAAACAGTGGTGGACTCTGAAAAAGGCACCAGCTGCATAAGAGTGTGGAGAAAAACTTCAAACATGTAGGGCAGCCCTAGAGGAAACTTTACATGTTCTTGCACATTGAGCCACCAAAGGGGGCACTTGATGTTTTAGCCAAAAGAGATCTTGCAATTAATTCACAAGTATATGAAAAACTGGGATTGTAATGGTAATTTTTTAAGTGGTATATAAATATATAACTCAGTATATTGTATTCATGCATAAGTAATTTTGTTCTGAACTTTGTTGAACTTCACCGTGTCTCTGTTGTGCAAAAGAAGAATTCTCCCTTGCCTGTTCACAAAGATAACTAACTGTGTTGTATGAGAATGTTCCACCACCAAGGCCTTTAGGCCGCTTGTTTTGGTTGCTGGCCGTTTGTTTTTCATTGTTGTTCCTATCAGTCTGAGACCAAAAGTGTGAGACCAAAATGTCTGTAACATTGGCCATCGGCCCCCACCTTTGCTCATTCTGTATAAAGAAAGCTTGTTAACTTGAGACTGTACACATTCTGTTGTAAATACTTAAAAGACAACCTCTGTTTTTTGGTATTATTTATTTCAGCAGTAAAAGACTCACGCAAAGAGGCTATAGGAATATTTTCCACCACAGGATACAAACAAGGCACTTTGCTCCTGTCCCGTCAGCTGCCCCTGGGTCTGGGAATTACTTTTCACCTGGTCGACAATCTCCCAGGTGAAGCCTGAGCACCCCCTGACTGTGCAGCCGCAACAAGATGTCAAACTCAGTCGGCATGGAGTGAACCGCTAAGGGTTTTATGTCATCGAAGTAGTGGTTAGTCAAGGCATAGAGTCCATAGGGGTGATTACTGAAGGGCCAGAACCCATACAGATGCACATTGGCACAATGTTCCAGTGCCAGGCTAGCCATGAATAGGCCGGAGCTGGGCCGTTGTGCTCGTAGGCCTTGGGAGCGCCAGAAGAGGGTCAGATTTCGGAGGTACTCAGGGTTGAGGAAGACAGGCAGGATGGGGCTTTCAAAGTCCTCAATGCTGTAGATGACCCGCATACACACAGTGCAGTGTTGGGAAGGAGCAGCAGGGAGTTGCCATAGCTACGTAGATTCTCCACAAATGGACGGCGACGCCCCATCAGAGACCCATACCTGAAAATAAACAGCAGATGTCAAGCAACATGACAAGAGGGAACATTTAAGGGTCAGTGATTCATTCTTTCGCTCACTTATGTTTGAAGATGCTTGGATTTGCTGTCACAAGGTCAGTCTTGATGCCCACATCCTTCCTATAGCCTTCGTCCAAGGGAGGTAAGTTGCACCTGAACAACAAAGCAACAAAGAAGATGTAGGGATTGTTATATAGAATATCCATAGAGGTGAGTTTAATTCTGTTGATTAAGATTGTTCACTACACGGGACACCTTTCTCACCTGATAACAAACTGAGCTGAATCAATCATCTTTCCACAGCTGCTGTTGGTCAGGATCCCACCGCTCCCAACAACAGCACATGTGTCAAATTTTTTGTTTGGCAACGGATGCTCCTGGAATCAGCACCAATGGGAAATGTACAACTGAGCTGATTGCTGATTTTAGAAAAAAAGAGTCAAAGACACACACACCCCTGTCTACATCAATGGATCTGAGGCGGAGCAAGCTCCTGGGAATCAGTATCATAAACAACCTGACACAGTCATCTAGTAAATGGCTGTATTTCTTCCTCATTAACAAAACTTAAAAAGTAAAAATACCTGTGCCAAGTTCACGCTAACATTTACAGAGGAGGTATAGAAAGTGAAAGATCAGTTAAACGTTAAATGTTTGTGACAAGAGGGGTCTGCAAAGAGCCCAATTAATATTAAATACCCACGTCAGCCACAGCCTGTTTACTCTGCTGCCTTCTGGCAAGAGGTACAGAGGTATCATGTGCCATACCACCAGACTTCAGGGCAGCTTCTTTCCTCAGGCCGTGAGAGTCTTAAATTCATCCTCCACCATATCATATATACATTTATTTTTTGTGTGTCTTTATCTTATGTTTAAAATGGGACTGAAAACTACATTTACTTGCACAACCCTATTGTACAATGAAAATAAATTAACCTTAGGTCGGACTGGTCTACTTTCTGTTCCCAGAGTCAGAACTAAACATGGAGAAGCAGCGTTCAGTTTTTCTGCTCCACATATCTGGACCAAAGTCCCAGAAAGCTGCAGGTCTGCTGAGACCCTCAGCTCCTTTAAATTAAGATTGAAGACTTTTCTGTTTGCTGCTGCCTTTAATTGAACCAGATTCAAGGCTATTACTCAATTTCCTGCATTTCTGCATTTTATACTGTATTTTATTTCTTACACTGCTTTTTAGTGTTTTAATGACTGTTTTGTAAGGTTTTTGCAGAAACTTAAGGGCTGGACCTAAATGCAGGGAGACACAGGAAACGGAAGGTTGGATAATTGTGGGTTTAATTATAGCAAAAAAAGTATTCAACACAAAAACGTGTGAATCACAAGTCCATGAAAATAAAACATCCAAAGAATCAGGGAACACGGCAAAGGGGAGCAGACACGAAACGTACCAGGAGGAAATGGCAGGCAGACGACAGACAGACCAGGTTATACCAGAGACGAACGAACAAGAGCCAAGGGACACACAGGGTTTAAATACACAGGGAAGGTGCAGGTGATTAGACACAGCAGGTTTCAAATAAGGGTGGAGCAGACAATGACGAGAGGAACAGACGGGGGCAGAAAGTCAAGTGAAGCACACTGAGGAGGTGCAGGTGATTGAACGCAGCAGTGTCTAATTAGGGAAGGGCAGACCATCACAGGGGTAAGACATGAATAAAGTGCAAGTCACATGGAACATCTCAATAAAACAGAATAAATAACTAAATCCAAACATAAATCGTGACATGTTTTTAATGTTTCAATGAATGTTTTTTTTTTAAATCTCCTTTTCTTTTGCCTCATGTTTTGATGCTTTTAATGGTTTTATGTGAAGCACTTTGAATTACCTTGTTATTGAAATGTGCTATACAAATAAACTTGCCTTGCCTTGTACCCTTGTGGTAAAACATTTGAGGAGCAATCAAGTCACCAAACAAGCAGCAGATGTTGTGGTAAATATTCATGAATGACAAACAACATACCTTTGGAAAGGTGCTAAAAAGCTCCGGGGTCACATGGACTTTCTGCTCATATCCATAGTGCACATTTGTTCCCACTGGAGTGTTGGCCTGGGTAATGATAGCCTTGTCAAAACCATGCCACTTGTTTCTCAGCTGAGATCTGAGGAATCACAATGAATTTGTTACGTAACATACAAGACAGTCTGGAGTGTTGTAGAACAGAAAGCTTCATAATTTTCATAGGCAGTTTGTTTAAATGAAATGTTTCTTCTCATGTATGGATACTAATTCCATAAGAAGACCACGGTGAGCAGTCTTAAAGTCCTTCAGAAGAAGAACCTCTGTTTTACCATAACTCACATTACTTTAATGTTTTATTTTGACCATGTGGTTAATAAAAGATATAGAGTGTACTGGCATTATTTGGAGTGGATTAAGTACTCCGTCTGACTCATATTGTGTGTTAAGATTCTATGTTAAGATATTTGAGTCCCTTTTATCAGAATTAAGCAAATTGACTCAATTGCAACTTGATTAATGTGCCGCTCTTGAGCACATCTTCATGTACAGTTTATTTAAACTACTTTTCAATCATACATCCCCGAACTGACGACCTGTATGGAGTGTTGACAATCGAGGTAAAGATATCCATGCATGGATAATTATTTGCAATTCTGGCAACTATTTAAATTTTTGTATCTGTGTTTATTTGTAAATTTAAGAACAGAATAATTTCAAAATAAATTACCCGAATTGTTGGTAATTGTCCTCCTGCTTCTTCCAGGTTTGAGAGTAACGCTCTTTAACTTTATTAAAGACCTCCCTGTGAAAAACACACATATGCAAATATACAGTCAGGTTTTTCCTGTAGCCCTGAAGCACTGACACGTCATGATCTGATGAAGCGATAAACAAAACAATCCCCTAAGGAGAAGCAGTGACATGTTTGCTCGCACCTGCAGCCTTTACAGAGTTTACCGTTCCAAGGGGGTCTCTTCTTGTGAGGAGGCGATCTGTGAAGTTCCAGATTACTGTGGAGCAAACAACACCGAAACAGGATAGGTGAGTAAGATACTGATGCCAGAGGTAATACAGACATACATCTTACTGGCTCTGAACCCCATTTGCCTTTGCTTTATGTGACTCATTGCACAAGACGCAGAATAAACTGGAACCATAGACTACTACACCAAAATAAAGATTTTATTGACAATGTCATGCAGCTAAGTACATGCAGCTGATTCAAATCTTGTTTCTTGACTGACGTGCCAAAGCAATCACCTCAAGCTTTAGTCCCTCACCATTCCCAGTCCCTCATCTCTCACATTCTCATCAGATTTCAGAATCAGTTTATTGGCCAGTCTCTTGACAAAGAACATGAAATAAGAGGACGAACTTGAAAATACTTATATTTTTTTATTATATTATATTATATATTATATTTTGTCCCTTATAACTTCAACTGCTTCACTCTTATCTTGTAAAACCCCAGCAAGCCTCTTCATCTTTTGCCTCCACGAACACACATCCAGCACTCAAAATGTATGTGTGTGTGTATGTCAGTGTGCTACAGGTGGTTGTAAAAAGTAATTACACTCTTACTTGTGGTAGAACATGGCCCAGTGTAACGTGGGCACCGCGAGAGTCATGATTCAACACTTTCTATTCACCATATTCATGTGATTGCAAGTAAAAGAAATTACACTCGTGACAAAGTTCTGTTTAGCAAGCTGTTTTAGCCTCTACTTGGCACGAATCACAGTAAAAGAGCAATAAACTATGTCATATTGGGACGTTCAACTACCACACTTTAATGTCTGACGTTTCGCACTTCCACACACCACTGTGAACGCAGCGTAGTATCCTTGCGATGGCATCCGCGAGAAAGGGCAAGCTCAAAATGTGGCAGGCAGCTCGTAGAGGCACTTCCTATTGCAAGCTCAGCTGCCGCAGCAAGTTGTGCCACTGTTTGGGAGAGGTGCCGCGGCAGTTTAGCCTTTATTTGTCGTTATTTGACAATGTGTGACAATGCATTATGGTCCTTGAAGGTATGACTGTTGGTAGTTGTCATTGGATTTGTAAAAAAATGCCAAGTTGTAATAGTATGGCTACTCGTTTTTATTAAACTAAGCTCATAGGTTAACATCAGTTGGCACTTGTTTTCATGGCAACTACACCAGCAGACTAAACTGGGGTGAATGAACGGCTATGCTAACGAATTTCATTGCACAATGGATTTATAAATTAAGAAAAATATATTTTCAAAAAGAAACAGAGGAAAACATCTCTCTACCTGTGGTGATACATAAAACATATGTGCCCTGCATTAGTTTACTCCTAACAGAAGCGCTCACTTAAAACCTCTTCAGAGCGAGATTTTTAATCGAAGAGAGCGTCGTAGAAATCAAAGTTCATAAAGAAATTACACTTTTTTTTTCTTTTTTTGTATCGAAAAAAGTCTCCTTAATTTAATCATGTTAACCATTTTACACACTGCAAACACCATTATAAACTATTCTACTAACTAACTAAGAAGATTCGCCACAATATCATGCATTTTACGCCAGAGCCGGCAAGACAACAACTCAGAGAATGCTTCGTAAACCGGAACAATAGCTTCCTCCTTAGCATATCACACAGCTAACAACATTAGCATTTCACACAGAGTTCAACGGTAGCGTCCAAATTACTCTCCGTCAAAGCGTTGAGGAGTTACAGCCAACAAGCCACAGAAAGCACAACTCCCACACTGCGAAATTTTATAACTGTATCATAACTTGAGTCGGTTTTCAGGTCCAAAACGGGGAATTTCCAAATTATTCCGTATGGGTAATATGTTAGTCTGCTAAGTGTGTACGTCTGGAACTTAAAATGGCATTTCTCCGTTCATCTGAGCCAAAATGGTGGTCAGAATGCCGGCGGCGAATCATACAGGGGGCTTGGGGGCTGACCGCGGCACGGTTTTGGAGTTTTATTGGCTGAAAATTCTGTCAATCACTTAATGGAACGCACGAGTGTCTTCCAAATAAGCACCCGATTTTAACGAGTGGTCACATGACAAGATCCGCCCGGCAGAGCAAGGGCTCCAGATAAACAGACAGAGACGAGGAAAATGCATCCAGGAGAGATATGAGAGGTCAAAATGGGTCAAAATGATGCCAAAATGGTGCCAAACAGCTTTGTTAGGATAGATTGTACAATATGAGTGATAAACAAAGTAATATCAAAATATAGTGAAATATATAGTTATAAAGTATATAAAAGTACAATGGAACAGCTGCAAATTCTGGTTAGAAAATGAGAATTTGGCATGGTTTTTTTTAGATAAACACCTATAACTGGGGTTTGCTTCACTTTATTTACACCAAATCTGTTTGTGAGGCACCTGCATCCTTTGTGCTATGAATTGGGTATGTTTTTAGGCAAACCAGAGCCTCATTTAATAAATTACAGTGCTTTTTCTTCAGACGAACCTGGGAATTTCCCCTGTTTGCTGTGTTCAGTCTTCAGCTACTATTAACCAGTAACATATACACAATATTTACTCATCTCATCAAATCTCACAATCCCTAGTGTTATTCAAGCATCAACATTTTTAAAATAGACCTTGTAGTTACAGAATTGTAGTCTCTTTTGTATGGGTTACAATTTTCGAGAAGAGGCCTAAAAAAAGGCGTAGGGTTCAAGAGGTTTTAAAAGTACTTTTCATTCACTTATTTTTTATTTTGAATACATTGCTGTATTTTTCAATGTTAAAGATCACAACTTGATTTGATTTGATTTGTTTGTGTCAAACATTATGAATATGTCTCCTCTCCCCCTCTCTCACCTACCCAGTCCCACCCTTTCAAAATAAAAGCCACATAGAGTAACTGTATATTAACATGAGGCTCAGAATGACGCTCCCATCATTTCCAAAGGCTTCTCAAACAAAGATGTATATGTCCAGTGCAGAAATGATGGGAGCCATTTGGGGACTGTCCATCACGAATACAAGATTCAATCCAAGAGTAGGCTATGAATCTAAAATGCAGAAAAGAGAGAAGCGCTATCTCAACTGAACCTGAACGACACTACCGGTAACATCGGCGTGTATGTATATTGCGACGTCTTCGGGCTGTAGAAGCCACACTGTCAAAATTTCTTCCAGACCACAACTTGAATTTCAGGTTCAAATTTTCTTTTCAAATGAACAAAACTTTTGACCTGGATTTAGATCAATAAATTACACTCTTACTTGTCGCAGAACATCAGCAGGCTCCCCAAAAAGAAGACCATGATCATCAAAAAGAAGAGTGACTTCAAGAGCTGTCCCTTCATGCTTCTTCACTCCTACTAACTTCACCTGCAAATTCCCTCACCTTCTGTTCCCGCACTCTCTCTCTCTCGCACTCAAGAGTTTTTGTCGTTGTCAGTAACTCAGTTAAGATCCGAGCACATCGTCTACATTCCACCACAGCGCAGCTAAAGCTCCTCCCAATCAGAGTGACTCATGATTGAGCGCTCTTTACAACCCATGGCCACTCTATGTGGCTTAGCATTATATCTTGAGACATTATATGTGACAGTCTTGTGCATTTTTAACAGTTGTAATATCAACAGACAATTTACCACACAATTGTGAACACTTTCCCTCTCTTAGAACATACACAGATTGAGTTTGTACTGGAGCAGCAGCAGTAGAAGAATGGACGTGTAGCCCAAGCACCTCTTTTTCCCCTTGAAAGACGCAGAATAAGAATAAAAAACATTTGAAGAACAATAGGTCCTACACTCTGACTACGTCGGTGTTCGGGCCCTAATAATAATAATTATTATTATAATTCCTACTGTTTCAATAGGGACCTCGTGGCCCGACGTTGTCGGTGCTCGGGCCCTATTGAAACCGATAGTGAACAGTCTCTGTATACATATACAGTATATATGCGTATATATATGCCAATTGTGACCCGGTGATCCTAAATGCACAAGACCCAGAATAAACTGGAGCCAGAGACTACGATACAAAAAACGTAGATTTTATTGAGAATGCATGGAATAGAAGACTTGTCTCCACTCAACAAGTGAGTTTCAATAGAGGGCCAAAATGCAGATCATATTAAAGGAGGGATGGAGTAAATTATACAATCAATACATAAATCTAATTAACAAATGAACAAGCAAAGAAAAAAAACAATGTGGGGCTAAACTGTACTATCGGGGAAGTTAGTGTAGAGTAATGCATAAAAAGAGGAAATTGTCATGTAGGCAAATTATGAATAAACCACGACTGCACACAAACCAAATCAAATCTACCTACTCACAGTAAGCTAAGGTGACTTAAACCACATACGGGATGGCTACTTGACCACTTGGTCTCCCCTTCAGCACAGCACATAGCCCCACAAGAAAAATAAAACTGAAAATGGCCCATTCAAGTGATTAGTTAAAAGCACACTACAATCTAATACAGGGGTGTCAAACTCATGTTCACTCTGGGCCACATCAGCATCATGGTCGCCGTCAAAGGGCCGGTTGTAAATGTAAGAATGTGTAAACTGTCTCTGCATTTGATTATTGTTTATTCAAGTGTTAAAATATTGTACATGCAGTTATATAAATGTAAAAATATATTTACGCACATTTCTGTTATTATAACTTAAATCCTTTTAATTTAGGGTTAAGAAACCCACATTACTCTATCAAACCTTTAAAGAAAATAGCAAAGACAAATATATCAAACACAAGTTATTACAATAACTTTGTTCAAAGCTTAAAATCCTTTCAAGGGTGCGTTTGCCTTATATAGCCTTATATTTGTTGCATTTTGATTTTAGTGCAAATGTCTTTGCTGCTTATGGGCCAACTACAGCATTCACTATAAGTCCAAGCATCCACCTTGGTTGGACACATGTCATCAGCCAAAAAAGATCTTTCCATTCATTCAAAATGATATGAAAGACTTCATGAGCGACTTGGCTACAAACAAGGCACTTTGCTCCAGCCCTTCAGCTTCCCCGGGGTCTGGGAACTACTTTTGACCTGATGGACAATCTCCCAGGTGAAGCCTGAGAACCCCCTGACTGTGCAGCTGCAACAAGAGGTCAAACTCAGCCGGCATGGCATGGAATTTCTTTTTAGTTTGTCTGTATTCGTAGTAGTGGTTAGTCAGGGCGAGGAGTCAATGTGGGTGATTACTGAAGGGCCAGAACCCAAACAGATGCACATTGGGACAGTGTTCCAGCGCCAGGCTAGCCATGCCAGTGCTGGGCCTTGGTGCTCGAAGACTTTGGGAGCACCAGACGTTGGCCAGACTCTGGAGTTACTTAGGGTTGAAAAAGACGCGCCGACATAACATATTTAGCTTTGGCACAGTGGTGGAATGTAGACATTGTGCTCAGATCTTAACTGAGTTACTTACACAGGAGGAATCAAAAATGCCAAAGATAAAAACTCTTGAGTGCGAGAGGGAGTGCGGGAACAGAAGGTGAGGGATTTTGAGGGCTGAAGTACGCAAGAGCTTTGGTAAGTTAACTAAGACGTCTGGGGAAAAGCTTTTGAATTCCACTTCAGCCACTAATTACATGCAAATAACATTTCCTGATAAAGAATTGTACGCTTTAACTTCATTTTCCCTCTCAACTCGTGCTGTTCATGAAAAAAAACAAAAAATAATCACAAACATGCGTTCTAAAACTGGTTCTCTCGTTTGGTCATCTACTGCTTGTACAATATTTCTCTGGATGAGAAAGATCACTGTTAAGACTATGAAAGGCAGAAGTATGAAAGGCAGAAGTTTCCTCAAACACAAGGCCCAACCAAGTCTTAGATTAGAAAGCTTTATTAATCCCCAGAAGGGAAACTCATTTCCCACCATATCAACTCATAGAGACAACAAACAATGTACATAGTTGTCACAGTACACAAACAGAAAACACCCCCTCCACACTCCAGCTGGAACATCTGTAGTAATAAATGCTGCTTTAGATTTACTGCAAGACTAAAATGTTTACAGTCTTATGATTGTTGCATTTTGGTTTTAGTGCAAATGGCTGCTGATGGGCCAACTCAGCATTCACTGTAAATCCATCTTGCTTGGATACACTTAATCCATGTCATCAAACAGTGGTGGACTCTGAAAAAAGGGCACCAGCTGCATAAGAGTGTGGAGAAAGATTTCAAGCATGTAGGGCAGCCCTAGAGGAAACTTTACAACATGTTCTTCTTTTAGCCAAAAGAGATCTGGCAATTCGTTCAAAAGTAGATGAAAGACTGGGATACAAACAAGGCACTTTGCTCCTGTCCTGTCAGCTGCCCCTGGGTCTGGGAATTACTTTTCACCTGGTCGACAATCTCCCAGGTGAAGCCTGAGCACCCCCTGACTGTGCAGCCGCAACAAGATGTCAAACTCAGTCGGCATGGAGTGAACCGCTAAGGGTTTTATGTCATCGAAGTAGTGGTTAGTCAAGGCATAGAGTCCATAGGGGTGATTACTGAAGGGCCAGAACCCATACAGATGCACATTGGCACAATGTTCCAGTGCCAGGCTAGCCATGAATAGGCCGGAGCTGGGCCGGTGTGCTCGTAGGCCTTGGGAGCGCCAGAAGAGGGTCAGATTTCGGAGGTACTCAGGGTTGAGGAAGACAGGCAGGATGGGGCTTTCAAAGTCCTCAATGCTGTAGATGACCCGCATGCACACAGTGCTGTAGTTGGGAAGGAGCAGCAGGGAGTTGCCATAGCTACGTAGATTCTCCACAAATGGACGGCGACGCCCCGTCAGAGACCCATACCTGAAAATAAACAGCAGATGTCAAGCAACATGACAAGAGGGAACATTTAAGGGTCAGTGATTCAATCTTTCGCTCACTTATTTGAGAAGATGCTTGGATTTGCTGTCACAAGGTCAGTCTTGATGCCCACATCCTTCCTATAGCCTTCGTCCAAGGGAGGTAGGTTGCACCTGAACAACAAAGCAACAAAGAAGATGTAGGGATTGTTATATAGAATATCCACAGAGGTGAGTTTAATTCTGTTGATTAAGATTGTTCACTACACGGGACACCTTTCTCACCTGATAACAAACTGAGCTGAATCGATCATCTTTCCACAGCTGCTGTTGGTCAGGATCCCACCGCTCCCAACAACAGCACATGTGTCAAATTTTTTGTTTGGCAACGGATGCTCCTGGAATCAGCACCAATGGGAAATGTACAACTGAGCTGATTGCTGATTTTAGAAAAAAAGAGTCAAAGACACACACACCCCTGTCTACATCAATGGATCTGAGGCGGAGCAAGCTCCTGGGAATCAGTATCATAAACAACCTGACAGTCATCTAGTAAATGGCTGTTTTTCTTCCTCATTAACAAAACTTAAAAAGTAAAAATACCTGTGCCAAGTTCACGCTAACATTTACAGAGGAGGTATAGAAAGTGAAAGATCAGTTAAACGTTAAATGTTTGTGACAAGAGGGGTCTGCAAAGAGCCCAATTAATATTAAATACCCACGTCAGCCACAGCCTGTTTACTCTGCTGCCTTCTGGCAAGAGGTACAGAGGTATCATGTGCCATACCACCAGACTTCAGGGCAGCTTCTTTCCTCAGGCCGTGAGAGTCTTTAATTCATCCTCCACCATATCATATATACATTTATTTTTTGTGTCTTCATCTTATGTTTAAAATGGGACTGAAAACTACATTTACTTGCACAACCCTATTGTACAATGAAAATAAATTAACCTTAGGTCGGACTGGTCTACTTTCTGTTCCCAGAGTCAGAACTAAACATGGAGAAGCAGCGTTCAGTTTTTCTGCTCCACATATCTGGACCAAAGTCCCAGAAAGCTGCAGGTCTGCTGAGACCCTCAGCTCCTTTAAATTAAGATTGAAGACTTTTCTGTTTGCTGCTGCCTTTAATTGAACCAGATTCAAGGCTATTACTCAATTTCCTGCATTTCTGCATTTTATACTGTATTTTATTTCTTACACTGCTTTTTAGTGTTTTAATGACTGTTTTGTAAGGTTTTTGCAGAAACTTAAGGGCTGGACCTAAATGCAGGGAGACACAGGAAACGGAAGGTTGGATAATTGTGGGTTTAATTATAACAAAAAAAGTATTCAACACAAAAACGTGTGAATCACAAGTCCATGAAAATAAAACATCCAAAGAATCAGGGAACACGGCAAAGGGGAGCAGACACGAAACGTACCAGGAGGAAATGGCAGGCAGACGACAGACAGACCAGGTTATACCAGAGACGAACGAACAAGAGCCAAGGGACACACAGGGTTTAAATACACAGGGAAGGTGCAGGTGATTAGACACAGCAGGTTTCAAATAAGGGTGGAGCAGACAATGACGAGAGGAACAGACGGGGGCAGAAAGTCAAGTGAAGCACACTGAGGAGGTGCAGGTGATTGAACGCAGCAGTGTCTAATTAGGGAAGGGCAGACCATCACAGGGGTAAGACATGAATAAAGTGCAAGTCACATGGAACATCTCAATAAAACAGAATAAATAACTAAATCCAAACATAAATCGTGACATGTTTTTAATGTTTCAATGAATGTTCTTAATTTGTTTTAAATCTCCTTTTCTTTTGCCTCATGTTTTGATGCTTTTAATGGTTTTATGTGAAGCACTTTGAATTACCTTGTTATTGAAATGTGCTATACAAATAAACTTGCCTTGCCTTGTAACCTTGTGGTAAAACATTTGAGGAGCAATCAAGTCACCAAACAAGCAGCAGATGTTGTGGTAAATATTCATGAATGACAAACAGCATACCTTTGGAAAGGTGCTAAAAAGCTCCGGGGTCACATGGACTTTCTGCTTATATCCATAGTGCACATTTGTTCCCACTGGAGTGTTGGCCTGGGTAATGATAGCCTTGTCAAAACCATGCCACTTGTTTCTCAGCTGAGATCTGAGGAATCACAATGAATTTGTTACGTAACATACAAGACAGTCTGGAGTGTTGTAGAACAGAAAGCTTCATCATTTTCATAGGCAGTTTGTTTAAATGAAATGTTTCTTCTCATGTATGGATACTAATTCCATAAGAAGACCACGGTGAGCAGTCTTAAAGTCCTTCAGAAGAAGAACCTCTGTTTTACCATAACTCACATTACTTTAATGTTTTATTTAGACCATGTGGTTAAAAAAAGATATAGAGTGTACTGGCATTATTTGGAGTGGATTAAGTACTCCGTCTGACTCATATTGTGTGTTAAGATTCTATGTTAAGATATTTCAGTCCCTTTTATCAGAATTAAGCAAATTGACTCAATTGCAACTTGATAAATGTGCCGCTCTTGAGCACATCTTCATGTACAGTTTATTTAAACTACTTTTCAATCATACATCCCCGAACTGACGACCTGTATGGAGTGTTGACAATCGAGGTAAAGATGTCCATGCATGGATAATTATTTGCAATTCTGGCAACTATTTCAATTTTTGTATCTGTGTTTATTTGTAAATTTAAGAACAGAATAATTTCAAAATAAATTACCCTAATCGTTGGTAATTGTCCTCCTGCTTCTTCCAGGTTTGAGAGTAACGCTTTTTAACTTTATTGAAGACCTCCCTGTGAAAAACACACATATACAAATATACAGTCAGGTTTTTCCTGTAGCCCTGAAGCACTGACACGACATGATCTGATGAAGCGATAAACAAAACAATCCCCTAAGGAGAAGCAGTGACATGTTTGCTCGCACCTGCAGCCTTTACAGAGTTTACCGTTCCAAGGGGGTCTCTTCTTGTGAGGAGGCGATCTGTGAAGTTCCAGATTACTGTGGAGCAAACAACACCGAAACAGGACAGGTGAGTAAAATACTGATGCCAGAGGTAATACAGACATAAATCTTACTGGCTCTGAACCCCATTTGCCTTTGCTTTATGTGACCTGGTGATACTCAATGCACAAGACGCAGAATAAACTGGAATCATAGACTACTTCTCCAAAATGCAGATTTTATTGACCAGTTAAAAACATGCAGTTGATTAAAATCTTGTTTCTTGACTGACGTGCCAAAGCAATCACCTCAAGCTTTAGTCCCTCACCACTCCCAGTCCCTCATCTCTCACATTCTCATCAAATTTCAGAATCAGTTTATTGGCCAGTCTCTTGACAAAGAACATGAAATAAGAGGACGAACTGGAAAATACTTATATTTTGTCCCTTTTAACTTCAACTGCTTCAATCTTATCTTGTAAAATCCCAGCATGCCTCTTTATCTTTTGCCTCCACGAACACACATCCAGCAGTCAAAATGTATGTGTGTGTGTGTGTGTGTGTGTGTGTGTGTGTGTGTGTGTGTGTGTGTGTGTGTGTGTGTGTGTGTGTGTGTGTGTTCTATAGGTGGTTGTAAAAAGTAATTACACTCTTACTTGTTGCAGAACGTCAGCAGGCTCCCCAAAAAGAAGACCATGATCATCAAAAAGAAGAGTGACTTCAAGAGCTGTCCCTTCATGCTTCTTCACTCCTACTAACTTCACCTGCAAATTCCCTCACCTTCTGTTCCCGCACTCTCTCTCTCTCGCACTCAAGAGTTTTTGTCGTTGTCAGTAACTCAGTTAAGATCCGAGCACATCGTCTACATTCCACCACAGCGCAGCTAAAGCTCCTCCCAATCAGAGTGACTCATGATTGAGCGCTCTTTACAACCCATGGCCACTCTATGTGGCTTAGCATTATATCTTGAGACATTATATGTGACAGTCTTGTGCATTTTTAACAGTTGTAATATCAACAGACAATTTACCACACAATTGTGAACACTTTCCCTCTCTTAGAACATACACAGATTGAGTTTGTACTGGAGCAGCAGCAGTAGAAGAATGGACGTGTAGCCCAAGCACCTCTTTTTCCCCTTGAAAGACGCAGAATAAGAATAAAAAACATTTGAAGAACAATAGGTCCTACACTCTGACTACGTCGGTGTTCGGGCCCTAATAATAATAATTATTATTATAATTCCTACTGTTTCAATAGGGACCTCGTGGCCCGACGTTGTCGGTGCTCGGGCCCTATTGAAACCGATAGTGAACAGTCTCTGTATACATATACAGTATATATGCGTATATATATGCCAATTGTGACCCGGTGATCCTAAATGCACAAGACCCAGAATAAACTGGAGCCAGAGACTACGATACAAAAAACGTAGATTTTATTGAGAATGCATGGAATAGAAGACTTGTCTCCACTCAACAAGTGAGTTTCAATAGAGGGCCAAAATGCAGATCATATTAAAGGAGGGATGGAGTAAATTATACAATCAATACATAAATCTAATTAACAAATGAACAAGCAAAGAAAAAAAACAATGTGGGGCTAAACTGTACTATCGGGGAAGTTAGTGTAGAGTAATGCATAAAAAGAGGAAATTGTCATGTAGGCAAATTATGAATAAACCACGACTGCACACAAACCAAATCAAATCTACCGACTCACAGTAAGCTAAGGTGACTTAAACCACATACGGGATGGCTACTTGACCACTTGGTCTCCCCTTCAGCACAGCACATAGCCCCACTAGAAAAATAAAACTGAAAATGGCCCATTCAAGTGATTAGTTAAAAGCACACTACAATCTAATACAGGGGTGTCAAACTCATGTTCACTCTGGGCCACATCAGCATCATGGTCGCCGTCAAAGGGCCGGTTGTAAATGTAAGAATGTGTAAACTGTCTCTGCATTTGATTATTGTTTATTCAAGTGTTAAAATATTGTACATGCAGTTATATAAATGTAAAAATATATTTACGCACATTTCTGTTATTATAACTTAAATCCTTTTAATTTAGGGTTAAGAAACCCACATTACTCTATCAAACCTTTAAAGAAAATAGCAAAGACAAATATATCAAACACAAGTTATTACAATAACTTTGTTCAAAGCTTAAAATCCTTTCAAGGGTGCGTTTGCACAATCCCACGTGAAGTATTTCATCTGTTGTAAAGCCATGTTTAAAATAGTCTTCAATGTACTCACAACACATTTCCATGTCAAACAGGCTAACCAGCCAAAGAGCTGCTTCTATGACTGTTGTGTTTAAGTATCTCATAATAACTATGACTTTCTATCTCATAACTATGACATTCTATCTCATAATTATCACGTTCTATCTCATGATTTCGACTGTGGGGATATTTCTATTATCAAGTCTAGCTTTTAATTATTATTATTATTATTATTTTTTATTCATTTATCATTCATTTTTTTGCTGGCGGATTCGCGGGCCACATAAAATGACGTGCGGGCCAGATTTAGCCCGCGGGCTTTCAGTTTGAAACCCCTGATCTAATAAGTCTGGGCAAAATAGTGGTTGGCTCCTCTAGTGTATTTGTTTAAGAACTTGCTATACTGGAACATAGAATCCTCCAAACATGCAGCTGACTGGAATCTTGTTTTAGTTGTTTGTCAAGTATTAGCCCCTTACCAAACGAAGGTGTGCCTCAGCTGCTCTCTGTCGTGTGTCTTTGTTTTGGAAGAAAGGCCAAGGTCAGATTTCCACACCCGTTTTTCAGACTCTGCTCTTTTGCCTAGATCTTACTGCTCGACTGCCTGTTTCCTACCTTCCCAAATTTATATCAGATTTCAGAATCAGTTCATTGGCCAATTCGTGTGTCTTGACAAAGAACATGAAATAAGGGGACAAACTGCAAAATACATATATTTTGTCCCTTATAACTTCAACTCCACTCTTTTCTTGTGGTGTTGTAAAACCCCAGCATGCCTCTTTATCTTTTGCCTCCACTAACACATCCAGCACTCAAAATGTGTGTGTGTGTGTGTGTGGGTGTCTACAGCCTTATATTTGTTGCATTTTGATTTTAGTGCAAATGTCTTTGCTGCTTATGGGCCAACTACAGCATTCACTATAAGTCCAAGCATCCACCTTGGTTGGACACATGTCATCAGCCAAAAAAGATCTGTCCATTCATTCAAAATGATATGAAAGACTTCATGAGCGACTTGGCTACAAACAAGGCACTTTGCTCCAGCCCTTCAGCTTCCCCGGGGTCTGGGAACTACTTTTGACCTGATGGACAATCTCCCAGGTGAAGCCTGAGAACCCCCTGACTGTGCAGCTGCAACAAGAGGTCAAACTCAGCCGGCATGGCATGGAATTTCTTTTTAGTTTGTCTGTATTCGTAGTAGTGGTTAGTCAGGGCGAGGAGTCAATGTGGGTGATTACTGAAGGGCCATCATTTCAACTTTCTATCACATCATTTTGATTATGGGGATATTTCTATTATCAAGTCTAACTTTTAATTATAATTATTATTATTTCTTTTTTTTTTTGCTGGCGGATTCGCGGGCCACATAAAATGACGTGCGGGCCAGATTCGACCCGCGGGCCTTGAGTTTGAAACCCCTGAGCTAATAAGTCTGGGCAAAACAGTAGTTGGCTCCTCTAGTGTATTTGCTTGAGAACTTGCTATACTGTAACATAGAATCCTCCACCAGTTAAAACATGCAGTTGACTGGAATCTAGTTTTAGTTGTTTGTCAAGTATTGGCCCATTACCAAACGAAGGTGTGCCTGCCTCCGTTTTTTAGACTCTGCTCTTTTGACTAGATCTTACTGCTCGACTGCCTGTTTCCACCTTCCCAAATCTATATCAGATTTCAGAATCAGTTTATTGTTGAGTTTTACAACTGTTGAAAATGCACAAGACTGTCACATATAATGTCTCAAGATATAATGCTAAGCCACATAGAGTGGCCATGGGTTGTAAAGAGCGCTCAATCAGGAGTCACTCTGATTGGGAGGAGCTTTAGCTGCGCTGTGGTGGAAAGTAGACGATGTGCTCGGATCTTAACTGAGTTACTTACAACGACAAAAACTCTTGAGTGCGAGAGAGAGAGTGCGGGAACAGAAGGTGAGGGAATTTGCAGGTGAAGTTAGTAGGAGTGAAGAAGCATGAAGGGACAGCTCTTGAAGTCACTCTTCTTTTTGATGATCATGGTCTTCTTTTTGGGGAGCCTGCTGATGTTCTGCGACAAGTAAGAGTGTAATTTATGGAGCTAAATCCAGGTCAAAAGTTGTGTTCATTTGAAAAGAAAATTTGAACCTGAAAGTTCAAGTTGTGGTCTTGAAGAAATGTTGACAGTGTGGCTTCTACAGCCCGAAGACGTCGCAATATACATACACGCTGATGTTACCGGTAGTGTCGTTCAGGTTCAATTGAGATAGCGCTGCTCTCTTTTCTGCATTTTAGATTCATAGCCTACTCTTGGATTGAATCTTGTATTCGTGATGGACAGTCCCCAAATGGCTCCCGTCATTTCTGTACTGGACATATACATCTTTGTTTGAGAAGCCTTTGGAAATGATGGGAGCGTCATTCTGAGCTTCATGTTAAGATACAGTTACTCTATGTGGCTTTTATTTTGAAAGGGTGGGACTGGGTGGGTGAGAGAGGGGGAGAGGAGACATATTCATAATGTTTGTGACACAAACACAGAGGTTATTAAATGGCAGGCTTCATCACAAGTATTCCAGTTAGGATTCACTCTGTGGGGTTTATTTTGAAATGGGGGGGGGGGGGGGGGGGGGGTCCAATGACTGTATGATAGAGAAAGACACGGAGAGACAGAAATATAGAGAGAGAGTAGAGAGAGACAGAGTGAGTGAGTGAGACAGGCATACAGACAGTTATTTGTACTGAGTGAGTGAGACAGGCAGGCAGACAGACAGACGGTCTAACAATGGCTTTGACTGAATATATGAAGGCAAATCACTGTCAAAATCCGAGAGCGCAAATGAGATCCATGCGCGCGCGAAAATCAAACAGCGTATTTTACTTAGACGAGCGCTTTTACATCACTCCGCTCTCGCGGGAGCAAAATTCACTCTCGCAACTTTAACTTGCTCGCTCGTGAGTCTTTTTCCTGCTCGCTCTCGAGTAGTTTTTATTTTTGACAGTAAGGTTTAAGCTTCGCGAGCAACTTTTGCGCAACATAACGAACCATCTCACTGCGCTAAACCTCCAGCTTCAGGGACGGGGACGTGTGATCACAGACATGTGTGATGCAGTAAAAGTCTCCAGTCTGTTCTCGGCTGCGCATTTTGCTGATAAACGGGAGCACTTAGCACAGAGTTCACTCGGTGATTTGCCGACTCTCTGTGATTGAGTTTGACACCATGGCATAGATGCTGTATTATGCTAAAATGTGTCATTTTGTAACGTTTTTGGTTGTTGGTGTGCCGCGGGATCTTTTTAATGTAAAAAGTGTGCCGCGGCTCAGAAAAGGTTGAAAAACACTGGTATAGACAACAAGGCCAGCAATGCCTTTAATCTGTTATCCATGTTGAATTAACTACTGGTAGTTGATCAATAGTCAAGGCTGTTGTTTGTTTTCTTCCGGCGGTGTGAAGAATCAGGGAAGGACACGCCATGACTGCTAAGACCCAATCGAGTAGCGAACTTTAGTGTCTATGTCATCGTTTTCGAAGGTCCCCGGTTTCCCTGTCCACACTATGACTCAACCCAGACATAGACATCAGACAATATCAGTCATCCCCCCTGAAAGCACAAGAAGCTTATCAATAATCCGGCGCACTTTAAATACAGAGTTTCGGTAGCCGTGCATACATTTAGGTAATGCAACCAAATGCGAAAGCCCGTGTTATGTTTGTCCATTCTGGGCTGCTGTAGAAAAAATGGCGGTGCAACATGGCGGACTTCGTGGAAAAGGACCCGCTCCCAAAGTAGATATAAATGGCGTTTTCTAAGCTAAATAAAATATAACTATTCTTACTTTTCAGGTCATTACACACTAATGAAAACATAGTTAAGCATATTATATTCCATTTCTGCCAGTTTCGACCTAAATGTTACACAATGTTCCTTTAAGCATTATTCCACGAGCATGAACTTGTAGTGCTGAGAAGACTTAACTGACACAAGGCTTGTTAATAGAAAAGGAACACTAAAGCTGGTTAAGTTGTTGCTGGATGCAGGAAGCATTTGCATCTGCTATCTATACCCAATAAAGAATCCCCATTACCTAAGAAGATACCACCAGGGAGCAATCAACTACAAGGCAGATGAGACAGCAGTGGATTGCTGAGCAACCTATTCAAGAGCTTGAGAAAGAGGGCTGCAGTAAACTACTTCTCACTACCTGTCTTCCATCACACCTCCATGTGAAGCCTTTCACCAGTCAATACCATTGCAAGTGAGGTGGACAGTGATGACAAATTAAGGGCCCAAAAAATACTTTAAAATGTTTCAGAGGCCAAAGATAAAAAGGTGAGGGAGGTGAAGTTAGCATGAGAGGAGATGCATGAGGGGACAGCTCTTCTCTTTGTTCACTCTCTTATTTTTGGGGAACCTGCTGAACTGGTACATGTTCAACAATACAAGTGTATTTACCTTTCCCAACCACCTGTAGAAAACACACAGACACACTGTCTAACACACACACACACATACATTTTGACTGCTGGATGTGTGTTTGTGGAGGCAAAAGATAAAGAGGCATGCTGAGGTTTTACAAGAAAAGAGTGAAGCAGTTGAAGTTATAAGGGACAAAATATTATAAATTATTATAAAAATATAAAGTATTTTGCAGTCCGTCCTCTTATTTCATGTTCTTTGTCAAGAGAAACGAATTGGCCAATAAACTGATTCTGAAATCTGATGAGAATGTGAGAGATGACGGACTGGGAGTGGTGAGGGACTAAAGCTTGGGGTGATTGCTTTGGCACGTCAATCAAGAAACAAGATTTGAATCAGCTGCATGTACTTAGCTGCATGACATTGTCAATAAAATCTTTATTTTGGTGTAGTAGTCTATGGTTCCAGTTTATGCGTCTTGTGCATTGAGTCACATAAAGCAAAGGCAAATGGGGTTGAGAGCCAGTAAGATTTATGTCTGTATTACCTCTGGCATCAGTATCTTACTCACCTGTCCTGTTTCGGTGTTGTTTGCTCCACAGTAATCTGGAACTTCAGAGATCGCCTCCTCACAAGAAGAGACCCCCTTGGAACGGTAAACTCTGTAAAGGCTGCAGGTGCGAGCAAACATGTCACTGCTTGACGTGTCAGTGCTTCAGGGCTACAGGAAAAACCTGACTGTATATTTGTATATGTGTGTTTTTCACAGGGAGGTCTTTAATAAAGTTAAAGAGCGTTACTCTCGAACCTGGAAGAAGCAGGAGGACCATTACCAACGATTAGGGTAATTTATTTTGAAATGATTCTATTCTTAAATTTACGAACGAACACAGATACAAAAAACGAAATAGTTGCCAGAATTACAAATAATTATCCATGCATGGACATCTTTACCTCGATTGTCAACACTCCATACAGGTCGTCAGTTCGGGGCTGTACAATCAGTATGATTGAAAAGTAGTTCAAATAAACTGTACATGAAGATGTGCTCAAGAGCGGCACATTAATCAAGTTGCAATTTAGTCAATTTGCTTAATTCTGATAAAAGGGACCCACAAATCTTAACATAGACTCTTAACACACAATATGAGTCAGATGGAGTACTTAATCCACTCCAAATAATGCCAGTACACTCTATATCTTTTGTGAACCACATGGTCTAACTAAAACATTAAAGTAATGTGAGTTATGGTAAAACAGAGGTTCTTCATCTGAAGGACTTTAAGACTGCTCACCGTGGTCTTCTTATGGAATTAGTATCCATACATGAGAAGAAACATTTAATTTAAACAAACTGCCTATGAAAATTATGAAGCTTTCTGTTCTACAACACTCCAGACTGTCTTGTATGTTACGTAACAAATTCATTGTGGTTCCTCAGATCTCAGCTGAGAAACGAGTGCCATGGTTTTGACAAGGCTATCATTACCCAGGCCAACACTCCAGTGGGAGCAAATATTGTGTACGACGCAGAAAGAAGGACCCTCAAGGTGACCCCGGAGCTTTTTAGCACCTTTCCAAAGGTATGTTGTTTGTCATTCATGAATATTTACCACAACATCTGCTGCTTGTTTAGTGACTTGATTGCTCCTCAAATGTTTTACCACAAGGTTACAAGGTTCATTTATTGTCATACAGGGTTGCGCAACAAAATGTGGTTTTCAGTCCCATTTTGCTGCATAAAAAAAAAACGCACAAAAAATGTATTTATGATATGGTGGAGGATGAATTTAGGACTCTCACGGCCTGAGGAAAGAAGCTGCCCTGAAGTCTGGTGGTATGGCACCTGATACCTCTGTATCTCTTGCCAGAAGGCAGCAGAGTAAACGGGCTGTGGCTGACGTGGGTATTTAATATTAATTGGGCTCTTTGCTGACCCCTCTTGTCACCAACTTCACTTTCACTGATCTTTCACTTTCTATACCTCCTCTGTAAATGTTAGCGTGACCTTGGCACAGGTATTTTTACTTTTTAAGTTTTGTTAATGAGGAAGAAATACAGCCATTTACTAGATGACTGTGTCAGGTTGTTTATGATACTGATTCCCAGGAGCTTGCTCCGCCTCAGATCCATTGATGTAGACAGGGGTGTGTGTCTTTGACTCTTTTTTTCTAAAATCAGCAATCAGCTCAGTTGTACATTTCCCATTGGTGCTGATTCCAGGAGCATCCGTTGCCAAACAAAAAATGGGACACATGTGCTGTTGTTGGGAACGGTGGGATCCTGACCAACAGCAGCTGTGGAAAGATGATTGATTCAGCTCAGTTTGTTATGAGGTGAGAAAGATGTCCTGTGTAGTGGACAATCTTAATCAACAGAATTAAACTCATCTCTGTGGATATTCTATATAACAATCCCTACATCTTCTTTGTTGCTTTGTTGTTCAGGTGCAACCTACCTCCCTTGGACGAAGGCTATAGGAAGGATGTGGGCATCAAGACTGACCTTGTGACCGCAAATCCAAGCATCTTCTCAAATAAGTGAGCGAAAAGATGAATCACTGCCCCTTTAAATGTTCCCTCTTGTCATGTTGCTTGACATCTGCTGTTCATTTTCAGGTATGGGTCTCTGACGCGGCGTCGCCGTCCGTTTGTGGAGAATCTACGTAGCTATGGCAACTCCCTGCTGCTTCTTCCCGCCTTCTCCTTCGGTTTCTCCACTCCATTGTGCATGCGGGCCATCTACAGCATTGACGACTTTGAAAGCCCCATCCGGCCCGTCTTCCTCAACCCTAAGTACCTCCAAAGTCTGAACCTCTTCTGGCGCTCCCAAGGCCTACGAGCACACCGGCCCAGCACCGGCCTATTCATGGCTAGCCTGGCACTGGAACATTGTACCAATGTGCATCTGTATGGGTTCTGGCCCTTCAGTAATCACCCCTATGGACTCTATGCCTTGACTAACCACTACTACGATGACGTGAAAGCTTCTTCATTTCACGCCATGCCGACTGAGTTTGACATCTTGTTGCAGCTGCACAGTCAGGGGGTGCTCAGGCTTCACCTGGGAGATTGTCGACCAGGTGAATAGGAATTCCCAGACCCAGGGGCAGCTGACGGGACAGGAGCAAAGTGCCTTGTTTGTATCCCAGTCTGTCATGTACTTTTGAATGAATTGCCAGATCTCTTTTGGCTAAAAGAAGAAAATATTATTAAGTTCCCTCTAGGTCTACCTTACATGCTTGAAATCTTTCTCCACACTCTTACGCAGACTCTTTTCAGAGTCCACCGCTGTTTGATCACATGGATGCAACAATCAATAAGTGTGTTGAGTGTGGAGGGGGTTATTTTGATTTGAATGGGAATCCTTTGTGAGACATTTTTTGGGGTTTACACTGTAGTGCCTTGTGTTAATGCAGCGATACCCAGAGGTATCATGTGCCATACCACCAGACTTCAGGGCATCTTCTTTCCTCAGGCTGTGAGAGTCCCAAATCCATCCTCCACCATATCAGAGATGTATATTTTTTGTCTGTGTATGTTTCTTATTTAGAAAAATGGGACTGAAAACGACATTTTTTTTGCGCAACCCTATTGAACAATGACAATAAATGAACATTGTAACCTTTGTTGTAAAACATTTGAGGGCCAATCAAGTCACCAAAAAAGCAACAGATGTTGTGGTAAATATTCAACCTTTGAATTGGTGCTGAAAATCTCCAGGGTCACCTCGAAGGTTCTCCTATTTTCATAGTGCACAAGCTTTGCTCCCACTGGAGTGTTGGCCTGGGTAATGATAGCCTTGTCAAAACCATGGCACTCGTATCTCAGCTGAGATCTGAGGAATCACAATTAATTTGTTACGTAACATACAAGACAGTCTGGAGTGTTGTAGAACAGAAAGCTTCATCATTTTCATAGGCAGTTTGTTTAAATTAAATGTTTCTTCTCATGTATGGATACTAATTCCATAAGAAGACCACGGTGAGCAGTCTTAAAGTCCTTCAGAAGAAGAACCTCTGTTTTACCATAACTCACATTACTTTAATGTTTTATTTTGACCATGTGGTTAACAAATGGTGGTCAACATGTGGTCGTCCTGCTTCTTCCAGGTTTGAGAGTAAAATGCCAGTTAAAAA
Source organism: Pholis gunnellus (assembly GCF_910591455.1). Classification (NCBI taxonomy): domain Eukaryota; kingdom Metazoa; phylum Chordata; class Actinopteri; order Perciformes; family Pholidae; genus Pholis; species Pholis gunnellus. The sequence continues at coordinate 8,767,045 of NC_136544.1, forward strand.
CATGCAGCTGATTAATTAAAATCTTGTTTCTTGACTGACGTGCCAAAGCAATCACCTCAAGCTTTAGTCCCTCACCACTCCCAGTCCCTCATCTCTCACATTTTTATCAGATTTCAGAATCAGTTTATGTCTCCTGACAAAGAACATGAAATAAGAGGACAAACTGCAAAGTACACATATTTTGTCCCTTATAACTTCAACTCTTTTCTTGTCGTGTTGTAAAACCCCAGCATGCCTCTTTATCTTTTGCATCCAGTGAAACACATCCAGCACTCAAAATGTATGTATGTGTACAGTATGTGTGGGCGTGTGTTCTATAGGTGGTTGGGAATGGTAATTACACTCTTATTGTTGAACATGAGATGAGAGTGTTCAGCAGGTTCCCACAAAATAAGCGAGTGATCAAAGAGAAGAGTGACGTCAAGAGCTTTTTATTTTAAACATGGCTTTACAACAGATGAAATACTTCACGTGGGATTGTGCAAACGCACCCTTGAAAGGATTTTAAGCTTTGAATAAAGTTATTGTAATAACTTGTGTTTGATATATTTGTCTTTGCTATTTTCTTTAAAGGTTTGATAGAGTAATGTGGGTTTCTTAACCCTAAATTAAAAGGATCTAAGTTATAATAACAGAAATGTGCGTAAATTTATTTTTACATTTATATAACTGCATGTACAATATTTTAACACTTGAATAGAGAATAATCAAATGCAGAGACAGTTTACACAGTCTTACATTTACAACCGGCCCTTTGACGGCGACCATGATGCTGATGTGGCCCAGAGTGAACATGAGTTTGACACCCCTGTATTAGATTGTAGTGTGCTTTTAACTAATTTATTCATAATTTGCTTACATATTTTGTGACAATTTCCTCTTTTTACGCATTACTGTACACTAACTTCCCTGATAGTACAGTTTAGCACCACATTGTTTTTTTTCTTTGCTTGTTCATTTGGTAATTAGATTTATGTATTGATTGTATAATTTACTCCATTCCTCCTTTAAGCAGCCTAGTCGGTATAGGGTCCAACAGACAGGTAGAAGGTTTAGACCCAGAAACCACCGAAGTCAAATAGCCACGGTCGATAGGTGCAAAGCCATCTAAACATACATCAGGGTCTACAGCTGTTTCTAAGGTCACTCCACTCGAGGAAAGATCAGCACTAGTCGAGGGCAGGACATTGTTAATGCTCTCTCTAATAGTTATGATCTTATCATTAAAGAAGTTCATGAAGTCATTACTACTGAGGTCTATAGGAATACACGGCTCGACAGAGCTGTGACTCTCAGTCAGCCTGGCTACAGTGCTGAAGAGAAACCTGGGGTTGTTCTTATTTTTCTCAATTGATGATGAGTAATAGGCTGCTCTGGCATTACGGAGAGCCTTATTATATATCTTAAGAATGTCTCTCCAGACTAACCGAGATTCTTCTAAGTTAGTGGAACGCCATGTTCTTTCAAGTTTTCGCGGTTTGCTTTAATTTACGGGTTTGAGGGTTATACCATGGAGCGAACCTCCTTTGTTTTACTAACTTCTTTTTTAAAGGAGCAATAGAGTCTATTGTCCTTCTCAGTGAGCTTGTAGCACTATCAACAAGATGATCAATCTAGGTCGGACTAAAGTTTTCACAGGAGTCCTCTGTTATATTGAGGCATGGCGTTGAGTTAAATACAGACGGAATCGCTTCTTTAAACTGAGCTACGGCACCATCAGATAGACATCTAGTGTAGTAACCTTTGCTTAATGGCGTACACTCCGTTAGTAGGAATTCAAAAGTTATTAGATAATGGTCCGATAGAAGAGGATTCGGTGGAAAGACTATTAAATCTGCCATAAGTCAGAACCAGGTCGAGGGTGTGGTTAAAACAGTGAGTGGGTTTCTGTACACTCTGACAGAACCCAATCGAATCTAACAATAAGATAAAACGCAGTACTAAGGCTATTTTTCTCGACATCACTCATTCCCCTCTCTAGCTATTCTTTTTCGCTGTTTTAATGAGTTTGCGTGCTATGGCTCTCTTTCTTTTATATTCTATTAAATTGTCCACACTTTCTGAGGTTTCTAAGAGCAGTTTCCTCCAAGCTACACTCGTCATTCCACCAAGGCACAGTTTTTTTTAAATCACAGTTTTAGGTATACTTTTAGATGCAGCTTAACTTATCATACTTGTAACATCACTAGTACATTATTCCACATTCCCATCCATTGTATTTTTGCTAGCTAACTCCCAGCAGCATTTCTTAAATATGTCCTATTGAGCCTTTTGAAAGCACCATGTATATACACATTTTTTATTGAATGCTTTATCAATGTTTATAGCACATATAATGGGAAAAAGATCACGACCTATATAATCATTGCACATTTTCTATTCACATAGGCTAGCAATATTTGCAGAAACCAATGTCAAGTCAATACATTACATCTTATTCCTAATCTTGTTCCTCTACCATTGTTTATACATACAAGATTTCTTGTGTCACTCATTTCTTCAACCACTGCATTATTATCAGTATGATCACTTCACCATAGACCGTTATGTGCATTGAAATCACCATGCCAACATGGGCCTTTAAGAAGCTGGACCTGATTAGGGAATTGTTTGGGGGCGGAGCCAGCCTGAAGGCTGCGTTCACAACAATACACCCAATGCTTCATTCACTGGGGAGCATTCACCACCACATATGCAATATTACACTTATCATCATGGACATAATCATTGAACATTTTGAATTAAACCTCTTAATACTGTACTTTTACCGTACCTTTAACATAGTTTATATTTTTGGCACCGTGTATATTTGGGATTCGTGGATTTTGGATCTCTGTTTCTTGATATCGGAGCCTGATGAGTGATGAGATGCAGGTATGCTCAATCAGCCAGCAACCGGAGCAGGAGGGAGGGGGAAAGCTGCCACGCCCACAGCCACCGGCACACACTCACACACACACACACACAGTTAGACAGACAAAACATGGAATAGATAGAGAGAGGGAAAGACATAGGAAAAACACGGCGAAAAACCCAGAGTCGTGACAGTTTTTCTAATTAGACTGTTTACCACTTGGCTCCAGATGTCTGTTCAACAAGCCAGCCTGCAGCAGACAGTCATACATCACCAGAAGTATTTCAGTCAGCTGCTCCCCAGAGCAGCAATTGACACTGACGCCACTCCCGCCCATAAGCCACGGGTGTCCTACCCTGGAGGCCAATCAGCCCTTATTGAATTTATCCCCATTGAACAAAGTTCCTCAACCACAAAGTTGTTCAACTCAAGTATTTACTGTGTTTTGTTGTAGAGAAAGACAACAACTGTAGTACAATGGATGGCTGGTGATGCTTTGCAGTTAGAGCCAGCTGGAGCCACTAGAGGACGACTTCCTGTCAAAGGAGGGAGAACCTAGAGAGTGAGGAAGGGCCATTTGGAGGCGATATGCCCAGAGTCTGCATGACTGGCAGCTTGGCCTCACATTTCCCAAACTATTCTAGGTTATGTGACTCAGGCGTTCCTGTTTTTTAGGGGAAAGAAGGGATGTCAACAGGTCAACAGTTACCCCGTGGCAAGGTTGTATATTTGTGTTGCCCTGTTCTCTTTTGTCTCCCCGTAAAAGCATCATCCAGATGTTTGTATCTTTGGTCCGTAACTGTGGGCTGCCATGCAGCAAGACAAGAAACTAAGTGTAGAAATGTATAGGCCACTGATGTGCCTGCTGCATCAAATATGGAAAATTATTGGGCTTAATAATAAACAGAAATATTATAGCTTCATGCATTTGCAAATGCATTACACCGCGATATGTCTTGCATGAGGTTTAAATGCTATGTAAGGTCTAAAAAAAAAAGAGAATCAATGGAGGAATACATGTAAAAGCGCTGCACAAAACCATGCTAATAATCAGTGGTCATATGGTGTTCCAGCCATACTGCACTTACTTTAATGATACATCTTGGCAGATTTTGGGACACTTGGTGGCTAAAAGACACTAAATCATGTAAGTTGATTCGTCCGGGGAGAAGCTTTTGTTGAAAAACAAAAATAACCTTTTTTGTGATAGATATTTATTTTCTGATTCACTTTGACCTAATTTTCTGAAAATGAAAAGAAATCACATCGATTCTAAAACTGGCTCAAGAGTTCTCAAGTTTGATAATTTACAGCTTGTACATTAATATTCTGGGTCACAAAAAAACACTGTTAAGACTAAGTATCAGCATGAAACGCAGTACTCCCAGGTACACAAGAGCCACCCAAGTCTTGATGCTAGTGTTACTTCCAAACCAAAGGTTGAAATATTCACCCAAAGTGCACGATTCCTAATCATTACATCACCTTACATTGTAGTCAGTCATTGATTTAGCATTTACGTGAACTTAAAAAGTGTTTGTTTCCATTGTACCGATATTTGAGGTTTACCTCATGTCTGTACCACTGCATCACAGAAAGAACACGTTTCCAGATATCATCTTCCACAACCAGCACCGTCCAGTTACAACAATTGGGTTAAATTGTGTGAGTACCACACATTTAACCTCGAGAGTTCCCAGAGTATTTCCTAAGTGGTTAAATGTGTGGTGCGCTTTTTAACAAATAAATGTCAAAAGAATCTTTACATTCATTGTGCGGCTGTTTTCATTAAATGTTAGAGTGTTTTAGTCTGACAATATTATGTAAAGAAGGTATTCTATTTTCATCAAAATACATTCAGTTTGATCCAAAAGAAGGCACTACGTCGACTCCCACAAAGGATTCCCATTCAAATCAAAATAACTCCCTCCAGACTCCAGCTGGAACATTTGTGTTAATAAATACAGTTTAGATCCATTGCAACACTAATGTCTACAGCCTTATAATTGTTGCATTTTGATTTTAGTGCAAATGTCTTTGCTGCTTATGGGCCAACTATGGTCCAACTACAGCATTCACTATAAGTCCAAGCATCCACCTTGGTTGGACACATGTCATCAGCCAAAGAAGATCTTTCCATTCATTCAAAATGATATGAAAGACTTCATGAGTGACTTGGCTACAAACAAGGCACTTTGCTCCAGCCCTTCAGCTTCCCCGGGGTCTGGGAACTACTTTTGACCTGATGGACAATCTCCCAGGTGAAGCCTGAGAACCCCCTGACTGTGCAGCTGCAACAAGAGGTCAAACTCAGCCGGCATGGCATGGAATTTCTTTTTAGTTTGTCTGTCATCGTAGTAGTGGTTAGTCAGGGTGTGGAGTCCATGTGGGTGATTACTGAAGGGCCAGAACCCATACAGATGCACATTGGCACAGTGTTCCAACGCCAGGCTAGCCATGATTATTCCGGTGCTGGGCCGTGGTGCTTTTAGGCCTTGGGAGCGCCAGAAGAGGGCCAGACTCTGGAGGTACTCAGGGTTGAAGAAGACGGGCCGGGTAGGGCTTTCAAAGTCCTCGATGCTGTAGACGGCCCGCATGCACACAGGAGTGTTGAAGCCGAAGGAGAAGGCGGGAAGGAGCAGCAGGGAGTTGCCATAGCTACGCAGACTCTCCACAAACGGACGGCGACGCCCCATCAGAGACCCATACCTGTAAATAAACAGCAGATGTCAAGCAACATGACAAGAAGGAACATTTAAAGGGGCAGTGATTCATCCTTTCGCTCACTTCTCTAAGAAGATGCTTGGATTTGCGGTCACAAGGTCAGTCTTGGTGCCCACATCCTTCCTATAGCCTTCGTCCAAGGGAGGTAGGTTGCACCTGAACAACAAAGCAACAAAGACGATGTAGGGATTGTTATATAGATTTTCCACAGAGATGAGTTTAATTCTGTTGATTAAGATTGTTCACTACACAGGACATCTTTCTCACCTCATAACAAACTGAGCTGAATCAATCATCTTTCCACAGCTGCTGTTGGTCAGGATCCCACCGTTCCCAACAACAGCACATGTGTCCCATTTTTTGTTTGGAAACGGATGCTCCTGGAATCAGCACCAACGGGGGAAAAAAAACAACAATTATACTGATATACTGTGTGAAAGAGCCATTTTAGGGGAGGGGAATCTAGCTGGATCTCAAAGTACAAGATCAAGGCTCCGTCCTTTTCTGCCTGAGTTGCATCTGAGTCTTGGATTTTCTATTATCTTTTGGGATCTAAAAAGGTATAAAAACAGCCTTGCATTTTAAATACAATTTGACTTTTTTTTATAAAATGTTATATAACTCAGTGGTAGAGCATTTGACTGCAGATCAAGATATTCCTAGTTCAAATGGGTGCCCTTGGTAAACCTTAGGGTATGAACAGTGTGACACTGTATATTATAAATTGTTGTGGTCCACATGACTTCCCCTATTGGTTTGTGGACTATGGTATTGACCAAAATGTTAATATTAACTTTTCACTTTTGTGAAAGGGTTATAGTTGTAAACTGAAAACACAGACAACACCCAGACATGACAACACCTTGGTAGCAACCTGTCTATCACAAGGTAGCCACGCCCTAAAGCAAACCCTGCTTTATGGTCTATTTTACTCAAAATGGGACCATCATTTACTAAATGAATGTCATGCTGTATTGAAGAAAACTAGACATTTGCGATCGAGACCATAAACTAAGGTTTACAATGTTTACTTAGGTAATAAATAAAGTGAGAATTTGGGTCATTTTCTCATAGACTTCTATACAACCTGACTTCTTTTAGCAGCCTGAGGAGTCGCCTCCTGATGGCTTTTATAAAGAATGCAAGTTTAAGGCACTTCCACACTTTTCAGACCTAGAGGTTGCCGCCTGATTAAAATATCAAACTGAATGTGACATATCCTGGAATACTCGAATGCTTGTCGAATATCTTTGAAACCCCTCTCCCTCCCCCACACCTTTGAGACATCTGAAACTGACAATCGAACGGCATTCACACCCTTTTTCGAATGACCATACTACTCAAAGGCTGAGTGAAAAGCCGAAGGCTAAACAGAAGGTTTAGGGCACCGAAAACTGACTGTTTTTTTGTTTCAAAACCCCGGTTTTAAACGAAAAAGTATTAGTGTGGATGCAGCCTTTGCGAGGGGGGAGACGTGAAACCATTTAAATATGGTAAAACGGTCCCCCAGTTTGGAAAGTTGTTGACATGAAAAGTGATTAAACGAGAGAAAGAAGTTCCAAACTGGGCTCCTTTGTCACCTCAGCATACCGAACACAGTACTACGTACTACTATAGTGTGCTTCATGAGAGCTTGTCGGATTGCTTCATAAACATCCTGAAACCGACACGCTCTCATGAAGCACACTAGCAGCTTTAAACATGCATAGTTGTTGTCAGTCAACTTCATGAAAATGATTCACGGCATACTTTATGTCTGTGGTAAATACAGGGATGTGATGCTCACTTCCTGAGACTCAACAATTAAAGAAAGCTCACTTCCACTTTCCCAGATCATTGTGGAAAGAGTTACGAGTGTCAACAATTCTGCCTTAGTCCTGCTTTTCCCATTCTGCCTCTTTGTCCCTTTACCTTCAGCCAAATTCTCACTCCTCCATCGCCATTCTTTCATTCTCCAAGTCATTTCCACTCATTCCCCGCCAGGTTATCAATGTTGCTCTCCAACCTTTTGAATCCTATACCCTGTATCCTGTAGCCTGTTACCTGGAACTTGTACCTGTTTCTGAATCTGCACCTGCCTGTACTCTTATTGCTGCCCCACTCCTGTTAGCCTGCTTTGCTTCAAAAACGATGTTGTCTTGTGTGATGTAGAGTTTGATATAGCTGAGGTCAAAGTCAAGATAACTCTTCTGGAGTGAGGAGGAAAGCAAAGAACTGAAATCTTCCACGTGGCTCATTTTCTGTATCAGCTTTTTGCACAGTTAACACACATTTATCCATTATATTACTTCACATTTTTGGTTATTTTCAATAAATTATATGACTGTTATCCTAATTGTCAATTGTCATTCTGCTTTTAGATGAAAAGATAAAAGGGTAATAGTTCAGTTGCAGAGAATTTGACTGCAGATCACCAGGTCCTCTGTTCAAATCTTGGTCCTCCCTGTGTTTGTTTGCACCCCCAAAGGAAATGTTTTAAAATCCAGAATAACAATATACTCTGTTCAAAATAACATATAGTTGTGGAGTTGTAAACTTGTAAACTCTGATTGTCTATTTACTTGTAAAGACACTGCCGTTACTTACAGTGTAATGCATGGTTAATCCATAATGTGTTTACTGGTCACGGCAAATTTAAAAAAAATGCAGTGTGGTCTGAGTTTGTGAGAAACGTGCTGTGTAGTTGTGTGTGTCAAAGAGCCAACATGTGAGCAGACACATGACCTTTGGCAGAACTTGCAAGTGCCAAACAGTGAAATAATGTCTGTGGGGAATCATCAGAGGAATCAAGGACACCAAAGAAGCAGCAGATGTTGTGGTAAATATTCATAAATGACAAACAACATACCTTTGCAAAGGTGCTGAAAATCTCCGGGGTCACCTGTAGGGTCCTCTTCTTTTCTCCGTCGTACACGAGCTTTGCTCCCACTGGAGTGTTGGCCTGGGTAATGATGCCCTTGTCAAATCCATGGCACTTGCTGCTCAGCTGAGATCTGAGGAACCACAAAGAATTTGTTAAATAACATACAGGACGGTCTGGACGTGAGAACAGAAATATTCATAATGTCCTCTGTTTTACCATCACTCACATGATCCAAAGACATGTTATATTTAGACATCGGCCTGCAAGTTCTTCTGCTTTCAACAACATTTCTATTTCCACTTCTCCTTCCATGTCTGTAAAGGATCTCCTTTCTACCATACAAAAAGCAAACTCATCCTACATAGATTTTTATATTATGTATACCTTTAAAGCTAGTGCAGTTTAAGGTCATGCATAAGAGCAGACTTAATAGGATCTTCCTTTCAGCTATGTGTGACAAATCAGAAAATTAGAATGACTCAATTAGAATGAATGAGAAATATTTTATTCATTCAGTGTTTTTTTTTTAGGGGGGGGTATTCTAATAGCTCCTTAAAACTGTCAACTGAGACCTAGAAGGATTTCATGTTTTGCATGCCTTTTATAACTCAAATCTATCTCCACTTGATCTTTTAAGAAGTGGTGCAATTACGGTGCCCTATCTCTGTCTGGAGGAGTTTCGATTTCTTTTTCGATTATATCAGAGAGCAACTGGACTGCTGCAGCTAAATAGTGTTTGTTGTTTTATTTGCCCCTCTAGAGCGCAGCTTAACATACTGTTCATGGGAACTACCTTTTAAATCATACTCATTGTACATCCTCGAACCGTGACGATGTCTAATGTACAATTCCTGCGAATATGGACACAGGAGATACAGCTTGCATGGACAATCGTTTGCAATTCTGTCAACCTGTTTTATTGTTGTACAAATAGTTAATGAAATAACAATAAAACGTTTGGAAGAATGTCCTTTTCTCTTACCTGAATTTTTGGTAATTGTCCTCCTGCTTCTTCCAGGTTTTAGAGTAACGCTCTATTACTTTGTTGATGACCTCCCTGTGACACACACACACACACACACAATCAAGTGTGTAAACCATGTTGAGCTGACATGTCTTAATACGATGAAGGCATAAACAAAAATGTTAGTGATGGTGTTTGCTCTCACCTGCAGCCTTTACAAAGGTCAGAAGGCTGAGGGGCACTTTTCTTTTGAGGAGACGGCCTTTGAGGTTCCACATTGCTGTGGCACAAACAAGAAAGACACAGGACAGGCGTGTCAAATGCTGACGTCAGAGATAAAAGTAAAGATGTATTATTTGGTACCATATACATATTCATTACATGACGCCATCAGTCAACACCTTATTGATCTTCAAAGAGGGATCTATAAGCTCAAGTGGTTCAGCATGGAGTTTTCTATGCGTGGAATTCTAACTTCAATAAACACTGAAACAAATAGAATAATCATACCAAGTTCTGCACTCAGAGATTTTCCATTGACATGGGGGAGAGCAGTGGTAAATCTGTCAGCCTTGTACGCCATAAAAGACAAACCATTGTACAAACTCACCTTCACTGCTTAGCTACGCTTCAGCAGGAGACTTGTGCCTCCTCCTGCATGTGTGTTGCAATGTATGTGATCTGTGGGAGGCTACGTGTTGCTTGTAGATCTGTATCCTCTTCTCTTCCTGTTAATACGTTTTAGAAAAGGTTCTAAGCTAATGAAATAAAATCTCTGGAATAACCCAGTTTAATTGCAGGTGGTTGGATTGCTTCTCATATGTCAATTTCAACTAATCATTAGGTTTCAGTGTGAGGGTGTCTGCCATTGCTGTTTGCCAAAAAAAAAATCACTGAAGCGGAAATGAACCTGTCTGGTATTTCACATTGAAGAAGTGACGCTTTCGCGAGTATCTTCACTCTTAGATGTCATTGAAGCACAGATACGCCCAGATACCCACAGATACACATCTGAGTAATTTCACACAAACTACATCTTCAATCCTTTGTGTCTTTTGACTTGCAAAACTAGCCAAAGTGAAAATGTAAATCTATAAAATGCTTCTATTTCTGCCCTACATCATTACACCGCTCCACCCAGGGTAAACCCCAGAACAGCATGCTTCTTTATCTTGTCTCCACTGCACCTCTAGCACCAAAATACAAAAGCCGAAAGGATTCAAGAAAGTGCTGTGTGGTTGGGAAAGGTAGCTACACACTTACTTGTTGTCGACCATGTACCAGATGAGAGTGGTCAGCAGACTCCCCAAAAAGAAGAGAGTGATCACCAAAGAGAAGAATGACTGCAAGAGCTGTCCCCTCATGCCTCTCACCTCCTGCTAACTTCACCCGGAGGCCCCCTCACCTTCTGTCTTGCTCTCTGCTTGCTCAACACTCACCCGTCATCTGCTTTCTGTCACCCACCCTCTGTTTCAGATTTTCTCCCTACCCTTCGGCTCAACACACGCAGTCTCTCTCTCTCTCTCTCTCTCTCTCTCTCTCTCTCTCTCTCTCTCTCTCTCTAGAGTGTTAATCTTTTGCCTCTCTGCTTTCCAATGTTTTCTTTTACCTAACTGACCCCTCCTCCTCCTCCCAATCCGTTAGGTTTGACTCAGTGTTTCTCTAACTCCTTTGGCGAGTGAGAGCATGCCTCCTCAGTCATTAGCCTGTCTTCTTTAGCTGCCTCTTGTTCAGGCAAGTTCTCTGTCTTCTGTGCAACTCTACTTGTTCGTTCTTCTACTCCTGTTTGTGTCCAGGCCATGTGAGACGAATCCGGTCTTTTGTTGCTCCACCACATCCTTCTTTAATCCTTGTCACGTCTCTTGGATCCACTCGTCTTCTCTCCTCTTTTTCTACAAACTCACAACCCTACTTTTCACTGTTGTCCCAAAGCTCCTTCTGTTCTCCGCCCCCTCCACAGAGCCCCAGCCTTTCCTCTCTGCTTTCCCCTCCCTCCTCCGGCCATCCTCCGCCCACATCCCATAACCCCCTCTCCCTGTTGCACAAAAAGGAGGTAGTAACACGAGTGCCCAGTACTGAATTAGCCTACAGTTTGCCCCTTGACTAGTATGTGTGTGTGTGTGTGTGTGTGTGTGTGTCAGGAAACACATACAAAACCAATGAGGGGCAAAGAATGTAAGGGGCAGAGGCTTCTCATCCAATCAGAGTGACCCCAAAACTCTTACCTACAAGTGTCTTTTATTCCAATCTCAAACGTTGCCAACTGTATCGTCTGATATCCTCTTGCCAAAAAAAGTGAGTGTTTCTCAGTTTGGGAGGTGGTGGGAGGGAGTTGGAGGGAGTTGGAGGGTTGGGGGGCCTTGGAAGGGAAGTCTCCTCTCAACTAATATGGGAAATGACTTCTAAAATGGCAGCACTGCCGGCTGTATCAACAGCGTAACTATCGTAACAGCCGGCGGAAATGAGAGAAGCAGAAAGTCAGAGAGAGTCAGACGGAGAGACAAAAAGCAGAAAGAGGTGGGGAGTTGATGCCCAGAGGAGACATTCGTTGTTTCACTTTCATTTGGGAGCTCTGCGTTGCTAGCCATGTGATGGAAGGAAAATAAAATCTAGGAGGACTATGGTAAAATATGTTGAGCGTACGGGATGCATTTTAAATAAACACCCACAAACAGATGACCACACCCAGTTCCCCGGCATATATCCTTCCTGATTTGAGTTCCCAGTGGAAAACTCCACACTGAGCTTCATGCAATAAAGTAATAATGCCTAGTTACTACATGCTGGGTAAGCTGGGCTGTGCCACAGCAACCCCCCACCTCACATAAATCCCAAACAAAAGAGCTCTTGGAAAGTTTTCATTTTGGCAGACATCAGGGTTTGCAGGAAACTTGTGTGTGAGGCTGCTTTGCTGTGCGCAGACGGAAGGAGTAATCAATAAAGAAGGTTGAACACCTAACAAAATCAGCCTAATAGTGCCAATGAGACAGAGGGTTGTTAAGGAAAGTAAAAGCTACACTTAACCTGCTCTTTACCTCGAACACACATTGCGTAATGGTTCCTTGAATGATGAGCAGACCTTGGCCTCTGATGTTGAATGTGTGACGTGTCTGCGGTACAGAGGTCGCCTGTCATAGTGTGCCAAACTCATATCCAATGACTGTACCATCTGTGTTTTGCAAATGTTCAGACATCAACGATGATTGTAAATGTTTATTGTCAAATTCAATCTTTCAGTCCGCGCAAACATTTTCTATAAACCACTCTTAGAAATGAAGGTGCTAACTGGAACCATATAGGGTTCATGGTATAATTTGATTAACTGTGGACTATACCTTGAGCTAAACATTAAGTGTTATTTCATCAATGAATGGTTCCACCCAAAACCGTCTCTGGCGGTTCTGTTCAGACCCTCATGCCCTTCTAAGGACATTATTATGTACTCACTCTGATAACTTTGCTGTTAATTATTCCATATGTTTTAGGTTAAATCTCAAACTCATCCTCGTGAGACTGCTGAAGGGCCCGGGCTGATGTGGTGTAGCGCAACCCACAACAATCATGGTTAAAAGTATGTTTTGGGAAGGTTTGGAGTGGGAGGGTTTTAAAACCCATGCTTTCTTCCAGAAATGGTTCTTTGCATGAAAAGGGTTCTTAATGGAACCGTTAGTCTTGCATCAAACCCTTGAAGCACCCTTTCTTCACAAACGGGTATTTCAGAAGCAAACGGTTCTGGGTAGAACCTCAGCCCTTCAGGAAGAACCCTTTTGGAAGTCTTCTTTTATGAATCCAGATCTATATCAGGTCACCAGCATGCCCTGTATCCTGACCAGACAAGAGATAACAAACTCACTGTTGAGAGGGAGGCCTCTTGGAGAAAATATACACATCGATGGCCTTTCATGCATCATGAGACACTCGCAGGAATGTGGAGAGAAAAGTGTGAGAAAATAGTTTTTCTCCAGCATAGACGCTCCATGATAATAGCAGGGCTGTAGGCAAGAAGAAGCCCCAGAATAACTGCAGCGTATGACAGAAGAAGTACAGCAACAAACACCTTGCCTCTCTGGCAGTCTGTTAAATCAAATATCCAGACCTCTCATCTGGTTTCCCCTCATCACAGGCCATCCTGATGCCTACCACCCACAACAGTCAGTCATTAGCCTATTACAGACAATGCAATTTCCATCCAAAGACTCCACAAGCTATTTAACCACATTAAACCCAAAGAAGTGATTTCTCAAGCTGACATTCATAACCTTGTAACACGGGAGGCTTCTCAGCGATGTGCAGCTTGTGTGTGCCTGCAGGAAGCCTCTTTTACTCAGCATGGATGAATCATACTGGAATTACCATCTCAATGATGGATAATGGTGTAATTAGGAACAAACTTTTTTTGTGATTCATCTGTTATTCAGCAGAGAGGAGGGTTGGGGTAACGCTGGCAAATTGTTGCATGTTCTGTTTGTGCACACATGCATTACAAATTGGCCGAAAATGGTTGCATGTTTCACAGTAAACGGTGAAGTTTCAAGTTTTGAATTCCGTCTTTGAATTGCACATGGTTGACGTGTGTGTGTGTGTGTGTGTGGGTGTGTGTGTGTGTGTGTGTGTGTGTGTGTGTGTGTGTGTGTGGGTGTGCAGCTGCTCTGAAGAGGAAGGCAGAAGGCTGCATGCTTCGAGGTGGCAGGCAATACTGTAGAAGCAGTGGGCAAGAAGCTGCAGGGGGAGCATAGTACCTACTCTAAAGAGCCCATGTGACATCATCACAAGGCAGACAGAAAGACAAAGGTCCCATTGTCACCCAAACAGCCCCCAATGAATCTGTACTACCCCCTCCTCCACCTCGTTTACGACCCCCTCCTTCGGCAGGGATTGGGCTGCTGCACTGCCTCTTCTGTAACGCAGGTTGCAGATTCATCAATGCAGTAAACCACACAAGAGACAGGAAGTGAACCAAACTCGCCTCCATCTAAATGACGGGGGTTCCCCTGGAAGCACAGCGGGCTGTTTTTTTTGTATATATATATACAAAAAGGACAGTTATGCTGGAAAGAACAGAAAACAGAACAAAGTTACCTGACACTTACTGTCATTGTCAACTCTCTGTTTCTTCTTCTACCCTAAACAAAGCTCTCAGAGCAGAATAAACACTTTTTCCCCATCAGAACCAGGCCTGTTGCCTGTAAGTAACTCTATATAATAGGTTATACAGTGAGTGAAACGTGTGTTTCAACAAGCAGTGAAACCTGACATAGGCAGTGTGACTGTGTGTAAACGTGAACACAGATGATGGAAGAGGGTCAAAAGTGTACAATGTTTTTGAGTTGGCGAGAGGCTGAGGAATAAAAATACCTCACGGTCTGCAAATGGATTATAAGGTGACCAGCTTTGTGCACTTTAAGTCTCGCCTTTTTATTCCAAAACAAGAGGGCTCAACCAAAATACATGTTTCTTAAGATCAACCGAAAGAGAAACTACGATGGCATAAAACCCACTTGTAAATCAATAGCATCAATGTAAATGCACGTCATCTTTTCACTTATTAACCAGCGTATATGCCCTACATATTTGTCTGTCCATTTTGAAACAACATCCACAACATAGCTGCGAATCGTGTATCCAAATGTTGGGGGTTTTGACACATGCCCACACTAGTGCATAATCTGCACGGTCACCAGATGATTAAAGTGATAAAGAAAAGATTCTGTCATGGCATATAGTTTTCTTACTTCCTCAAATGTCTGCGTTTCTTCTTGTAAAAGACTTTCAACTCTTCAGGCCTTTAAAAACCCTTAACTAAATGAAATAATAAATTAACCTGGAGCTGAGATTATTAGCTAATGAGTCGATAAGGGAATCTGCTGAAAATTAATTGTCAGCTATTTGGTAAACAAAAGATGCCAAATATCTTCTTGTTGCAGCAATGAGAGTATTTGCTAGGTTTCCCTGTTTAACGTCTTCAGGAAATAACAGTGGACGTTTTGACTATTTTCCTAGGTTCTTCAGACTGCTAAAACCCATGACTACTATCATGTGGTTTAACCTTAAATCTTCACACATTATATGTTACAATCTTGTTCATGTGTTCATCTGGTTCCAGGAGCTCTGAGTCACCTGATGGAGTGATTTTGTGAGCTTTCTCCAGCTGTGGGCGCTCAAATCGTCACCTCACCTTCCACCTCACCTGCCGTGGCTGTGACTGGTGAATGGCTTCACGGGGAGGTGTGATGGAGGAGGCGGGCCTGAGGGGGGCAGTAGTGAGGGTCATGTGGTTGAGGAACAGCTGATGCTGGTGCATTCCAGAGCTGCTTAGCATGAGTACACTCATGCCTGTTTGAACTACCAGCCTGCATGTCTCATAAGCACACATGACATCAAAACACACAACTGACAAAAGGTGTCAGCATACACAAACACACACACAAGTGTACAAATCTGTATAGCACTCAGACATACTCACTTAGAGGAGCACATGCATAATTTACACATCCTGCCATGGCTGTAATGGACAAGAGAGCCCTCCATTTCAACATGTTACAAATGAATCCTTAGTAGCCTGAATGGAGTGGATTATTGCTGATTGTGTGTAATAAACAGAAATATGTAAATTGACACATGTTTATGTTTTTTTCTCTGTGTCTGTTTACATCAGGACATGTAAAGGAACCTCAGAATGTTTTACCTGAACACGGGAAGGGAAAAGTAATTTTCTGCTGCTGCGTCTCAGAGATTTCTTTATGGTTGCAAGAGATACCAAGTTCAGCTGCATTGCACGTGCCAATAACTGGATATATTCAGCAGTTACATGAAGAGCTAACCTGGCTAAAGGCAAAAAAAAAAAAACCTCTTGACTGCACGAACCAGCAGCAAAAATACATCGGTGTTGAAATATATTAGATTTTGGGGATCACCAGTTAGAAGCCTGGTCCAGACAAGATCAAGACACCATTGCTGTGAAAAGGGAAACGGAAATTAACAGATATTTGACTCGTTATTTGACTCTCAACAATGTCAGAACTCCCATCACACCATGTTTAAGAACACTCAGGATATCCTTGGCTGATATCTCATACTAACTGCAACCACATGGCAACAAACCTTTACGTTTACTAACTGTATTTACACCGTGTGCCTGGTATGTCGCCAACTAATTGACAGATTTCGGTTAAGAAAATGAAACTTAATGCGTTTGACCATCTTAAACATGTGAGCTTGGAGTCACTGGAGGTCATCAGTGTCCAGATACGAGGTTAACAAGGGATTTTCATTCCTCACGAGAGCAGGAAATTAAATTAATCAGAATTGGCTTTAAATCAGAGGTCTGATGATTAATTTGTGTGGTCTGATAGAAAACTAAACATGTTACCAGAGGCCATGATACAAAGACAGCATTCAAACTGAATCTATTACAAATACAGTGGAGTAAAAAGAATACTTCTGACTGAGATGTAGTGGAGTAGAAGTATAGTTGGGATAGTTTTGTCAGTTAATGTTAATGTATAAAAACAACCTGCCTCATTTGGTCAATAAAGCAGCTATGACAGCATTTCACACTAACGATGCGTGCCACTGAAAACAATGTTACAATGCTGAAGGGGTCATCGATAGTGATGAATATACAGACAGTCTATATATCTGCAGTTCTCAGCTTTACTGTTTTATTGTGAGTTTCAGCTCATTATTATTTGACCCGTCTGGCCCATAAATGTAGTTTGGTTCACTCTCACCTCTCCCGGGGAGTTTTCAGCAGTAGCAGACAGACACTTTCAGTTACAGACTAGATGGCGAACAAAGTGGAACGTTTAGCAGCTGAAGTTGTCTCATGATCACTAGAGGTGTTGGCCTTCAAGCTACTTTTTATTCACCACCAATCTTTTCATGGTTTTCATGAGGAAAGAAGATAAAGAAGGTCATCAGTGTCTTTATGTACACTTTTATTGTCAGCACTTGACCGGTGGCAGCGTCAGGCAGGATTGACAGAACCAGATTACTTCTTGGTCGCCTCCTCCTCGGCCAAGGTCTTCTGGAACTCCTCCTTCTTGGCCAGGATACGCTCCTCTCTGCGCTTGCGGGCCTCCTTTGTCTTGGAGCGACGGGCCTCGGCCTGATCACTGTAGGAGAGGCACACAGGTGTTAATACAGTGTGTCATCGTAAAAGCAAATACAATGCATGTGCACTGGTTTCAAATGTGTCTTGACTCCCAACACTTTCTCAGGATGAATACAGCTCAAACTGCCAACACAACTTAAGATTGGTCCAAACTTACGACAGGAGCTTCTTGCGAGCCTTGTCTGCCTTCATCTTGTGAATGTGTTCCATAAGGATGCGCTTATTCTTGAACACGTTACCCTTGGTCCTCAGGTAGAGGCTGTGGTACCTGAGAGACAGCGGAGGGGAAAAAAGCATTGAAATAATACCATTATACACACAGTGCTTACAATTCAGATGCACCAGACCTGTTAAGTGTGCCAGTGTGTAACGGCAACCTTCACTGAGCTCAAATCATGATTTGAAAATACCTCCAGGAGGTCTGGCAAGTGTACAATAACCAGTATTAAAAACTGTAAATGTAGTATACGTGGCCAAATATCACCAGAAAAACTGCTGCATTAAAAAAAACGAGGCTTAAGTGGAAAAAGCAATTTCAGAAACCTTTAACTAAAACCCAATATTTCAATAAAATGTGCATAATAACACGCCACATCAATAAGAGCAGAAACAACCAGAGAAGATGTCGTGAACCTACATGTGCCTGTCGATCTTCTTGGACTCCCTGTAGCGACGCAGCAGACGACGCAGGATCCTCATGCGGCGCATCCAGGACAACTTCTCTGGCATACGCGCGTTGGCTGTACCCTTTCTCTTACCTGGGAACAGGGATAAGTAAAGCCTGTTAACTCTCATGCATGTGTTGATCTTAATCATCCAGGCAGTAAGACTCTAATCTAAGCAGCAACATCTTTATTACGATAACTTTCCTCAAAGAGGGCAAACTCACCGGTTCCCATGTGTCTTCCCTTGCGACGTGCCAGTGTGTTTTTGCGGCAGCGGGCGCGGGAGTGGACCGTAACAGGTTTGCGAATGATAAGACCATCCTTCACCAGTTTACGGATCTGCTGACCTGAAGACAGAAGGAGACAAGTGGGCTACAGGGACGCACTGATCTATCACATCTTTAGAAATTCTCATCAGCATCGTGGACATCATTACCAAACACTTCAGAAAGCCACATCTATTCTTAACGCCGCTGTCAAGACCTTGCAACATTGCTAAAAGATTACATTTAAGACCTCATTTCCTTCCTTCAATATCAACCTGTCATTTGCATTTGTTTCTCATTAGACCCCCAGATTCAGGTACGCATGCATCAGCCTAACAAGACAGTCGCAGACATTACAACTTAGCAGTCGACATGTTTCTCAGCATCACTTCAAGTGTCAAGCCGCTGCAAACAAACATTCACACACAAACTAGTAAGGGTCGTCATATCAGTATCTCACTGAATGATGAAGAACATAGCTCTAACGTTACTCACGGGAGTTGGCGTTGGCGATCTCATTGGTCTCGTTGGGATCCAGCCAGACCTTCTTCTTGCCGCAGCGCAGGACGCTGGAGGCCAGCCTCTTCTGGAGCCTGAGCATGCTGTAGGACGCACACAGCCCAGGTTAAACACCTCGCAGTCAAAACGTCCAGCCTCTAGTTCTGTGGGTGGATTAATTTAAACGTAGTGCCACAGGGCTGACACGTGTCATAGTGTTGTGACAATGTGTCAGTAGCGACACCGCCGTTAGCCGCACAGCTAACGGTCCAACAAGCCGGCTCGGCAACATGGCTCCTCCGTCTGCTACATCGTGTTACACAGAGGCACGTGCATATATGTGTTGTTGGTTTTGGAATACATTTTAAACTTCATGTAACGGTTAAGGAGAGACTTGTGTGGTTCATTGAAGAGATATGGGGTTAAAATGTGTGCCTTAAAACGGTTAAATGATGACTTATATTACGCCATCGACAGCGGTCCTACCTCATGGCTGCTACTTCAGTAGGGAAAGGACGGCTTGAGAGCCGGACTGGAATGTACCATTATAGAGGAGAGTCCATCTCTAAACACGAAACGGCTCGGTGTTAGTCCAGACCATACTACACATTATTAATACCACTCATATTTCTAAGTGCTGATATCTGTGTCTAGTTAAAGCTAAAATCAATAGAAAATGATACAGATACAAGCAATCTTGAGTTTATTTAAAAAATGTAAATAGCTGTTCCTCCCCCGTAAGATAATGGTACTAACCAGTGTTTCTGCAATGCATTGTGGGTGAGGAATCGTTGGGTGCATTCTGCTTTGTAAACACACGAGTGCGGTGTTGAGACCAGGAACGCCATGTTATGTTTATGATTATGTACGTTTTAAAGAATATTTATACTATGTTTAATATATTGTACTTATACACTGATGACCAATATTTTAAATTATATTGTAAAACGTCTCATTTTACCAGTTGTTATGTGTAATCCGTGATGTAAAGCCATCAAAACAATAGTATTAAGATGAAAAAGGAAATTAAAATAGGTATCATAAAATTAGGTATCATAAAAGTCACTAAATTATACCAATAGAGGGTATTATTATACTGTAATTTAGTGTGTTAATCAGTAGCCTGGATAAATATAGCTGCCACTTTTCTATTATTCCCAAAAAGGATTGTTTGAGTGACATATATTCTGCATCACATAGAACCAATGCACAAAGCCAGAGTATTTCCATACCATCTAAACTGTAAGTGATGCACTGTGAAATTCACCCTAAGGGTGTGAAAGACACCCATAATAGATAAGGAACCGTTCAAAACCAACACTATTAAGTTTAGCAATGTCTAAAATATGCAGCTTCAATATGAAGCTTCGGGAAAGTCAAAAAATAACTAATAAAAGTGTTAACATATTAACAGATTAGAAAAATTTAATTTTAAGCTTTCAAGTGGCTTCTATTAAAGAGGTACTGCACACTTACATCATGTTTTTGAGCGTTGAACGTTTTTCAAAATGATGCAGTGGAGGGAGTGAGGCTCAGACCGTTTAAAAAAACGAAGTACAATGAGTGGCTACTTATTAAAAATAGCCAACTGGTACAGGCACTGTTGCATTCTTGGCTATCCAGCAGAGGCCCGTCACCATCGCAACGCTGCACGCTCACAGTGTGGGTGCACAAGGAGCACTTGTGTGACTTCCTAACCTCAGGTTACCCAGAAATACCAGCCGAAATCATCATCTCCAGGGAGAGCGCAACCCAAAGTACCGGATATCACCTCCTACCACAGCTTCAACAGACACTGCTCTCCTCTCTGCACACTAATGTGTAAACCTTAAGGGTGCTGGACTACATGCTGGGCTACACTGTCTACTGAGGAGGAGGGTCACTAATGTGTCTGGAGTGGCATGTCCTACACTGTACTTTTATAAATATCATCATCCTTTTGTTTCATACCTCTATAATATTACATTACAGTCATTTAGCAGACGCTTTTATCCACAGCGACTTACAATTCAGATTCTATCACATTATACACCGTAGGGACAGTTACGGGAGCAATTTTGGGTTTAATTGTCTTGCTCAAGGACACATCGACATGAGACTAGCGGAGCCGATCCTCTGATTGAAGGACGGCCCTGCTCTCCACTTAGCCACAGTCGCCCCATAACAATCAATTAACCCATTACGAACCAATGAAACTTCCTCAGGTTGAATTTGTATCGGCCTTTTCTGTTTTTTTTTTTTTTTTGTCTTATATCGTTTTTGATATTATATAAACATGAGGAACTTTGTCATATTCACGTATACATGGACCTAACAATATCAAGGTTTCTGACAATCTATGTCTTTATTCCTAAACATCTCCGCCACTTGTTTCCCTACCAACAAAGAATGATCAGAAACCTGAAGAAGGGGGTTTACATCTCAAAGCATCCTAGTTACTTTTGGAATATTAAGGTTTCTCAAAACGATGACATGATGTTTACATGTGCAACACATACACAGGATTTTTACTAAGCATGCATGGAAACACGGTCCATATGATGGAGAAACTGCAGCGTCCCCTCAGGTACAAACAGCATCACGTTCTAAGAGTTTGCTGTGCAGGCAAAAAAGAAAAAAGACCCTCCTCAGCAGATTTCTAGTGTTTCTTATTTGCAATGCAACAGCTGATTAGCATTATCCAGGTCTATAGTGCACAAAACCTCATTCCAATGAATCATATTAATGAATGAGTGTACAGAGGTGTGCTGTGCAAGTTGTGCATGCGGCCCAATATCTTTGAAGTTTTTCGAAGATATTCACTGTGACACATTTTCATCTTTAAGCACTTCATAAAAAACATTTAGTGTTCACTTGTATTACTTTCATGTACAGATTTTTAATATTTTTCTTTACGAATTAACAACAACTGTAAGCCAGTTAATGAATTATACTTTGATAAATGTAAGTTTTGTCGGTCAAAATGTATTGATTTTCTTCAACTTGTTTACTCAAGATACAGTAAATGGCATCAAAGTCGCTGAAAGCAGCACTAAGCCTGCAGGTCTCTCCTTACCAGTTACTTTGAGCCAGCAGTGAAGCCACTCAGCCCTCCAATGACAAGCAGGACGACATTCTGGCGCGGTCAGATGGAAACTGCAATCACATTTGTAGGGTCCTTTAATGCTGAACTCATCAGGGCGTCCATGATGATGTACCTCTACTGCATGAAGTAGACATCACTCATCAAACAATGCCCATCTAGGAGACACACACACACAACACAGAGGAGAGAATGAATAAGTTACTGAGGAATATCTATTTCTTGCTCTTATTCATATTCCGAAACTTAAGTTTATTCTACTGCTGAAGTTACAAAAAAAAAGTATCAGCAAAATGCCAAAGATGACTGTCCATCCACTCAGTTACCTTGAGCAACAACACAGAAGATGAAAAACAAGAGAGCAGCTGAGGACAAACTGAAACTCTGTCCTCCCGCTGCACATTTTGTTCTTGAGGGAAGATGTCGACCAGCTGCTGCAGGAGAGTCACAGAGACTCTAGCATCATTTTAAAAAGTACTCCATGATTCTGTTTCTCTTCTTTTTTTCTTTTTCTTTGAATAGCCATGAAGGCTTCCACCGTAAGTATAAAGCCACAGAGGATGATCTCGTGGGCGTTTAATTCAACGCCATCACCTCTGATCCCAATGTCGCAGGAGGAGTTTGTCTCAGACTGTAACAGGTATGGAGATAATTGTCCTCCCAGGTCAGGGGTCATTGCTGTGTAGTGGAGGTGGAGGAAGCTTTCCCTTGTTTATTCGGGTTTACTAAATCAATCGATATGACATCACCTATGCTGTGTGACCTCAGTATTTATCTTTTTCACAGACAGTGAACACACTGTGCTTCAAAGGTTGAGCAATAGTGAGCATCAGCACTTTAACTTAAATCATTCATTGCTACACTGAAAAGAACACTGATAAGAAGTTATTATTGTCTATAGGGCGATTTAAGGGCTGAATCTGCATATTTCTTTACCATATAAATTTTATATTATAGGCTCCTGACAGACACCATCTGAAAATGAATCTATGTTATAAACTAACATTGCAAAAGTCATCAAGTAGGACTATCTGAAACCTCAAAAGCAGCACTAATTAATGTTTTAGGATATTGTGTTTTCACATCGCTACAGCTATGGTTCAGATAATTTTCAAAATAAGAGTTTTCATACAAAATAAGTAATCAGTTTATAAAACATGGTCCATTGTTATGATTGAAATACCAAAAGAAGTAGTTAAAAATAGCTCCACCTTGACTAACATTCAAGTAGGCTACCATTTACATATCCATCTATAATGATCCAATTCAGTAGCCATTCTGCATCAGGAGCACTTTTACTATTGATACTTTCAGTACATAGTACTTTTACTTAAGATACATTTCGGATACAGAGCATTTACTTGTAGTGGAGTATTTCTACAGCGTGGTATTGTTACTTTGATCTGAACACTGTTGTTGTTGGGTTGAGTCCTCCACGCTCTCATCAGCATCCTTCCGCAGTGAGTAGACGCAGTAGAGAAGAAAAATGAGAGAGACTGAAGTTAATTATAAAGAACTGGAGTTTCTGGTGACTTGAGCTGAACACAAAAACACAGATACAGTCCCACAGAAACGGTCTGCGCAGTTGTGCAATGGAGCAGGTAGCAGCAAAAGAGGCCGCTGGTGTTTGCGGAGAGCAAAATAGAGCTAATCGGTGAGTGAATATTGGACAAACATTCATCAGGTGGCAATAAATATGGCTCCAAATGTATTCTAATGCTGTTGCATTTTTCAAAATGTGTAGCTAGAGACATCATGTCGCTATGTTGTGTTTACAGCTTGTCCACTGCCCACAAGTGGCTAAAGAAAAACAAAGCATGTTTAATACAATTGTGATGTAAAGCTACAGGTTTGAGTGTGAACGCAGGTTTGAATTTGAATTCATTTTTGTTTGGTTGTGGGGCACCATTTTCTAGATCCACGCAAAGATTTTTATATTTTATACTATTTTCATATTTAAGAAGTTAGACGTTTTGCTGTTGTTGCTGTAGGTGCACAGAGCCACCCTTCCTGATGTAATCCATATTTTGAAGTTGACATAATTCTGTTAATATAATCCCAGATGGCAACATTTATTTTTGCTGTCTTAATCCACCAGAGCCTTGCTTGAACATCTGGGGCACACCCTGGGGCTTAAACTGTAAATATCTATAACTCCTGGCATGTTTCGGGGCCCCACCCATGGGTCAACGTTATATATCAGTTATAGAACAGGGTCCCTGGAGCTGGTCCCTGGAGTTTTAAGGCCACATCAGCATGATCCTTCAGATACCTCTCTGCTGCTGCAACAAACTAACTGTGAAACTGAACTATTCTCATCCCCCATTTCAGTCCTTCAGGACCTCTTGCGTCTGGATTCCCCGGGTGGGGGGCCCTAGCGGCTCGGCCCGACAGTCTGTCCACGCTCGCCGCCTCCATCACCACGGCGGCTCTGTTGTTCTTTCATCAATCGATAAGCGAAGGTGGGGTCTGGTCAGTGGGGCGTGGACCTCGGCTCCCAGCTGGAGTCTGTCGAGC
Source organism: Pholis gunnellus (assembly GCF_910591455.1). NCBI lineage: Eukaryota > Metazoa > Chordata > Actinopteri > Perciformes > Pholidae > Pholis > Pholis gunnellus. The sequence goes on from NC_136544.1 coordinate 8,791,591, forward strand.
GCAACACAAGAGAGAGAAACGACGTCAAGACGGACAGAGCGAGACAGAAGCGTACCGGTGAGAAGAGAAACCCGCCTTCAAAATTAGAGCATGTGTGTCTGAAGACCTCAGTTGTAACCTGTTAGGCTAGAATTACTTTTGCTTTTGATATTACTACTATAATATTTATATATATATATATAGTAGTTATATAGTAGTAGTTAACATTCATTTCGCGATAATAAACTTAATGTCATGAAGGGAAACGTGTGTTGCATTTGAGTGGTTATCAGTAATAGAACTCAAGTGTGCTTCCTTCCACATATTACAACTATAAGTTGTAAACTAAATGTAAATATGTAGTTCTCTTAAGTTAAGCAGTGGCAATGGCGATATGCAGTACAATATGACTCAATGTGTGTGTGTGTGTGTGTGTGTGTGTGTGTGTGTGTGTGTGTGTGTGTGTGTGTGTGTGTGTGTGTGTGTGTGTGTTAATCTTCGGAACTTTATATTATGTATAGATTTTAGGCCTCGCTGCCTTCTAACAACTGTGATTGCTTTGTCATGTATGTGACTGAGGCTGATTGGTTTTTATAGGCCCTACATTTCCACTGTTGCAGCTTCTATTCAAATGTGCATTGTGCAAAAGGAAGAAACTATACTGAGATATGTATATAGTCTATAGAGGTCATAGTCCATCTGATAAACATGAGTAGGCTTATGTTTTCTGATGGTTGTTTTAAGGAAAGCGATTGATTACGTCTTCAATATAGTGTAAAAAACACCCTCCCGGCTGCTTACTTTGCCAAATGATTTATTTTGAAATCATCAACCGGATATGTCGGTGCGTCATTCCGTTGACTTGACTCTGGTGTATAAGCCTGGTGCGCCAGTGTGTAACGCTATAGGCTGGAAGGAGGCAGCTGTTGCCATTATTTTACCAGCCAGCTCAGACACATCAGCGGCTTCACCCTCCTTTAAAAAAAAGAAAAGAAAAAAGAAGATGAGTCTGTCGACACCTTCATAAACACTCGAAACTGAAAATAGATTTTAAAAAGTTAAATCAATGGTACAGAAAAGTAGTATGTCCAGGACGCCTTCGACCTCAACCCAGGAGATCCAAATGGACATGTTCGACCATCATCCACACACACAGGTAAGAGGCAAGGAGCAGAAAGGGAAGAAAAGCAGAAACATCATCACGGTCAAATAAAAAGACTGCGCGAACTGTCGGGCATTCACAGTGAATGCGATGACGGTGGAGCTGTTTCACTCCTGGAGATTAACAGGTTGTTCAGCAATTAAGTCGCCTAATTTGCCTTCGTGAGTCTAAAATGCTGGCGAACGCTGCAATGATTCAAGCCTGGATTGTGTCTGATTTCTTCCTCCTTCTTAGAGAGGAATCCAAAATGGATGATAGGTTGTAGTTTTCATGTTCTTTATATTTTTATTTTATAATTCCGCCCTCAGCCTCGCGTAGTGGTGGTATTAATAAGTCTCCATATGTGTAGCCGTATGCGAGGATATGATGTAACGCTTGTATTTTTTTTTTGTGCTATTTTTTTGAAAACCACGCCTTCGTTTAATTAATCATTAATTAACCAAGTAGGTGATACACTACACGTTGACGTTTCTAAATGGAGGAGAGATGATTTTATTTAAATTGACATGAATCACAAAAAAATAGGACTCAAAGTTTTCAAACCTTACATGAAAGTAATTCATTTGTTTTTTGAGTCTTGCATCTGACATCAGATCTGTTCTTCAATCTGGAGGAAATATATTCTTTAACCCTAATCCACACCTCAAACCCCCCCCCCCCCCCCCCCCCCCCCTCTCCTTTATGTACAATTTGATCCTTAAACTTTCGTTGGTGTCACTATTTTTACAGTTACAAATAGGCTGTGGCTGTTAGGAAGTGGCATGATGTTGTGGGCATGTTTAGTCATAACAGTTTTAAATGGATGAAAAAAAAAAGAATGATGAGAATATCCAGAACAACACACCCACACTGAGCTCAGTCATTGTCTCTCTGGAGAAGGAAAAAAGAAAGAAAAGGAAAGAAACACCCTGTCATAGACAACCAACGCTTCAAACAATGCCAAGTCCTGCTCTCTCCTTTTTACTCCCACTCCTCCCAGCTTCTCTCTCTTCCTGCCCAGCTCTCCAGATTCCCTCCGCATCCCCTTTGAATGTCCCACCGTCTCCATCCCGCTCTCACCATCTCACCTCGTCCTATCTGTTTTTAGAAATCATATTTTTATCTGCTGCGAGGCTGTGGTGAGAAACAGATGGACCCCCCCCCCCCCTCGTTGTGCCAGGCAGCGGGGAACGGTGTGTGTGTGTGTGTGTGTGTGTGTGTGTGTGACACCTCTGATCAATTAGATATAAAGTTCATGCAGACCTGCAGCAGGTCATGCTGGTATATGTATTTATAACTCTGCCGTGGAGAGACAAGCAGGGAACCGCATTTCTAATATCCTGAAGAAGACTGAAGAACTGATCCAAATTCCGCCCGAGGGTCGCTCAGATCAGAGATTGTGCCTGTTGACCGCCGTCAGATTGCAGATCAGTGTTGATCTCCCTCAGCAGAATGTATGGAGCGTTCTGGGTGAAAGAGCGTAATGTGGTTTACATTTTACAGTCGTTATATCGTGCACCCCCATCACGCTCCCTGCTTTCTAGTTTAGAGCCCCCTGCTCACACAAACACACACAACACCCTTTTTAATTATACACTTAATCAGGGAGGATGTTTACCAACAGGAAGCCTTCCCTCCCTACTTCCTCTGGCATTTCTCTGCCCTTTGCTGACAGGAACTCGCCCCATCACGGCTCCGATCGTAGAGACCGCTAAAAATTCGTTCACACACACACACACACACACACACACACACACACACACACACACACACACACAATGTTTAATGTAATTGTGAACTTGTGACAGCAGAGTATACGTTTGCCCCCGCCACCATCACCTGAACATCCTGTAAAAAACACACAATTTTCTAACAACATAGGTCTCATTTTAGTAATTTAGCTGTGGTCTCTCATCATTTATGATCCCATTTTATTTGCCAGTCTAACTGCTGAGATATCTGGTGGCACAGCAACAGCTCAAGCAGGGCAAACATCCACAGTCTGATCATGTTATCTAAGTCACTTATTTGCAAATGAAAAGGAAGGTGAACATACAATTGATTACTTAAACTGTCTATTGTCGACGTTCAGGCTTTGCAGAGTTACTTACTGGTTCAACTTGGAGCTAAATTCCTTCATTTTCGTCTTTGTTTTAGCCTCTTATGAATATGGTTCAGACTATATAACTGAACTGAGAATTTCTTTAGATAGATGGATAGGGGACAGTGCTAAAATCTGTTTTAAATCATCCTAAAACATACAGTAAGAGACATTTTACATCACGGCCGAGTAAAGTGCTTAAGTGCCTGTGTATTTATTGCACAAGATTTATTGGAGTTCAGCATCTTGATGGAGGCTGGAACTAACGATAGCTTCAAGCGACTGCTTTTACACTTTGGCACACGGAGTCTTCTTCCTGACGGCAGAGGTTGGAATTAGGAAAATAGAGGATGTTGAGAGTCTGCAATGATTTGTGTGGCTTGTTTCATGGCTGCCTGCTTGTTCAGGCTCAGAGTCTTTCCTTCACAGCTGTTTGGTGCACACTGGCAAGCCTGCCTGTTTACAACCTGTTTTGATTGCGTGGTCATGTTGCTCCCTCAGATCTTAGCAATTAGGATGGTGAGTGAGACCCCGTTTACACCAGAGATTTGTATGGATATCCTATCTGGATGAGGTGAAACACATGTTAATGCAAGTGCAGAATGGATGGCAATCAGAATGTGATTGGATTGGCCTGTCGACATCTGGAGGAGGTCTGGTTCACATGTGATCCGATCTTAGCCGGGTGTCAATGTGGTCTTTACATATCGGCTACATTCTTAAAGTGTGTATTTACTATTGTTCAAGTCTGTCTTAAAACATTTGTCAGGTGCTCATGAAAACATCGAAACTGATTTTTGGGACCAAATCATCCGTCCCCGTTTGGTGCAAAAATATATTCTTCCATTTCTCTGAAGCTTATATGAGGCTTCAGCGGTCTTGTGATCATTTCAGTTTGAAATGTAATCTTTGTGGTCAGTCGTTGAGCTGCAATGGAAGGTTAATAACAAGACACATCGCGCAGAATGAGCCCTGTTTTGTTCCCCATCACTTACATTGAGAGAACATACGGAGGGGATCTATTGATGGCCAGTATGAACAGAAGGAAGGATCACATTGAGCGAAAACAGTTTCAATGTACTGTACGGGGCTGAGGGGGGGGGGGGGGGGGGGGGGGGGGGGGGAGATTATCATGGGAGATTAAAGGACAATCAGGAGAGTGTATTTGGTTTGGGATATACTGAGAGTGAGGAGATCTCTTCCCCTCAAGTTCCCAGGGTGAACTTTTGGTGTGTTTTTTAAGACTTAAGCTGACTCTGTCTTTTGTCCTTGTTGTCTGCCCAGTACCTGGTACAGTGCATACAGATATGTGACTATTGTTTTATCGGTGATAGGCAGATCTGGTACCGGATACCATTATTTTAACAAATACCTATTCAGTACATTTATATCCATGTATTTAGTTGTTACATCGTGTTACAAAGTTAGGAAAGCAGTGTTTAAGTTTAAACCTGGCGCTGCCTTAGACATGAAACTTCCACACAGTGAGGCATAGAGCTTTTTAATGAAACATTGTAGCGGATCGGTACTCGGTACTGGTTGATACCCAAAGCCCAGGTAACGGTATCGTAACAGAAAAAAGTCGGATCGGTGCATCCCTAGTTATTTATTCCAGGTGTAAAAGCAAAAGCCTGTGATCAGTTGTCATGACGTTGAAAGTATACCCTGATATATGTGGTCGAAAATGTTACTGTAAACCATAGAAAGGTTTTTATTTTGAAAAGACTCTACGCATGAAACGAGTGGAAATGACCACGTGTTGCTCGACATTTGTTGGAGAAAGCATGAATAATGCGGAACAACTTTTCGTACGAACCGATGTGCAAGGTTACGTTTGCAGTGTCGGGGAAACATTTGCCAGCAGTGATGTCATCTATTTAGGATCAGTTGCAGCGAACCCCAAAGCACAGTTGCCCAGTGACATCTTTTCACATGCATCATCGCCTCGAGTTCAACATTAAAAGCCAGTAACTATACTTGCAGAAGGTTGCAACACAGTTGTTGGGTATTTCACAGTTGGTTTGCTGTGGACTCTCCTGCTGTGTGTTCATCCTGTCCATCAGCAGCAGTAAATCAAGCATGGCGCACAGGGCTAGATCTATTTTTTGCGCTCCAGGAGGTTTAAAATATATTCATACAAACTCCTGAGCTCAAGACAGATTTTTCTTTTTATCTGTGACCACCGGAAACCTCTCGGCCGGCAGTGTTTTTTTTTTTTAAATCTGTGATGGGTAACGCTTGTTTAAAGGCAGGCAGGGCGGCCTCAGTCATCTCAGGGCCTCGGCCCGCCCTGTCGTACACGATGTGAAAGAGATAACGAAATACTAAGTCGAGGAGGGATCACTGTTGGCGAGATGTTGACCTGTCACCGGGTCTTTCCTGTTGATCCGAGAACAACACGGACACGTGGACAAGGTTTGAAGCAGCTGCTCGGTAATATTCCATGTTTACATAGGTGTACGGGATGTGTGTGCAGGTTAGAGTATTGGGGGTTGGTTGGTTTACCAAAAGCAAGTGTGTGTGTGTGTGTGAACAGTTGTGGACAAACCGGTCCCAGCTAACACTGTGCGAAGTACACCCTGGACAGGTCCCCAGATTGTCACAGGGCCCAGACTATTGCAGGGCCACGGTCTGTATGTTAATGTTAGATCTTTATTTCTAAGCTTTATCTCAGCAGTTTCTCTTCTTTTTTTTTTTTAAATGCTGAAAAGAACAACGCAGTCAGCATCCCGATGAGCCTCCTGCAAATGTGATTAGTCGGCATTGTGTAACCATGGCAATGTAAGCAGGGCGGTCTCGTAATGCGATGTGTGGCCTCTGCCCAAACCCGGATAGGCCATTTGCTTGGGGTCTACCAATCAGATTACAAGGTCCCAGTTTGCATCAGAACATGATGACGACAAGTCATGAAGGCTGCTCATCATGGACACGTTTGACTCAGTCTGGGACTCGTGCTGCTTGATCATATCCAGAAGCTTTCACAAATGCTACGCCAAATGTTAACTGCTGTCGCGCTCTCCCCCGAGGTTTAAGTTATTATGGAAAAACTCAATTAAACTTTTTGTGTTTTTCTCTTTCTTTCCAACTTCCCCTCTCCCTTGCCCTCCAACCTCTTCATTTTCAGGGAAAGTACGGCAAGAGGAAGAGCCGATTTAAGCGCTCCGATGGAAGCACCTCCTCTGACACCACCTCCAACAGCTTTGTCCGACAGGTAACATTTCACACTTAATCCTTCCTCCAGACCACTAATCCAGGTGCTGGACTGAGGCTCAGCTTCATTTTATTTAATGAAGTCAAAGTGAGGTCTTTCAATGCTGGGAATTAAGCGGCTCCAAATAGATAGTAGTTTAATCATTATTTATGATGATCATACTTTTAATTCCTCTCTCAAATCCAACTTTTACGTGAGCTGAAACGATTAGATAGTTGATCGATCAGTAGATCAAACATAAAAAGTAATCACATTGATAATTGATTCATTTGTCTCGCAAGAATTCCATGAGCCAGTCACGATATGAGGTTTATATTCTGAGTGTAATGCAGTCAGAAGCATGCACACAGGAGGCTTAACAAATAAGTATTATCTTTAAAAAAAAAAAAAAAAATTTTCTGCACCTTTTTGATGAGAGTAAAACTTCTTTTCTTGAAAGGCGTATCTTTCTCTCTCTTCACCTGTGTGTTTGTCACAGGCAGCCCACATATTGTACCGTATCTCACACACTTAAAAGGCTTTAATAACATCATGGTAACAACAGTGAAACCCCTGTGGCTACAGCTACACGGCTTGCTTCATTGTCACAGAGTTGGAGCTGAGAGACGTCACAGAGACTCTGATGGTAATTATTAGTCCCCAGGTCTAAAGATTCAGCCCCACACTACTACCCCTCTGACCCTGCCTCCCCCCCTGGCTCTGTCAGAAAGAGCTAGAAAGTCGTAGTAGTCAGTTGTCTACTCTTGGTCAGACAGGAACACTTCCTCTCCTCTGGGAGTTTTGGTAGCAGGTAAATGAGTCCCTCTGTCTGAACTCTTCATTTGTGAGAGGAAATGATTTGCCCCTTTGCTGAATGACATTTACCTTTTCAGTACGGGTTTGCTTTAGACAAAAAATGAAAAAGAAAAAAGAAAATCCAGCCGCTGTTGGTGAACACGGAGTTGAACCCTCCTGTGGTTTCTAAAGGTTAGCTGCATCCTCGCCTACACGCATCACCCTTCCCACTGCCTCGTCCTTCATTAACTCTGCGAGTCTCTTTGCTGAAGGACCGCGTGAACTGGGGGCCTGCAGGTTAGGCGGGATTCATAATCACTCGCACTGTGTAAGGAACTCATTACCTGCGTCCTCAGATGAATGTCCTCTCCTGTCTCGTGCTATTAAACAGCATTTCCCTCGTCAAGGTGCAGCGGTGGAAGGAGCTGGCATTTTAAACAGTTGAAATGCTGCACAGAAACCAAAAATTGATTTAGTAACTAAAGAAGTGTTACGTGAACGCAATTTCTCAAACCATGTTAATATTTCAAAAACAAACTGGCTTTAATCAGACAAAAAGAAGCACACGGGCGCCCTGTAGGTTTTGGTCATATAGCCTTTTTTAGCCTCCCCCTTGAACAACGCAAAGCAGAGCCCTGTATAGGCTTTACAGTCTCACACACACCTACGCAAGTGCAGGCTCATTCACCACACACACACACACACACACACACACACACACACACAGAAATACACAAGAGCCACAATCAGCCAACGGTAGAGCTGGCTGGTACACTCGGCCTGGTTTCCATGGCAACCGGGCCACTGAATCTCCCTCTGTGTGCAGGCACAGTGGGATGGAGAGACGAAGGAGAGGATGTTTAGATGGGTTTTTGTGTTAGTGTGTGTGTGTGTGTGTGTGTGTGTGTGTTAGTGTGTGTGATGGTGTGTTAGTGTGTGTGTGTGTGTGTGTGTGTGTTAGTGTGTGTGATGGTGTGTTAGTGTGTGTGTGTGTGTGTGTGTGTGTGTGTGTGTGTGTGTGTGTGTGTGTGTGTGTGGGTGCAGCCTACATGCTTGTGCAGTGCTGGTTTGTGTGTTGAGTTCAACAAAAACACGTCTTCCGTCAGAGACTGTCTGCTACAATAGGGACCATGTATAAATACCATGTATGCTGCCGTTGAGTATGGGGGGGGGGGGGGGAGATTTTTACTTCGAATTGTAAAATTGTTGCCATCTTATAAATTGCTTTTATGTAGCACCTTTCTTCCAACCACCCAAAGCGCTTCACACATGTCAACATTCACCCATTCATACAATACACAATAATGGTAGAGGCTGCCGTACAAGGTGCCAACTGCTCGTCGGGATCTAATCCAATCATTCACACACACTCGCACAACGATGTCGCAGCTTTCAGCAGCGATTGGGGGGTTCAGCATCTTCCCCAAAGATGCCTCCACATGCAGAGGAGCTGGGGATGGAACCGCCGATCTTTTCGAAGCTATTAGACTCTACCTCCTGAGTCACAGCTGCTCTTTGTGCTTTATTGTACTAGAACACACACACATGCGCCTTATAGGTTTTTGTACATATAGCCCTTTTTAGTCTCCCCCTTGAACAACCCAAAGCAGATTCCTGTGTAGGATTTACAGTATCAAAAACACACCCACGCAAGTGCAGGCTCACTCACCACACACACACACACACACACACACATACATGCTCGTACACATTTTTTTTTTATTTATTCATGTCAAAAAAGATACAGTATATAATTTGCAACGTTGAATTTCCTAAAAACCCTCCAGGGGCTTGAAAAGTGGCACTTATGATAACAGTAATGTAACATACACAATGTATATGTATCTATCAATAGACAGACATAGTAAAAACAGACACAGTTAAGCAAAGTAATGCATCCCATAAACACCCGTCTGTTACACAAATATACTGCATCACTCAGTTATAACACGCATATCAGGAAGACTCATTCATAAATCACTATCATTAACAAACTGAGAACTTACACTCATGTGATATGGCGTAGAGTTTTCATAAGACAGGAAAAACAGACTTATTCTTGGTGCTCGTTGCTGAAAATGGTATATGGGCTCAAGTCTGTTGTGATTGGGTCGTTAGCACAAGCTGTACTACAATAATTGATATACAGACAAACCATTAAATAACATAGAATAAGAGCTACCTCAGTGTTTCTCAAGGGATATGATTTGTATGCTAATACTCTTGGCCATGTTGTGGTTATGGCCCTGATATGAGGTTTCCAAGATAAGGATACATCAAGCAGAATACCAAGACATCGTGTAGTACGCAAATTACTTTTTTTTTTATACAAGGAGTTAAAAATCCCTAATTTAAGACCAACAAAACGTGTTTTACGTAGGTGTGCGGGAACGTAGACAGCTTACTAATTTCTCTAATTTCTTCATTCAACACCTTGATGATGGTGTCGGGATATTTATGCGAAGAGAAAACACTTGTGTCATCTGCAAATCTAATTTTAGACAGTTTCTCTGAGACGTGGGGAAGGTCATTAATGTATACAGTATCAAAGACTGTAAGGGCCCAAGGATTGAGCTTTGTGTTACAATGCGACCATAGTATGGAGGGTAATAAGGCAAATTTACCCTTTGCTAAGTCGTATAGCATCGGCCAGTTCCCGACCAGGGTCCTGTCTCGATTGCCAGGTGGTTCTCTTTTACACTGTGATCTGTCGGCTTTATTTTTATTCTGTACCTGTGTTTCGCTGCTGAATCAGTTTGACATACTGGATTTATCCTTCAAATACTTATTACAGACCCTTATGTCTGCTTCTCCCTCAAATTGGTTTTGGGAGTGCAGTAAGTGACCGTGTGGGCTCAGTGGTAGCTCTGACAGCTTGATGGAGGAGCAGCAGGGGGCGGGGCTTAGTGAAGGGTCTGTTGGCTCCATTATACGATACCAACTGCTGTCTCTCTGGTGAGTCTGAGCAGTGCGTTGTTTCTTATTCAGAGATGTGAAAGCTTCTGAAGAAGAGTATGATGGTTAACTGTGTAAAATGCCTTCGATATGTCTGAAAAAACACCGTTGGTCTTTTCCTTTTCTATCTCTGGCTTTGTATATTTCATGTGTGGTGGAATCTTGGAGGCTCTACTCTAAAATGTGGACGATTGAGCCTCTAAATTGGCATACAGCAAACAACAGCTCATATTAAATCTGTTAATCAATTAAAACCCGTTTGTACAATTATTGTCCCAGAGAGTTAAGGTGCCAGCCATAATCTGCAATGCCCCTTATGCCGCTTTTCCCTACATTTTCAACATTCAACCTGCTATCTGCAACAGTAGATCATTTGCTCTTGCGTTACTTGGAACACGTTTGCCATACTTGCAACCCACGCATTACATGCAAGAGTCCCTGGAAATGTAACCGCAACTTACGAGAGGTATAATCCTTTTCAAAACAGGACGCTGAAGCCGTTTTCGGTCTCTATGTAAGCAGCTTGCAAAGTGCATCCGTGAAAGGTGAGCCGGATTGAAGTCAGTCTGGAGATCTTTGTTGCATGTTGGTCCCCATCTCTCAAGTTAAAAAGGCATACAATAGATACAAGGTGGTGTTATTTACAAGGTGTTTTCATTCTTATGTAAAACACAAACTTTTTTACACATATGAAAAAATGTGATAAAGACGCATTTTAGAAATTGTACAACTCAAATGCTTGTTTTAAGACTCTTAAAGCTCTCATGCAATATAGCAGTGACGAGATATATTACATCAAACATCCCCCCCCCCCCCCCCCATTGCTCCACAGACCAGATTGTGTCTTGACTTAGCTGGCATATGTGAAAGGTTTCGAGGGTCTAGATGCTGCAAAGAGACAAGCTGTCCTCCTGTCACTTCCGACATATGAATCCCAGCAGAGCCCCAGTTGCTGCTGTGTTTGAACGCACACGGACTTAACTGGTGGGTCTGCTGGCAGCTCTCCATTTATTCACCTTCCCCAGCTGGTCGTGTTGTCATCAGGTACTTATACAAGAGAGGAGGTGGAGGAGGTCAGGTGTGTGGAGGAGCTCCTTTCATTGTGTCAGAGTTCGCCCTCTAGTGGACACACTGGGCCCCCAAAACCACCACCACCCCTCCAAACACACCTATTTGCCTGTGGACCTCCCTCCTTTTGCCTTTTTTATTTGTGCCAAGTCCACACAGTATGCTCATTTTCAGAGTATACACTTTTTGCAGTCAATACGCAAGAAAGAAATGGCACGCAACACATACTTGGTACATATGTACACCTAATAATCCCTCTGAATTAAAAATAAATCTGATTCATTACGTTTTTACATCATTCAAATATATGATCCACTATGGATTCTTATAATCCTGCACCTTTTCTGTGTCAAAATGTCTACATCTACGCTAGATGTTATGTGTTGACAGGTCTGAAGGGTCAGTTAGGGCTGCGTGATGTGTAAAATGTCTACTTTGTGGAAATCAAGTTATTCAAAAAGGTGGGAAGCTAACGCTATAGCGATCACAACACTAATGATGCAAATGAATTAGTAAACAGACTTTCATGTTCTGCCCTGGTTGTGCTCAAATTGATGATTAAAGTGGACACTTAGTTGAAGGATCTTGTGCTGGTATGGCATGTTTTAGTTGTTTTATATTTGCTAAATAAAATGAGTCCTTGGTCCGTAGTTTTATAACCAGGAATTGTTTACAATTAAGCCTATGATGTGCACTTAACGCTTGTTTAAATTCAAGGGACAGGGGCTCTCCTATGTTGTACTGACTGTAAAGCCTCTTATAAATACAACTGACCCGGCACGTTGAAAGTCAAATACATTTTAAAGTAAATTGAGAGAGACGTTTATGCATTATTGGTATCTGATGTAACCGAATCATCGAGAACCGAATCAAATTGGGTGATCAGGGCCAACATCTAACCCTAATCCCTCCTCTGATACCCTTTTTCCGGGAGAGAGACAGAGAGAGGGGCTGGGAAGAATGATGTCGGTTCAGAGGCTGGGAGGAATGAAGCAGAGAGAGAGAGAGAGAGAGAAGGGAGGGGGGTTTCCCTGGGCACTGCCCCAGCCCTCTCCCACGTCAGTCAGGCCATTGAATGGCTGACGGCTGCATACCAAGCCTCCTTCTGGGTCTCGGTGCGTTCATGTCCCTGTTTCTGCCCCGGCCGGGGCTAAATATATTTCCCCAGTTTGCAAATGTAGCACAAGTCCTGCAACCCGACCCCCAGTCAGCTTCAGCTCCCTTCCTCTACACAAGGTTCACGTTCCTCTGGGTTGTGAAGGTGGGTGTGTGTGTGTGTGTGTGTGTGTGAAGGGGTTGGAGGTTAAGAGAGTGCTCTCCTAGTCTCACACATACAGCACTCTTTTCTGGCTCTCTCTCCTATCACACACACACACACACACACACACACTGACAAACACACACATGTACTCTTCTACACTTGTCAAGCTAACAGACAGATACTCAGACTAGTGACTGCTAGCTCTCTCACACACACACACACACACACATAACTCTGTCTGTGGACTCCGGCGTTGCCCCCTTGGTTTGCCTTGGTGTGGCGAGCGTGGCAAACGAGGTATGGAGAGGACTGAGAGGATTCAAAGGCCCGTCATGGTAAGAAGGATCTGGATAAGCTTTTTCGCTGCGTCTGACTGAACTGGAGGCAGTTTGTGTGTGAGTTTCTCTGTGAGCGTGTGGATCTGGATCGAGTTTTGAAAGTTCAGCAGACACTCTTGCTCTGAGATATATACGACGGGGCGAGTACAACATGCCGCCCGTGTCCTGATAGCGCTTCACCTCCTGGTCTGCGTCTTTATTTGCTCTCCTCGGTGTGATTTCCATTTTGGGCCGGGCCACAGCTGCTGGAAAGGCGTTGTGTTTTTAATTAGACTTCCAGTCCCACCGGTTGCCTCTGCTGCTGTGTGCACTGCCTGGCCGGCCGTCCCAGCACTGTGGCCATTTCAGGGGGCTTCTTTCACTGCTGTCCCCCTGTCCCAAAGGGGCCTGGGCTGGATCTTCATTTAGCTTCTTATTCAACTTGGCTGTGTTTGCCTTACAATGTTACATTTGCTGTTGTTGGCTTCCCATTATCTTTTTGCAATTATTGGATTTAGGGCGAATCCAATTTCATTTTCATGGGAATTGTATTGTGATGATTGGGGCTGCAAATAGCAACTGTTTGAATTATTGATTATATTAATCTGGCAGTTCTTACGTCGGTAAAGCGCTAGAGAAGACAGAGAAATATCTATCACTGGGAAGTTCCCAGAGTCCAGATGTCTTCAAACATCTCACCTAACAGTTGAACACCCAAAGATATTCAATTTATAATGACATAAATAAAGAAAACCAGCAAATCCTAACAGTTGTGTGCATTTTTGTTAGATTAATTGCCTTGAGCGATTATTAAAATTGTTGATTGACTATTGATGGAGTAATCAGTTCAGCAGTTGTGAGGATTAGATCATATGATTGTTTATCACGCGCTTAATTAAACAGTTGAACGCAGTTTGCTCCATTGATTATCATTTCATATTATGGCCGCAACTTTTAACTTAATAATGGTTTCATTATCAATAAATCTGTCAATTGTGTCTGTAAAATATCACAAAAAGTGTCCTTTACACAACCAGCAAATATTCACATTGAAGGAGCTGGAGCCACAGCTTTTTGGCAATTGTGCCTAAAATGTCAAATCTCTGATTTACAGCTGATTGACTAATTATTTTCTGCTTCATATAACAAGTTGCCTGGTAAGGCAGGTTTTGAACCTTCCTACTTTTTGAGTATCCACCAACAAGTCCGTAAAATCAAGTCTGGAAAAATATTCGGTGTTCATAGTTTCTTACTCTTTGATAAGAGAACCTTTTTTATTTAAATTGTTTTAGGCAATGTTAATTTAGAGCTCCTTGTGTTAACACAACATAACATTACACATGCATTGAGAATGTTTGGTATATTTTACTAAATGGAAAAGGGGCTCTGTAGAAAAAGTATTGGTAATGGGAAATTAGTATCAATAAACGTAGGTGTTATGTTGGCAGTAATACCATACCCAGCCCGAATCATGACTTATTTGACACCTGAAGAAAAGAATTGTGATATCAAGCATGTCTTTGAGCCCTAATTTCCTTGCGCAATTATATTTTGAATTTAGTGAGATTGACAGAAAATAATCCATAAGGAGCAACTTGTTATTGGTCTCTCTTTTGCTTGTTTGTGAAAACGGGGATTTCCAGTGAATTCAGTCTCTAAGTCATCTTTTAAGCTGGTTGCCATGACTCTGCTGTGACGGAAAAAAAGGAGGATGACCATTTACAGCCTCCGGCCTTTAGTGTCTGACTGGAAATCTGTCCTTTGTGATTCCTCAGTTTGTAGCGTCCGTCTGCCTGTTTTGTGAGACGTATTTCCCCTTTTCTTCAACATTTATTCCAATTTTCTTTTCCTGCTCTCGTCTTTGCTGAAATAACCTCTGATGTGAATACACAGTGCAGCTTGAACCGCAACCAATTGTTTGAGATGAGATGTTGTGTTCTTCTCCTCTGAAAAATTCCACACGGGGCGTGAGGAGACTCGGCGATAAAGCAAATGAGACAATTATATTTCATTTTCTCGCCTTTCCTTCTTTATTTGTGTCACATTATCTGAGCTGATGAGTATGAATATATTGTTTTATCTTTTCAACGAGGGGTTCGCAGTGAGCGTTGGTTCTCACTTCTGTGTGACAACACTTGCTGCAATGTTCCTGTTGTTTATGGCAGCAGCATATTACAATCTTTGACCTCTGCCCTGTTGTCTGTGATAAGAACAGGAAGACACAGAGGTGATCATTTCCTTTTGTTTTATAACGATCTTAAAGAGGGGGAAACGTGTCCTGCTGGTTCAGTATTTCCATGATCATTTCTATGCCGCTGTATGTAACGTCAGATCATTTTTACTTCATCCAACTCCCTTTTTCTTGAAACCATTTACAATGGTGCCATTGCATCGGAAGAAACGATGTTAACTAATTTCCCTTCTGCAGGGTGACTCTCTTTTCTTAACACCCATTATTCAAAGCACTTCTCTCTTGCTGGCCCGCCCTCTCTCCTTATTCCATTACTCCCCCTCCGCTCTGTTGCTCTTTCTTTCCTCCGTCCATTTATCCAATATCAAATGCTAAGGAGGTGCAAATTTATCACAGTGGCAGCCACCGTGCAGAAAATGGAGAGGAAGCACAGTCGGTTAATTTTCGGGATGATTACTGAGCTTCACCTCCTGCACCTGTCTTGTGTTTAACCCTTTCCTTTCCTGCTGTGGTCTGTGACAATGCAGTATAGTTTGGATTTTACCAACTATATAGATGGAAAAGTTTCAGTGTGGTAGTCTTGTTAAACATGGATATTTCCCTTTGGGAAAGAAGCTCCCCAAAGGCCATACTGTTTTGTTTGATGTCGTTACTGCTGTGTTATCCTCCAGGCTTTGAGCTCACAGCTGTAACTCACACTACGTGAGAAAAATCATTGATCACCTGTTGAAAAGCTTTCCCCAACGTCGATTTCCCTACAGGGTATTTTATTCACTATTTGATTCCGATATCTTCTTTCTATTTCCTTCCCAGAGGCTGCCTGGATTAAGCTGCAGAGATGGTTACTATGACACTGCTCGGGTCTGTAGTCTGGCACTGCCAATAGGAAGGACGCTCCGCCATCAGGTGGCCTGTAGCTATTTTGAACAGGAGCTGTATGTGAAGTGAAGCAAGCAGCTAAATTAGAGACACAACCCAGTGACATAAGGGGAGAATAAGAAGAGAGGGAAGGAAGGAGGAGGAAATGTGTTCAGTTGCTCGCTCACTCTCTCAACATGTGCTGGGAGGTTATTGATCAGTTGCTATTTTGACTCCCCTTGTTCACATGCACCTTTTTTTTAAAAATATGAAATATTAACGATTGTGTCTGTGCGCATGAATCCGTCAATCCTTCTTCGTCCTCTTCCTTCTCTGACTGTGTTTTTTCTCTGGTTGTGTGTGACGTGAATCAACTGGATGAGTGACTCACAGAAGCATTTGACCACACACACAGACTTACACACACACACACACACACACACACACACACACCAAGAATAATCCCTCCCACTCTCTCTTTCTACATTTTGCTGCATCACCGACCTGTTGTAGTGAGCCAGTTGGTCTCGGGTTGTTCCAGACGTCATTTCGGCTTTTTTTTTATTTATTTTTTTTACTCTAAAAACATTCCCGTGGGTTCCCCATCAGGGTGTGCTAACCTTCACTTAGTCAGTGCTCCGCGTTGGGATGCACTTGTGTGATTTAGAAGATGACTCACAGCTGGTAAGTGGGGGCGGCTGTTATTGTCCTCATTAGATGCTGCACGCCACTCACCGGATTATTCCTCCTACCTGAGTGGGATGCGGGGCGCACCGCCGCGAGCGCTTGAGTTGGAGTAAATGAAACAGGAAGTGGGGACGGTTGGTGGATGCCCGAGGACGCCGAGGAGTAGCAGCTAGCCATCGCCTTGGCAACAGGGAGTGTCCACATTTAGTGTGCTGTTGCTAAGTCACACGCCGCCTCGGTACGACAGGTGGCTGAGCTAGAATCAACATTTGTGTTTGCGTTTCGTTGGAAATCATACAGAGACGTGTGGAGAGGTGTAGTGGAGCATTAATCACACACAAATGCTCACAGCCGGCACCACAAAGATGCTTCACTCCTCGACATATGACCGGGTATATTTAGGTTATATGGATATATCTGGATATATGTTTAGACCTTTTAGGTCCTCTTGGTGTTTCTCGTAAGGAATGCCGACAAGGAATCTGTCATTCGTTTCTTAAAAAGAACATCCAAGGATGTTGTCGTTATACGGTGTGCGGCTTAACCACCAGGCCACCGGGACCTCTCGCATTTCTTTTGATCAAAACGATTCAAATGACAGCAAGTTGGCCACGAGTTCAGAGTAGGGCTGGGTGTCAAAATCTCAGCACTTAAAGAGTACTGCACTGATTTAGTATTGCATCAAATGTTTGGTTTGATTCTCCGGAATGTTTACCCATCCTGTCCCCAGCGATCATTTTAGTTTTTCTAGTTAAAGGTTTTATTTAAGATTTTTCTTCACCACTGATGCAATGAGCGGGCGTATTTTGTGTTTTGTATTCATTTATAGTCCAAACTAAGCTATCGAAAGTTACTGATCTCGAAACGTAGACGTGTGTGGTTTTGTCGTCACTGCTGTGTCTCACTGGGTGCACTCGTTGTGTTGTCTCACTACACACGTGAAGGGAATTGTTCATCATCATTACATATGGTGTATGTCATCTTTGTGCATTCTCACCTCTATTTTAAAAGCCCACACCTAGTGACTCACTTCTTCTGCCTGGCACATTCAGCTGTCCGCATTCTTGTCAGCACCTCCTACAAAGCGCCAGGCAGCCTGTCAGCGGGAAAAGAAAAAAAAAAATACAGCAAGAAGAGAATAAGTGGGATTGTTATATAAGTCGAACACTCCAAACACTTTATAAGTTCAGGCTGCCTCCCTCACTGTACTGCTCTGCTGAACGGTACAGTATGCCGGCGCCGCAGGCTCACTGGAGGCTCGGGTTTTTATTGTGGTATGGGTGTCTGGATGAGGGTCAGCAGCAGAGAGTCAAGTTACCGTGCATGAGTGTTGGATGTGTTGGAAACTGTATCCACTTCATGAGAAATTTATACCCCCCCCCCCCCCCCCCCCCCCCCTCCTAATATTATGAACAGGCCTCAGGCCACTTTTTTCTCTCTACTTCTGTCTGTCCCTACTTGACACACCCACACACCAAATCTGTTGTACCTGTGCAAAAAGACTTGGCACCTCGGCCTCACTGAAGCTGCAGTGGAAATGTCGGCCTCTTGTACACAGTCGGCTTTCGTGCAATACGAAGGCAGAGGCCTCTTTTTTTTGTGTCAATGTAGGTTACGCTTCTCAAGGAAGGTTTGACAACAAATACATTGCAATGGCAGAGCCACAACCGTTCTTAAGACGAAAACATTTGAAACAAGCCAAAGAAGCAGCAGAACATCAGGAAACCCAGCGATGAAGGCGGGTTGTCGACAGCAGACGTTCAAACATATACCCAGACTTCGTTGAGGTCAACCTGCGATTTCACTCGGTGTACTCCTGTTTTGCTCCCTTGAGGGTTGAGTCATGGACATGTCGTCCTTTTCCCCCTCCTCACCTTTATGTAAACTCATTATGCGTTCCAGGGCTCGGCGGACTCCTACACCAGCCGGCCATCGGACTCAGACGTGTCCCTGGAGGAGGACCCTGAGGCTCTGAGGAAAGAGGCCGACAGACAGGCCCTCGCCACGCTCGAGAAAGCAAAGGTCAGAGTTCAACTGCTTTATCGCCGCCATGTCATCCGTCTTGCAAAGTGTTCGTTTAATAGTCATCTATATTGCATAATCTCATCATCATCATCAGTGTCAGGGGGACACTGTACTCAGAGTTGGGTGTGGTTGTTTTGGAGCCGCCATCTTTATATTAATATCTGTTTTCTCTTTCCCATCACTGCTCCAGACCAAACCGGTGGCATTTGCTGTGCGGACAAATGTTGGTTACAACCCCGGTCCCAGTGATGACGTTCCTGTGCAGGGCATGGCCATATCCTTCGAAGCCAAAGACTTCTTGCACATTAAAGAGGTATGAACTTCCAGAGCAGTTTTTGTGGTCTAGAGTACACATTTGTACATTCAGCCTAAACTCTAAAGGTTAATCATTTGATGGTCTTGTCTTGCGGGGGGGGGGGGGGCCAAAAGTGGCAGTGATGGTGGGTGTGAAGCCACTGAGGGATCCTGTTTTATGTATTGTCTCCTTCTGTCAAAACCCTATTCAGGCTTTAGCAACAAGCTGCTAAAAGTTTAAATATGGTATGGAAGTAGCGTTTGGAACTATGTCTAAAACCGTAATGCCATCAAGTGCAATTAAATTTGCACTGGCCAAGAACTGGAAAATATTTCTAATTGTATATGTTTGGATGCTTTTCCTTAAATGGTGATGCGTGTGTGAGCAGTAAAATGCCGGTATATCATTGGTTACGGATGCCCTGTCTGTATGCAGAAATACAACAATGACTGGTGGATCGGACGCCTGGTGAAGGAGGGCTGTGAGGTGGGCTTCATCCCCAGCCCGGTCAAACTGGAGAACACCCGTCTGCTGCAGGAGCAGAAGATGAGACAAAACCGACTCAGCTCCAGGTAACCATGAAAACCCCCTCAGCAGCAGCTACAGTATCAGCATCACAAATGACAACCTAGCTTTTTCAAACAGGGACAAGCGCTCCTAATACTGCTTTTTTCACTTTTTGTATTTATTAGTTTTTCCTCTACCTGCTACCAAAAGCTCACAACGGCACCTTGTCTTCTGAAAACTATGATGATCAGTGTCCTCTTGCAGGAGGAAACCTAACAATTGCTTACTTGTATCATAAATATAAGTCAAATCTGTTTAAAATTGTATTTTTCTTATAAAAATATGATGAGTACAATGTACTCAGTATTGTGAAGCTACCATTATCGTCTTTCTTTCACCACGCAATCCGTTTTTTTCCCATTTCAGTAAATCTGGAGGAAGCTCCAGTTTGGACGTCGCCACGGGAACCCGCAGGCCCACCCCACCTGGCACAGGTGAGGTCAAGGGAATCTCCCTGTCAGCTGGCAAAATCGTGACTGTTTTTGCGTGTTTTCGTGGGTGTTGGTGCAATCCTGACGGAGCGAGAAAGAGATGAGACAGGCGCCTGATATTTAGATGAAGATTTTAATTGGCTAGTTAGTCAGGCATGATGATGAATCACGCCGCGCCTCTGTGGGTTGCTGCGTGAAGTGAGTGAGGTCTTAGGTCTGTCATTTGCACACAGGACGGGACTGAAATAGAGCTGAGAATGGCTGGGAAAATATTCAGATTGAACATTTTTTGTCTATCAAATAGAGCCACTGAACTCAATACTTGTGTAATAGAAACCACATCTGTCTAATACACCCAGTACATCCTCCAGTAAGGGGCCGATCTGACTTGAAGGGTCATTTTAAAACATATATATACGTTATTCCTATGGTCTAAGGCGGTCCACAAATACTGGTAAACATGAGTTGAAAAAGATGTTATAGATGACACTGAATGGTGTGTATATGTCGGCACATTTTCAGTTTCACAGCTGAGAACTCTACAATAGAATTAAGCTCATTTGGGTATAACAAAGAAGAAAATGTAGATTCCTAGAGTCCACAAAGTCAGTCTCACATTCATTGTCTATGGAGCAGCTCCAGACATTATACTTGATGTCAAGCAAGTTTCATACTTACTGACGGAGCAGCTCATGTTCATAAATGTTGATTGCGCTTACCTAGGCCATGGAAATAACATACTGGAATTCTTAAAACAAAAGTTTGACATATTGAGAAATAACCTTATTTGTCTCCTGGGAAAAGAGTTGGACGATCGATGCCGCTTTCATTACCTGTCTCAATAGTTTAGCCCGGACATGGGGAAACTCCTGGTTCTGTTCAAAGGGAACAAAATCCACCCATGGGCACCTCTGAAGATCGCCGATTAAAACACCCCATCTTGCTTGTTTAATCAGTGGAAAAACCAAAGTGTATGTATGTATGAGATATAACGCATACATTAGCTTTGGGGGGGCCAGTAGGCAGATCTTGTTACTGTTTGACACTGTTTTTAGTCTTTGTGCTAAACTAAGACAACCAGCTGTAGCCTCATATATATCAGACCGAGTGGTATCAATCTTGTCATCTCTCAACTCCAGGTAAGAAAGGGAAAAGCTATTTACCCCCGCAGGCCTCGTCTGCTCCCCCCCCCCCCCCCCCATACCAACCACAGGTGCATCACCAGCAATAATCCCAACAAGCACTTAATTCGAAACCCCAGCTTTCCTCTCAGCTTGATTCCTTCTTTTCTATCTACTACTTTCCTCCAGTTTCCTCTGCAGCTCCTTTACACATCTACACTTCAAGTCACACTGAACCCACTCTCTGTTCATGTTGTTATACCCCACATCTGTGCCGTCCTCCATGATAATCTGGTGTGTTCTTTTTTTTTTTTAAACTCTTTGTCAATGTTGTTTCCAGTTTAAAGCCTACAATGCCACCTTCTTTTGATCTCAGTAAATGTCATCTTTTGCAATGTCCTCCATGCCTCTTTCTGGATGCATCTCACATTCGTACTTCTATTTACTCTTCCCCTTTTGCTTTTCCTCTTCTATTATTTCCTCTTCTCTCATCCTCTTTTACTTTGCCTTGTCTTTCCCTTCCTTTTCTTCTTCCTCGTCTGTCCCTATCTCTGCACCGCTCGCCCCTTACCCCTCATCAGCTCACGTGGACATGTCCAATGTGTCCTTTGACGTTGACCCACTCGACCTGGATGCTGAGGAGCCCCCTGAGTTCCAGGGTGACCCTCGCTCCCCCAAGGGCACGTCAGGCAGCGTAACATCCCCTCAGGCCAACGCCCACCGACTGCCCTTCTTTAAGAAGGTAACATCAGGGGCCCACGAACTCGCTCACCTTGCCAGCCTCCCTCCCGCATTTGTCCCTTACTCGTCCAAGATGTGCTCAGGTCTAATCTCCTCTTCCCCGCTCACTAACCGCTCACGACTGAACTGTTCCTGAATCTAACACTGTTTGGCCCCTCAGGCTCCGGTCACAACGGTTACTCTTGACATTTGTTTGAATGTTTGTTTCTGTGCTTGTCAGCTGGGAGAGGCCTTGAACTAACCGATGCACGCTGAAATGGCGGCTGCAGCGTATGAGTTTTGATCTGTCTTTAAAATGAAGTGGTGGCAGTCAGTGGAAACTCTGTTTTAATCTATCAACAGCTCCTCTCCCCACTAACCCTAACCTGTCAATAACCAAATGTGCTCTTGTGTTTTTTGTTTTGTGTTCTTTTTTGTTGTCTCTTCTGGCTTTTGTGTGGAATGATACTGTAGGTGGCCCAGCTAAACAGAAACAGAAGTCGGTGAGTGTGGTTTGTTCTCAAAACTAACCCCTAACATTTCAACTCCTCATCCTCTGTAAGAAACCAGTCCGCAGCATATTTTCCTAGCACCGTTTAATGCTTCCTAGGACGCATTAAAGCATCAAATATTCACAGGATCATTTGTAAATCACGGTGACGCCTCTGTCATTTCCCCAGAGCTTGTATCACAGCTGTCGGTGTGCAGGTGCAGATCCATCCCAGACCCTGTTAGTCAGAGTGTAACAGCAACTCATCCTGACACGCTTTCATTGCCATCTATGACGGCCGATTTGAGTCACAGTAGCCCACAATCAGCTGTTTTTAGGTTTTTCAGCACAATTTGAATTACACGTTAAGGCTGCAGGATAAATGTGGATAACAATATCTCAACATTAGCATTTTGTAATAATGGGATTCCATCGAGGGGAAATAAACTGTAGTATGGGATAAGGTCAAAATTTGCACAGAGAAAATGTTTAAAATGGTATCGAGATACTTGTAAAATGTAAAACAAGAAATATATACTGTAGGTTTTTAAGTATCTTAGCTCTTTTTTAGGAAATAAAATATCTTTTGTTTGCTGTGAACATGGCAACTGTAGTTGTAGTATTTTAGAAGAATCAGATTGTACAGAGGGACAATAAACTGTAATATTGGACTATTATCCAGATCTGTATTATGTACACCATCCTGCCTGTTACTCACCACACTAAGCTGTGCACTGTGCTCATGTTATTCAAAACCAATGAGCACTTTTATGTTGTGTTCGGTGCTCCAGCTCTGCCCCTTTATAACACAAGAGCCATTTGGAAACTTTTTAAAACATATATTTTTAGCTTCTGTGAATACAAATGAGGTGAAATGAGCCTCCGTTGCTCTGCTTTATGTAATGTAATGGAGCGGGGCACTCCAGCACACTCTCCTGCTTGAAGAGCTGCACAGCACACACGGAGGAGGGGACGTGCTTGAAATACAGATCTAAAAAAAAAAAAAGACATCCAATTTGAATGTTCACAAGGTATATAGGACATGTGACTGTTTCCCCCTCGATCTCATTGAAAAACACTAAAGAGCACAAAGGCTTATGGAATCCTTATACATGAATCATTCCTTTCATGATTCATAATGTACAAAAAAAAGCCTGAAGTTCAGGCGCAGCAATATGGGTCGTGTTTGTGTGTGGGTGTTGTATATAAATCTCTGTGATTTTTGACGTAAATGACTTTAAAAAGCTACAGGCTCTTTACATTCTGAAAGATTTCTGAAAATAGGACAAAGACAATAAATAATGGGAACATGGGAGGCAATCGCTCTCTAACTTGAGTGCAGATGCACAACAAAAGAGAAAAGTGTGAAGTATGACGCCTTTTTTAGAGAGCAGCAGCTGACACCCTAGCGTCTGGTTTAATTATGGACACTTTAATTATGTGAGACTGCAGACCAAGAAATAGAGTGCCATTCAGTGGGGAATTGATCCCTTTCTCCGAACATTCATAGGCAGTCAATAAGACGACTGGACTCCAGCGTCTGAAACTCACCATCCATCAATCTGCCCGCTCACAGGGGGGAGGAGAGGGGGTTTTGGGTTGATTTATGTGTGTCAGTACATCGGTGTGAGCTTTGTGGAACTGTTCTGAGAGTACGGTCAGACGCAACGTGTCTGCTTCACTCACCCCAATGTTGGTGCTGTCTCTTTCTGGCCCAGATGGAGCATGTTCCTCCCTATGACGTGGTTCCCTCCATGAGACCCATCATCCTAGTCGGGCCGTCACTTAAAGGATATGAGGTAACGAGAAAAACTTGCAACATGTGCTTTTTTTTTTTTTACATCTGATTTCATCTGATTTTTGTTGTCTTACGCCTGGTGTTTCGCCTTCAGGTGACGGACATGATGCAGAAAGCACTCTTTGACTTTCTGAAACACAAGTTTGAGGGCAGGTAGGAGATCCTCTGCTCTTTACAGCCATTCTGCACTGTAGGCTGTGCTTTAACTGGTTTCTGTTTTCTAACACGGTAACGACTGGTGCACTGGATATCCGTTTCAGGATATCCATCACACGGGTGACAGCGGACATCTCCCTGGCCAAACGCTCAGTGCTCAACAACCCCAGCAAACACACCATCATTGAGCGCTCGAGTACCCGCTCCAGCCTGGGTAAGACAACGTACAAACCACAACCAAAGAAAACTGCCATTAAGTCTCCAGTTAAGACAATAATGACTCTTTATTTTGTTGTTGGACAGACAGCAAAAAAAACAATATAGCAGTAAAGAGCAAGCCAATGGAAAGCATTTTCTTCATCACATCATGTTGCTAAACATCCATTGAAATACGTTTCACTATCTGTGTTTCATATCTGTATTGCTTTGTGTGTTTAGACAGATAGATAGACTTTACATGGGATTTGTTGACGATAAGGAAAATATAGAATATGATCAGATCTATTCATTAATGTCCTTTTTTTTTAGGGGCAGTTTGGTTTGCAGATTAAAAAAAGACACATTTGCAATTCCACACGTACAAAAACATATTTACACTTAAAAACTAAATGCGAAACAGTAAAAGGGTGTTTTTGTGACGCTGCAGGAGTTAAGACGATAAAGAAAAATATCGACAAGCATGTGGATTTTTTTGTAATTTGGGCATAGTCAGCTAAAATCCTGGTGATAACACATGATCTAGCTCCATGAATTGAATGTAATGAGGGCTGCCTGGCTTTTTGTGCCTCAACGCCGGCAACAGCTGTGACTGGACGAACTATGTTTTCAGGTTGTCTTGTGATGGAGATATCTCAGGTGGAGGGAATTTCTTGATTCACCTGAACTCAAGGATGAACTGAAACACATTTTGGGCCATAAATCATACATTTAAATGCAAATTTTGTAAATAACAGGACAACATGATGAAGTGATGACATCTTGGTCAGACATGGATGTAAACTGCAACAGGACTGGTTGGCAGAGGCATAGTTGGATATAGAACTGCACAATATATTTTTGACATACTGTAGTTCCATGTTAGAGAACATGTAGGTAGGTCATACAAAGAAAGTGTGAAGTATTTTTTTTCCCCTTTTTATAGTCTGATCTGGCCTCCTCTCTCTCTTTCTTCATTCTGTCTTTTCTGCCCTTCAACCACCCATCCTTCCTT
Organism: Pholis gunnellus; assembly: GCF_910591455.1. Lineage (NCBI taxonomy): Eukaryota > Metazoa > Chordata > Actinopteri > Perciformes > Pholidae > Pholis > Pholis gunnellus. Next base: position 8,816,947 of record NC_136544.1, read on the forward strand.
CTCTCCCACCTCCTATCTTCTTCTTCTTCCACTCTTTATTGATTCAGATGTACTGGGTATGTATGCTCTCCTTGCAACCAAACAATGAAGCCTCTCTCCTTCTTCACCCTCCCCTTTTCTCCTCACTATATTCATCATCTGCTCATACATCGTGTGTCTGCCCGTCTGCTTGCCTGTCAGTTTCTCTGTTCCTCATGCTTCCGTGTGACAGCCTGTAGTCTCTCACAAAAAGAAAGGAATTACGAAATCAAAGCCGGAAGAGATCTGTGGGAGGGCGGCTGGTGTCCGCTCGAAACTATGAGTGCGAATAAGCAGAGATTTATTTTTTTGTGACCTACGAATAATGCTATCCATATACTGTATGTGTGCAATCATTCCCAAGGATAGCCTTTTACAGAAGCTGGACCGCGCCTCATGCACTCTGTCTAGTCATGGCAAGTCTCTCTCTGCAGCCAAATCCAAATTTGCAAAATGTCCAAGTCTTTGTTGAGGTTAATGGAAACCTTGCAAGCTATTTCTTTTATACGAGTTAAAGTTCACGTTTCTTATCACTCTGCAGAGCACTCTCCTGATTTTGCCTCCGGCTTTAATTCTCAGCCCTCTGGAGGCTGCTGAAATGTGTGCAGGCCCCGTCTGTCCAAAGATTGCCTTGCCCCCCCCCCCCCCCCCCCCCCCCGTTATCTCTCTCTGCCGCTGGGTTGGCAGCGCGCACAAGCTCGGAGGCGCTGAGGTTTGACCAGACAGGCGAGGAACAGCCTGGTTTCCGGTCTTAATCTCTCTCCTTACACGTCAACAGGCTGATAAATACACGGAGAGACTGTGGAAAAAGCTAAAATAACAAGCTCTTATAGGCTGTAGTTGAGGAACAATGAAAACAAAACACCCAAGCAATCCACGGATTTGAGTGGTTCACCTGATAATAATAATCACGGCTGTGCCCATTAGCGCTAACAACAACTAATGTTCCACCTAATTTGTTTTAATAGGGGTTTTATTTACATGGTGAGAAATTGTGCTCTTAATATTATTGATTGCAAGTGCAACAGGCATCTCATTCTTAAGTGCCTCCCTCCTTTAAAATAACAAAGCTCAGACGCACATAAGGAAATTGTAAACGTTGGGAGGTGGCAACAGAATGAGGCTGCTGCACTGCTCCATTTAGCTGTGCATAAATGGAACTGGAACTGTGATCCAATCTAATTCATACGCTTTTGAACAGTTTTTTTCATGCATGATAAAAGTACAAACATGTTGGTTATGTACTCATGGCTGATACACAGTGCTGCATCTTCTCAAAGAGAGGGGTAGTTTACGCAATCGTTTTGCTGTCTCGCGGTATTTATGTGTCTTATCTGTGTCCCGGGCCTTCAGCGGAGGTGCAGAGTGAGATTGAGCGTATCTTTGAGCTGGCACGCACCCTCCAGCTGGTCGCTCTGGATGCAGACACCATCAACCACCCTTCTCAGCTGGCTAAGACCTCCCTGGCTCCCATCATTGTCTATATCAAAATAGCCTCACCTAAGGTATGGCAACAGATGACCTTAGAGTAATAATCTTTAAGATTTTCATTCAAATATAATCCATTTTTGATATTTATTTATTTGTTAGCAATGTACTATTGGTCTGTAATGCGTTCAAATTGCCTACCGACCCTTACATGCAACATAGTTTCACTGTTGTTGTCTCCCTGCAGGTCCTCCAGAGGCTCATCAAATCTAGGGGGAAGTCCCAGGCGAAACATTTAAATGTGCAGATGGTGGCAGCAGACAAGTTGGCCCAGTGCCCACCTGTGAGTTCTGCTTTGTGACTTTACTGATAAAAGATCTCAAACTTTGTAGAATTTCTGGAAAAAAAAAAACACATCAATTTTGGTTCTGTAAAACCACCAAATCGTCATTTTTCTAATGTGCAGGAATTGTTTGACATCATCCTGGACGAGAACCAGCTGGAGGACGCCTGCGAACACCTGGCCGACTACCTGGAGGCGTACTGGAAGGCGACACACCCCCCGAGCAGCAACCCTCCCAACCCGCTGCTCAACCGTACCATGGCTACGGCAGCCCTGGCCGCCTCCCCCGAGCCCGTCTCCAACCTGCAGGTACAGGTGCTCACCTCCCTGCGCAGAAATATGGATATGTGGCCTGACATGGAAAGTGCTGTAGCCAATGAGGGGAAAGAGGAAGAACATGCTCTCTGAAGTCCAGCAGGAAGGCGGGCGGGGACTCCGGCAACTCAACCTCGACCCAGCAGCCTGCTCTCTTTACACTGAAGGAAAAGTGCATCGAAACCCTGTTTATGCTGTATATAGAAACACATTCACACAAGCGCACCTGACACATTAATGAGCCAACGTTGACACACGTGAACAGCCAGCTTTTAGAGCACCCACAAGAAAGATTAGGTCGTCTGTTTGCCTCGCTGCACTGTTTAAACTGTGAGAGCAGCGCAACTCAAACCACACTGGACTTAAGGAGCAACCCGTAAGGCACCTCTGCCGTTGGGGCCCCCCTCCATTTCGCTGTAATCAAGAGTAAAATGATATCTGCTGCCCCCCCACCCCCACCCTGTCCTCTTTAGCTCGGTGGCCTCCTTTCTCCTGCACTTTTTTTGCTTCTTGGGAGGCTGAATCCAGTTTGCTGTCCTCCTCCGTGTTGCCATGGTACTGCCCCTGAAAACAGCAAGTCATGTCCGCCTCTTCAAACACAACTGCTTAGTTTTGGTGGAGGCTGTCGCTAACAATCTGTCTACTTTCAACTTTTTTTAGAATCACTTTAACAGCAAAGCACTAATCAGCCGTGTCTCTATTCATAAGTTGCTAGTGGCTACACATCAGTTCCGATGAGTTGCACACCGTCAAAGCTTTTTATGTCACCCGAGCCACAATATTGCACCAAATGGCTGGAAACATGTTTTATATCTCCTTCTACCTTCCTTTTTATTGAGACGATCATTGTAGAGGCGGCAACACAAATAGTCAAAGAACAACAAGAATCTAAGAGCCAATTGCACTTCGGATCTGTTGGTATTTCCTGATTTACATAAAAATGGTTTCAGTATAAACACCCTGTGTTGCAGAGTTCAATTCATTACGTAATAAAATAATAGTCATATTTACATTTCTGCTTTTTTTCCTGCCATGAGGTCAATCTGCCAGAAGGTGGCACTGTTGTAACGTTAGATTGAGTCTGCTTGTTGAATAACTTCTCTGATGTGTTGGTGTTTGCTGGTAGGTATCATGATTTTTAAAAACAGTTAGTAGAACTAATCTGTTTGACTAATTGAATTAGTGCTGTGTGCACGCGTGCATGTATGTTCATAAATGGATTGTCAGTCATGAACACTTAATGTTTTCAAAACCACAGGTCCTTCAGCTGGAACATCTGTCTGCTGTTGTGGTTCTGTGTTGTATGCCCTACCTCGTGCTAACCCCGCTGACTAACCACTGACAGTTTGGTTTTGCTCTGCTGTTTGTGTCTCTGCATGGTCGCTGTGTGGCATGGCTGTGGCTGGCTGCAGGGGCCGTACCTGGTGCACGGTGAGCAGAAGCGGGAAGGGCCTCTGAAAGAGTGCGGCGGGAGCGGCACCCTGCAAGACTATCAGACAGACATGGGAGGAAAATCTCAGCAGCAGCAGCAGCAGCAAGCGTACCTGCGCTCCTCTCGTGGCCAGCTAAGGGGAGGAAGCGGCCGGGGGCTGTCGAGGCAAGACACCTTTGACTCTGAGACCCAGGGCAGCCGGGACTCTGCGTACACCGAGGCTGGCGACTCCTGCATGGACATTGAGACTGACCCCTACGAAGAGTCCGAGCCATACCGAGGCGGCGGGGGCAGCCGCCTCCACCTGGCGCAGCATCACAGCAGACAGGCGTCCTGGGAAGATGAAGGCGCCGAGCCGGACCAGGAGAACCTGAACCACCCTACGATGCCGAGCCAGACGCAGCCGCACGGACGCGCCAAGCTGAGGGAGCGTTACTGCCAGGACCCTGTGGACACGGGGGCCAACATGAGCCGCAACAAGAACCAGGACGACTGGGGGAGGGACGTCTACATCCGCTGAACACGCATCTTAGCACAGAGGCAAGGAAGCTACTGGACAGACAGAGAGATGGGAGGGGGGGGGGGGGGGGGGGGGGGGTGACGTTCAGGTTTGGGGGTTCAGAAGGAACTGAAGTGTGGGTTTGGGGCCATGCCAGTCAGGCTAACAAGTGAATCTGTTTACATCCCAGTACAATGTAAAGAAAAACATCAACTGCCAGATGCCATTCTCGTCAACTTCTTGCAATTCAATTTCGTTATAGTTAGAACAAATACTATTAGTCTGTTTTTTGTTTCTTTTGTTAATACTGCATGAATATCATGGATTTCTATACTGACAGCACGAGGACAGTAATTGTTACGATTGTGAATCTCTGATTGTGATCTGTATGACTCGAGCGCTCCTTCAGTTGAAGAGTGTGAAGGCCGGTAGAGAGCCGTCGTCTGTCCCGTCTGTCCTCTGCAGTCTTAAACAGGGTCTAATGTCACCGTCCCCATGTACAGTGTCAGGGTTTCTCTTTACCTTAATCTCACTCAGTGCTCTTGGATTTCTCCCGTACTGAGATCCAGAAGTTATGAGTGTCTCGCCTCCACATTCTTATCACCCAAACCTTAAAAAAAAAAGCTGGTGGAGAAGTTGCCATATTTTAACACAACGATTTATCGATGTTGCTACACTCATGTAAGCTTGACGACAACAAAGAGTACACTCCAAAGACGTTTACTTCTTCCCTGACCTGGTTCAGCCACTGTACCCGACTACACGTCTGACCCAGTCCTCCCGTTTTTCTGTTTTCCTCTTCCTTGTGGGCGCCTGCAGTAATCATTTGTTCTCCGTTTTTTTTTTTCTTTCTTTTTCTAACGTGGTGGAGATTCAAAGCAGCACCGCAGTTGTAGTTGTGTGAATGAAGTGTCCTGCCTTAGTCACTCGCAACCTAAAACACCTTTATTTCAAGAAAACTCCAATCACAAGTGCCGGAATGTCTCGCCAAGCCATGTCCACCACTGCCACGGTGGGACGTCTTAACTCTTGTTCCACTCGTTTTCATGGCATATCTGTGTCTCTTGTCGTCTCGTGGCTACTCTGCACCGTAGCCCATGCTGTCGCTCCAGCACGTAGCTCATGTCGTTTTTCTTTGCACCAGCTTTGTCGTCTGTTTTTCAGGGCTAATGGTTATATAAAAAGTACTTGTGTGTGTGTGTGTGTGTGTGTGTGTGTGTGTGTGTGTGTGTGTGTGTGTGTGTGTGTGTGTGTTCAATCACTCCCAACTTCCACCCAAACAGCTAGCTTGTCTGATATTAAATACCACTCTCTTCTTACACTTGATTTCTGACTGAATTGGTGTTGTTTTTTCCTGTGGACATTTGCAATTTTTAATTTTAAATCTTCAGTTTCTTGTGAGGTAGTGAGAGGAGTATCAAGTGGGGTGGGGTGGGGGGGGGGTAGGATCAGCTGTGGTCATTACTCAGTTATCTATAATGGAGAATCCATGAATGTCTTTGGTGGGCTGCTTTTGCCCGCCCGTCTTCAGTTGAATAAATAAATATTAAATAATGATCAGTGAATAATGTTATTGTTGCGTTATCGCAATTGTTAAAAATATGAACTAACATGTATCATTGGTGCCTGATTGTAGCTACATTTTGCTTTTTCTGCCTTTCATTTTTAATCTGTGGATAAATTCGTATTTTAATTAAAAATTGAATCAAAGAATGCTATTGTGTCACTCAATTCATGCGCTGAGATGTGAAGACAGATTTCAAAGATGCAAAACACGTGCGTGTTCATCTTGATGTTTATTAGAGGTGTTAATCTCTTGAGGAGATTTAATACAATGGAGTGAGCTATTTCAATCATTTATTACGTCAACGGATGTCACACAAATACACAACATCTAATATTACCCTGCCTGTAGAACCTGTCTGGGTTCCTTGTTGACCAAAACAAAGGCCACATTGTTGGCTTCCATTTAAGCACACAAGAAATGGCAATGGGCAAGAAAGTGTTCAAGTGCAGCATCGACACCTTATTGTGTATTCATCTACTAAACACTCCACCCTAATTGCAGGACATTTGATCACACCTGCTAGGTCTTTCGGTCATAGGAAAAAGATTTAAGCTAAAGTGCAGCTGCATCCAGGATGTGGTTTATATTTCTCGTATTCATTGTTTTTATCATCTCATCAACTGCAGTGGAGGAAATGTCACAAATGAGGGACATGGTTTCCGTTTGAAACCAAACTGTGAGCATTGCATCAGAATTATTGAACAAGGTCTGAAGTCAACAGCCCAGTGTGCAGAGTGTACTGAAATATACCAGATAAGCTTCAACAGTTCAGTTGTGGAATAAGTATCCAGCTAATGTTCTCTAATTTATATGCCATTGGGCAGTTTAGTCCATGAACAAATCTTTAACAGATATATCATTTAGAGACTGATTGTTTATTAGATATAGTGTTAAATAAATCAAGTAATGTAAAAGGTCACATACATGTCACATTCACATTTTGAGTATTTTACAGTGCAAAAACACGACGGTAAAACCATCAAACTCCAGTAAATATAACAATTAAAACATATATATTATTATTATTATTATTATTACATATATATCATATAATCTATTTATTATTTTGAATTCGGTGGGTAACTTCTGTACATGACCGAGTTGGAAATCCCGGGAGATTCCTCTTCATACCCAGTTTTGCTTTCTGTTGGCTCATAATAAAGTCGCTGTGCTACAGAGAAACAAACGGAACATAGTGTTACTTCTCTTTCCATACATGGTCTGGCCCTGTGTGTCATAGTGGCGTCATCAGTCCGCTCCTCTCGTCGGTGTGACGGGAGGAACGCCTGTGTCGTGTGTCCCCTCCAAGTGCTCCTGAATAAACTCCGACGTCTGAGCTGCGAGGGCTAAACTATGGTTTATATTCTTGATACATTTTCTTTTGGTTTGGAAAACCGTTAGCACAGACCCACAGTCCAAGCATAATTATAGTTTTTAGATATATTTAATCTACAAATGAGCGCTTTCCTTTCATTTCAGAGAAATAATCACATTTTAGAATTGTACTGATTTGTCCAAGACATGTCATAACATGAAGCAGACATTTATAATTGGGGAGTCCTCTCCTGCAGGTTCTGCCCTACCTTGTAATCACGTCAATGGAGAACATTGACGTATTAATTTCCCTGCACTCCTTCTTTCACATCCATGACAATAGTCATTCATTCTCTTCTTCCACCACTGACAGTCAGTAATGTTTTGGAGCCTATAAATAACATGTATCATTGAGAATTAAAACATTTTTTTAAAGAAACCTTTAAGGGCACAAGACATATTAATAACTCAATTTTTGTTGTTGTCTAATTAATAAGTGCATTTAAATATCAATAAATTGAAAAGAGATGGCAGGTTTCCACTCTTCATTTGAATGTATGCATACTAGTGGGTTCTATAAAAAATAATATATCACTTTTACCATGAATAGCTTAGCCTCTGGTTTGCTCTTCATAAATATCATATACAACCTCCACATTCAATCCCGTATGGAAATATAATATGAATGCTATTACATATCAATATAAGGAATATACCTTCCAGAATTTCTGGAACTTATTGTTAGACTTCGTGGCTTTAGCCTTGTGTAGCTACCAAATAAAACCGTGTTTAGGACTCTTCACGTGCGTATTCAGACATGTCCCACAACACATGAACGCACCATAGCTGTGCCCTTTGTCTGTGACTCATTCCAATGCAAAATACCAAATACTTTGTTTCTGAGAAGCGCCACCCACTTACGCTCTGCACAAGGAGAAAGCGATATCAGATAAAGGAATCAGGGTTTGCGTGGCAGTCAGCAGGTAACAGATACTGAAGTGTGTCTCCACTGAGAGCGTCTCCTGGACTTTATTCGCACACACACACACTTGTTGGACATGGGGTTTATTCTGACCAAGATGATGGCGGTGTTCGGGGACAAAGGTAAGATTAAGTTATTATTTTTTTTCACACTGGTGTCAGTTTCGTCATCTCTGTTGTCTGTAAGATGCCGTTCAAGCATTTTGAGCCCACATTGAATCCGGACGGTCTTCGGTTTGGAGCACTGGAGAGGTGCCTGTTCGCCTCTCGGTGCCCTTGAGCAAGGCACCGGGAACCCCAAACTGCTCTCTGAATAGATTCCCACTGCTTCTAATATTTTGAAGAGTTAAATACAGAGGCTAAATTACATGCTGTGTTGTGTACATGTTTGACAAAGTACAGCCGTTCAATTTAGTATAAGAATAAACATTTCAGTAAGTTATATGTTGTAAATAGACAATTAGTGACGATATAAAGTATTATTCCCTTGTATAATTTTACATATACCTTTGCTTTTATTGTGGCTGACTTACAGTCAAACTAACAACAGTTTATGAACATTACATGAGGCCTGGTGATGTAATAACCTCACTTTGGATAACAAATGTTATTCTGCTCAGTTCATCTCAGTGCTGTACTGGCCATTATCTTATCTGTGTGTACAGTGTGTCTCGCGAAGCCCTGAAACAGGTTATGCAACTCTAGAGTGTAGTGGGTTCAGATGAGAATAACAACACATCCAGTTTGCACTGTTATGGTTAAATATGTTGTTGTTTTTTTGACTTTCCTACAGAGCACAAAGTCATCATTGTGGGTTTGGACAATGCTGGAAAGACCACCATCCTCTATCAGTTGTAAGTGATTCGGCTACTTTCTGTGGCAAAAACATATAATAAAATCTGCTTCACTTCTGTATTTCTAATGTTTTTTCCCCCCCACGTACACACAGTCTGACAAAGGAAGCCGTCCACACGTCACCAACCATCGGCAGCAACGTTGAGGAGATCATCGTACGTAAAACACACTTCTTGGTTTGGGACATCGGAGGACAGGAGAGCCTTCGAGCCAGCTGGTACTCGTACTACGGCAACACAGAGGTACGGATCACTTCCTGTCTTCAGCTCAACTCAGCACAAGACACAGACCACTGAAATACATTGCATTAGTTAAAATATATCATAAAAGTCAGAAACATTACGTTTTACTGATGCTTTTATGTCATGTTTTGATTAAGATAAAGTTTCTTGGTCTTTGGTTCCCAGAAAATCTAGCTTTCTTGGCTTAAAAAAAGAATGTATCATTTAAAATGGAATATAGCTTTGTTGACACTGAAAATGTGCGATATCTGTCGATTGTGTTGCTCTTCACTGATTCAGTTGTGTGCCGTGGCTCTTTCAGATTGTCATTGTGGTCGTGGACAGCACCGACCGCGAACGTCTCACACTCACCAAGGAAGAACTGCACCGAATGCTCGCTCACGAGGTACAAATCCTGCTGTGTCTTAATTCAAGAGTTATAATCCTGATGGTCCCCATGTTTTACCACCACTCACTCTTTACCTTAGACCAGACTACAGCACAGATCACATTGTTCTCAGATCTTTTATTTTAGTAAAATATAATGGTGTAGAAATGACTCTTTCAGAATAATGTCTGGATTATAATTATGTATTAATGTGTTCATCACTTTAATGTTGCAGCTGGTAAAGGTGGAGCTAGTTTTAATTACTTTATACACCGCTGGGTTATTTGTGAGTGTCTCCCCAGGAATCAAAAAAGTTGTATCTTATCGTAACCTATAATAACACTTCATCATTTATTTCTTGATTATATTTTGTATTATTAATCTCAATCCACAAAGTAACTTAAGTTATTAAATAAATGTAGTGTTGTGAAAAGTAATATATTTCCCTCTGAACTTGCGGAGTAGAAGTATAAAGCAGCAGAAAGTTCAAATATTTTGTTATGTACAAATACCTCAAAACTCAAACGTACAGCACATGAATGCCGAACATGCAGTCGCAGCAGGATTGGCTTTACGTGTAGTGACGTACAACCCTTTTGGTATTCAGTGAAACTGCCCAAGTCGTCTATTCGTGTGACGTCTGAGATACATTTCAGAGTGACTAACTTATCCGCACATGAACGGGAACAAACCAATGACACGACACAATGAGGAAGTCTCAACTCAGACTGTGTGAGTCAGCGGGTTGACATGTGCCCAAATATTCCTTTGAGGTTACTGTTCCTTGTTCTCAAAAAGTTGACACTGGGACTTTTTAGGGGTTTCCAATGGAAACATTCCAGCTCTTTGAATATCAATCGTTACAGGAAGCAACATTATTAACCCGCCCTCTCTTGTTTTAGGACCTAGAGAACGCAGCCGTTCTCATTTTGGCCAACAAGCAGGACGTGAATGGCTCGATGACGGCGGCAGAGATCTCCCAGTGCCTCACACTCGAATGCCTCTCATCGCACTCCTGGCATGTTCAAGCTTGCTGCGCCCTGACAGGAGAAGGGTAAGTCTTCACACCCTCCTCACTGTGTATGAGTCAACCCCCAAAAATGCCTTTACCAACAACTATCAACTCCCGCTGTAATGACTCAAAATGCTTCCGTTTTGTTCTCTTCCCACCTCCCAGTCTACCTGCCAGTCTGGACTGGATGAAGTCTCGGGTTGTCGCGAACTAGAACGTGCTCAGACACAGTGGATCAAACCTCCTCAAACTGAACCAACCTCCAGAGGCACCGCAGAGGCCACCATGTCAGGATTATTTACACTGTTATGGGGGGGGGGGGGAGTCATGTGAACAGTGTGTCTTACCCAGCTGTGTGAGGCCTCAGGGTGGACGGGCAACGGAGAAACATGGGTGATCTCAAGAGTGGGTTAACGATGACTTTTGCACTGTTCAAGAACCGCTCGGTTATGTTTTAATGATCTGGGTTAGCTGGAGAAATTTTTCTCAGTTTACGGTTATGAAGATGTACGCTGGAGTGTTTAGTGTGCATCATGCTCGTTAGACATCCTACCAGAGCAATGATCTCACTCTCCACTCCGGTCTCAATGGGATTCTTTCGTTTCACGAAGGGTTAATCACGGGACAACATCTTACTTTATTGAACTGCAAAGTAGTAATTGAAGTATAATTCATTCAATTAACAATTGTTAGAACTGACTAAGTTGTACCAAAGATGTTACAACCTACATTTGAGGCACTAAAATACATGTTTCCCTGGTAAAGTGTTGTTTGATTATGCTAATCTGGTGGCCGTTCATTGCTCCGGTGCCTACACATTAAGTTTTGAGCATGACAATCATGATCTCATTTTGTCCTTTGATTGGTGATTCTTGTCACTGATGACTATCTTTCTTAATTTACCTTAACTATTTCTGCTGCAACCGAATTGAATACCTCACTAGTTATAAAAACAGCTTTCCAGTGACAAACTGAGTTTAGTTGCTTTAATTAAAAGCTTAATCCTCTATCATGGAAGACTTTTACACAATAACTGAGAATCTAAAAAACACACACTGTATCTCCTGTGGCCTCAGAAACTCTGCAATGTTGGGATACAGGTCTGCACCTGTTATAATGATATTGTATGCCATGAACAACAAGACCTAAACATGTTTAGTAATTTATTTTAAGAAAACAAAGCTCTTGAACTATTTACTGTATATTACAGGAAATTCCTGATTAGGGAAAAGAGCTAGCTGCTAAGTATTGATTCATATTTTGAAAGTATATATTATATTGTGTAATTTAAAAATAAATAAATATTATTATTGTAAATATGTAGGTTGTCAATGTTGTCCAGCTGTGATATTCTTTGTTTCAATAAGTGAGTGTGCTATTGAAGGCGATGGATTATATCTTTAGTACACACAGTAACAGCAATGATAAAAATATATGAGTATTGTGCCAGCACTCATTCACAGCAGTTTGTGCAGCAGCACAAAATATATTATGTTGTTGTATTTTATACTAGATACTGAAGCATACACTGTTAAATATGAATTGTTATAATTGCCTATTATAATGGATAAGACCTAAATCCAGTTAAAAGGTTATGTTATAGCGGAAATAAACTTAACGTCATGTCTCTAAAACAGTCTACCTACTTCTCTGGAAGGTAGATTTCAATAAAACAGAAATAGTAAAAGAGGGGGCATCCGGATTTGAACCGGGGACCTCTTGATCTGCAGTCAAATGCTCTACCACTGAGCTATACCCCCTACGATGTCACCACTCTGTGTAGGTTATATTAATAAACAATGATTCACACCACACCAAGCAGCGGTTATTTATTTTTGGTTGAATGTGATTAGATTATGTCGCCAGTCGCGCAGGAATTCACTTGTATTTTCACAGGCACGACGTTATTTCGTCCACTAGGTGGAGAAATGAGCCTACATGTATGGCTACATGTACCCATAGACCGAGCTGTTATCTTACAGTCAAGTTAAAGCAAAAAAACCCTGCTCTCTAATCTGTCGCCATTGTCGGAAGGGTGACGTCATTTGTTTGCGTCTGCCATAATCGTTATTATTGATTGTTGACAACTATACAATCCGTTTTATGATGTGACAACGCTTTGCTTATAGGTTTAGGTACAAAAAGAGACTTGTGTTAGGTTTTGATCTCACGGACATCATGGTGTTAAACAAGGTTTAGTATTTAGGTTAAGGTTAGGAGAAGCACCGTTTACCTAAATGCAGTGGTGGAATATAACTAACATTAGACTGCTATAGCCATGCTTACTTTGGTACAATTTTAAAGTAACTTTGCTGTACTTAACCCGAGTCCATTTTATGCTACCAACGCTACATACTTCCAAGTTACTGCACTACATCTCAGAGGTAAATATTGCACTTTTTAATCAACTAACGTTACATTTGTATGACACATTTAGTTACTATTTCCTTTGCAAATTTGGATTATTAATACAAATATGAAATCAACTAATACATTATAGGTTAAGTAACCCAGCAGTAGAATATACAAAGTAATTCCAATTAGCTCCATCATCAAATTAACATTACTTGAGGTGGATTTATGTCTTTAGGGACAGCCATATTGATATTAACTGTAATTGTGAGGGCTGCTTGATTTTTGTTCAGTTGCCATTTTCTTTTCTTTGTATAGCTCATAGAGCTAAATACGTATCTTCTTTCACTGACAATATGGGAAATCTGAATCACTCGTCAATATTGACCAAGTATGTTGACACATAACAAGGATGAAGCAAATACGGACATACAGCGAAACAAAAATATCAAGCAGAACAAATTCAAGCACACTTAAACCATATTCAACAAACTATCTATATACGGGTCAGCTTGTGTTCTACATAAAAGTTAAACACTGCAGTATGATACGTTGAACACAGATTAAATGTGAAGATATGAGGTGAGAGATATACAGTAAAGCAGTGTGATATGACACCTGCTGCTCCCAAGCAGTTTAATCAAGTATATGAGAACCTTGAAGTGTCTCAAATCATCAGCCAGCAGAAGTTCTCAGCAGAGCTCCAGCTTGAGAGAGAACAAAATGCAGCTCTCCAGCAAGAACTTAATTAAAAAAATACAAAACAGAGTTTTATTGAAAAGTCAAAAAATGTTTGAGGTTTTAAAGAAAATCTGCATCAGCTGATGCTGATGCCAGCTGATGGCTGAGGAGGATGCTCCGGTTCAGCAGATGAAGGAGGAGATCCAGACCCTACAGAAAGAAGATGTTTTTCAAAGACTTGGAAGACCTGAAAGATAAAAAGGTATCAAACAACCAGGAGCTGGTCACTTAGCTCCAGGCAGAGGAGGAAGTCGGTCAGGGCCTCCGAACTGAACTCAGCCAGCTCAAAGAAGAGCACCAGGACAAGATCAGAGAGCAGGAGAAGGAGAAGGAGGCTCTTGAAAATGAGGTGGAGGAGCAGAAGGCTAAGCTGAAAAGTGTTGAAACCCTCAGTGGTTGTCAGGAGGAGAAGGTGAAGCAGCTTACCACCGAGCTGGAGAGACAGGCGATGGAAACAGACTCTCCAGAAACAAGTGGAGACAAGGGAGCTCAAAGCGGCTCGAGCAATCGATCAAGAAAAGTTCTCAGCAGAGATCCAGGTTGAGAAAGATAAAAGTGAAGCTCTCCAACAAGAAGAAGCTGAGAAGCTGAAACGTTCAAATAGGATCAAATCTGAGGTGAAACTGAGCTCGAACAAATATAAATAAAATGTTTGCCTGTTTTGTTTTTTCGTACTGTTTCGTACTTGTGTTGGGTCTATACTGGACTCGTTTTTAAAGAATCTGCTACTTTATATATTTATTCATTTTTTCCTATCAGCTTACAAGTTCCTCTACTTTTCAACAACAAACGGTTCAAAGGTGAAAAAAAAGCTGTTTATCAGGGGTTTCAAAAATAAACTGAAAATGACTCCTATATTCTGCCAGCTCCTTGGTTTGGTTAACTAAAACTGCTGAGCTAAAGTTTACAAAAGATTTAGGTCATGATTAAAGAAAAAAGATGGATAAGCTCTCACAGCTGTGCAACATGTATGAAGCCGGAAACAGCAGGGAAACAGCCAGCCTGGCTCACGACCTACCAGCACCTCTAAAGCACCAGCAGTGCTGTGTGCGTGTGTGCGTGCGTGCGTGTGTGCGTGCGTGCGTGCGTGCGTGCGTGCGTGCGTGCGTGCGTGTGTGCGTGTGTGTGTGTGTGTGCGTGTGTGTGTGTTGAGCCTGAAGACAGTTTTCTGAAAGCAACCTGGCTATATTGCCATGGCAACTTGCTGCTGCAGACCTAACCAGGGCCCTGTGCTACGGTGAAGGATTTGGGATTAGTGAGGTAATTTCAGGGTTAACCCTGATTTTACAGTCCTACGGCGGTGGGTCACTTCGGGGTAGATTGGTAATTAATGCTGCACACCTAACCTGTTCTGGAGCAGTCTCAAATATACTACAGAGCGTTGGATCCGCACTAAAAGTGTATTATTATTATTATTATTATTATAGTAATAGGACCATGATTTTGAAAATAATTAATTTGAGAACATCTGGTGCCCAGGGCTGCAGCACTGAATGAAGGGAAGCAGATAGTTCAATGCCTGTGCAATAGATTGTATAGTCGCTATAGACTTCCACTGTAGAGTTAGTGCCTTTGAAATAAAATGTAATAAATACCCTGAACATGCATGCCGAGTTTGACATTTCAACCAATGTTAGGAAAAGCACAAAGTCCTCTAATTTTGACAAAATTACCAAATTGTAATACCAGAGAGCTCTTGTTTTGTTTTTGTTTTTCCATGGATGAATGTCTAAGAGGTATGTTCTTACAAGTACAATAAATATTGATATGTTCTTGATCACTTGTGTTTCTGTTGAGAAGATCTGAGACCTTTGTGGGTTTTGAGGCACTGCTGGCCTTTCAATGTCATTAACAAATGCTTTGTAAGGCATAGATAGTCCTCACTTTAGAGGTCACACAAAATACTTAACTAACGACTAGTAACTACCTGAATTAATCATGAATTGCAGTTTTAATACGCGTTTATAAAGCATGTATTAACATAGTCCCTAACCATTAGTGCATATCTAAATCCTTATATATATATGAATGCATTAATAATGTACATCTAAATAACTTCTTAATCATTTACTTATACTTTATAAATGATGTTGGTATTAATCATCATCGTTTGTAATACATATAATACTTCATTTACAAATGGGGACTCCATCATTCATAAAGTATGAAAACACAATCAGGAAACACACAATAGACGAGCTTATTAATCAAGAATAAAACATTTTTAACTGTGTTTGTGAATTGCATACTAATGAGTGTTAGTGTTGGAACAATGCTTTATTAATGATGAATGAAGTGTTTACTCATACTTAACTAATGCTTCATAGCGTGTAGTTATTATAAAGTGTCCCCTAAACTTTTAGGGGTCCAAGATGTTTTTTTGTCGAGCTCATACGGGCTGAGGGGGCTTGCTTTTTCACCTTCTACGGGGCGCTTGGGATCAATTTTGTGATACCTGAGCATGGGACCCATAACATTTTTCACCAGTATGCATGCCAAATTTGGGGAGCTTTTGGATATGAAAAAGCCCCAAAAAAGGCAATTCATTTGGGGGAAAAATAATAATAATTCCTCCAGTTTCAATAGGGCCTTCGCGGCCTGACGTTGTCGGTGCTTGGACCCTAATTATCTAAAAGAAATTTGATTGACGTCTTACTGATGGAAATGAAAGAATGTGCATGTTGATGAAATAATCGTAGTCTAATCATGATAGGTCTCTCTACAGTAAGGTCCGACCTGCTTCTGAACTCTGTTATGACTCCTTTCCTTGTTTCCTCACTAACCTGCCTCTCCTCATCCAGCTCTTGGCTTTTACCTGGATTCACCTCATCAGTGCAACTCGTGGAAGAACAAGCGAGCCGAGCATTGTGCTCAGTCAGTACAGCATCTTCATTTTCACAGAAGAGGGAAATATAAAAGATGTGAACATGATAGTTATTACAACCTCTGTGTTTGTTTATAGTCAGCATGACCTCTCCACATAATCCACACCTGCTGCTGGGCCCACTGTACGTTGTGTTTATGGTCTGTATTATGAAATAGGGTGCCGATTGCCTTTCCAGCTGTGAATCCAATAAACACTCAGCTGCCAATTTTCTTTGCCAAGGATTCCGTGTTTGCTCTGAGAGCAGATAGAAATGAGTCAGCCACAGTGCTTGTATAAAGCTCGCTTTTTGTCCGTTTTACATCCCATAAAAAACAAGGCTTTTACATAACTGCTGGAAGTTAAAATGCGGTAGGGAGACTTTTCTGTTCCATGTGGGCCGCAAGTTGTTGTTAAGAGAGACACAATGTTTTGGGCAGTCATAAACAGACTTGACATGGAATGAGTAATATCAGCACTGAGTTCAGCCCTGGAATTGTTCATCATGATCACCGTGTCTAATCTAAGATGTCACATTTCACACTGAAGTAGGGAGGCGCCATTCACACTGCTGACTGTCAAACCCCAGTGGATGGTTGGATGTTTGAATCCCAACCAATGAAACATTGCATAATGTTCTAAAATAAAAAATATTGGAACTCAATATGCAGGCTTGTAACATGTGCAGATGATAACATTTCCCCTTTCTGCTCTGAAGCCTAATCCACTGATCCTTATGTCTTTAGTTAAAAATATGGGTGGTGTGTGGAGAGAGAGAGAGAGAGAGCGAGAGAGAGAGAGAGAGAGAGAGAGAGAGAGAGAGAGATTTGGAGGGAGGAAGAGGAATTCAGAGAAAACTTGTTTTTGCAAAGAGAGGAAGAGGAGGGAGAATAAGAGGGGAGCTGAGACAAAAGCTTTTGTTTTATTTTTTTGTCTTCTTCTGGCCATCATGTGTTTCGGTTTGGTGATGCTTTTCCTCTGTGTCTCCCAAACAGAGCTGGCAAATGTTTGGGTTCAACAGCAAACAGGTGAGCTGTGTGTATTTCTTTTCTTCCCTCCATCCTCATTGCTTTTTCCATCTTTCCACCTGTCTGGTGTTTAAAGTCACACCTGAAGTTTACAGGTGTGCAAGTATGCCTTGTCTTTTTCTCTATTGGCACCTAATGTCTGTGCAGTTAAACTCTGCATGCAAATTGTTTTATTCTTAGTTAATATTCTAATATATGTATGTTTATGATAATGGTGTGTGTGTGTGTGCTACTGTTGCTATTTCGACTCACTGTAAACCTCAAAACTTCAGTAGGAGTCTTTATGGAGCAACAAATGAGCGCGCCGTGCCCTTTTTACTTTACGCACAAAAGTGAATGACCTAGTTTACGATAAAGTGTACAATAAAAAATACTCTATTCCACAAGCATGCGGCTGAGTCTAAACAACAACCCACAGGCAGCCTGTCTCAGGTTTAAAATTAGAGACAGACTTTGTTTTTCTTCTCGCATCCCTGCTAGACTCAGAAAATGTGCCCTTTGATGCACATTTATCAGGATCCACATCTGTTTGATACGGAGCACAGTGGACAGTGTGTTTGTTTGGGACATTCATATTCATTTGTTTTTTCTAACTCTGAAGAATTCGACTGGTCACTCTCTACAAACTCCCCTCCTGCCTTTTCCCTAGATGTCATTAAATCGTCCTGTGCTCCTCGTGTTCCTCTGCAGAGTGAAATGTGTTTCAGGGGAAACAACATTTCGTGCAAGAGGTGGTCATCTATGTGCTTGCAAAATAAGGGGTCAGCTGTTATTGACCTGGACACATCTTCCTTTCCTTCGCTTAATGTGCTCTTATCTGCCTTAGTCACTCAACGTGATATACCGCTCAGTTTTTAAAAAAAGGACTTTGGTCCTGAGGGAGCCATCTACAGCATCACAACCAGCCTATAAAAACACGGAGCCCCAAGCTGAAAATGAATTGTGTACGCGTCAGTGACCTCAGTGTTTGGCCTCCTGTCTCTTGTCCTGCTGAGAAGTTTGTAGCCTGAAGCTGATCCAGACATGTTGGAGCTAAACTGGGGGGAAAAAAAAGAGAATTAAAGTGACAAAGATTGTTTTGTAAGATTGGATCATTGACAGGATGTTATTGCCTGTGGATCCCAGAGTGACTTTATTATTGATAAAAGTCGTGTGATAAACAAAACATGCTTCGAGGAAAAGTAAAGTGGCAAGAGCAGTATCAGTTCGCTGCCAACAGCTGAGCACCGTGCTCTTTGAATCATGTTGGGAAATGTTATGTCTCCTTTTCTCTTATTTGTTTTATTCATTAAGATAAGGTTTTTGGCTTTTCCATGCAGAGATTAGGTTTCACCGTGAGAGAAGAAAAGTGAGGCAATCAGTGCACTCATGTTTTCTCAACAAGACTGGAATGTGTTGGTAATTTTATTGTGAAATGTGACTTTGGGGATGTCATAAATTACATTAGTCATGTTTTCAGTTAGTTATTAAAGGAGGCTCCTCTCAAGGCCTTAATACCATGGTGAGAGTTGTTCAAATATGTCAGCAGCTTATATTCTGCCTTCAATAAATTCAAAGACATGCACCACATTATCAGCTTCACAGCTATTAAATAACGGAGGTGGCAAAGTTCAGTTAAATATGCACATTTCTTTCCTCAAATATAAAGCACTCTTTGAATCTCCGAGACCAAAGTAGCTTGATTATGTGGATGAAACTTATCCACTCGAATTTCAACTAAAGAATTGCACATATGCAATTCAACCACAGGCCTTGAAATGAATGCATGTTTACTGTGGGTGATGTTGGGGAGTCTGTGCCAACTCGTCCAGCCACTGTTCAGGAAGGGTGTGTTCTCTCAGACCGCTCTGAGGTGACCGCTCACAGAAAAAGCTAAACGTTGTGGTTTGGTAGCTTCTGAAAGAGCGGGCAGAGGTCACTTTTCCGTCCGGAACATCTGCTCTTTCATTGCCTACGTTTGACCAAAAAGCGGATCCTGTTTTACCTCCACGAGTCTTTATATTTGTCATCCTGTGCTTCAGCGCTGCTCTCATTCGCTTCAGTTTATTAAACTCTTACATCCTGAAACAAACTGAATTGTGCAAACCTCATCTGTGTTTTCGACTAGGAGCAGCTTTAACTAATGATGGTTCTCTCTTTCTGACTCACCAACACCATCGCTAGCATGAGTGAGGGAGGCATGGTTTGGCTGCTGGCCGCAACACACTGCTATTTCCCTAAAAGAAGAGCAGATGTGCAAAAATAGTCCGAGTCCATCTTGATATTGATTCATCGGGTATTCTGTTGCAATCTTCACGTGATTTTTTTTGAGGGAATAGATCAACGTGGGGGAAAACATGTACTTCTATTTATATATAATTTTCATGTAGTCGTAAGGCCAAGTTTAATGTATCAATGTGTATTTCAGAGGAATCCAAAGATTTAAAATGTCCCATTCTTAAAAAAAAACACCAGTGTTGACATGTTTAGAAGTATTTCTAACATGAAAATCACCCAGCAGTATATGAGCAGAGCACTGAGTATTGGAAATAGATGAGTGGAGAGTGAATTATTGTCCGTTTCTCCTGGACAGCAGAAACAATGACTCCCATCTCACCGTTTTGGTTCTGCGCCAGTGATTTCGATACTTGCTGGCTGTGAGGCGGATGCCCTGAGAAGATATTAGAAGCCACAGCTTCATGTTGGGCGTCTGCACCCCTCCCAGCTTTTTATAAGACCAGAATGTTTATCTGCTGCACTGCAGACCTCGGCAACTGTGCGCACGCCATGTCTCCTCTTACCTCATAGATGCCATAACAGGGCGGATCCGGCGCTCAACAATCACGCATCTAGGTTTAATATACGAGCTGTCACAAATGCATTGACGCACCCGTTGATCGAATGAAAGACGGGAGAGAAACACTCCTGAACAAAAACAATAAGTCAAGACATTCTAAATGATGCATTGTAGTTTTGACGGCTTTGGAAGACATCAGTGTTGTAATTGTGTGAATGCAGAGTGATGTTTAAAGCAGGCATCACCAGCCAACGTCCCACACAGTCTGAACTCTGTGGGGTTTGGAACAGGACATCGCTGAGCGGCCAACGGGCACGTGTTCCCCTCCCACAGTCAGGACAGAAATGGCAGCATCAAACCAACGTCGACTAACATTTCACTGGCTTGAGAGGAGCGGCACTGGGCGCTGGCACCCAAAAGGAGGCGTAAATGTCAGATTTCATATTCTTAAATGTGTTTTCTTGCAGATTATGCCGTTTTTTGTTAGGACAAACGCCCTGCTTTTTGTTTGACAAAGAGTTTGAGACTGTTCATTTTCTAAAAATGGCAGAATTTAAAGCAGCTGCCCAATTCAGATGGCAGGTCTGTCTGGTCCAACACCTGAACAATAGAGGTGGTGTCTTTTCATGAGAACAACACAGTAGCCCAGACACCATTAACTAAAACAGGGACTTGGGTTGGAATTCATTTTTTATCTGCGTACCATGTTTTTCACACCCATGTGAGCTACGCCCTCAAACCAAAACCTCAAGATGCAGCTTTATGGCAAACACTTTATTGAATGACACCATAGTGTTTAATTATTTTGCATCAAGAATTTGTATTTTAGCCACAAGCTAATTGTTTCACTATCACTAATCAATGCACTGCATGGGAGAAAGGATGTCATTAGTATGCATTTGACTCTGGTGTGTCAGATGAGAGCAGGCTTAACTGGTGGCTTTAAAGGAACATGGCACTGATCATAAGAAAGTATGTTTTCCATGTCAGATAATTCCTAAATTGCTCTTTCACGGTTGAGGTTTTCTTTGTAAGTTTATCAAAGTTAAAATGCCTTTCCCACAACTCGTGTCTAAATATCCACTCGGCCCCATAATCTCTTGTTCGTCACTTAGAAGGCAGCCGAGGGGGGCGGGTCAGTCCTGCTAATGTTAGCTAGCAGTTAGCATGATTTGGGGAGCTAGCACACACGTTCAGCGCACATGTGAAGATTGACACAGTTACACTTAAGGTTTACAGGTGTTTGAGCTCGGGCTTCCTAGCCGGACCACTAGAGAGTCTGGTAGGGTCACCCTGCTCAGTTTTACTCTGCTCAGTTACCGAGAGTCCCGACATGAACACACCGGAGCAACAGAGCCGAACTCTTCGCGGCAGCACAAGCTGACCACGGCAGGAGATTCACGGTGTTTCTGAAGGGACACTGAACACGACGGAGTGATTATCGTGGCTTTTTTTTCGTAAACGTTCCCAGCGTCGCTTCAAACCCCTCCTGTAGTTCACTGAAAAGCCAGAAAAAGAAAAACAGCAAACGTTAAGTACAGGAGGTCGCCCTGATTTAGGGTTAGATGAGACACTCCGCACGTAAAGTAGCGCCGTCTGGAGGCTTATATAGGCTGCGACGTGACGTCACCGCTCTGTACCGTAATGTACCTAAACAATACCGCGTATTGCCGTAATGTTCTAATAAAGACGGACAGATAAATAGATGATATGCAATATTACTTAAGTACATGATCTGGCATGCTTCTGTCGCTAAGTCCTGGTTTCTACATTTTTAAACATCCATAGCTGAATTAAGACAGCCCCAATGTTGTTATATCTGGCAAAATTCACCCTCTAAATATAGTCGTGAAATGAGTATTTTCTCAAATGCTGTACTTTATTTGATACCATGATGATGTCTGACTGTTGTTCAATGTTGGTTGTATCATTTGAAATGTCTCCAAAATAAGGTCACCTGAATTAAAAAAACGATAAATATGTCCTGCCATGTTACATTTGTCTCCCATTATGAAGTCTTTAATTGTTTTTATCAACTGGCTTGTGAAAATAGAGGAAGTGTGGAAGTCCTTCAACACAAACAAAACATTTCTCAAATCTTGTTGTTTTTATAAAACAAAGTGGAGCAGATTTGTTTTGCGAAATTCAAATATATATTTTAACCCCGCAGAAATGGCAGACTTTCTGAATAATTTATTAAGAATGCATTCTTTGGTCATTACGTTTTACACAAGACAACACTGCAAGTTTGTTTTTAAAACAGTGCTAAGCATCTAAAAACAGACATTTTCCCTCCTAAAACTACATAGAAACATTTCATATTTAAAAATGTAATAGATTTATTATCCATCAACCAGCTTTTACTCAAAAAAGCTTGCTAAGCCTGCATGCTTTGTATACCATCAACATACATTTCTCTTGGGTGCTCAGTCAACACATTTTAGCTCCAAATGTACAGCTGTATCAGTGACCGAGGTTATGCAAGGACCAAGATGTTTAGATCCACATCCAAGTCTCGGTGCTCATACAGACATGCACTTTCCACACTCAATAAAAAAATCTCAGGGTGATGCTAAAATAAACTCTTGACATCAACTCGGAATATGTGGCTTTCAATGTGCGGCTTTGAAGAAAGACAAACCATCAATTATAACACCCAGACGTTTAAAACAAAGCCTACCTACCCCAGTCTGCTTACTAGATACGGTTTACATTGTGTGTAGGATTTGACAGCTCCTTCTGAGCATCACAAAATGTTACATGTATTCTTTCTGTCTTCTTTCAACAATGTCTTAAACTGACAAGGCTAAGACTGACGATATCAAAAGGCCACAACTGTAAACACTATTCTTAAGAGTCTGAATAAAACTGAAATGTTTCCCAGCAGCGTGGGGTACTGCTGCCAGGGTAAATAAAAGAGAGCTTTGGTGTGCTTTCTCTTCCACTTATATTAAAATGAGGCTTTTAATCTGCAGATTTAGAATTTGGCATAGAAGAAAGTTGCAAGTGCTCATATCATGACATCCCATAATGACCATAGCACGCTAACCTGATGAATCATTATTTTGGACAGACAATTGGTACGGTGTGATGTCACAGCAGCATGGAGAGTCAACTGGCGGTGACAGTCATCCTTACGGAGTGCAGCGGTCATCTTCAGGCCACGCTAGGATAAGCAGGGCGGTCCTGGGTGGAGGAATAACCATCAACACCCTGCCAGACAACATGACACGCGTAGTGGTGAGAGCTCCACCACAGCGTTTCGTACTGCAATGATTTGCGCCGTTTATTTTGCTTTTGGCTTTTGACACGTTCTTTTTGTTTTAGTTGGAGTTAAACACTGCTTTCTTTTGGAAATAGAGTTTACATGTTTCCACTCATGACAGCATACGATTTAACAGACTGGACTCTTAATGCCTGCATGACACACTCCCTCAACGCCCATCACACCCTCTGATCCTCTGTGTTTTTCTTGTCTGAAAGGAGGATTCTGGGAAGTATTACACATGGCGTAGCTTTGGCCCAGAAGACCAGCGCACAGAGGACTTATGGGTAGACATGAATGACGTCCGGCATGGCCAAGTGAGAGTCCATGGCATTCTGTCAAACTCATACAAACAGGCTGTGGTGAGTCTCACACACACACACAATATGCATGCAAGGCCTTACTTCCTTTGTAGGTTAAAAGGAATTAGCATTGTACTTTACCAAGCCACCATAGTAAATGGGTGCCATACAGAGGGTGTGGCTCAGTGGTGGCGCATTTGACTACACACCAAATCTGGGTGCCCACCAATTGAGAAATCATTTTCGTTGTGCTTTCGATGTATCTTTGAAGTGATCATACACGCTGATCGCAAAATGTATGATTCCCATGTCCCTGGTGAGGGCTTAAGTGCTTAACACTGCAGTCCTTTTAAGTCCACAGACATTTACTGATTCTTTATTTGTTAAAGACGAGGCACTTGAATTTAAAGTAGATCATTCAATCTGCAACATTTCATCCATGAGGTTATTTAAAGCTGTCAATATGCAGTGGGATGTATTCTCCACCGGAGATGCACTCTCTCATTTAATGTGTTAGTTATTCAGAAACCTTTTTATCTATGGTGATTATACTGGCTTTCCGAAAGTCTCTATTGGAGGGAATAGCTCAGTGGTAGAGCAGTGGATTGCAGATTACGAGGGCCTTAGTTCAACCTGGGTGCCCCCTAATTAAAGCATAAATCAGTGAAATAACAAATGAACTAATTTGATATCGTTGAGACACAGATAATGGCTGTTTACCAGTCAACGAGATATTCCAACACGTTACCCTACCATAGTAAACATATATGACGATCAAAGCTCTTATTTTATGTGTTAGTTATCCATAAACATATAAATCTATATGGTCATTCACTATGTATAAACACTTACATTTTAGTGTTATGGTGGGTGTAGCTCAGTGATAGAGCATTTGACTGCAGTGACCCCCCAGTTCAAATCATCATTAAAATGGTCTTATACTAGGCCATCAACAAGAGGTAATGTACGGTAGTTGTTGTATAGCTCTGTGCATTTTGCAGATCAAGAGGTCTGTGGTTTTAATCTATGTGCGCCCTCCTTGTGACGGCATGTTTTTAAATATTTGGATTTTCAAAGTGCTGTGTGTACTTTCTAAAGTCAGCCCTGGGATATGGACACAAACCGGGACTTTTCCAAATTTCTATCAAAACTAATCAGTGAAATGGAGCGCAAAAGGCAAACATTGCAACAAGTACAAGTACTGTACACAAACAGCTAATCCGGAAATTCTTCTTGCATGTTATGTGACAGCAAGCCAGGATGGAGTTCACTCTGAAACATAAGGTACCACTGCTAGAGGAGCTTAAGGCACTGGGAAATGTTGGTAGATGCCAAGAGCTACAGGCCGTGCCAGAGGCTGCCTATGTTCTGACCTGTGTTGTCCAACACCTGGCAACTGAGTAATACATACAGCTCACTTTAATATGAGAAGGCATTCTCCAAGTGGAAACAGTACTTTGGCTTTATAGAAACATCCAATGCAGGTTACATAGTTGGAGAAGGAACAGTTTTTACATCAGATTATATAATGATGAAGCTAAGGAGAAAAACGTGCTCGCAGTTTGGGAAATTGAAAGACGTCTTTAGTATAATAATACAAAGCAAAAACAGCAGTGAAGCTTATCGTTTGGATCAGTTTTCCCATTTGCTCTATTGATCTTGAGACTGATAAAATGATGTTGAGAGTGAATCATCTTGTTGTAGAGCTCAGCTATTTAGCAGAATATCTGTTTTGAAAGGTTCCCGCCCGGCAACCTCAATGACCCGCTCCTATGCGGCCAAGTTGTGTCTATGAGGTTTAACTAGATCATTGCAATATAGTTCAGTATGCCTGCTAGTGTACATGTCACTGAGCTAACTATGTACAGTGAGGACATGGGGGTAGAGCTCAGTGGTAGAGCATACATATATAAATGAAACAAAACATAGTTTTTACGTAGATATTATGCATTTATTCTCCTCATTCCTCCTTTAAGAGCTGATGAGGATGCTTCGTGCCATAGAAGATCAAATCATAAGCTCAATGTCTAATTCTTTCTCTCGCTGTCTGTTTCTATCTCCTTGCAGAAGGTTGCCCTGTCGTTTGACTTTCCTTTTTACGGACATTACCTGAGGCAGATCACCATAGCAACTGGAGGTACTTTTTGATTTTATAGCAGATGTTCAAGTGACCTTTCCTGCACATGTTCACAGCAGAGACGTGTTTTTGCGAGCTAACAAGTCTTTACGCCTTCTTCCATCTGGCCATTTTCAGGGTTTATCTTCACAGGGGACATTACTCACCGCATGCTGACCGCCACACAGTACATCGCCCCTCTAATGGCTAATTTTGACCCCAGCTACTCCAAAGAGTCCACTGTGCAATACCTGGATAATGGTGAGATACCAGCTCATATCGGAACACGGTTGTCTGATTACTTGTCTGACTCCTGTTTGATCCTCACTCTTTTCAGGTGAGGTGTTTGTGGTCCAGTGGGAGCGGGTCAGACTCCCCGGAAAAGAGTCAGAGGGCGTCTTTACGTTTCAGGCCGCACTTTACAAAACAGGAGCCATCACGTTCAGCTATCGAGATGTGAGACACTCGTCTGTGCTCTTCTAAACTTGTTCTCTTCCCTTGTGCTGAATGCATAAGTGATTCCTCTTTTTGTGTTTTTCATCAGATACCTCTGTCATTAGATGGGATTGGTTCAGTTGAGCATCTGGTAAAGGTCGGTTTGTCTGACGCCTTCATGGTCACGCAACCTTCTCCTCAATCACCAGGTCAGCAGTAATGTTAATGCCTGTCCACCTATGTATAGAGAGAATCAGCCTGCAGAGAGTCTGAGTCTATGCGTTAAACGAACACACGTCTTTTATATCATTATCTCTGTTGCACATATTCTTTATACTGTGAACCTATATATTTTACATTTCATATTTGTATTGGAAATTTGTATGTTATATTTATGATTCTTGACTTCTGCAGTACTTTTTTTATTTTTCCTTTCTGTACTGTGTTTATTGTTAAGCACCAAATGACAAACCAAATTCCTTGTATGTGAAAATCTGCTCGCGATAAACTTGATTCTGATTCAGATGCCCAACAGCGGACGATGTATGAGTACCATCGGGTTGAAATAGACTCCACAAAGATCACCAGCTTCTCTGCTGTTGAGTTCACTCCACTGCCTAGTAAGTGATCCTCATCCCTCATCTTTAAAGGATTAGTTTCAAGTAATCAATCCGTTAGACTGCATCAACACTCAAGCAATCTTCTGTTGTTGTGCTTGTCTCTTTCTCTCTGTTCAGCTTGCCTGCAGCATGACAGCTGCGAGCTCTGCCTCTCATCCAACCAAACATCCAATTGTAGCTGGTGCAACGTACTCCAGAGGTGAGTGGGACATTACGGTAGCCCGAATGTCCATATGGCAGCAGTTCTATCCCTTATAAATATACATCTTGTGTGTTTTCAGGTGTTCAGATGGCATGGATCGACACAGGCAAGAATGGTTGGACTACGCCTGTCCAGAAGAGGTACCGCTGGTCGTCAGTTATAAATATATCTGATTATTTGCCACTTTTGAGACTCATGCATCTGTTATGTTGTATATGGGCAGAGCAAAAATGCAACCTGTGAGGATTACTCCAGGGGTGACAGCCCCACTGGTTCCTCTACCACACCCGAGCTGGAGGACGTGTCCTCATTGTCTCCTCTAGAAAAAGGTTGTGACGGTGAGGCTGAGCTATTTATTTTTTTCAGAATGATATACAGTAGGCTACAGTAGCATGTATGCAGTATTTTTTCGCTCAATAAAATCAGATTCTGCCAGGAAATAAGTATGGAAATGACTGCTTTCTGTCTTTTCTCAGATGAGACCAAACGTCACATATTTAAGACCGGCAATGGTGAGTTAATACCTGTAAGTGCCATTATAGTTAAGCCTTATGAAGGGAGATAATTTTGGGTCTTCATCTTCGATACAGACGTGAGGACAGATTCTACGACCGAGAGTGAGGGGTGGGCCAACTCAGGAGTGATAGCCGGTATAGCAGCTGCGCTGGTGTTACTTTTGGCTCTGATACTAGTTGCTCTTTACATCAACTACCATCCTACTGCTGCATCGCCACTTTACCTCATCCAGGTGAGCATTGAATGTGGCCTACACCTGCCCTGACAAGAGCCACGCATGCTTTAATTACACATGCCCACACAATTTTTCTGTGCTTGATTTTTTTTCTTTTCTTTTAGCGACGCAACAACTACTGGCCGTCTTTGAAGTTTCAGAAGCAACACCCTGGTTACACAGAAGTGGAAGGAGAAGGTCGTGAAAAAGACAGCATTGTAGAAGCTGGGCCATGTTGAAATGATGGATAAATATTTGCATTGAACTGATTTCTACACAAATTCAAATATATACATTTGTCCATGTCTCCATTGCAAAGTAGATTAAAGCTGAATGTTATATGATATTGAATGGTTTCATTGTTTCATTCCATCCTCATTTTTAAACATTATCAAATTTGTCTGCAATGAATTGTGCAATGCATGTCACAAGGTTGTCAACCTTAGATAAAATACATAAACTATGCTGTTTGACATCAAACAAATAAAGATCTGGTTGGGCTTCAGTTTCACTTCCTGTTACTTTTGAAGGTTTGAAGTTGATTCTTTGTAGTTTCACCTTTTGTTTTTGCAAGAACATACTACACAGTTACAGAAGTTGGTGTTTTTTTATGTCAGATTCAGCAGCACTTGTTGCTGTACAGGAAAGTGGTGAACATTCCAAAATAAAGTGGTATGTCAATTTGTGGGAATGCAGACAGTACAGCTCTTTTGTCAACAGGTGTCAGTCTAACCAAATTTATCACATGGACATCAAGTAGGACATGCAGTGAACGTGGCAGATGTGTACACATTTTGAATTGAGATCACTGGATTGGTAAAGCCCCAAAAAACCTGCAAGAATGAAGATGATCGCACGAGTTTGCTATGCGAGCACAGATGGGACGAGGGCAGACATGTTGGACATGCACGAGGGTCGAGCTGGATTTATTTAAACCGACACAAACGTGGGATTGTGTTGCAATACACAATACTTGAGCCTCAGTTAAATATCTACAATGTATAGATAGTTTCTCTGAAATGGTGATCAAATATTTCTTCCAAGTGAAACATTTAACCTCCCACACTGCCACTTCCCTGTCTAAACGGACACGCGCAGTCGAGGGAGGAAGAGAGAGAGAGAGAGAGGAGGGGGGGGAAGCGGGAGCGCGCTTTCCGTGTCTGGTTAGTGGACTGACAGCCAGCTGTGCGGCTACAACGACAACAACAACCTCCTGGATTTGCTACACACAACTAGATTAGTGTTGGTCTGCTACTCATCATACTCGTACACTATAGCTGGTTTCTGAAGCGAGGACTCGACAGCACAAAGCTACAAAATCGGTATCATCGGCGGTTTCCGTGCTAACTAGCTAGAAGAGCATTCCTCCAACATGAATCCGTTGTGTGGCAGATGTGAACAAGTCGTTTACCCCACGGAAAAAGTGAATTGTCTGGACAAGGTAAGACCACGAGAACGCCGTCTTACTGTGTATTCTTCTTTTATAAAACACGCTCTGTACACCGCCCTCCCTTTTGTACAGTGACCGCACGTATTTCTGCTCAAAATGACACCGTTCACATGTTTTTTTGTGAATGAATTCAACACCCCGACAGGAACAGGTATGTCGCTAGCAAGCTAACGGCTAGCTTAACGTCTGGAAGGCGCGATGGCACAGGGGCGCGGAACGGAAAATACACGTTATCGTGTGGATGACGGGCTACTTAAAGAAAGCAGAATGTGTATTTTTTATTTTTTTTTCACCAGACAATGACTCAAGGCTACGAAATGGATTCACCCTAAAAAAAACCACGGTGCTTCCGACAGCCTCTGGTTCGGGCCTGGCTGAAGAAAACTGATGAATAACGTCAGCTAACGCCTCTAACCTGTGCTAGAAACTCGGAAGTCTGTATTCAAAGGGTTTACCTTAACACATATTAAACGATACGGGGTTTCTCACTGAATACTATAGTCTCTCATAATAACCAAGCTTTTCGTGGGCAGCGTGGACCGATAAAGACATATCCGTGTCCAATTCACCGGTTAATCCAAGTCAGGGATCATTGGTGGAGCCTCCTGGATTAGTTTTCAGTCAAAAGCAGGAGCGTAATCTCAGCCAAGGTGCTAATCTCATCAATTTGACCCTTTTAGTGAGTCACTAATTCACCTGTGAGCTAACATTTGAGCTAACACTGGCACAGCACGCCTCGCTCCTGTCACCACTACAAGGAGGTAAAGGTGATCATGGTTTGATTATTGCATGTATTGAATGCTCTCACTGTAACTTTTCAACAAGATGCATGTAACACACTCCATTTACTATGTGGGTGGGGTCTGCAACGTTTGGCATATCAATATATCAATAGGTATGTTTTATTTTTACCAAAGCAGGGCTTTGAGCAATTAGATAATTTGTCTAATGGACGTCAGAATGACTATTGAAAATCAATGCCTGCTGGGACGTCTTTATCTGTTTGGGGTGCACCGACGAGGAAGGTGGATGAAAGAGCACACAGAGCACATTATCTAAAGTAGCATCAGCTCTTGATTGGATGCATTATTGCTCTCTGCATGGATGTGTTCCTGAATGCACCATGACTAATGTTTTCCCGAAGTGCTTTGGACTGGAATTGATTTCTTTTAGAACCCCACTCTTCACACACGCGTCCCCTTAAAACAAATATGAGTCACGTTGGCAGGCTGGTATCGCCACAAGTACGGCCCTCGGTGTGCTTTGGTTATCTTTGCCTGAAGCAAGAGTGCATTCCAGCACACAGACACTCCCATAAAACGTGCTCTGTCAGATGCCTGCTGTGCCGTCTCCCTGCTCCGAACCGAGCACAGGGAGAGAGTAGCCTGCCGTCTGTCTTTGCTGCCATTCCGCATCAGCGCGCACACCTTCAGACACGTCAAAACACAACCACCTCTTCTCCCTTCTCCGTGGCACACACAAACGCAGCTCTTCTGGTTTGTTGAAAGCAGCCGAGCCCACACTGGCTAGGGGTTTTTCAGCTAGGCTAGCTCAGGTGAAAGCAAGGGGAATGGAGGGTTCAATAGATGAATGCCTTTTACCTGACAGGCTTCATCTATAATATCCCTCTGTGGTGTGTGTGTGAGAGTGAGAGAGAGAGAGAGAGAGAGGCTGAGCCACAGAGGCCTGTTTGTCTGTCAGCTGCATTCCAGTATAGTCGGGGCTGGGCCCAGCACATGTAAAGACAGGAAGTGCATTTCGGTTGAGGCTCTTGTTCTCGTTCGTGGCGGTTTAGCCTTTATTTGTCTTACTTTCAGGCCCCAAAAATACTTGTTGATTGTAAGAGCTGCTTATTTGGCTCAAGTCTCAGGCTTCATATCTTTCAGGTTAGCTTTTTGTAGCTGTTGAACGTCAGCCAGTAAAACTCCCAACGACAGAATGACATAAACTGTGTTTACCAGTGCCTTTTTTATACATAAAGCTTACCAGTAAAACTGGTTACATTTAGGTTAATGGGCGATGTCGGAAGAAGAGAAGTGATTTGTATGTGTATCTGTTAGATTTGTAGCTATTTCCAGCACTCAGGAAGTGTGTATTGTTGAGATAAGTCGAGAGGTTGGTGTAGAGTGGTTCTCTGCTGGAGTGAGTGTCTGTGTACTTAATATCTCTACGAGCTGCACTATTGCATATCTGAATCACAGAGAGCCTGTTCCTACCTGCAGATGAAGAGTCGTCCTATATCTTTCCAAGAGATTTATTAATATTTAACTGTGCTATTATGAAGCGGTGTAACCGGTTCCTGAGTAGTAAACTGGCCACTATTTCAGTGAACGTAGTATTTCACGGTCTATAAATAATGCGAGAAACATGACACGTTCCGACATCTCGTCCTTTTTAATAAGTAATTATGAAGCGCAAACATTGCTACTTTCTCTTCGATTTATATGTTTTGGCTCTTGAATATGTTCGCAGTGTCAAAACATCTCAATATTGGCGAGATTTCTTCAGAGGCAAGACCTGTTTGCTTGTTTCTGATACATTTTTATTAATGCAACAAAAGATCTCCCACATGGCACCGAGTATCGTAGATAAGACACAATCTCACTGACATCAAAACAGTCCGTGAGTGCAGAAGAAAGTCAAGTATGCAAGGACAGAACCCGAGTAGGAGGGGATTTTCTTTACGTTGGCATGTGGTTGAAGGCTTTTAAAATGCAGACGGGCCAGAAGAAAACCACTCTGCTGTCTTGTATTTTACCCCCTGATGTTCTTAGTCGTGTTTCTTGGTTCACATGATCTCAAATGTTCAGACGCAGTTGGCATCCTCAAAAGTGTGTGTGTGTGTGTGTGTGTGTGTGTGTGTGTGTGTGTGTGTGTGTGTGTGTGTGTGGTAATCAGATTTTCAGACACCATTTGCTACACATGCTGAAGTTTTGTGCTCTAGCTTTCACAGCTACAACTTGGGTGCATTTTAAAAAAAAAATTTAAAATGATTATTTAGCTAACAAATTGGCTGCTGTGTTATTTGGCTTCAGTGCGGGGTTTCTGTTTGAGATGTGAGACTCGATTGTGCTGGTGTCTCTCTATCACAGGAAATTGCTTGAAATTGGGGTTAAAGGTCAGAAGAGTACAGTATGCGTGTTGTACAGTCTTTACGGCATAAAGGCGCTGACGTCATGCTTAGTCATGTAAAATCAAATGCATAAAAATTGTTCTTATGAGAACTCTTTAAATCTTTTGTTCTCTTAGAACAGTGTGCTCCGTAGAATAACTTCTTTACCGTTTATATTACTCGCATACGTAACAATGATTAATGTTACATCTTATATTATGTTAATCACAGATTATATTACGTGTCCTGTTTTTAAACGGGGAGGTTTTTGCTCTCGGATGGTCCGGTGTGAACACAATTCCTCTGACTTCAGAGGAATCTGTCTACCGCCTTGTCTATATTTAGACAGATTATTCTGAGAGCTGATTCATGTCGTCCAGAATGTCACCAGAGGTGAGGAATCTGTCCAGCCACCACGAGACGCCTCCCTTTTTGTTTTTTAATGACTCACATTCACTAACACACATTACAGTCAAAATCAGCCGAGGTTTTGACTCCACAGTTAGCTGCAAGCTACTTCTCCTTTTGTGCGTTTTTATCAGGAAGAGGAACTAGAGCACATGTTCTGTTTCCCTCTCGATGTTCTACGGCTTTATTCACACCAGCGCAGTTGACATGGTCTGTCTGTGCTCTGGTTTAATATAACGTCACCTTTACCGTGCTCACCTCATCGTTTTTATTATGTGTGGCAGGACGTGTATGTGCGCACATCACAGTCCGGAGTGGTCACAAAAAATGGTGTTAAGCGTGTACTTTACTCTTGCATAGCATGTCTGTTCACATCACTCCGTCTGCCTGCTGGCCAGCAGCTATGCCCCTTGGCTTGGGTAAGAATGAATGGCATCAGGTAGGGCAATGATTAATTAACCAGCATGCTTTAATGAGTTCGTTTGCTTTATTAGCACCAGCCAGATGTGAGCATGGTGTCTGTGGGCATGTACCACTTACGCAAGAATAGTCTTTCACACGTTAGCTGCTGTAATGTCCCGCCGTGTGTGTGTGTGTGTGTGTGTACGGTGGGGCTTTTAATATTTTGGTTGAAAATAAACAGTCAAAGAGCCATCGCAGCATCTTCAGAGGCCTGATCGGCCACAAAGTGGTTTGGACTGAAGTGATTTGCTGCTGATTTGACCAAACTTCTGAAAGATTTCACCACAGTCCCTCAGGATGTCCTTTAGAGTTTATAAGGCGCTTAATTTCTCTGATGCTTAATTTGGTGACTACCAGAAGACTGGATCGTGAAAATCCACTTAACGCAGCCTATAGATTGTCGTTTAGTTCCTTCTCATCTAAAATAAACACACTATTGTTCATTTAATCAGTGTGGAAAATAACACCAACCAACTCCTGGTAAATTTGCCTGCGCTATGAGTCATTTGGTTGGTACTTAAAGGGCGTGTCCATTATTTTGTTTAGGTTTTTACATCACTCTATGACTGTAAGAGCTAATATTAGTCTATAAAGGAACTATACGCATGACTTTAAGTCACACCACTAAGCTTAAGGTGTATTATTGATCAGTGTGATGACATTTATTCGTGTTATATTTACTGCCGTAGAACAAAACAAATCTGTCACGCTTGTGTCAACCACAGACGTTATTTCAGAAACCAAAAACCTGTTAAAAAAACCCCATCGACTTCAAGACAAGAGGGAACTGGAAACGCAAAAATGCGAACTCGTCTCTGGGCTTTAGGAAAGAGTGCAGCCGGTGTTTCTGATCAAATGACGACGACGGTTAGGTCTATGTGTCGCTATGTTTAGTGGACCAAACAAGGTGAGAAATCTGCCCAATTTAGATTTGACACTAATGCTGATACAGGAAGTGGTAAATAGAAGTCACTTACATTTCCGATGAGTCTCTAGTTGGTATGCGAGAGGATGCTGCTGGTCACCTCTGTGTATGTGATGTGTGTTTGCATACATGTTATCTGTTGGCCTCCCAGATAGCTGCAGGGTTTCAGTCCCGCTCATTTTGTATTTGAATCTCACTGAGAAGGGAAGCTGCAAGGCTGACTGAGCATTTTTTGCTCTTGGATGGAGTCTTCCCTATTGACACACATGCATCGGGCACTGAGACATCATAACCTACATACAGACTGCACTACACACTATGTACGCACGCGGTTATTGCCCGCATACGCATAAAGACGCCCACGTACACATGTGCCCTTGAGCTGCGCTGATGCAGGAAGACAGTGCTGTTTTTTTATTTTTTTGTATTGGTGTTTTATTTCTAGGGCTCCGTCTCTGCAGTGTCCTCATTTTTTCAAGCTGACTGCCAGATCCTGCCTTGGCACCCAGGAGCCAGGTTTTTCCTGGAGCTGGACAAGGCTAAGTGCAGAATGGCCTCTTGAACAACACACATTTGGGATGTTTCTAGCCCCTATACGTCGCTGTTTGTCCCTGCTTTCCCTTTGGCATCTATTTGTCGTAATCCTAGACCTAATCTAAGTCCCAGACCTTATATATTCCTCACAGATACTGTATATTTAGATTGTGTCTAGATTCAGACCGGATGGGTCTCAAATGCCTCTTCAGTGATTATATTTCACCTCCCTCCACATTTGATTTTATCTGTGAGAAACTGTGTGTTCAGCCGTACAGCGAGGGAATATGCCTGCAGTGGTTTCAATGCATACTGTATAAAAGTTAGAGTTCACCAGGTGGTCCTATTTGTAACGTGTCAGTGTATTTAGATTTTGATATTCCCACTACGCTGCACATATGGACACATGGTGCCCCGACCACCACCACCACATGTGGCCCGAGTTCATTTCAGCGCCTGTGTTAAGAGCTGCTGTTGTTGCAGTTCAGTGTGAACCCGATCCCCGTTCACCTGAGCGCGGTCACTAGGGTTGTTACAGGTAGACTGTGGGCTAGTGGGCTGGGCTTAGGAATTGGAATAGTTTTAAGTAGGTCAAGTGGGGTGGGGTGGGTTGTGAAGTATGCGCGTCGTGTTGGTAGTCTGCGAGACTGCATCTAGACCCTCGTCGGTAGTGTGCTGAAGGGTTAAGTTCAGCAGGCTTGTTCTCTGGAGTAGAACCCGCGGTCAATATTTACTCAGGGAAACAACAGGAGTGTCAAAGTCCATGCTCACCTTTCTCCGCACGGCAATTGCATTCACACTTCTCTATTAGTCCCTGGTTCATCATTATTACAGATTTTGGAGAAATAAGAACGGGACATCAGTAGTCCGTGGAGAATATCGCGCCGGGCTGCTCTACTACGAGTAGATGAACCAAAGCCAGTATAGCATGCAAAGATGGCAGCCACCACAGCTGCAAATCAGCTGAAGCTAGAGGAAATGGAATCTGCCTGCATGATGCTGTTGTTTGTAAAGGGATTTGGTTTTGCAGCAGTAGCCGGAACAATGGAGACGGAGAGAGCGGTGGGAAGAGCAACACGGTGTGTCCGTCTGCAACTCCCTCAGGCCGCGATTGGGTTGTCGTGGGATAAGGAGTTTGCGTCGGACGGCTGTGTTTGGCTGTGGATCACAACCGAACACAACACTGGGCTCCGTCTCCTCTTTAGTATGTCTTAGTACAATATATGCTGGCTCCCAGCTACAAACACCCATGTCAAACACACACACACACTTGCCTGTCGTCATCTCCTACCACCCTGGGTGGTCCGTTACGTCCAGACTGTTTCTTAAAACCCGCCTGAAGCGATATTCTTGTTCGATAATGGAAGCGAGTGAGATGGTGATGTGTGTTTGGTCGTGTTTCCATACATAGCGCCGCCATGATTGTATCGTCTGTCCATCTGCAGCTTTTCGCAACTCGTTCAACGTCAACACCCTGTTAATTCATTTCCAGCTGTAACACACGCCATGTTATCCGTAACTGTATCACTGCACGCAGGGAAATGATAGATGTTCCTGTCTGTAGTGTCTTATCCTGAGGAGACTTGCGTCGTGTTTGTGAGTGAAACATTGACAAAGTGATGTTGTACTTGGATGTGCAGTTTTATCCTCTGTTTTGAATTATTTTGTTCAGAAGATGGATGTTTTGTGTGTGGGCAATTGGTGTAGAAGTGCTAAAGAGTGGGAGAAAGAATGAGGGTGATGACATGGCACCCTGAGGCCATGTTCATAAGGACTCCCTCTTTCTTTCCCCTCCCATTCTTTCTCTCTCCGTGTCTTCACACTCCTTTTCTCCCTTCCCTTGACGATATAGCAGGAGCAGCCAGATCATTGCTTCACTCTCTGGCATTTTCCTCTCTCTCTCGCCCACCCCTCCCTTCCTCTTTGCTCTCTCCAGCTCCTCCCATTCATGTTTCCTCCCTCCTTCCAGTTCTTTTCTGCCTCCAATCCTCCCTCGATCCCTCTTTGAACCCTCAGGCCGCAGAGCAGCCCAGTGCCAGGAGAGGAAAAGGAAAGCGGGTGGGTGGGAGTAGTGAGGGAGATGGAGGCATGGCCTCTTATGAAGAAGGATTGTGGCGATACAGAAACATGCAGGCCTGCAGAGATGGGTGGACAGAGACAAAAGGTGCATTTTGCACACTGAGCTCAGAGTAATAAAGGTGTGAAAATGGATGGCACTCACAAACTTTACATCTCCTTCCTTTACTGCTCACAACGGCGCAACTAGCCCCATCTTCTCATAAATAGTAAGCACACAGTTTGCTTGCAAAAGGGGACGTTGGTCTTCTTTGTAACTGTTCAGTGCCAGCAGCACACAAACTACCGGGTTTCCACATCGCTTCACTTTCGTTTTTTTCACACAGTCTTAAACAGTCGCTATTCTTTCTGTCTGTATCCCTGTGAAACCTCCAGGGAATAGAAAGTAGTTCTGGCCTTACTCTCATTCAATTAGCTTTCCTGTGCTAGTTGCTGTGTGGCTGTTTTTATGTGTGTGTGTTTGTGTGTGGGGTCCTTTTTGGGTTCGCACTTAAGGTAAAACAAAAGTCTCAAATCTCTCCCCTTAACATTTCGTGTCTTCTTTGTCTCTCTGTTTCTGACAGTACTGGCATAAAGGATGCTTCAGCTGCGAGATCTGCAAAATGACTCTAAACATGAAGAATTACAAAGGCTTTGGGAAGAAACCATACTGCAATTCGTAAGTTGTCCCTCCAGTCATCATTCTGTGTATGTCAGTGAGCATGTTTATTCTCGATTGGTTC
The DNA here is from genome assembly GCF_910591455.1 of Pholis gunnellus. NCBI lineage: Eukaryota > Metazoa > Chordata > Actinopteri > Perciformes > Pholidae > Pholis > Pholis gunnellus. Next base: position 8,854,439 of record NC_136544.1, read on the forward strand.
AGCCTGCATCACAAAGACACTGACAGCAGTGTTTAATCTGTCCACAGACGGAAATAGGGCCGTGTGTGAAATCATGTTGCAACCCAACTAAGGCCCCTCTCTCCCTCCTCTGCTGTTTATCAGTGACTATTCCAGCCCCCCCCCCCCCTCTCTCTCTCTCTCTCAGAAAAGGCCTGTGTGTGTGGTGTGGGAAAGTGCTTCCCTCCTCCTCCTCGGTGGGGAAGGGGTGGGGGTATCAACAAAGGAAATTCCTAAAGTTCCTTTACAGTGACAGAGGCGGACACTGAAAACTAGCATGTCCACTCACGCCCCAGAACATACTCGCACACTAGAGGCTCATCAGGAATCCATGGAATCCCCCTCTGCCATGACTTATAATGATTATCTCCCAGTGTGTGTGTGAGTGTGAGAGAGAGAGAGAGAGAGAGAGTTGGCGGGTGAGTGCAGTTCTGAGAGGGAATGCAGGGAAAGCGTTGCTTCATGTTCTGACATGTTACTTTACTTGCATTTCTCGTGAACTGCCGTTTTATTGCCAGTAAAATCACTCAAGAGGTCGTGCTAGCTTTGCCATTCAAGAGACATTTTCAGGGAACATTTCTTGTCGTTGAATCTAGATTCATTTTCTTGCAAAGCCGTTTTTTGTCTTGCTGTATTCATCCCAATTTGGCTGCTAAAGTGTTTTTGCTGTCTGCGTTCATTAGCCACAAAATGTCCCTCATCAGAGAGTACAGGTGTTTGCAGCTAACTAGCGACAAGCACCGACGGGGCGTGACTGATTTTAACTCCAGTGGTTTCCCCTAATTTTCCTCCAATCACTCACTGTTTTTGGCCCAAAACATGCAAGAAATGAAATCACACAACTCCGGAAGAGATCGCGTTTTAACCTGACAACATGAACCAGAAATGAAAAAGAATCCTCGCTACATCTGATAGGCCAAAAATACATGCAAATATTTTCTAGGTTAACCAAATGTGTTAATCTGTTTCTGGAGTACCCAGCCCCCAGGTGACTGTGTGCATTCATCTTCTCATGTAAGCTTTAAAAATATGCAATCGGCCTTTTGTCATACAGAGTTTTCATAGCAGCAACACACACACACACACACACGGGTTGTTTATGACATTAACGAGGGCTCTGTTTTACTCAAGTTTCCTATAGTAAGCCGTGAGCGTGAGGCAGCACGAACGAAACCCTGAAACTGAAGCAGCTAAATGGAATTGAGCCCTTATTACTTTAATTATTCACACCTGTGCTGTTTCTACTCTGACGTGTCGAGTCGATGAGCCATAACAAGTGCAAACACCCAATTATAAGCTTAGATAACATGTCGTCATATATTGCTATATAATAACATATAGTCATTTTAAATATTTGTAGTAATCTGTCCTAAAATCCCACTGACCCCGCCCCCTCTTGGTTTTAAGGTGTTAAGCCTCTACAGCGGGTGTCGTTCTGCTGTCACATTTGCGTCCGCAGACTGGAGTGGCTTCTTCGTTTCCCTTTCCTGCCTCCGATGTTCCCTCCAGAGGCCCTTCAGAGCCTGTTTATTATGCCTCTTTTGTTTGTTTAGAACGAGCCTTGTTCGAGTAAACATCATCAGTGGAAGAGCCATCCCGCTCCAGGAAAGGAATTCCGTCTATGTTCTCTGTCATTACTCCGCGGGATAACTACTTCACCGTTACTCCTCTATATTTGTCCTCGGTAATTGATATAGGCGTTGTTTGTTTTCACTGTCTTCCCACCCGCCGCTTCCCTGACAGTCTCATCCCTGATTAGATGCTGGAGAGTCACAGGGGGGGGGGGGGGGGGGACATTTAGGAGGGCAGATAAGTGGGCATAAAGAATCCTCATTTCCCCAGGGGGACTGTGGGAGCCATTGTTGGGACGCGGCCTTCATGACTGATAATGTGGCATTATTAAAACTTGTCACAAATGTCTTGATTTAGTATTGTCATTCCCGATGCCTGCCAGTTTACTTCCATTAAACGCAATACCTTAAATCATTTGTTGACATGTTGATAAATACCCAGGGACACTGCTCCCTGGGTTACTCTGCCTTATGTATCGGTCTGTCTGGTAAAGAGCTCCTTCTCATTTACAAATTAAATGAGCAAAGGTATAATGCATTCTACTGTACAGCAGACACCTCTGCCTGTTGCTCTCTGTCTCTACCTACAGCTCTTCTACTGTTGTGTGTGTGTGTTTTGATGAGCCGTCTGTCCACATTTTCACACGTGGATGAAATGTTCCTGCTGAATGATGCATTACAACCTTTCCAGGTCTCACAGGGTCAAGCCGGCCTCAACATCTCCTGGTTCCTCTATGCAAACAGGCCCCTCCTCCTGCACAGTAGGCAGTTTGTGTGTGTGCGTGTGCGTGTGTGTGTGTGTGTGTGTGTGATTACACATGCGTGCCCCCCCCCCCCCCCCCCCAGCAGTACCTCCTGCCCTCCATTTTGATCACTCCCTCTTTAGCGTCACAGAGCTAACTGAGTTTGTGCATGTGTCACCCACCGCCGTCTGCGACTTGTTACCTTGTTATACAACCTGACAGATAGATGAGTGTTCTTGTGACTCACTTATAGCCTTAAACAGGCACGAAAATGTGAGCGTGGTTGCACGTACACACACACACTAGATCGTAACTAGATCCCATTGAGTCACTAAGCTTTTATCTTCATCCCTGTTGTGTATTTGTGTAGCAATTTACTGCCCCATAAGTGCAAGGGCAGTTTATAAAGACGCATTGGAGATGACAGGAGCGCTGTCACGACAAGTGTGGCTTCAACACATCGTCTTCAGGCAAGGAGGGGTTTGTCAGACAGAGTGGATGCTCTCTGTGAAAGGAAGTGTGTTCCACCACAAACCAGACACACCCAGCGCCAAAGAAGAAAACGTACATATAAAAGGGACAGCCCCCCCACCCGATGCACTGCTGGTAAAATGTATGGCAGCCATTTAGTTCATTTTAAAGTTTATAGTTTCAATCTAAGCCCATTTAAATCCCTTCATTCATCCGATGCAACTAAATTAATAGATTTTTAGCCATATAGCCTTGTTTCAGCCTCTTCATTTAACATGTAACGGATAGTTTGGAGGTTTGCACTTTGGGACAAACAAATGAAAAAGACTGAGTAGAGAGTCGGCGTAGGAAACACCTTTTTTTTTCTTTATTGCTGCAATTAAGATATCTTCTAACGGTAAAAAGAGTAGCTTCATTTGCGTTATTTGATCAGATTGTCCGCAGCTCGCCCGGCCTCGGCTGCTCACGTAGAAAACCACCAGATCTGAATGTCGACGATGGCTTCCCTTTCAGGAAAATGAGCGCTCGCAGGTGTAAGAGCGTGAGCGTGCACGAACCTGCGTTGCACGAACCATGTGTTTGTATGGATGAAGTGCTCGTGTTTGTTGTGTGTCGGAGCTTAAAATGCCAACTTCTCCAACGACAGTCGTGTTCCTACTCTTTGAAATTATTTCGGCGGTTTCTTTAAAGTGGCCCCTGTATTATTCTTTTTCTTTTTTAAACAAAACTTTATGTAAAATACGCCAACCACAAACCTTTTGTAAAAGCTTTCGACATCACATCAGGACAAAAGGCTTCCGTTTGTTTACCACGTTGTCAAGGAAACTGTAAACATATTGCCTAAATGGGTTACCCAGAGGCACGGATAGTGGTTGAGGAGTTTTGAGGTCAGCCTGAGGCATGCTGGGAACTGCAGTCCATCCGAGCTGTTGGCTATGAGGCCTCCTCCTCTCTCCCTGGATTTACGCCATGTGTTTCTGCCGCCTCAAGGATCACACTGAACCGGCCCGGGTCCGTTATTTGTGGACCTGAAGGCTACTTTGTGCACCGAAGCCTCCAGTGTGTGTATAAAAACAGTGACTTATGCCCGGCACGCACAAACCATTCACAGCGGTTTAGCAATCGATATACGTGAGCATGCAATGATGAATGGCTTTAGGAAGGGTGCTTGGCTTGCAGCATGCATGCATGCCTGCATGTTTTTGCTTACTTGTGTATATTTATGTTTGTTGTATTTGTTTCAGGCAGAGCATTTTCCCCCCCGAGCAGGAGGCTGGGTGGTCATGGGTCTGTGACTGTCGGGAGCATTCCAAGGATGCATTCAGAAAACAGACTTGCCTTCACGCTCTGCTTAAAAGGGGAGGGGGGGCCTGACCGTGACATCATTCACACTCGCCCACCGTCTCTTTGACCCGGTTGCTGTGACTGTTGCATACTGCTGCTCTTCCTGTTGTCCCCCCATAGGGCTGTGCCCGTGTGTGTGTTTTGTAAGCATGGAAAGCTTTTTCCACACACACCTGCTATGGCTCGCATCCAAAACTCTGCAACCTTTGGGCTCTCACACACACACACACACAGCCCCTGCCTGCACTTCCTCTCCCTCAGACTACCTTGGCTCCCACTGACAGAGCTTTGTGTGTGATCCTGACATGCTTTTTGTCTACAGGGGCTTCTAACTCAACCTCAGGACCACCTTGAATAACGAATGCCCCCACTGTGGGGCTACAGACTGCACACTGCTTGAGTTATGCTCTTCTTTTTTTTCTCTCCTCTCATTAGAGTCTTGAGCGTCACAGTGGGAGCCTGAGTAAAACGCTGGCATCGGCCTTGTGTGCGTGTGTTTACTGTGCTGACGGTCTGCCTTGTTTTGTGTGTTTTTGTTTTTCAGACACTACCCCAAGACACACTTCACCTGTGTGGCTGACACTCCAGAGAACCGCCGCCTCAAAGAGCAGAGCAAGATGCAGAGCCAGGTAACTCTCTCTCTCTCTCTCTCTCTCACTGTTAGTAGCTATTAAAAGGATTGATGGCCTATCCAAACTCCAGCTTTGAAACACACACAGGCTGTTCACATTTTAAAAGCCTGACTTGAGTTAACCCTAAAAATGTATCTGGGTGTAAGTACTTAAATAAACTTTCAGATCAAATAATCAGTCTAATTTAAGTTTGTGCATTAGAGATAACTGTGTGCTCATAGCTTGAAAACTGACCTGAGATGTCAGAGACTTGGAAGAGAGGGCTGGGAGGTCCGTGCTCACCCAATAGTCTGATTCATAGGATGTTATAGAGACAAAGAAAGGGAAAAGCTATGGTCAAGAAAACCACTTGGCTGGACTGGTACGTTTTTAATGCTGCGCAGCCTCGGAGATCAGCGATCTTGCGACAAGAATGTTTGTTCAGTTACTCAGGCTTTGGATCCCAATCCAGAGTGCAAGAATATGCAGTTTCCACTAAATACTGATTCAGTCTTTTTACTATCACATCCGACAGAAATACACTAGAATACTAGCACCCGTTAACTTCTATTAAGAAGTTATTCAGTTTGGAAATATCAAATAGGATCTTGCTTCAATCTGTTTCGCAACACTTTCCATTTCCTTTTATCGCCAGTTGAAAACAAATAGTGCTTGTTACGTGAGAAAGCATTGCAGCATAAATGTCCATTACTCTAGTTATAAATTACCTTTTTTAGTTTAAACAAAGCTGGCAGAAGTCTGGCCTTCCAGTGGAGTATTGTCATTCTGCCTGAGCTTGAGGTCTGAAATTTAGCCTAAAAAAAGCAGGTTAGTCTGAAGAAATAGTACGCTTTTATTTCCTAATAGACATACAGACATACCTACTGAAATAAGCCACACACTGCTGTGAATGTGTCTGACTGTCACTTGTATGCTTTTTATGATGGTTGCAAACTGGATTAGAGACTAATAAATAGTGTGCTGTTTATAACATACCATGTCTGCTGGGGCCCAGTACGGATGCGCTGATCATAGAGCCTCCCAAATTATCACCACAGAAAACACTACAACGGCTCTTTCTACAGAGGCACAAAAAAAAAATCGAAGACCAAAATATATTCTAAGATATTAAAAAAAAGAAACCTCATCAGACTAAAATACCCATGTGAACTGGGTCATGTGTTATTGCCTTAATAAGGACGGCCCGGATAGAGAGTCAGAGATTTGTTCCTTACCAACAGACTTTAAACAAAGTCATTGTGTGTTCGCTGTCTGTAGTTGAAGTCGGCACAACAAGTCACTGATAAACTGGCTATAAAATGATGTTATATTTGGTGGCAAAGGAGTGGCAGACGGCCCTGAAGGCTGCCATTAAAGGTTTCACTTCTCTTATTCATGCAATGCCGTTTGAGGCATGTTCCTTAGTGTGCTCAGAACTTGTCTATCAATGTGATCACTAAAGGAACCACAGAAGAAGCCAAATGAAGCCTTTAAATACGAAAGTTTTAGCACGAGCCCCTTCACATTTCCCACAATTCTGAGCCTCATTAATCACAAAAGACTCTGCAAGACTCTAGAGGGACTTATGTATTCATCTGGAGGGAGAAGGTGAAGGAGAGGCTTGTTTTCTTGTTGTGTAGCAGAGGAGTGTGTTCATCAAAGAAAGCACATCCCTCGTCTTATCCGGGTGTCTGTGTCAAACACTACAGATGAGAGCGGGTTGTGAGTATGTGAGAAGGGTTACTGGGGTGGGGTCAGTGGTCATGTGGGGAGGGGGATAACTAAGGGATTGAGGGACAGATGGTGTTTGCCCCCCACACACACAAACACACGAGAGACATTGAGCTAACGGTTTATCACAGCCACTAAGAATGAGGTTATTAATCCACAAATGATGTTTGTGTGTGACGGTGAAGGATTTGTGTCGTCGTGACTAAAGAGGAGCTTTCTTTCTCTCTTCTCTACAGCAAGTCGTGTGATCACAGTGGACACAGGAAACTATGATTTCACACAGAAAAAACCCCCCAAAGCTTTTAACAGAAATGCGCGAACATGATTTATGATCAAGAAGAAGACGCAGCTTAAAGTAAACAGTCATAAAGTAGTCAAAAGAAGTAGCTGATTGAGATGCAAATCAGCCAGACTCTCTTAAAGAAAAGGTCATTGTCAAAGAACGTCCTGTTAAACTACAGAGTATGAATATATATATATATATATATATATATATATATATATATATATATATATATATATATATATATGGGGTATTTCAAAATTGAATCAAATGTTTCCCACTTCACTCATCTTTGGTCCTAAATTCCACTAGATAGTTAAAAATGCCACTACACACACACACACACACACACACACACACACACACACACACACACACACACACACACACACACACACACACACACACGCGCACATACACACACACACACACACACATGCATGTAGATATTCTCCGATGCCTCTTGCACTGTGATGCTCGTGTGCTACAGTGTTACTGGTCTGAACTCTTAGTGAAGTTGAAGGTGTCTGTGGAGGACCGTGGCCATCCAACACCGCCGCCTGAGTTGCTACGGGAACCCCATTGCTATGGTAGCAGGGTAGAGGTTTGTCTCACCTCGTTACAAGACTTTGAGGGGGGGGGGGGAGAAATGAGACAGAGGGAGAGTGAGAGATAAAGAATCTGAGAGAACAAAATTAGGGACGAGGAGAAGGGAGAGCAATGAGGCGCACATGAGCGAGGGTAAGAGACAGGAAGGCACCAAGAGAGGGAGGAGGAAGAAAGGGAGGGGAGGAGTTCAGGGTGAAGGAGGAAGAGATAAAAGTAAATCCCCAGAGGAAGGAAAGCTAGAGGAATGCAAATGGCAGCAAGAGAGAACGATTATAATGAGGAAGGGCTCTGGCTCTATTGGACGACTCTGTCTGCTGCGGTTGAGGCAGTAAAATATGAATGAATGAAAAAGCAGCACAGAGAGAAGGCGCTGTGGGTGGGGAAAGAAAGCAGAGGCGTGATTGGAGGAGAGGAAAGCTGTTGCATAGACCTAAAAAAAAAAAAAAAAAAAAAAAAAAAAAGACAAAGGAGATGGACTGAGAAATAGAAACATAGGGGGAGGATCATACGTTGACTGATGGGAGCCGAGCGAGAACGAAGGACAATGATAGGTCGAGACCACATTAATCTTCTTCATGACTTATCTTTGTGCGCGGGCTTGAGAGCCGTGTATAATTTCCCGTGGAATGACGATCGGCCATAGTTTTCACCCGATGTTCTGGGCGGACGTCACGCCACATATGAACCGCACACACATTATCTGTGAATCATAGCCATGTCATCACAAGGCATTGGGAGGTGAGAGGAGGACTGGTCAGCACTCTGTTCAGCAGTGTCAGACATAATGTGGTGGAGCTTAGTTTCCTGGTAAAGCAGGAGGAGTGCAGGAAATGTGCCCAGTCACCATGGAGGCAGGAGTCAGGGTTGGGTTGGTGTCGGGAGGTGGAATCAAGTGATTTGTCATCGTTAAAATGTCTTGGCACATGCCGGGGAGATCAGACGGAGAAGAGACTGTGTGTGTGTGTGTGTGTGTGTGTGTGTGTGTGTGTGGGTGTGTGTGTGTGGGGCTGTATAAATAGAATGTGTACCTGAGTTTCTGTGTCAGGTGTGTAGCTGGACTTGTGTAAGTGTGGCTGGTATGTGTGTGTGAGATCAGCCACAGAGCAGCAGTGAAGGAGAGCTCCACGCGTTGTAACTTCTGATACTCATCTGAAGCTGCTTGGGCTGGACGCTTCCTCCTCTGCCCTTAGGGTCAGGGTTAGGGTGGGGAGGTTGGAAAAACACACACACACACACTGTTTGTCACATACTACCTCTCATTGTGACTATATATGGTTACTACCACGTCCTGTATGTACGGCCTCCTCTGCTCCACAGACGGGAAGTGAACGTCACCACAGAAGACGATGCAATATGCGCTGGGCCAACCTAACTTTGCTTGCACTCATAACGTACACACACACACACACTGCTAATGCTTACTTCAGTCATAGTTTAAAGAAAACCACCAAATTCCAAGCCTTCTTGTGAAAATGTGGATTATACGGTTGCCATTTAGTTTTTTTGTTTTATCACCAAACTTCTGCTTTACAGAGACAAATATAACTAACTCAATATAATGAAAAGGGGATTTTTTTTTTGTAGCACATGCATAATGTTATTAAAATATGGACTAAAAATGTGTGTTAGGGAAACTATCCACCATAGATAATATTGGTGAAGAGCTTTACTTAATTTCTTAAATAATTGTAACAAATTAATTTAACACAAGCGGAAAAATATCAAAGAAAATATCAAGACGCATCATCAAGCGTTTAGTTTTTTCTGTATATGTTGAAAGAATCTGGGTCGGAGCATCTATAAATAATCATTTGCGCTGCATTTGTTGGGTTTTCCTTGTTGACTCTCACAGAAATGCATTGAAACTACTGTGGCCCACGCTGTGTTTGCCTCACACGTTTTCAAGTCCTCATTTTGTTCCTAACATGAACTGTGTTTGTTCTGCAGGTTCTCTACCGGGAGGACTTTGAGAAGAATAAAGGGAAAGGTTTCAGCGCGGTCGCAGACACGCCAGAGATGCAGAGAATTAAGAAGTCGCAGGAACAAATCAGCAATGTGAGTGTCTGCAACACCGTCGCCAGTCAGCTGACCCCTCCACCTGTTTTATGTAGCGGAGGAGCTCCTACATTTTATTTCAGTGTTTTGACAAAGACTAATCGTTTAGAGCTCTTCTAGTGTTGTTTCCCCCCCTTAGAACCGTAGTTTCTTCATATCACTGTTATCTCTTTGCCATTATTGAATCACTCTAGAACGGGTCCTTTCTTTCCTTGAGAGTCGCTGATATCACAGCTTCACGCTAACTTTATTCGGGTCATGCATATCTGGTGCATAGTTTCAGAGATTGCGTAACACTTCTTATGTTAGCTCCGTTATAAAGACTTAAGAGTCACTCCTGGAAACCACCAGGAATTCTTCATCTCTGTCCTCGGAGAGCTTCACCAGATCAACCTCTCAAGTTGTATAATATTTAGCATATTGTTGTGTATTAAGTGTCTTTTCGTCGTCCGACTTGGTCACTGACATCAGTAAATGTCAGGCTTCTTCTTCTCCCAGTGGCTCCTCATTTATAGTAATGAAATTCTCCTCAAATCACTCTCCGCATGGGTGATTCTTCGCCCCGCTGCCCTCTCGCTCTCCCTCAGCTCCAGTTATTGATTTGCCAATTCTCTGTAAATACAGACCAGCGCTGAACAAAGGCACGCAGTGTTTACCTTGTTACCTCAGACTGCACAAGTCAGCTGTAAAGACATTCAAACACACTCGGATGCAAAGCAGACTTCATTACACGTAAACAGCGCTGCACTGTTCTTGCTAATTGCATAATTGGCGTGGAGGTGATGGGTAATCACTGCTTTCATGCGGTTAAAGATCTCGTATGTGTAAGATCAAGACAATTGAGATGCACATATGTTACATGGGTGTATGGGATAAGAAGGGCATTTTGGCGGGAGGGAGTCGGGCGCATTCCTGAAGTGTTTTTGGTCAAAAGTGATAAACAAAACATCTGCTTTCAATTAGTGCGTCACTCAGAGCCAAACGTAGGGAAGCGCTCGAGACCAAAGCTACGTCTTTCTCTCTTTTGGTTCTCTTCCCTGGACTCTAAGGAACAAACCAGTCGACTCTTTCAAGCCTTTAACTCGTATTTCTGTTGACTCTTTTATCTTTTGCTTTGTCATGACTCTTCTCCATTTCCCGTCACCTTCCTCTTGTCAAGCAGCAAAAGATTGAGAAGTACAGTGGTTTAGTTCAGCAGCAGCCTGGGCACTTCCTGTAAATACACACACACACACACACACACACACACACACACACACACACACACACACACACACATACTCGCACCATCTGTTCGACCTGCTCCTTCAAAACAAACCAAGATAATCTCGCTCACACACACTCTCACTGAGCATATTGCACTTGAGAACAGTCACAGTGTTCTCTCAGTCGCCCGCTTCACTGTCCTTTGCACAAACACGCCGTCATCCCATCCCGTCTGTGAACACACTTCTTGCTAACGCCGGCAGCACAGTGGGCTCTTTGAGCGAGGACAGAATCAGGGGCTTGTAAATCTCGACTGAGACACTGTGAGTCAGTCTGTTATCAGCCTGGTAATAAGGGGGACGGCTCACATGGTGCAGTCATAGAGCACTCACTCGGTTTCAGTTTCATCGTAGTGACTCTGCTTCATGGTGTAGCGTTGAATGCTGCCTTTGTCACGCTGGTCGGAGAGGTTGTTTATCATGAACTAACCCTAACCAGAGTCTCTACCCAAGAATGGACTCTTGTATGTTTATTATTCCCACAACCAGTTCATAACCAGTAGGTCTCGTGTTCAGAGGCTCTGGCGATTATTAAAGGAGTCGATGTGAAGCGCCACTACGAGACAAAGCACAAATCTTTTGAGCAAACGTACCCACTCGCATCCGAAATGAAGGCACCAACAATAAACCAAAGAGCCCAATATGATCAGAATCCTGACACAGTAATTCACTGTCCAGCAATGATGTAAACAGAGAGGACTAGAGCTGAAACAAGTGGTTTAATAACCACGGATTAAGTCCCCACACACACATTTCTCTTTTTAGAAGATGAGAATAATATGGACATCTTGGCTTTTTTTTTTGACTGACATCACTTCACACCTGAATTAAATGAACTTAAAGCTGCAGGACAATTCAGTTCAATTCACTTTTCTAAAATGAAGTACTTTATTTTAAGAGTCATATTTTACAAAAACTTCAGGTTATGTATTTTATTTTTTAAATCCAGCCCTGATTTTACTTGAAGCGAGAGAACATTTATTTATTAGTTTATGTATTATTTATAATTCATCCAGTTCAACTTGAAATCTGACAATAAATATTATTATATATTATTCAATTGAACTTTATTTACTTCATTTGACAGTCATTTGTTGACATACAGACGTTAATACAACTGTTGGCTACTTCAATATACATGGCACTAAATCATAGCGCAGGTTGAGACATTACTGTGATGTTCCGGACCTTTCCGTGAGGAAATTCTCTCTAACTGGACCTCGCTGAACTTGAATTGAATACCCCTGTTCTAGTCGGTTCACTTTTCCTCAGCTCACCTGCTCTGCCTGACCTGTCGTTGAGGGTTGTTATGCAACAGTGAGCTCGCACTACTTCCGGTCGGTGCGATGTCATTTCCTCTCCGGGTCAAGCTTGCTTCCAGAGGCTCTGCTCGCACACAGGGCGCCCCACCTATCGCCACAAACACAGGGGGGGCTGGAGAGCAAGCAGGGGACCTCTGGTGGACAGACAATGAACTACACCCTGGGACGTCTTCCTGGAAAGATGATCACACCTGTAGATTTGATGCATGCACTTGTTATCCGTTAATGTGACCTTACACTGTTTGTGTCCTGCAGATAAAGTACCATGAGGAATTTGACAAGAAGAGGACTATGGGAGGAGGAGGAGAGGTCTCGCATCCGCAGATGAGCCACCCCGGCAAAGGTATTCCTTCTGACACACGTTTACTTTTACGTAACTTATACGTTTATACAATTGTACTGATCACTCGGTCTACAGTTTTAGAAGCAGTAGAAGGAGAAATAGTCAATAAATAATAGTAGGTAGAAGAGGAGCCTAGTTTACAGAAAGCACCGTCTGAAATTCCAGGAACATCACAGGATCAGTTCACCCAAATACAAAATACAATAAAAAAGCCTTAATCAAACCATCTGTATGACTAGATACTAAGGGACGTGGGAAAATATGTTGGGTGTACTTTTAGAAAGATTGCTAAGTATCTACATTTTTTTGTAAGCCTCTTGCCTTGTCTGTGCTCGGCTCCGTCCCCGCCGCCGGCTGTGTGAGCTCACCTGGCTGGGTGTGACCACTCGGGGATCTTGGTTGTAACTTGTTCACTGCTCTCCTCCTCCTCTGCATTCAATCCGTTCAGCTATAAATAGTTGCAGAAATCATGAAAGTAATTCTACTAATGTAGAAACATTAAAATGGTTAAATCCATGCGCATGACTCAAGCCGATAGATTGCTTGCCGGGTGCAACTTTCAAGTCATGAATGTGAACAATATTATGTCAGTAAAATTACTTGAAGCATCAGGAGGTCAGTGGAAAAGTTGCAGCTCAGTATGTGAATGCATTTAAAATAAAAGTCCAGCTCATTCATCTTCCCTCCACTTCTCTGTCAGTTTTACCAGCAGTTCAACAGCCGCCTGCAGCCTCTCCGAACTACAACTTTGAGCCCACTCCTGTACCAGTGCAGGCCGCCGCCGGCCCGCCTCCCAGTGCAGGGGTAGGTCCTCCACCAATGCATTACATGAAGTATCGCAGTTTAGTTTCCTAGCGGATCATAACCGCTGCAGCTGTCCCCGAGAGTTGAACTGAACTGCCTGTTGTTGTCCACAGAAGCGGTACCGGGCAGTGTACGACTACTCTGCCGCCGATGAGGACGAGGTCTCCTTCGTGGACGGAGACATGATCATAGACGTGCAGCAGATCGACGAGGGCTGGATGTACGGCCGCGTGGAGCGCACCGGCCAGCAGGGCATGCTGCCTTCCAACTACGTGGAGGCCATCTGAGTGAGAGGGAAAGAAAAAGAGGGGGAGAGAAGAAAGAGGAGGTAGAGAAAGGGAGGGAAAGGAAAAAGCCCAGTGCCATCTCATCTTAACGCCGCTTTCTCTTGATTTTTTTACTCTTGTTCCTTAATCTGTGCCGTGAGACCCTGAACCCACCCACCCCCAAACCCCCGTCTGCATCCCTGTTCTGCTCTCACTGCTCCACCACAGACACCCTTTACCTATCCGTCTGTCTGTCCTTCTCTGTCTGCCTGCCTCTTCGTCCGTCTGTCTGTGTTTTGGTCATCCTCCTTTATCTTTTTTCCCCAAACCTGGCTCCACTTTCAAAGCGCTGTCACGAGTATGGGGGGGGGGTAAAAAATTAAAAAGTCTTAAAAGATAAACTCACAGTTCATCGCAGTATGTCAGGGGTCACGCCGTGTCCACAGCTCCATCGTAGCTACAGCGCTTAACAATCCTCGCACATCATCAGGCAACAAAATACAGGAAGAAGAAAAAAAGTAAAACCCCCCACGGGTCAGTCACAGCTGCAGACATCGTTCTGTGGAGAAAATGAGTTTGAAGTGTGGGTGGGTGTGGCATTTAGTTTTTTTTGTTTGATTTTCCTTTCTCTCATTTTGCAGCGTGATCTTGGCCAGACTGGAAACACAGTGTAGAATCTCAGTCTATCTAGAACTAAGCTTGAATATTATTGACTTGTGTACATTCCTTTAACCTCTAACCGTGTTGCTGTCGCACCAATCAGCCAGTTATCAGTCTTAACAGAGAGGTTTTTAATATATTTATAGATCGACGCACACATCTCGCCGCCGCGTGCTGGAGCGGGCGCCCTCGTGTTCAAGCGCTGCGTCACGTGCGTCGTCGTGAAACTGGAATCGTAGCCTAACTGAAGAGCACCTTCTGCCGTGGCCTTTCTCTGGGGCGATCCAGGAGGGGATCAGGGAGAAGTTAGGGGACATTATCAGTCCATCTCTTGCTGCCACGCTGAATACATCGCCTCAGTTGGTGTGGATGTACAGTTTGTGCACCTTTTTATTCCCGTTTCTTGCGGCCTGAATGCCTTCAGTCCTGAGAGAATCACAAAGTTCTGGTGATCACGGTTAATCTGTTTTTGGAGAAAGGCGATGGGAACAGGTCAAGTCCTTCCACCCTTTTGCTACAAAAGTCACCAAGAAAACACATTCATAGAAGAGAAGGCCAAGCACAATTCTATATTGTGAACCTTTTTTTTTTTTTTTATTCCTATTGTTAAATCCATTCCACTGTTTTTGTGAGTGAACATTCCCGTCTTTATTTTCCATTTAATGTGAGAGAAGTTGTTGAATCCGTGGCTGTGGTAAATGTCATTCTCATGCTGTTCTTCCTTTTTGCCTTTCTTGTTACTGTAAGATGCTTATTGTTAATAAAAAGAAAAGTCAGTGTATTAAATAAATAAACCAGCAACTCAGTTTATGAACCAAGGCAGAAGAAGTGTTTGTCCAGACGTGTGCAGTCGCAGTATTTCATCATTTGTGGGATTAAACGACCTGCAGCTTGATTGAGAAATGTTTCTGATCAGTGGATCTCTCGTAAGCTGTTAAATGTTCTGGAGCTTCTAAGAAAAGGGTTCATGTTACAGAACGGCATTTAAAATACACACTTATACTTAATTATTTTATGGTCTTTCTAATTTGGCCCGTCACCTGTTTGTCAGGGCAGAGCACTAATGCAAGCATTTTTGTCTGTTTTTGTCCTTTTTTTTTTTTGGCAGGTGAATCCCAAAAAAAATGATCAACAGTTTTGTGATGTTTTGACCAGTGAACCAGCCTGAATTTACCAGCATGTGGTTGGTGGCGGTCACTAAAGATGAAGGTCGGTTCATAAACGCAAAACCAAGCATTTAGGTTGCTGGCTTTCACACAGAGATGCTGTATTCTAGATACCGTGTTTCTGTGAGGAGGACCTGTATATGTTTTCAAACATCATATTTGACCATTTCTCAGTGGTGTAAATAATCTCATTGGCCCCTGACCATACCCCCCTCCCCTTTTTTTTTTCTTGCCGTTTCATTCTCCTGTGATGCACTGTGACTGTCAGACATGAGGGATCGGGGCGGTGCGTTTTTAAGGTGTGGAGGTGGGAATGTTCAGCTTTATTAAAATAAACAAGGCTCTCACTATGTAGCTAGGTGACATTGTACAATTGTATATGTATCATAAAGGTGAGTTAGGGGAAATGTTTTTACAGGTCATGGTGCTCTGGGAAGTGGCTTGCCTTCAGAATGAAGTGGTTCATATTTTTTTTTTTTTTTGTGAATGTGGCCGAGGGGGAAGTCGTGTGATTTAAAAGTTGACTCGTGGAAAAAGATCCAGTTTGGTGAGAGTTGGTGTTGAACGAGGATAAATTGTGACGGTGCTGATCACTGAATCAGAAAACAGGTTTATAGGTTGCCAAACTAAAAAAAACAACCCGCTGTGTGTGTGCGCCTGTATTTTGGAGTTTATTTGCTCAACAGATGCTAGGTGGGGAAGCTGTTTTAGAGCTCACGGTTGCGTTTCCCATCAGTTAAACTGAAGAGTCGATGGTTTGGCCAGAAGTGAAATGATTGTTGTTCCTGGCTTATGATGATATTTGCTCAAATTTAATTTAATAACAAGGCTACTCTCACAGGTAGTCTCTGTTACCGTGCAGATTACATCCGATTCAAACTTTCTTTTTTTCTCTACGGCGTTTATTTTGACCGTTTGGTGTTCTGGATGAAATTAAAAATAAAATGTAAAAAAAAAAGGGCAGTGTTGTGTAAGTGTGACTCAGGATGGATTTCTTAAGGCAAAGTCAAATTTGAGCGTGTGGTGATGTAAGTGTGTGAGGCTGGGGGGTGGGTGGGGTGGGGGGGTGATCTGATGCCCTCAATCTCCCAGGCTGTGAGGCAGGGCCAGTTGTTTGTCTGACCTGGATATTAGTCAGGAGTTAACCTCTTTGCGCCGCTCTTCTGCTCTGGCATCACTCATCTACTGAACCGTAACTTCATATCATAACCCCCCCGCTTCCATTCAGTTTCTGTCTAGTATCCTGTCCACCCGCCTGCTGAGATCCCTCTCTCCTTCAGCCTTCATTGTAGGCTCCCCGCGCTTCTGATGAATCATTCCCTGCTTCTATGATACTGGTTATATACTGTAGACCTCGCAGAGTGAAATCATGTAATCCACAATCAGGTTTAGCATTCAGACCGGTTTTGTGCATTCCACCTTAAATTGTTTTTGTTTTTTGTATCATTTTGTTGTTTTTTAAATAAATAAATAAATAAAGATACCATTATGCACATTGACATACACGTGTATTCAAAACTCATTCTGAATACCTACTCCGAATTAAGGACCTGATATCATCTCCTGTTGCCCTGTTACAACACTTCAAATTGTACTTATGATTCTGAAGATTCAATAAAATGTCATTTTTTTTCTCAGATTGTTGTTTGTGCTACGTCTTATGTGCAGCAGCAGAGCGGGACAGATGTAAAAGAAGTTGTAAGG
Source organism: Pholis gunnellus (assembly GCF_910591455.1). NCBI lineage: Eukaryota > Metazoa > Chordata > Actinopteri > Perciformes > Pholidae > Pholis > Pholis gunnellus. The sequence continues at coordinate 8,871,405 of NC_136544.1, forward strand.
AATATGCAACTTGTGAACAGTATAAACTACAATAAAAGGGTATCTCTGAAAGATAAGGTCATAATGCAGAACCACAGTAGATGTTATCATTTGTGGCTCTGATATAATTATATTTCTTCTCTCTTGTGTTTATTCTATATGTGCATCGCTCGAAGAACAATAGTGTGGGGGGGGGGGGGGGGATATTTCTTTGAGAATAAAGTGAGGCTGATTTTGAGATTATACCAGGATTGTCCTGGCACAGTTTGCAATATCAGTTGCCAGTTTATTAGGTACACCGAGCTAAAACGTTTGCTGTACAATGCAACAGCCCTGCAATGAATCATACCTTCATGAAATGCACGATGTTCAGTTTTTACATGAAACTTAATGGTAATTTTGAAGGATGTAGTTTGAGCCGCTACAGACCAATGAATTAACAGTACATGAGGGTAAGAGCTATTGCAGGACATTATTTTAGTTAAGTGTACCTAATAAACTGAGGGGGGGTTTTTTTGTTGACAATGGAGGAAATCACCATCCAGATAGTGGGGCATTTTTACCCGGATGTTAGCCTGTCAGGTCATACTTCCTGTTTGTGTAGCGCCCTTAACAATGACACTTTTCGGCACCCAAACAAAATTACTGTTGGGGGTTTATTAGGTTTGCAGCTTGTCGTGAAAAGCAAGCCTGAAAGCCCAAAACACGACGTTAAAAATAAAACCCTCATTCACCGTATCCTCTTTTCCTTATTTTAGGCAGGGGGGCGGGGTTTAATTTATACATCCACGAGCTGATTCTCGCTTCCTCCGAACCCTTCCGATCTCGGCCGATCTCGTGCACCGGAGGCAGTGCTGCGTTTTAGCTGCGTGTCCTTCTCGCGTCCACAGCGTCCATCTCTGACACTGTTTCCATCATGGTGGACGTTTTAATGTTGATGTTTTTCGCCATCGTTGGCCTCGTCTTCCTCTCCTACATCATCTACCTGCTGTGATGATGAGGATGATGATGATAATGATGAAGCGTCCTGCTCGGCCACACAAACGGTTGCTGCACAGGCGATCACGGGATGTGTGTGTGTGTTTCCCCTGTCCTGCAGCCCTGGTTTCCATCACGGACAATGGTAAGGGAGCGTTTCATTGCATATTATAAATGTGATATTTTGCTCCAACATTAGAACACAACAAGGAGGATTTTACTTGGAAATGTCTGTGTGGCTTTCCATTCATGAAGGCTACAGCCTGTAATATATGTGGGAAATTATCACACTGTTTCACTTGACTGAGCTAATTACTTATCCTTGATAAACTGTAAATGTTTGATGCCAGATGTCATCTGTTCCAGGGAGAGGAGCCGGGTCAAGACACGATGGGTTCCACATCGGAGCTCTCCTGTAGGAGGGGCAGGGCAATCCAGCTGAGATAAACAACTGGACAAGAAGTGGAAGCCCCCCACTTCTCCTCCTCCTTTATTGGGTCAGGGTCCTCCTACAAAATGTCACTGCTCCCACTTATTTGCAATCAGTCTAACCAGTGTATTATCTATGCTACTGAAGGTTGTGCATGCTTCTCTTTAAAGGAGGAGACATGTTACCTCTGCACAAGTCCTGTACATCCGTAGACATGGATGCAGGACGGTCTCGTAGTGTTGAGCGTAATACAGGTGTAGAATTTGCCTTTTTAGCAACACTGTGAGCTGATTTATTTATTTTTGGCTCCGACTATAACGTGTTCTGTTCAGTTTTGACCGTATCATCCTTATGACTTTGTGGCCAACCCTCCTGCACTCATTGTTTTTGCCTTGGTTGAGTCAGCCTTCACGTCAGTGTTATATTACTTTATTCACGTGCTGCCAATACGTTCTTCTCCTCACTACTATCAAGATTCTCTGTCAGGTTAAAGCCACGGGGAATGTTTCACTTATGACTCCGTGTTCTGTACATTAACTATGTTTGTCTGTTTCTGTTTATTACGTTGGCTGCAAAATGACGTCCGCGGGGAGCAATGATGTCATTTCAGAAATACATCAACCGTATGCTCCTCTCAGTTTTACCACCAAATATATCTATTATGTGTTATGTATCGATGATGTTTACTGATGCACTGATGATTTACTGAGGTTGATGACAGTATTTCACATGACATGTCTAATAAAGATGATTTCAGTAAACCCAGTTGCCTTCTCGTCATTTCAACACAATATTATTTTTATTTGTTTGCCGACGTCCGTAATCATTTATTTCTGCTGCACAGAGCATTGCTCAACTTTAATGCTCTCATCATTCCTAAAGTCTGTGTGATCTATTTCTTAGTATATATATTTATTTGCATTATTGGAAAGTGACATAAGGGATTTAATACTGGGAGACAGAAGAGTATGACTTTCATCAAAGATCCCTGGCTGGCCCAAAACAGGGACATTACACAAATATTGCTTTGAAAATAAGCCTTTATATTCGGTGTGGACAGCTCATGAGACTTCTGAGGCCTACTGCAACATTGCCTCCATGCATTATGAAACAGTATTATTATATTATTATATCCTGAACTATATTATTCAGGACTGTGTGCTGCTGTAGTCCGGTGGTATCTAAATTAGAGTCATTGACCTTGATGGAGTGAGAGATCTGCAGTGCAATAAGGACTATAAGTTCCTCTCGTCACAACAAATATATTCCTTCATGGGACATAATCCCATTAAACTCTGTCTGATGCATGTTTGTGAAGGAGGACTCACAATGTCCTGTTTTAAAGATGTAAGCATCCGGGTCAATATTTCCTGTCGGTTTAAGCACATTTGGCCTGGTGGTGTGAGCACATGCTGTCCTGCAGATGGTGCTGTTTACCAACATACGGCTGTGGAGAATCAGCTGATGGCAGTCTAACCATGGTAAGAACAGGTGATTCCAATTTAACAGTCACAGTTGATGAAAATCAGCAGATTTGTTACGTTTGAATGGCTTTAAATGCACTAATTCAACAAATATTAGCCCGTAGTTTAAGGCATAGGAATGTGTTATTTGTATTTTTATACAACTAACTTATTTCTTCTTATACAATGTATTTGAATAAATTATTATATTTTGAAAAACGTAACATAAAACGTATTTGTGAGTGAAACATGTCAGACAAGTCAATCATGATGAAATCCTTCTCTTGAGGACTTGTTCTCTGTTCTTGTGGTGTGATTGTCACAGAGACCTGATATCATATCGACTGGAACTTGAAAACAAGATTCATTTCTAATTTGTCATTTCTTTAACAGATGAAGGATTGCTGTCTTCATCATCTTGCTCTCCAATGACTCTCCGAGGTGACAGGTTAGCTTCTTTAGTTAAACATTTTAAGAATTGTTTGTATTCCTTTAAGTAATCTTAATCTTCTTAACCTTTAAAAACATGCTTTCCATGAACATACTCTAAAAACCCACTACATTCCCCCATGGAAGAAATAGTTCCATGTTTTGGTAAGTACAATTACCAAACACTTACCAGACAGCTGTTAGCTTAATTTAGCCTAACTTAGCCTAATTTAGCCTAACTTAGCCTAACTTAGCCTAATTTAGCTTAATTTAGCTTAACTTAGTGTAGCTTAATTTAGCGCAAAGTCTGGAAACAAGGGGATAAAGCTAGCCAGTCTTTCACTGTCTCACGGGTATAGTCCTTTACATTTTGTACAAATTAACCAAACAAAATGTAGCATGTCAATAAGTGAGGTTTAGAGATGCCGGTAGGTGCATTTTGTCACTTTTGGACTAAGCCAAGCTAGCTGTTTCCCCCCGTTTCTAGTCTCTATGCTAAGCTAAGCTAACCAGCTGCTGGCTTTAGATTCATATTCAGCAAACAGACATGAGAGTGGTACCAACCTTCTCACCGACTCTCAGCAAGAAAGCACACATGCATATTTCCATATTCCTTTAGTGTCATTGTGTGTGTGTGTGTGTGTGTGTGTGTGTGTGTGTGTGTGTGTGCGCGCGCGCGTGTGTGTGTGTGTGTGCGCGCGCCTCACAGTGTTGCAATCCTCCTCTGAACACTTAGCTAAAGTTTCTCCCACATGTGTGCAGACAGACCCACTGTGGGAAATAATCGGAATTCCTCTACTGATAGTATAATCTACCACTCACACACAGCATTACAATACACCCGCTGTTCTGTCTGAGAGCACACACACACACATAGACTACACACACTCGCACACACATGCAGTCATCTCACTTCAAACAGCATCTTTGGCTCAGATCAAACGACGCTGCAGCAGTCTACAGTAGAGGGTGTTGAGGAAAGTGAAGGATGCACTGAGGCTGGACTGTAGAAAGTAGGGCAGGGTTTGTTTGGTTGTTTGCAGCTCTGCATGTTGCATGAACTTCTTGTCCTGCATTCCTGACCCTCATTCCTCCCCTTCACTCTACTGGCCTGTCACACCGCTCCTAAATACCAAATCAGATCATGTCACAGCTATGTTATGCGTCCCATTGAATCAAAATAAGCCAGAACAGGTGCTCTTTTGTTTTCCAGCTGCGGGGGCCTTTGGGTTTCCCCATGAGCAGTATTTCTGGGTATATGCCGTAATACGTTTATGATTACTCTATAAGGTAAAATCACCCTCGCACTGCTGCAGCTGCTGGCATTTCTGAGCGTTCTGTAATCTGCTTGTGTTTCCCTTTCTCCTTGGGATGGCATGATGCTGGTAAAAATGTACACAACGTGACAACGCTGCCAGATGTTTTCAGTGCAGATGTTGATGGCTGAAAAAACGTCATATCTAATACATAAACAATACATATCAGGTTTGTGTCAGTCCTTAAAAGTCATTACATTTTTTGATTTATTTTCAGATATTTTTTAATTTAAAGGGAGTGACTTGTTATAGAAGAGGCAGTGATACTGATTGTGTAATAGATAGTTTATCCAACAGCCGAATAAAGCAATCAGGGGATCTTCCTGTGAATTCATCATAAATCACAACACTTCATCACTTAATAACTCCTGCCAATGACATTTAACACCTTAAGAATATCCCCCTGTGGAATTGTTGCTGCACTACGTGTGGCTCTTCATGCTAGTGTGTAACAACGTCTCCTCTCTGTGTCACCTGTAACCTCTTGCAACCTTTTCCGGATGCCAATGAGATGGAGTTGTGGGAGGAGAGAGCGGCGAGCGATTGAGTGTAATAATACAATAGATGGAGAGGGATGGGGTGGCGGCCTGGAGAGGATAGAGACAGAGCAAATAAAGAAAAAGGAGGCAGTGAAAGAAAGGAGAGAGGGAGGGAAGAGTGGGGGGTTATATGTGCTTAGCAATGGCCTTCAGTGGTGGAGTTCCTGTTGTTGTGCGGAGGGAAACTCCCTCCGCACTGGCCGAGAGGAAAACGACAGAGGATGTCTTTTTCCTGGCTGACCAAGAATGCCCGGGCCTCGAGGTCTTTCCTCCTCTCATGTGTGTTTTTATACAAGTTCATGCCAGAGTTTTAATGCTAATGATACGACCTGCCGTCCTTCTGTTTCACTCTGGAGGACGGCCAATGTTGCTCCGATGCATTAACATTTCAGCAAAGAGGCGAGCACAGGGGGGGGAAACATTCCTCCCAGGGGCACAGGGATATGTGCTCTTACACTGCAGATTGGACTACACGTCCCAACATGCTCCCCCCACAAAAAAGGGGGCGGGGGCCACGAATCCCGCCAGCCAATGGCTTTGTGCCTGGGGTTCTGTGGTTGGTGGGTTGCACGGCAGCTGTTGTCAATGGCAACAGAGTTTTTCAGGGAAGCATGAGCTGGACAGCTGGTAGAGGGTCCCTCAGTCCTCCACCGGGAGTCACATGATCCCCCCCGGTAGCCAATCTCAGCCCTCCGCCCTCCTCTCTGCCTCGCTCCTTCTCTCTCATTTGCTCGCTCTGGCTCTCCTTTTCGGGTGCAGCAGGAGGGGGAGGGGAGATGGATAGAGGGGAGGGAAGTGGATACAGAGAGGGAGGGAGGGGAGGCGAGGCGACAGCTCACACAGGGAACGAGTGCAAGAGCTTTCAGAACGAAAACGGAGAGCGGGACTCTTCACTCTGCGCGGTTATCAAGGAGAGGGGAGAGGATCCCACGCACACCCTGTTTGCCCTCCAACCTCCTACACCCGGAGCAGCAGGAGAAGGAAAGGAGACAGAGAACAGGACAAGACGGGAGTGTTTGGTTGGGTGTACCAGACTGTCACACTCGGAGACACTAGGAGAGGCAGAGCCATGCCTCTGTGGGGAGGTGCAGCCGTCGGCGGCCCGCCTGCCTCGCCTGTGTGAGGAGAGCTCGATTGGATTGCTGTTGGGAATACTGAACAAGGAAAAGAAGAAGAAGAAGAAGAAGAAGAAGAAGGAACAAGGCAGACAGCCGGCTATCTCGTGCCATGACAGGGAACAGGAGGAGGGAGGAGGCTCGCTGAAATCATGGACCAGGTGAGGATGGAGAGGAGGAGAGGAAGGGAGGGACTGAAGGGGAAGTGAAGGGGACCACGAAGCTTTAGTGTTCTTCACACTCTCACCTCGCTGACACAAAACACACACACAGAGCAGCAGCATTCATAACATCCATCATCCCTCTTTCCATTCCCTCAAGGCGAAAACAAACAGCGCAGCATGCTGCTTATCCCGCGATGTGTTTTCTGCTCCCCCGGCGAGCTAGGTCTCACTCTTAGGGGGGAGGGGGGGGCCGGGCGGAGGTGCTGCCACCACCGGCAAGTGCCAGGCCTCTGGAGAGATGATACAGCTGAAAACATCACCAGCTTAGCTCTGCTATACTGGGCATAAGATCAACACTTTGGGAGTGGACAGAAAGAGAGAGCGAGAAGCGTTAAAAGAAGAGGGGTGTGGCTCAGTGTGGTGGGTTAACAGGCATCCTCGGCCACGATCCGTCTTAACATGTCATGCACAAATTGGTCCCCCTCCCTCGCCTGGAGTCAGGATGGAGGCGGGAGACGGGATGCCATGCAACAGGGTTCCCATCCAGAGGCTCAGATGAGCCTTTGTATCAGCGAGTGCTCGTGTCACCAGCCTGCACAGAGGCTGTCATCGCTCGGCTTGTTTGCTGTGGGAGCAGCTGATGCTTGATGAAATTTGCCACCTTCACCCTCATCACAGACACTGTTTGTTAATATTTGGAGTGTTTTACAGCTTCTGTGTGAGGGCGGATTGCTGCTGCTGCCAGCAGGTGTTGTATCCGGGCTGGAAGCAACCAGCTGCTTGTAGTTGAGCGTGTGATGAATGGTTTTAGAGGAGGAGAGAGAGCGCAGACACCCTCCTCGTATCTCCCCTACGTTGCACTCAAACGCGCAGCCAGTGTGTGTCCTAGTCACTGATTACCTCATCCCTCCCTCCCTCCATTGCATCTCCTTTGCGTCCTCTCCTCCTGAGGTGGAAGTGTTGTGAGCATCAGGGTTGTGACTAAGGAGGAGGAGCAGGAGGGGGAGACAAGGAGGGGTGTACGTGTGAGACACCCCAGCCCAACCCTTCGTTTGGCTGAATAATGCATGTGGTCCACGAGGGGAACATCTCCCGTCTGTGTCCGCTCGCTCAGGTCAGGGTGACGTTAGCCCCCCAGTAATAGCAGGGATGATGTCACCACTGCTGCTGGTCAGACTGTGTGTGTGTGTGTGTGTGTGTCTGTGTGTGTTTGGGTGAACACATTTGTCGGAGGCATGCCATGTTTTTCACTTGTTTATGTGTTTTCTTTCTAACTCTTAACCTTATTTCCCCAAATTGGAAGCCTCAGGCAATAACACAGAGCACACAGTGTGTCTGAGTCCATGGGTCACGGCCTCAGTGTTACACACACACTTTCAGTATCAGTTCACATTTCTGCACCACAAAAAAAAACAAGAACGGTGTAGCTTACAGCACAATGTACCTCACAGGAAACAAAAAACTATTTATAAGACTGCGCAGTGCCCGCGAAAATGCTGACACAGCGCGGCCTCGGTGCAGCGCTAAGGCTGGGCCGGTGTCATTTCAATAAATGGACCACATTGTGACGTAACGGCCAAAATTTGATTACAGAACTTCCTGTTCATCACGTGACCGCGTGTCATTGTCGTTTTGTGAAAGCTTTATCTCTCCCCGTGCAGCCTGGTGTTTCTAGATGATTCTGGATACACGGCACGTGTCTTGAGAAGGACCTCCTGTCATCTGGCAGCGTAAACATGCGCTAACATCGCCGCGCGAAAGTAAACAGAGGCGTACGGTGTTTACTATAGTCATGGAAAGGCTGCAAAGTTCACAGGACAGTATCTGACTTTGTCTTTGTCCTCATTTTTTTTCTGTCCGGCACAAGGACGGTCGGACACACACATGTTCAAAAGCACGGTGATAAGGAGGGCAGCGGCTCAGCGGGGAACAAGAAAACGCCGGTTACACAATGTGTCTGTGAGAGGGAGTCAAGGGCAGCGGTGGGACACCTCTTTCTCTCACAGTCTGCATTCTTCTGCACCCGAGTAATGCCGCTCTGCACGCGATGTGACTCGTCCTACTTTCAGAAGTTTATAAAAGCACACTGACCGACACCGGGACCGTTCTCACTGCAAAGAAAAAAAAACACTTGCGTGAGGACGATTAAAATGCCAGAGCCGTTCGCAAATCAGTTTGGGTCCATAGAGTGCTTTCCGATCAATAGTCATTAACGGACCTGAGCGGGGCCTGTGGTGGCTGCTGATGCCTTCAGGGTTTGGGGTATCCTGACCACATCCATCACACAGAAACAAGTGGTTTCTCTTTGCTGTAACAGCCTGCACGCCAAGGAGAAAAGCTATCGGATCATAAAAGACAAGAGCCAGCAAAGAGCAAGTTTCAGGGATAATGTTGTCGAACGTACACGAGTGTTTCACTACAGTGGAGGGAGGCCCTGATGCTTCTGGATGAGCCTCGGTGATGTGCACAGGGCTGCTGTGTTTTACGCTGCCGTCTGAACACGACTCCCGAGAGGCCCGGCTTGGGCGGCAAGGCGACATATGTCTAACTGTACTATGTGTGTGTGTGTGTACACCAGCGAGTGTGTGTGTGTGTGTGAGTCCCTGTGGCTCCCAGCCAGAGTTATCTTGCAAATTGTTTTGTCTGTTTCCCACAGATGTCCTGAAGTGGACTGCCGTCAAAATTAGCTCAGAGCGAAGCAGCCGCGGAGGGAGATATTTTATGAGAGCCAAAGTGTGTGTGTGTGTGTGTGTGTGTGTGAGAGAGAGAGAGAGAGAGAGAGAGAGAGAGAAGAAAGGGTCTTGTTAAGTTACAAACGAGATAGTGAGAGGGAATGTGAAAGACAACAAGTGTGAGAGAGGGAAGGATAAAGGAAAAGCCTCATGGTGGAACAGGTGGTCTAATCTGAAGCCCCGCCCATTGCACCCCCGAAGCCCCCCTGCCTGCAGCTCTCCAATCTTTGGACTCTTAGGAATTTCGTGTGCTATTGTCCTGAGCGGTGGAGACTGAAAGACTCTCAAAGAATGAACTTTGTAAGCGTATTTGCATCTAAATTGAAATTAAACGCACGTATATAAGCATATATATTGATCTTCTCGCCCATGCGGAGAGCTTGAGGAGGAAAGTTGAGTTTCTAAGCTGGTTTTGCTTGTGATGAGCGACACATTCAGAGGATTTGAGGGACATTCGTGGGACGTGGAGCTGTGGGAGTTGTAGATTGATTACAAGGTAATCTGTAGCAGATGAAGCATGCAGTCTGAATGTAATGTACACAAAACAAATTTGGTGCAGATTTACAGATATTGTTGCGCTAACATAAATCAAAACCTATTTAGAAGTAGCTGACAACATATTTAAATGATGTCAACTGTAAGACGAGGAGGCTTTTGCATGTGAAGGATGTCAGTACAGGGTTGGTGTTCTTAATTTCAGGCTCCGTCGGATTTTCAGGCGGGAGATAACCGAATGGTAGATGCCTGCAGGCAGACAATGGGCAAATTGTCCCGTGAAAGAAAACTAGGACACTCCATCTCCAGGAAGTAAACAGCTCCCGTTCAGCTCAGGACGGCTACTTTGGACCTCAACCTCCAATGCACTTGAGTGGCGACCGATGCATGAATGCAGATGGCAAGGGGCGATTGGGGGGGGGGGGGGGGGGGGGGGGGGCTTCTCCAGCAGGGGCCAGAGGTCAGCCCGTGTGGTTAAAGCCCTTCCTGTCAGCAGCACTTTGCATCACTCCAGCCCATGTCTGGGATCTGCGGGCGGACGACACGGGATGAGCAGGGGTAAAAAGAACGAAACAGAGGGATTAGGTTTATCGGTAGCATCCAATTATGAGGCTGTTTGCTACCGACTTGGTCCAGTTTAAGCTCAGGGGTCTGACGCGCTCGGTTTGACATGCTTTTCATTGCAACTTGTGACCCCCGGCAGTCTGTTTCTATCTCTTGGTATCCTCCGTCTTTTACATCCACGACTTGATGTCGGTCTGGAATGGAACAGCTGTGCAGCTGATGCCTGCTGTTTCATTAGTTGATAATTAATCAAAGCACATAGATGCCCTACTGTTAGCGGGCAGCACAGCTGCATATCAATATTGAACCGCTCGCTGAACAAGCCACGGGCCTCTTGGCCTCTTTTCCAAACTACTGAAGGTAAAAACAATTAATTTGAACTACATCTGAGTTGTGATTTTAAAGATATTTCTCACTGTTTTCTGTCTATACCATCGCCCTGTTTCACCACATTCAGGCCCTCTTTGTTGTATTTTGTGGCTCACGCATTCAGAACAGAACAGACTGTTTTTTGCCATATTTTGGGCTCAGGCTGCATCAGTATCATCGCCATAAATCCTGTTAAATCCCACTGATGGGGATAAAATGAAAAACTCACCACAGAGCCGCATCTGAGGACAACTTCTCCACCCTGACCCCACCTCATCCTGCAACCGCTGCACTGAGCCCTCCTGTGGCCTCCAAACGCAACTGCGGCTCAATTTCTATCTTTTCCGAGGGGTTTAAGGATTATCTATTTAGGGAAATCTCTGCAAATGAACAGATGGTGGTCTTTTTACAGAATTCAACCCAGAATAACAAGTTTGTTTTGCTGATGGTGACGGTGCACATTTATGTTAATTCCACATGGGAAATGTATTATCATCCCCTCTTGGTGACCTCTCACCCGCATTGTTCGCAGTAGGAAAAGCGCAGCTTTTTGCGTTATTAACGTTTGTCTACCCATTTAGATCAATGTCTACGAATCTGTCGGGATTTAAATATATAAAAATTGTCGTTTATATCAGCATTTTGCTTGTTAAAAAGGTGTTTCTGTGAGTGTTGACATTCCTCTTGAAACTCAGTATATCTCTGGTGTATATGTTTTTAAGGCTTCAGAGTTGAGCAATGCCAATGTTCCCTCTGTTCTTACCTCTGTCTGTGATTTAGATTTAAGCATGAAGACACTTCTATGAGACTGATAACAGCATTCAGGGCGTGTGAAACAAATGTTTCTGCACCGATGGTTGGCCGGGTGAAGACGGGGACCTTTCTGAAGGTTAGAAATCTGTCAACGTATTCTGTCCTCCAAAAGGAGAACACGCTGCTTTAAGGCCGTGTCTAGACGAACTTATCTCTGAGTTTTAAGGCGAGGAAACGCTCGGATTAGGATATGATCCCCCTCGAACGTGCAGGATTAGACAGTTTACTGTACATTCTGTGAGAGGTGTGGCTTACAGTTTTTGTTGTACCACAAACGCTCACGAGATCTGTCGTTGGGTCTTCCAATCGATCAGTAATCTTTTAATGAGAGGATGCATGAGTATTCAAATGAGGCGTATGATAGCAATATGAAAATGATCAGCTGTAACAGCTTTTTGTGCTTTTTTGGATGGGCGTAGTTGTTTTAATTAAGTTTAGTCTGCATTTTAGGGTTTTATTCAAAGTGTTAAAAAGTGTTATTTAGATTAAAACCTCTTTAATTTGTACACACTTGGCCAAGAAGGCTGCATGGATTATATCAATACACATTCTATCGCTGTAAAAACAATGCTTTTTTGAGGGCAGGAGTTACGTTTAGTTGAACAAATCTTAATTCCGCTGTTTGGCGCGGTGCTCAATACAGACGAAAAGTTGCCGAAGCTTCAGGTAACTGCCAGAATGAAAGCAATATTCACCATTTAACCCAATTTAGGCAAAATAGCCTCCTGGAAACATTTTCAGGATTCATCATCAGATCAAGTCGCAGGGTTTTTCCAATTCACAAGTCATTCAGTTGTCCATTGTCCGATGTGTATTCAGGCGGGTATATTCAGGGAACATGCCACCTACTCTCATAATATCTCATTCTACTCATTCTAATTTTACCCAAGTTATTTCAGGACGTTCCTGACTCATCAGTGACCAGCAGAAACATCCGATGCAGACAGTTTTGCTGATATCAGATGGACTGGTTCCCGAATGTGACTTTAGGACACATTTCATCCTTAGAGCTCATTTCCATTGTCTCCCCCCGATGTGCCGCAGGAAGTGACGCTAGACGCAGGAAGTGGAGCTGTGAAAGGTAAAGAGGCTGCAGACACATTCGGGCTGTATGAAGTGACGGGCAGCAGGAAGGAAGCGTGCAGCGCTGCTACTGGAACTACTGTTTATTTTTCCTCTCTGTCTCTTGGAAGAGGTTGGGGTGGGGGGGGGCTACTACAGGGATGTCCTTAGAAAGTGTGCCAAGCATTTATAGTAACAGCTAACGTTTATAGAAACAGTGGAATACCCTGTGTGATTCACTTGTTGTTGTCTGGAGCTTTGAGCAATAGATGGAGACGGACTGGAGACTTTGGGGAGTTGAATCAGGGGTCGCTTGTGCAAAACGGTGACACCTGAACTTCCCCGAGTCTCCTCCTCAGACTCTGCGTATTTCCTTCTCTTTGTTCCTTTATCTTAAACACTCCCACGTGGCTGTTCTAATCAGCTCTCGCCATGTTAAGGCCTACAAAAGTGGAAGCTCAGCTTTTCATGTTCGGGGGTGAGATAGTGTATCAGCTTGTACAGGAAGATAGGACTTAAACTGCCTTGGAACCGTTTTGACGATCGGCCTACATACATAAAACCCAGTGAAATATTAACAGTGAGGTGGTGATACAAAGGCTTGTATCGGTGGTGAAAACCAGTGTAAAAAGGGCTCAAATTAAGGTTGAGAAAGTTCTGTAGCATGTCCAGCCAAGAGCACTGGCTGGTGGTGGTCCTTGGCTTGCATGTGTGTGTGTGTGTGTGTGTGTGTGTGCCTCAATGAGTCATTCTCTCCAGTACCCTACCCAGCCGAACGTCCTTTCCAATAGCCAAAGGCTCCAACTTAGACCTGTCTCTGCTACCGTGCAAGCAGTCGTGTCCACAGGCTCATCGTTGTGTTCTGTCTGAATGACTGCGGTCTGCAGAAGAATGAGCGAGGCAGCTGCAAGAGAGAAGGGGGATTAAAATGAAATGTAGCGTGGGGCGAGGCGGGGAGAGAAAACGGGTCAGCAGGTCAGCAGAGGAACACACAAGACAAGCATAAGACTGAGATATTAACCTTTTACTGAAAATCAAATTCCCTTCATGACCATAGTTTCAAAAAGCAACAAAAGTCAGGTTCAAGTGTGTTTTTATTGTCTTTAATTTCAGACCTTGACTTTGCTTATTTTCGACCGTTTACTTCAAATCATGTATACATTACGTCACAGCGTGTCATTTTTCAAACTATGCGTCTGTGTTGTTTCTAGAGCTTCAGACCTGCATTGGTGTCTCTATGAACCTTGAAGCCTGATTGAGTTGTGTAACTTATTGCACTTTCATCAACGTTACATTAGTGCTAATGCAGTGCAGTGACTCTTTATTTTTTATTTTATTTAAGCTGCACTGCATTAGCACTCGATGACACCGAATGCAGACTGTGATGGATTACACAACTGTTTCACATCCACAGGAGAATAAACAGAAACCAATGGTGACCCACAACGGCGGAGAAGAAACCCCCCCCCCCCCCGTATATAAAGTGTACATGACTCTTATCTATTATAGGTTCAAAGAAGACAAGGGAGCAATTAGAAGGGGTTTATGATTGAGCCTGAGCAAAGGCCGCAGTCTAGACTCTTCACTCATTTACGTGAAGATGTAAACATTTCGATCAAGTATCAAAATGCCTGTGCGGTGCAGTGACAAAGCCTGCCTGTGCTGCCCGGTCAGCTGTTTCCTCCCCTCGTGCCAGTTGTCCGGCCAGACAAAGAGGACTCCTCCTGTTGCGGAGAAAGGGGGAATTTACGGCTCTAACCGTAACCCCCCCCCCCCCCCCCACCCCCCCCCCCCCCCTCTCTCTCTCTCTCTCAACCGTCCCAAACCCCCTTCAAAGGAGTGCCACAGGAGCCTCTGTGTCAACAGCCAGAGACACAACCAGAGTGTGAGACTCACTCGCATGTCCACATCTCATTCACATGTATACGCAAATATCCAAAGCTCTCCCTCACTCGTCGTCCACATCCACGTCTCAATCACACGCTCGCGGTCACGTATGTGTCCGTACATGCTTAGCAATAAGCAGCTGAACATTACGTGTTAAGCTTCAGCATATGTGAGCTCATAGTCCACATTTCTCTGGCTCCTGATCTCTGGCCGAGCACTCACCGGACACATTTCACTCCCATCAGGCCCAGACAGCGATAATCTTCTTATTACATTTGAGACCTGGACAGAGAAAATGTTACTCTTTATATTAAATCCGCTGAGCCAAAGAGAGAGAGAGAGAGAGAGAGAGAGAGAGGACTTGCACATTGTGTCATTTTGGCTCTCAGCAGTAGGAAAACCATCCAAGCACCTTCATTAAATGCAACTGTATCAAGAAGAGGGATAGTGTTGCCATGTGTTATACACTCCAGAGAGGCCTAAAGTAAATGATGCTGAAAAGATCTGGCAGCTATACACTCCCCGGCCTGAAAGTATGCGTGTGCAGCGCGGGGCCACGGACAGTCACTGAAGGGACCGACTCTATGACTTGAGGGATTGCGGAGTGAAACTGAGGAGATTTGAAAGAATGAGAGGAGGGCAGAAAGAGGGCGTAGCTGGAATAAATGGAGTGACCACAATTGATTGTAGCATACCAGCGCACACGCTCTGTGAAGTGGCCTAGAATGGTACCACCCTCGCCTCCGCAGTCTCAGCAGCAGAGCGGGGAAAAGCAGGAACAAGCCAAGCGGAGGGGAGGTGGGAGACCAGGGCTAGGGCGGGGGGGGGGGGGGGGGGCGCGGTCAAGCGAGTAAATAGGATGATGGCTGTTTATGGGTTTGCCCTATACGAGGTCGCCAGGCTATGTGTGTGTGTGATTATGTAATGACCGAGGGGAGACTCTGGATGCTCCCTGCTCGTCTCCAGCCGGCCCTAAAGGGAAAGAGATCGTGGCGCGTCTCCTCACATCACTGTTAGATCGAGGCTTACTCAGTCAATCACGGAGGGGGGGGGGGGGGCATACCCGTTGCCCGGGGCTGTGTGTCAGTGACTAAGGCTGACCCAGAGACCCAGCACGAGGACAGGAGAGAGACATCAAGTGCAGCATGTCAGATAAAAGCCACGTCGTTCGGCTAGATGCGGATAGAATTACAGCTCTTTCCCAGCATTTCAAACTCAGCGTTTTTTGAAATATGCTTACCCCACCTGCTCGGATACGACACACAACACCTCAGGCACACAACTCTTCCTCCTTCCTCCTCTCCGCACCTCTCAGTCTCAGAACATCAATAACAGAAAGCCCATTTTTCTCGCCTGACAGGCAAATTGATGTGTGGCGTGAGCATGTATCTGCATGCCATCTGGGATGAGATGTGGACGAACCTCAGCTAACATCGGATCATTCTTCCCACAGAAAAGTGTCGGGGCAACGGCTGATTTATGGTTTAACAGAAAACACATGGGCTGCAGATAGAGGCTGCAGAGATAGATCCAGATCTGAGGTCAGAGAAGATGTAGGAAAAAAGGTCCAGCTGTCCTTGACCCCCCCCCCCCCCCCAAAAAAAAAGCAAGCTCCACGGCCCTCCCTATTTCTCAGAGACCATCTGCCCTGCTCTCTCACCTTAAGACCAGGATACTGCTGCAAAGCCTCTCTGGGCTCTCACTCTGCCACGGTGGATTTAATAAAACTTACTTTGGCCTCGTACCTAACCTGGAGGGGAGAGTTCGGATCACATATGGTAATTATCCGTCTCAAATGGGAGATGAGGGAAGGTCATGACTAGGACTTTGGTAGAGTGTCCTCCTTAAGCCCTTGGCTGGGGTATTGTGTGTCTCAGAGCGGGCCAGATGCAGAGGGAGCAAGGCAGACCGAGGCGACACGTTGAGACGGAGGCTGAGTTGGCAGCTGCGGCGGCTGTTGGCGTGGGAAGCCTCCTGTAAGCTGCTTTTACCCCCCCCCCCCCCCCCCCCCCCCCCCCCCCCCACCCTGTATGACTCCAGACTGTTTCCCCAAAGGCAGGCAGGCTCTTCTGAAGGGGCTCTCTGATACTTGCACCCCTCAGAGTAATAGTAGCCACATGGGCCTCCAGCTGTCAGCCAGCACCACATTATTTTTTTAATCTTCTTTAACTGTTTTCCTTCATCATGGACCCAAACTAATGTTTACACCCTTATCTATCGAGGAGCATATACACAGTAGTGTGAATTCGTGGGACTTCTTGGCAGCAGTCTGAAGTTCCTGCTCTTGATGAGTAACCTTCCCCTGACTGTGCTGCCCGTCAATTGGTTCACACGGGCAGTGTTCATCTGCAGCCAAAAGGGGCTAAAAATACACGTTTTCCGAGAATGTGTGGTCCTCTCTGTCTGGGCGTGGAGGGAATTCTGACATCTCTCAATGAGGTTCACTTTAATTACGCTTTGTTCAGCCCGTCTCTGTTGTGTCCCTGTGTTTATCATGAGTCACTCTCTGAATTGGACTGATCTCTCTGACACTGTTTTATGATAAGGCTATATGAGACTTTTCACATTCGATGCATCCCATTTCATAGGTTTGTGGTTTACTACTTTTATGGTACATCAGGATTATGAGGAAGCTTCTCAGTGTCACCATGAAGAGAAAAGAGCTGCCGGTTTATCAGTCAGTCTGTTTTTACAATCAATTCCTCATTCCTCAAAGAAGCCAGAAATTCTCAAATGTGAATATTTGTTTCTCTATGAAAGTGCAGTCAAGATGTTTGGCTTTATAGACCAAACAACTAGTCAATTGATTGAGCAAATAATCTGAAGATTAAATTCAACATGATCATTTGAGATTCCACACACTTTGACTTTGTGTTTAGGTGCTTTATTTGAGTATTTCCATTGTATTCTTTTTTCATACTTCTACTTCAATACATTTCAAATGGAAATATTGTCCTTTTTACATCACTACATCTATTTGATAGCTGCAGTTACTTTTCACATTAAACAAACCTATTATGAACAAAGTAAACTGATACTTAAAGTAATAGGCCTATAGGCTACTGATAATGATTTTTAACGCAGAACTTCTACTCAGTATTATCACTCTGCAGTAATAATAGACTAACAGATCATCTTTAGGCTGATTTGCCGGTAAAACTTCATTTAAACTTGATTAATTTGTCCTACATATTTTCATATATTGTTTATAGACCTTTATAGTTATTTTCAGAATGTGCATACGTTTCCTAAACGTTTTGTTTTTCTTAAATCCGTGCTTTGATTTACTGTCTCGTTGGCATCAGTGACCCCTCCCGTCCTGCACACAAATGTTTTGGCACAGCCAGAGGGAGCCCGCACGCTGCGGGTTTGCAGGGCGGAGCGCACAGATTTACCCAACGCACCTCCTCTAATTTGACTGCCTTCTATTCCCACAGTGTCAAGGTAACCACAATACAACTGTAGTGTTTCCGGTAAAGATATCAACCATAAAAGCTTAGACTTCCTGTATGAAGATCAGGAATTATCCTTTAATCAATTAAACTAAATATGTAGTGCATTTCCTCAACTACAGATATTTCCAGAACTGTGTCAAGGCGGGTTTCGTTCAGGCTTACCCACATTCATTACCCATGAGTATTCAACAGTGATAAAAGAAGTATTTAGATATTTTACTGAATTAGAAGTAGTAAAACCACTGTGAAGAAATACCCTGTTACAAGTAAATGTCCTGTATTATGTTTTTTACTCAAGTAAAAGCACAAAAAGCATCAAAATATAATTAAAGTACAAACATTAAAAGCCCTCGTTATGCAGTAAACATGGGCTAATTTTGACAAAATTATGGGTAGCTTAATCTCTAGCCTAATAATAAATCACAATGTATTGGTTTATTTCTATTTTGTGTTTATATTCTGAATCTGCAACATAACAAGTAACTAATGTCATTAAAAAAATGTAAAGGAGTAAAAAGTACAATATTGTGGAGTAGAAGTATAAAGTAGCATAAAGTGGAATTACTCAAGTAAAGTACAAGTACCTAAACAACATTCTTCTGAAATAGGCCGACACTACAGTAAAGTACTTTCACGTGTTACTGATTCCACCACTTCTGTTGAAACTTGGCCACGTTCCCGCTCAGGACTTTACTTTGAAGGCGGAGTCTCCTGACTTCCGGTGTCCCTCCATGTGCTTTGACGGTGCTTGCAGAGAGTTTCCAGGCACAGAGGGATTTAGTTATGTACAACTGACTGCGGTCTGGCGGAAGAAGAAGAAGAAGAAGAAGAAGAAGAAGAGGAGGATGAGGAGGGGGTGAGCGCATTGAACGGCCCGAAACAACGGGAACAGAGAAGGGGCTTTTTTTTTGTTTATTTTTTCCCCTCGGGAGGAAGGAAACTGGATAAGTGTTGAACATATAAGTTGTGTGCTTGACCGGAGCATTGTTACCCTCAGAGCTGCCTCTGCAGCAACACAATCTGCCTCTCCTCGTTGCAGCCCAACAGTTTCTGCTGTCCAATGAATGGAGTTGCTTTCTGCCTTGTTGGAATACCACCCTACTCTGAGAACCACGTAAGTACAGCGGGGGGCTGCTTGTTGATCAACGCGCTGATACCTGGACGTCATTGTGTGTTTGGACAGGCTGAAGTGCAGCGCGGTGCTGCTGGTCAGAGAGCGTGATTTCCTAAGAGGATTAACACTAGTTTGCATAGCCACTGTGTACACACACACACACACACACACACGCACACACACCACACACTCGGAGACATACTGTACAGAAACCAAAGTGTTCCTCCGCAGCTTTTGTTCAACCATTGTTGACGGCAAAATGGTGCGCAGCCGAATGAATTTACCGGCTGCTCTTCACCAAAGTGAGCCACAGCCACATTTCTAACGCCCCGGGTTGCGCCAGTCTTTTGTCCGCCTCTCGCTGCACCAGGAGGCGGGCAGGCTGTCAGTATATGAGACGGGACGTCCCACACAGAGATGGGTGTTTTCAGGTCACATTAGTCAGTTAATTGGCTCTATACATGGAGATCCACGGGACTGCCATCACTGTTGATGTTTTTACTCACACAAGCAGGCCATGGTTATTTGCGTGGTGCCACACGCGTAAATAACAGTAAATGGAAAGATGTGACCTTTTTGAGCATCACAAGACTTCACAGCCGGCAGTAGAAAGAAACTCCTTCATAACTGTATTATACAACCATAGTTTGATGCATGCAACCGCTGTTTTATATTCTGCAATAAAAAAAAAGCAGTAAGATGAGCCAAGTTCTGGTGACTTTGTTAACTTATATGAAATTCCTCCTGCTCTGGCTTCAGGAATGTGTGTTGAAGCACTGATGTGTCATAGTGAAGTCATGAGGTAAGACATGTCATCATGGGCGGTGGTCTGCTTGTCGAAGGAGGCATATGGTATACTGGCGTGGCAGTGTGTGTGTGTGTGTGTGTGTCTGCTTGCTTTGATTCAACCCCAGAGGCTCCATGTGTGATGTGGTTGTGTCAGGGAGTTGCTTGGTCCTCTGGTAACGCTTGTGTGTGTGTGTGTATATGTGTATATGTGTGTGTGTGTGTGTGTGTGTGTGTGTGTGTGTTATGAGGTTATATTTGCCAGTGTCTCTCCTGTGCGTTGCATTATCGCTCTTTGCTAATCATCCTCTGCTGTCTCTCTACCCCTCTGTTTGTGGGGTGATTTTATTTTTTTGTGTGCTCAGGTTCCAGCTACCTTTGCTGTTCTCTGTTGTGGTTGAGTTCATCCCCTCCAGCAAAGAATAACGTTTCCTCCTCTGTGGTCACGCTTTAATTGAACCTCTCTGGTTGTATGTGGCAACGAACGGTCCCTTCAAAAACACGCCGAATTCTCTTTTATCTTTTCCAATTTGCCGCTTGTTTCGTATAGTTTTGTAATAAAACACTTTGTAATGTAACCACTGGTGTGCCCAAAAAACTGTCACATTAATGAAGTCATACAACTGCATTCAAAGTGTCCTCCAGTGTGTGAGTGTGTCTCTCTCTGAACTGTTTTTACATGAGCTGCAATGCTGACCGCAACTTCTCTAATCTCAGTCCCCGACCTGCTTTCATACCTGACCTTTGACCCTGCATGTCTCAGCCAACACCCATCTCTCTCTCTCTCTCTGCTCTCTCAGCTTAGATGAGGCGACCGACAGTGAGACGTAAAATGACACTGTAATCTGTTTTAAACGTTTAAATTGCCAAAATGAGACGCGGGGTAAATTAGGTCTTGGTGTGTCTGTTCAGCATCCGAGCGCGTTAGAGAAGGAAGGCACGGGAGTGTCGAGCAGTTATGAGAAGACGTCCAGGGGGACAGGTTCAATGTTGTTAGCGGGCCTGCTCTAATGGTGTGTGGGTGAGATCAATAGAGGCAGTGGACGGCAGGGCGGGGCCGAGGGCAGGGCGAGCACGATGTCTAATGCTGCATTGTGCCACGTGATGCCTGAGTGGATTGACGACGGGAAACACGAGAGCGCTTTTATGAAAAATCTTGATCCGGTCGATGTTAAAGCCCCTCTCTTGTCCCGGCGGCACGTGCACCACCGCAGACTAACGCAGCGTGACCCTGCAGTCTCCTGAGTGTGTCCAGACATGACTTGCGCGCTATCAATGACCGAGCGTTTTTTATTTATTTTTTTGGCTGATCCATGACCTTTGCTCTTTCTCCCGATCTGAGGACCGTCTTTACGTAATAGCTTCCTAACGGTCATGCTCGAACTTCAGACGGAGGCTTTGGCTGATCGCAGGACAGCAACCTCAGAAAGGTTGCAAACCTCAGACCACAGAGGCCCCTATCCACTCAGCAGGTCCAGGATCAGCTCCATGTCAAAGGCACCGTTAACTGAAAGCAGCTGCATGATGCTGCAGAGGGAAGCATTTCTGTGATCGTTTGCAGATGGTTTCACCTCGTAGTAGGCACATACTGCACTGCTGTGAATTTATGAGATTCTTCGTACAGAGTATGCCGCTTCAGTGCTGTACAGTATACCGGGGGTTTCTAACCTGGGGGGGCACCACCTGAGGGGTTGTGATGCGATTTGCAGGACAGAAAAACGGAGAGAAACGTTGTTTTTGTAAATACGTAACGCACGTTTTACAGTTCCTCGTAGTACATCATATGTAGTATTTTGATTCTGATGTAAAGTATAATACAATATTATTTCCTTTTTGTTCGAACAGAAAGGGATGAAGAAGTCGTGTGACAGCAACTCGTGCTGCAGCCATGGAGCACTTTTGCCAAATCCTGAGGTGGGACGAGTTCACAAACAGCCCAGCCCGGTGTGCATTGCATTATGGGAGAGGAGTGAACCGTAATAAGCACGCGCAGTTGTTGTTGTTTTTTTTCATTTCTCTATGCTGAACGTGCAACATACCCGAAACATGACATGGTATTCTGTCCACATGCTGTCTGCTACTGCGTCGGTGGACACACAGAGAGCTCGGCAGTTGAAGTGTGTGTTACAGAGCGCCCTGCAGCGGACCGTTAACGCCATTAAAACATCTCTCACACCTTCACACCTCCGCCCTCCTACCTTCGACACCGTCATCCCCCCCCTCCCTCCCCCCCTCCCCGCTGCATTCCTCAACTCCGGGGCCTCGAGACAACAGCTGCACCGCCGCTCACACCTCGAGCCCACAATCATTAACCTGGAGTGTGTGTGTGTGTGTGTGTGTGTGTCGACACACTTTAATCACACACACACACACACGGCCGAGCACAGGTGTTCACGAATAGAGACTCTCCAGCATGTTTACATCACACTTTAAGGGTCAGAGTTAAACACACTTGAATCATAATTTGTGCGCAGATGCATGAAACATGGCCTCACACACACACACACACACTGTATTGAGATGCTTTCTGTTTTGTCAAGCAGACACCCGCCCCCCCCCCCCCGAAGTTTGCATGAGGAAGTCCTTGATGCTGTACAAACATGGCGTGGCGAGTGTATAGGTGGGCGAAGGACATCAGTCATCGCTGACCTTGTTGACTGTGGTGAGAGGGGAGCGGCTGCTGTAGTGCAGCCGTGTTTCTGCTGCTAATGGCTCTTTATTGATCTGCCTCTACTCAGTCCAGTCAGTTGGTCTCCGTCTCTGTAAGAGTCAAATGATCGTCTCTGTTTTGTTTTTACATGTAAACTATTGCGTATGTCTGCGAGTGTAATTACGAGCGTGATTGTGTTTGTTGTCGGCCTATTTAAAAGTTCACTTTCCCCTTTTGTATTCTTGCTAAGTGGCTTTTAATCATTGTATTCCACACTGACCTGCTATATTGAATATATCCTGTATCTGCTTGCTCCAACTCCTTGTTGGAGACTCAATGTTTTTTTTAGGTCGGCATCATTTTAACCCTTTTTTTTCAGATTCAGTCCGGCATATTTGGTATCTTTTGAACCTTTTGGGATCCCCACCGGAGCTCGATCAAAGCTAGGCTGCACAGCACGACTGAGCCAGTGGTGGGTTGGCCGGTTGAAGAGGTTAATTCGTTGTTGTTGTTGTTTAGGTTACTGGGAATGTGCACGCGATTTAGTTGCGTCGTGCTTCGAGAGTTCAGAAGTTGAAGGCGTGTTGTGTTTTCCAATGTTATTATCTGAGAGGAGTTCACGAGGATTGATTTCTCTGATGGAAACTGCAGCGATTGACCCGTACTCACCTGATACCACTGTTTTCTATTTCAGCTCATAGAACTAATGTGGAGCATTTTAGGAAAAGTAAGTTAAGGCCAGAGATCAATGTGCCCCTACAAACTGAGGAGGCCTACTCGACTAGCATCCTAAGGGGTTCCCTTCTACTTTCATTTGCTCTTATTTCTCTGTTTCTCCCTCGATTTCAACATATTAGCTGGACGTGAAGCTTACCTGTCCAGAGAAGTGCCAGATCTCGTACCCAGTCATCGCACGTCTTCTTTCCTGTGTCCCAGCTGGACTCGCTTCATGTGGCGTCGTGACTCGCAGGCACACAAACAAAGCCTCCCTCAGAAACAGATGAGGACTAATTAGATTCAGCCTGTTGATGGTCTGGGGCCTGCGTCAGTGCCTCTCCTGCAGAGACCCTGTCTGGACGTGTGTGTGTGTGTGTGTGTGTGTGTGTGTGTGTGTGTGTGTGTGTTAGTGTGTTTGTGTCTCAGCGTGTTGTTCCCGTGCAGGAAAAATAAGATCCAGCAGTGTACACGAGGGGCTTCATGTATGAGGTATGAAGAACAGGTCGGGTCTTGTTCTGAAATGCAGACTTGTCTCTGTCTGTATCTGTCTGCTGTGTCGGCCCGAAGGCGGCGAGAGCGGGTTTGAATCTGGGTCACGGTTCAGAGGTGAGGGGGGCCACCCTCGTCACACCCTTGTCCCCCAGTAAATAGGCTAAAGAGGCAGGAGGGAACCCCTGTCACTGTGTGCGGCAGGTCCCACGGGGGTTAAGCAGGGGCCGCTGTTCATCTCCGCTCAGATGATCACGTCCGGCATCTTATTTTGTCTTTCTCACGTCCCCGATATCAAACGTGCACATTCTTGCATTGCGCTCTCATCATGTTTACATTTTTTTTTTTTTTGCCGAGAGGCCCGATGATAAGACTGTTTGCAGAAGGCTGAACGCTCTGCACCGCGTCTCGCTCCAATCAGGCCTTTTCAGGGTTTTTTTTTTTTTACGAACAGCCGGGATTGCGCTGGAATGTGAGAGACGGAGAAGGAGGGGGTAAGGAGGGAAAGGAGGCATGAAGATAACAAAATAGAGTGAATCCCGATGAGGCGGCCAAAACACAATGAAGCAATGGAAAGTGAAGACTAAACAATCCTCGGCTCGTAAACCTGCAGAAAGGACGGCAAGTCTCACAATGCTCTCGTAAGTTATACCAGCACAAGACAGAGTCAACTGACATGCTGCTTTTAGAGGTTCTTGGTCGTACCGGTGGTACATTTTCTTATAAACAAACCTGCCGATTATTTACTTGATTAATCATTTTGCCAACAAAAGCATCAAAAGATACCAAAGATATTCTACTTCCTATCATTTAGGACCAAGAGAAGCTGAAAATCCTCACATTAGGTAAAATGACTCCAGCGATTTATCGATAATCAAAACAGTTGGCCATTCGTCTTCTGTTGATTGACTTATCAATCAAACGACTGGCCGTCTCGGCTCTTATTGCTATAAAGCAGACGGGCAACAATGGCCTGGTGCAACCAAAGATGCTAAAGGGCAACTCCAGTGATTCAGTTCTGCACCAAAGCTGACTTTTAGCCCCGAGATTAGATTAACCTCCAAAAATGATGGACCCCACATTTTCCTTCGTGCCACTCAATGGCTGGTAAACACCAACATCTTTTAAACTCCACAACCCGACGATGAAACGCAGACTGTTAGAAATGTGTAGCTTGCACTCACTGTATAAATTGTCATATCCCCAAAACACGGGTTGTACAAACCACATCATGTGTTTCACACATGCAGTGATTGCAGAAACTGATGCACTAATATCATATTTATTCGTTCACGCTCTAACACAATACACATCATCCAATGCCAACGTGCTCACGCTGGCACCTGATCACCACCCTGACTGAGCTATCACTTTATTTCCTTCTGTGATGTCAGCAGCGAGGTTTTTGTAACTCGGGCCAGGAAGTCATACAGCAACAGAAGAAGAGTTTCCGACGACGTTCGCTCTCCGTGCGTAACTTTTCCGGGAGGTTCCTCTAAACCGTACGTGGCAGTCGGCCAGCTGCTGTCCGTCAGAGCGCTTTGGTCGGGGTTAGTGAGCTGACACGCTGACCTCTATCTGTACTTCCCAAACAAGCCGGGCATCAGTGTGTAAGCAGCCTCGGAAGGGAAGAGGAGAGGGGGGGGGGGGGGGGGGGGACTGTTTTGACAGTCTGGCAAAATCACGGGACAGAGATTATCAGGAAGCTAATGAGGAGCAGTGGATGATGGGAAGAGATAGCTCGCTGTGGTTTTCCTGATGCCCGCTGGTCCAGCACAACACCGCCTCTGTTTACATGTTCACTGAGATCCTCTCAGAGGATAACTATCTGTTTATTTGTGTACCAGCGGTCCAGAATCTGTTTTCAGTTTTGAAGTTCTAGTTTTTAAAGGGATACTTTGACATTTTGAGAGTTGATCTGCTTTATTTTCTACCAAGAGACGTGTGCATATCTAGAGGCGAATACGAAGCCAACGCGCGGTTCGTTTAGCTTAGCATAAAGACTTGAAGTAAGGGGCGACGGCTAGCATGGCCCTGTCCCCACAGCACCTCGTTACATCTTGTTTGTTTCATTTGTACACAGAAATGTAGAAAACGTCCAAGTAGTTTCACAGGAAGTCACTGGCTGATATGAGTTGTTGACCAGCCACAGTGGCTTTCAGGCTTCTTGTCACCGTGAGGTTTCCAGGCAACAATTTGGTTCTTTTATAGGAATATAACGCTAGTATCCTTCACAATACTATGTTGTGCATTTAAATACTGTCCGGTTTACAATAAAGAACCACCCTGGATGTGGTAGTTTTGCAGGTAGCAGCTCTGTTTATTTCGTGGGTTTGCTTAGATGCATGGAGGGAACACCTCAACCCAAATATGCAAATATAATCAGAGCTTGTTTTCTCACTCGCATCTCTTCCAGCTTCTTTCTCTTCTTGTTTCCTCTGTGCGTCACCCTCCTCTTTAACGGGTTACTCTTTCTTTTTTCTTTTTTTAAACCTTCCTCCCAAATTCCAGCTTTCTTGTTTTCTAATTCCCCCGTGTCTTTGAGCATTTGCTGTCCTGCATAGATCCCCTCTCTGTTTCCTTCTTTGGTCATCTCCTTTCAGGATACTCCTGTTTTGAACTGCTGTTGTTGCTCAAGTCTTTCTCTGAATGTGCGGCCGTAGACCTTTCCATCTTGACTCAGCTGTGCTTTTTAGAAATGCCCCATCCTTAAAGCGCGAGGTATTCCCACGTACGTTTGTGCCGTAAAAGGTTTGTTTCGGGACGATTCTTGTGCATCTGCTCCCTTCTTCTCCTCCCGCTCAGTTGACAGAATGAACGCTAACAGGACGGGATGTTTCTATTCGCGTTCCTCTTCACTTTAAGCGGTGCCAGTGTGTCTTTCATCTGAATAACCGAGTGAAACCATGTGTGTTTGTGAGACTCTCACGTCTGCAGTCACAGTCCATCGCTGTCCTCCCTCTGGGCAGCCGAAGCAGGGAGCCAACCGAGAGCCATGACCGCTCGAGGTCTGACCCTTTTTTTTTTTTTTTTTTCTGGTCATGAAACCACAGCGGACGGTTTATTTCTGCGGGGTGAATGTCAGACTCTGAGTCGATGCCACCCCTTCATTAAAAGGCCACTAACGCAGAGTGACAGAGGCTAAAAGCACAAAAACAACCCGGCATACGGATCACATCGTCGCAACAAGCGCCAGCAGCATCGCTGTCCTCCAGAGATGTCGGCTTCTACAGACACAGTGTCTCCACAGGAAGCAGCAGTTGGAAGGGTGCAAAGGCCGGCAGCGTTTTGGATTTAAAGTCCTGGTTTATCAGTTCCCCACTGTGTGAGAAAAGAAGCTCACGTTGGTGCCAGAAGAATCCCGCTTTCTGAGTTCTCCTTGCGTCGCGTGTGATCGTCTTTGCTTTGGTCTTCGGCTAGATTGGAGAAAATGTAGATTTTACAGGAGAGGAGATTTGGTTTGTCGGCCCAGTGATTGATTATGTGTGCGTGAATATCTTTCGCCCGGTGGCACCGTTTGTTCAGAACGATAAGAGGTCAGCGTGAGCCCACGGAGAGTCATGAGGGTTGGGAAACAGATTGAAATTTGGGACGGTCTGAGAGAAATAAATCCCAGGGAACACTCAAATTCTTAAATTGTGGATTTGTCCAGCTGTGTCAGGAGCTGTGCCCATGCTCGAGTAAGTCTGTTAAAAGCAGTGTATATGTATATATATTGTCAAATATATTTCCACATCAATAATCCCCAAACACCCAGAAACAGATTCTCAGGAGACCACGATCTGTGGGTGGGACCCTCATTAGGAGGTATTTCTGATGAAATGAAACCACTCCGCTGCTCTGAAGGCTCCCTAAATGGCTCCTGCACACCCCCGGACTCCACTTTGAGAATCGCTGGACTGTACGATCCTGTGCGAACAGAGCGGTGGAAGACTTCCTCAGCGCGGTGTGAGCGGTGGTGCATGGCAGGAATGTAAAAACCAGATGACCTCAAATGGAAACTCCAGGGCTGTCGGAAGGCAGGCAGGCCATCTCGCTTGCTCTAATAAACACTCCGACTCCAATCTGCAGTCCTGCCCTCTCTCTCTCTCTTTCTCTCTTCTTTCTTCTTCTTCTCCTCTCTGGCTCCGTTTGGCCTCCCAACCTGGCTCGGCATCGCCTCCACCACGCCCCAAATGTTGGACCGCTGCCCGGTTTGGCTGAGGCGCACGCTTCGGGCCCAGCTTCCATCGTTGGCCAAGGAGAACAGCGACGTCATCCTCCAGTCCCAAACTTATAATTTGCATCTGTTAATGACACAGAGGCAGAGATGTGCTAAATATATCTGGGCTCGGAGAGGAAAGAGGGGGGGCTACAAGTACGGCTTGTCCCTCGCCCAGACGTAGACGTAGACGTAGACGAGGGGGGGGTAGAGAGAATTGGGAGGCCTGCTTGAGCCCTGTGGCTTTCTGCTGCTGAGGCCTGCTCCTGAAAAACAACCAGGAAAGAAAGAGAAGAGGCAAAAAAAAAGGGGGGGGGGGGGCTCTTATTGCAGCGGAGCTCAGACGTGACGCTCTGATTGCTCCCAGCGGTTGTGGTCGTACAGACGAGAGGACGAAAGGGGGGGTACAGTGCAAGAGGAGCAGGGTTAGCTCTTTGCCAGATGTCGTCATTGGCTTCATGGTATATACTGTGTGTGTATGTGTATATATGTATATATATACACATACACACACATCTGGAGACAGATGTTTCTGCTCAAGAGAAAGTACAGCTGCGACAAAAACCCAGCCGCTGCTTCACTGTGACCCTCAGAAGCAGCAGGATGTAGCAGGAAGCTGTTGTCTGTCTCTGTGTCCATGTGAGAACGCGCTGTGAAAAGACATCGCGCCGTTTAACTGGAGAACACCTATGTCGGGTTCTTCATGCTGCTTCAGCACGAAAGGAAAACAAACGCCGACTGCAGTTCATTCAGTTTAGTTTCCCAAATTCATAATTCAGTTCACTGAATAGCTCCCGATTTAAAGGTTGAAGTTCAGAAAAATCCAACGTGTATCAAATGATCCTGAAGGCACCAGCGTCAGAGAAGTCCTGAACCATCACACTCTCTGAGAAATCGGCCGTGAAAACCAATTCCGAACCTGTAATGAGCGTAAATTGTCTCCCCGGAGGCTTTCTTCTCATGCTGGAACAGAGGCACCTTGTTGGTCCTCTTGGCAACTGTCAGCATTGGAGCTGATGGGTGACTGTGATTAGGTTGAAGACGGGGGGGGGGCGTCAAAGTGAAGCCTGACAATTTGCTGCAATTTTAGTCACACGCTTTAACACGTTGTTTCCCACAATCAAAGTTGTCTTTTGGGGGCAGGAGAGCGCGTGAGGTGGACACCGCTTGGGATGTGTCCTGAGCGTACAGAGAACGCTCTCCGCTGGAGGAGACGCTCCCTGCTAATTAGGTTAAAGTGAAGCACCATCTCTCCACTCACCATGCAAGGGGAACATAACGGCTGTGTTATTCAGCTGTGCTTCTCCGCATCAGTATCACTGCTGCCGCTCTTTTGCGCAATTCTCCCGACTGTGAAACGGGGTCAAAGGCTCCTATGCGGCAGATCCCCCCCCCCCCCAACATACACATTCCCACACACACTCACTAATACAAGTCTAATAGCATTTAGTAATTCATCAGCATCCCAGGATTGCACAGAATGTGACCGACACGCATGGTAGCAAATAACTGTCGTTTAGCCTCCAGTCACGCAGTCTAGCCTCCGTACAGTGAACGTATGGAAGGTAATTAGTGTATCTGTGAGTAAACATGTGTGCTTGCTCTCTCTTCACCATCTGTCTTCTCTTCCTCACTCCGGTTTCTGCTGTGGATCACTCTCTGCCCTCTTTTTTTTTTTTATTCTCTCCCCTGGTGTTCACTTTCTAACATCTGTTACCCCCCCCCCCCCCCCCCCCCCCCCCCTCCCATATCCCGTGCTCCCTTGTGGCAGATGTTGCATGATGGACACATCAGGTTTTTGAGTTATAAATCTCATAAAGAGGTTGTTTTTTTCTGTCTTCTGGATGGATTTGCGGTTTGCTTTCATCAACTCATATCTTCTGGTCATATCTACATTAGGGCTGATTATTATCTACGTATCTTTGAAACAAATCAGGAAATAACTGACTTTTCTCTCATTTATATCACTGTAACCTGAATAATTTCTGGGCTGTTGGTCAGACAAAGCAAGACATTTGAAGACGTCAGCTTGGATTTAAACCATTATTTAAAAAAAATAACCAACAGGCCACTGTAACATCGTTAATTTGGTTTTGTTTACTCAGTCTAAAACCAGCCGAGCGAGTCCTCACATTTTAACAAGCTGAAGTCAGCAAATGTTTATCATATTAATAAATTACTCTAACATCAATCTATCTAATTGAACAATTTAGAGCTGAAGCAATTAGCAAATTGATTAGTCGATCAACAGAAAATGAATTTTGATAATCTATTCTTTATTAGGCAAAAATGCCATAATTCACTGGTTTCACATCCTCACATTTCTTTTCTCGATCTTCTGTGAAACTGAAAATCTTA
Source organism: Pholis gunnellus (assembly GCF_910591455.1). Lineage (NCBI taxonomy): Eukaryota > Metazoa > Chordata > Actinopteri > Perciformes > Pholidae > Pholis > Pholis gunnellus. Next base: position 8,901,510 of record NC_136544.1, read on the forward strand.
AATTGAAGTGAATAATGAAGAAAAATAATCACCAGATTAACTGACAATGAATGTAATCGTCAGTTGTAGTCCTGGAGTAATAGTTTCAGCAGAATGTCAGCGCGCGTACTGATGGATGGACTGTGATTTGTGTCCTAAACAATCATGTTTATGATAGATTTGGATGTGTGGGGGGGTGACGTAAAGGTGAATTAAGACAGGACTCACATGGTGTCATAGCATCATAAAGAATGCATGCGTAATGCGTTAGCTTCTCCACGAGGAGCACGCGGTCAGGTGGGCTGCTTTAACTGCTTTAACCCTGACTGCAGGAGTAAAGTGTGCATTGTTGTTGTTGTTGTTGTTGTTGTTGTATCAGTCCTGGTCAGTCAGGGAGGGGGGGGGGGGGGGAGGGTGAGACGGACCACCCAGCTCCCCCTCAGCTGTGAGTTGATGGGGTATCTGACCCTCGCACATTTCGTCTCCAAGTCCACCTGCTCTGGTCTCTGGACTTCCAGAGCCCCCAGCAGGTGTGACCTCTATGATCTCAAGGCGCTGCCCCCTCACCCCACCCCACCCCCGACTCAGATGTTATTAATTAGTAACTGACACAAGGGCACAGATAACTGCTCGTAGGTCGACTCACCCTGCACAGTGCACACGCATCCCGATGCCAGCCTCTGCAGCAAAGAGCAGCGTTGAATGTGGCTGCATGTGGAGCCCCGCCCTTTGCTCTGTCCCATGGGTCCCTGCTGTCTCACCCATCTGCTGCCAGACTCTGTGTTGCAGCTGCCCTCTAGTGGCTGCTCGTGTGAGTGCAGCCAAGTAGGCCAATACACTCTGTGGCACTGAGATTTACTGGAGATTAACATTAAAATTAACTTGCTTAAAACAGCTGTGTCCCTTTTTTTTGGCCCCATAGCATCCAGATTACTGGTCTGTCTAGACGGTGGGATGGACTCCAACACCAAACATCAGTGGGTCAATACCAAAATGCCTTGTCTGTTTCTCAGGCTTTTCCTTCTTTGATCAGATATTTTCTGATTTTAAACCAGGAAACCTGTCTGACCGTAAGCTGTATTTATTGAAACAACGCACTTCTTTTTTTTTTTTCAGCCCTGATTTGAACCTTAAGGGCTTGTCTCTCCTTATAATGGACGGGTCCAGTATGTCTATGAGCCATCAGCAGTCCAACCAAAGTGTATTGTCCTTCTCCAATTGTTTAATTTGAATATATATATACACAGGCATGACCGGCTAAAAACTGTCCAGTATGCAAGTACGCTTTTTGGAGAAAGGGTGACAAAATGAACCTAATTTTGTGTAGACAGTATGTTTACCCACTCGCATCGTTTCCCCCCCTCAGATCTACGTTGTGAACACTTTGGGACGTTGGAAACCGTCGCTGTGCAACATGCACATTTTTGTGGTTCCTTTTTTTTGTCATTTATAGCAACAGTGTGATGACACAGATAATTCAACACATGAACCCTCCCACGGCCACATGTTGAGTCAGCAGCGTGTCAGTGCCGTGAGTCTCTCACCAGTAGGGGGACAGGAGTCGCACTCTTGAGCATCTCTTATAAAGCTTCAGATTCTGGAATAAGTCCTTTGTCTCTTTTTCTTGGCGCTGGTGTGTCCCCCTTTTTTTTTCCCCCCAGAGTTTCATTGTGAGCATCAACCGCAGCCTGTCCTTCACTGACCGTGGCAGCCTGTGTTTAGAGAAAACACCCCGTCGTTGTGTCTGCAGCCTGGTTTGTTTGTGACACGCTAACTACAGGCTCAACTCAGCGGCCTTCTTCTCTTTCCGGTGTATTTCCTGTCGTGCCACCGTTTATTCCTCCTCCTCCACACCTCTGCGTTCGAATGTGTCGGCGCAGAAATGTTGTTTTGTCTCGCGAGGCAGAAAAAGAAAAGAAAAGAGGGAGGCCCTCTGTGTGTTAATCTGTTGGCCCGCGGTCATGTTATGAGTATGATGGGGATTAAAACACATCACCAAACCAATCCGTCCGTTACACCGACAACCACGCTCCGCTGTAACCCGCACTGCCTCCCTCCTTCCTCACCCCTTTCCCACTGGATGTGTTTGTTATCAGAGAGCAGAGGGGGGGGAGGCGACGAAGCATCGCTCCTCGGAGATTAGCGGCACGTGTCGGCCTTTGATTTCCTGCCTTCCAGAGCTTGGAGCTGCCAGGTTATGATAAATAAAAAAAACAACTAATATGAAGTATGCCTCGTCTCCAGGGTGCCGTGTTTGTGTGTGTGTTGTCTCAGCATTCAGACAGTCGGATAAGGGAGGTGAGGTGCACTGATGTACATCGGGCCCACATGCAGGCGATGGATGCGTGGCCTGCTTCGGCCACACAGTAGACGGTGTGGGACAACTGGTGCTATTGTCACAACTCTTCATGTGTGACTGTGTTTCCTCCATGTAAACTGTAACTCAACGCCTTTTTGTTCATTTCTCTTTTGTCAACCCACGTCTTCACGCTCGTCCTCCTCTTTTTGTAAACGCCGGCAAGCAGGAGAACGAGACAGCTGAACAGAGAGAGAGACCTTTTGTTTCCAAATCAAGGCACCGCTCCCTCCTTGCCAAAACTAACTTATTGTAAAAAGCGCTTGACATGACTTTCCACTAGAGATACGCTGGTGATCCAACTGCTGCTGTACACACCGGCAGACATCGCGCTCGGGTGTGGTTTAATCTCACGTGTCGCCCTCCTGGATGGGAATCGAACCTCCTTCTGTGCACGCCGGTGATCCACTCTCCACGGGGCGGAGCGTCGAACCCAGAGGGACAAGAGTAACCCCCCACAGCCACAGACCTCTGACTTTATGAGGAACCCTAATTACATAGTCTGGTTTATTTATACTCAGCTGTGACTCAGTAGGACACATGTGGCGTGTGTGTGTGTGTGTGTGTGTGTGTGTGTGTGTGTATTAGTGAAAGCGTATATTTCAACCGGGGATGAAGTGGAGTGTCGTTCCAGCGAAATAAAGATCCTTTAAAGTGACTTTGTGTAACTTTTAAAAATAAAAATAACACAACGTTGCTCACAAACGAAAAGAGGAATTCAGAAGCATTGAAAGGCGACGTTGCTCAGTTCAACACACTCGGGTGTTCCGCTGCTGCAGGCGCTCGCTTTTATTGGCGAGTATTAGCTGAAGTTAGCAAAACTTAAAGAGACGTTGCTGAGACATTGCTGAGACATTGCTGAGTCAGCTTTCTGTCAAAGAAACATGCAATGCAAAAGTAAAACGAGTAATAAACTCACCGTACTTCAACGCTTGTGTTTAATATCATTATGGTTATTAGGAGTTGGTCTTTGATGGAAAGTCTGTGTTGAACCTGAGGGCATTGAGTTTTAATGACAGGGGGGCGTTTACCAGGCAAGGAGGTCTTTAAAGAAATACACTTGAGTTGCATTATGGGAAGTGTAGGAATCCAGGGTTTTGGAGTTGACCGATACTGACACACACACACACACTTTTGTTTTCCTACATGGTTGGCCAACGTGTTGTATAAAGTAGTTATTTTAAAGTGGGGGTATCTTGTACTCTCATCCATTGATTTTTATTGCTAAAAGTGCAACACTACAGTACTGAAGCAGTAGTAGGGAAAAACACTTCCATCGCTTGTATTTTTACTTTGTAAATGTTTCCTGTAACTGCATATGTATCATTGGCAGAGCGTGTATATAAAAAGAGAAGGAAATAAAGCAAGAAAGCAGTTAAAAACAATGCAACTCATGAGATTAGATCCTAAAATCATCTCTTAAGTGAGTAAATATTTGCATCGTGTCGCCCGTTTCTTTTTATTTATCTTCTCATCGATCTTTTCAAACTATCCCAGCCTGCAGTGTGTGTTCTCGTATATCCAGAGGGTACAGTCTCTGGGCCGACAGTCGAGTCCATACTTGTCCCGCTGTGCGGCAGGTGAAACCTGTCTAACCTCGTCGCTTAACGGATGCGCGGCGTGTTGACAGCGATGAGCGCTGGAGGGGAGAGTCGGTCGTCTGAGACAACATGGTCACCTGTCTGCCGCTCTTCCACGGACGCTGGATACCTGGCTGTTTGGTGAGAACTCTTGCCGGGCGAGGCGAGGTCACGTCTCTGACCGATTTAGTGGTGTGGTGTTTAGGTGTCACTGTGCCGTATGGGTGGATCCTGTGAAAATAGGAGAGAGAGAGAGAGAGAGAGAGAGAGAGAGAGAGAGAGAGAGAGGGAGAGAGAGTGTGAGAGAGTTTTAAGAAGAGGTCATCTTGACATCCAGTAGCAGCCGTTTTATTTCGAGAGAGCTCCTTATTCTCGTCTTTTTTTTCCATTTTCTCCTCTCATTATCATCTCTCCTCCTCTATTTTCCCCTCTTACGCAAAAAAGAAAGAAAGGGAGTGAGACAGTGAACACAGCAGCAAGGCAAATGTTTTCTTTTCTCTTTGTGCTGTAAATTGGCCTCTTTCTTTCTTTCTCTCTCTTTTCTTTTTGTGGGTCTCCCCTCTGGGTGGAGGGGAGGCGGCAGAGGCAGGGCCAGCTTTTGTGGAGTTTAGCGCCTGGATCACAGCTTTGTCACTTGTGTTTGTGTCGCTCTCTCTCACACACACACACACACACACACACACACACACACACACACACACACACACACACACATGCAGCTTCGTCTACAACGATCTAGTGGATTTAGCCGACAGGAGATACCTCCACCTGGACCCCCTTTCAGCCTCCAACCTCTGGCCCCAGCGATGCCCAGTGTTCTCGGATCAAACCGCAGAGTTCCAGTTTACTGTACATTGCAGTTGTTTGCTTGCCGATGACTGTCGGACCGGCTCGTGCGGAGGGAGGGATTGTTTGCACACCGGTTTGAGGAACAAGGAAAAAAACAAGGAACAAGGAAGAAAGAGAAAGCAAAAGAGAAAAGGAGTGACAAGAGGGAGGGATGAAATAACCGATGCTCGCTGAGATAAAGAAAGTTTTGGTTGGAGATGACAGTTAGATGAAGGGATTTGTTTGGCACTAGAGAGAGAGAGGGAGGGAAGAGAGAGAGAGAGAGGGGGGGGGGGGGGGCAGGGAGAGGGAGGAGAGACGGAGGATCCAGCCCTCTGGGACAGTGGTGTATGTTTTGGGGGTGGACAGAGTGGCTTTGTATGCAGAACATCACCGGACACCGACGGGAGGGACGCTGTCAGTTGTTCTCTGTGTGTGTCTGTAGCGAAAACCAGACCTACCTCTGATGCCTGCGCCGCACACACACTCCTCCATCTGCTGCCCGGGAGCCTGCCTTCTGCTTTCTCCAGACTCAACCTCTCCGAGAGTGTTTTGAATGTGTGTGTGTTTGTGTGTGTGTGTGTGAGTGAGAGAGATTTGGAGAGCTCATTCCCGGAGGCTGTGATGTTGAACTATTGGGATTAAACTTTCTGACGGCGATGGAGTGGAGCCAGGAGACGGGAAGTTCACACTCTTGATTGACTGAAGAGTCCCAGAGGAGGATTTTTTCGAAAAGCTCCACTAAAACCACCCGTATCTTCCGTATTCTGGACTTGGTCCACAAGCTTGCGGTAGTCCGTGTGTGTGGAGCAGCCCATGTGGGCGTTGAGGGATGCGGATCTGAGAGAACTCCACGCCCCGATGCCCGCTGCCATGCTCCCGTGCCCTTCGCAGGTCGGGCCTGACTGGAGCTTCCAGAACCCGGTGGGGGTGGACTGCAGCTCCCCCGAGCCTCGCTGCATCTGGCTGGCGGTGCTCCGCAGTGCCACGGGTTCAGTTCCGCCACCCACGCCGCCCACCGTGCCCACTAGGCGCAGCCAGAGCTGCCACCATCCCAGGGTAAGGACGGGTCCTCCTCTAGTGGCCCGGATGTGGAGTCATTGATTCAAAAGCATCAGTCTGTCGCTGCAGTTCAATGAATCGCTGGATTTCAAATGAAACGTTTGAGTAGGAAGCTTTAAAAAGGGTCTGATATGGATGGTTTTTATGCGTTGCCAGAGCACGTATTGATTGGTTATTTGTCGCTTTTAAAACATCAGAAAATAAGGCTCCCATTTGACATCTTCTAATTATTTATTTTACTAGTTATGAATCGGTTTTAGAAAAAGCTGCAGATTCTCACATCGGAGAAGCTGCTGGATGGTTCTTCAACCAATTGATCCTTGATTAAGTGTCTGTCAATCAACTAATCAATTAATGGTCTAACCATCCTAAATGAGACGACAATGTAAGCCGCCCCTCCTGCGTTCTGCGTACTAAGATTATCGTGCAAAACTCTCCAGAAATACAACACTCGGTGATATCGGCCAGAAGCCGCCGTGTGGGATGTTGTCAGTCACGCATGTAAACAGAGCATCTGTGTAACTGTTCCCATTGTTGGAAGTCTGTTAACCAATCAGCTGCTGACAGGTTATTTAACCTTTCAGTGTGCAGAAAGTTGCGTTGCCTTCAGGCTGTTTCTGTTTGCCGCTCGCTGTGTCTTCGACTTCACGGGATGTGGCGGCACTTTTGTGTTGACGGATTGAGATGCACAGTTAGATTATTACTGTGTGTACTTTAAGGACATCGTCCCTTCAAACATGTCCATCAACTGTTGTTTATTCTGGCGGTAGTGGGTACATGTGACATTCTTTTTGTTCTGGTTCTCCTGATTATTTGGTGTGATGGGATTCAACTAGTGGTGATCAATAGTTTAAAGATCATTACAAGGCAAGCAGCTACCAGTACAAAATGAATTTGGCTAAATATATATATATCTTTCTTTAAGTACAATTATGAAATTATTTTCTTATAAGACCATTTCCTTATGTAGCTTGCTAACCCACAAACAATGTTCTATACTATGGATGATGCATTGTTGATCTGCATTATAACGATCTATTCTTCTCTGCGCCACTTCTTTCTGTGTTTCCACAGCTGACGTGTGATTCTGCTCGTGTGGCATATCGACCCTCTCGCTCCTTGGAGGGGTTTCTAATTAGCGGCTAAAGGCGGATGAGGGGAGGGGGGGGGGGGGCTGCTAAGTGCCACTTTTTGCGAGGGGTTGTGGAAGCTGTGCAATTGCGCGTCCCCCCCCCCCCCCCCCCCCCACAATCCCCGAAGAATTCAGGTCATCTCTTCCCCACGTGATCTCATTTCAGTGAGGGCATTTATGTGGAATATCACAGTTTCTCCTGGTTGTTAGCATCCCCCCCCCGATGACACAGTGCCACAATCAGGAATGTGAGTGTGTGTGTGTGTGTGTGGGGGGGGGGAGGCTGTATTAACACAGCTGGGACAAACACACGATGTACGCAGTTCTGTTTAAAGAGAGAGATGTTTGTTATAGAGAGAGGTGCTCACGTCATGCAGTTTCTTTTATCTCTCTGTCCGGTCATAAGGCTGCGATATTCATTTGTAGTATTTTCGTGAAGATTTTCTTGGTAGTCGATCGGCTTCCATCTTTGTCCCGCGAGTAGTTTTTTGTTGTCAGCTTTGCATTTACTACCCTCACAGTTGATGAGAATAATATAGAAACACCTACATGAGAGAAAAACAATGAACTTGCATCTAAATCATAATTGAATAAGCTGTTTTTGTGGCTCTTTCCCGTCCTTCAGTAAAGCAGGAAGTATTTTAAACTCTCATCTCACACGAACTCTGCCCACTGAGCTTCCGAGTCATCCTGTAAAATGTATTCTGAAACTGCTGCTTCGTCTCCTCCTGAGCTCAGGATTTAAATCAAAACCCCCGGGCATCAGTGGCAGTGAGGCAGATGTCACTCAGACAAAAGAGAAGGACAATATGTTTAGCTGTTCAAGTAGAACACCCTGTTTAACCGACATTGCATCATCACCTGTTGGCCCAGTTGAGCCGAGAATGGGGTTGAACTGGTTTCTGAGCACACATATTTTATTCATATTGAAACGGGGGTGCGTGCAAACACACACACACACACATACATACAAAGCCTCACAAGCGTGGCTCCTAAAACGTCTTGTTATGTAAATTACTGGGCGATGTGGAGCATTTGAACTTGTGCTGCATGTCTTTATTTCGAGTCCTCGGGTCTAACTGCAGGTTTGGGTGCTTTTGGTTGGAGTGTTGAGAGCACAGCGGGACATTCGTACACTCATCGCGCGTCTCCTTCTCGCTGCATAGGATGCACATAGACCTGCAGAGGGGGTGCAGCGCGCCCTCCTATGTGGCCGGTGAGTTCATGAATCACCATCCGGAGTCCCTCTCCCGTTCCCTCTTGGCAGCCCGGCTCAGGGGGTCGTGGGTGCAGACAGCTACACAGCTATCAGGATTAAAGGCCCGTCAGCATTTGTAGCGTCCGTAAAGCTCCACTTTTCAAACAGGTTGCAGCTCTCAGCTGTTTAAAAGGGCATTGTTGTTCTGGCCCTGCTGGGGTTTTAGCAGGAGCCCGGCTCCCCGATGGCCGCTGCATTCCTGCGTACTGCTTTGGAGTGAGTGAGGAGAGGAGAGTGTGTGTGTGTGTGTGTGTGTGTCCACGCACGCTGTTACTGATGATTTGGACTGCAGCATGACAATATCGTCATGTCCTAGAAAAGCCTCTTCCAACCAGAAAATCACATTTTACTGGATGTTCTGAAAGATTATCACCCACGCTGTTTATTTTTGTACATTTTTTTTAATGTTTTAACAAAGCTGATGGAACTCTAGATTTTGCCACGAGATGTTATAGATTTACATTTCTAACTAAACAGACGTGTTATAATCCTATCAGCAGGACATCCTCTGCTCTCCACTTATAGTTCAGTCTTTTCAGTCATGCATCTTAATGATCTGCTCTCTAATTGAAATTAGGAGGGGATGTAACCACAGGGAAGAGCTTGCTTGTGTGCACACACACACACACACACACACACGCCACTTTACCCGCTAAACACACACTCAAAGCAGGAAGCCGTCGCGTGGCATTACAAGCTGCTCTGCATATTCAAATCCAATTGTTTCTCAGGGCAGTGTTTTAATGACATCATTCAGGTGGTAATGGGATCCCTCGCGGCTCTGTATTATCTAAAGAGCATTCAGAGTTTACTTTGTTATTGTAATTAGCTTCAAGAGGCGAGGACGTGTCAGGCAAAAATGGTGCAAAAGGATACGTTTCTCGTAGGAGAGGAGGAAATGCCAAATGTTCATAACGAGAGCGAGGTTTCCCTTTTCTGTGCCCTGAGCCTGCATAGGAAGTCAAGTTTAGACTTAAAAACCACAGAACATTTTTTCCAAGTGCCTTGTTGGTTAAACAGAGTGTCTGGAGGGGCCGGAGCACGTCAGCAAGTTTGGGCTCTCTATTTTTTTTGCTTTTGCTTTTGGGTGAAACCGTTAGAAGAGAAACAGGTCGTGTGAAGGTGATTTTTTTTTTTTTTCTTTCTGGCTTTAGGGGAAAACAGTGAACTGACGACTCGGCAGAGACGCCAGTCCCACACGGTCCAGAGCTGCCGAGTGGGAAACTGTGCTGGCTCAGAGACCCAGTCGGACCCCGTGTGTTTTGGGTAATCACAGGGTTTGGTATTCACAGCGCCGGGAGGGGCCATGCGGTCGAAACCGGCGTGCCGGAGCCTGTCCCTCGCTGGGGCCCGATACTCCTCCTCTCCGTCCTCCTCATCCTCTCGGTGCTCCCTCCCCTCCTGTGCCGGTTACAGTGTGTGCTTCGACTTGTCAAAGCCAAACCGCTCCCTCTGAGGAATTCTCTTCCTCCTTTTCACCCTCTTGCTCTTTCATTTCCTCTTTTTTCTTTTTCACTCTTTGTCTTTTCTTTTTCTTTATCATTTATATTCAACACCCCAAACATTCCTCCTTCCTCAAGCACTTCTTTTATGCTGTTTTCATGCCACATAATAGGCTTGGATTCTCGCCTCTTTGATAAAAATAGCAGGGGTTACTTTACATTGTTTAGACTGCCAGACTGAGGATCAGGCTTTGTGTGTCAACTTATATACATCTGCAAAGTTAAAACGTATTTCAAAGAGAAATCTAAATGTCCAAACGTATTTTTTGGTCTCTTTTTCCCTGGATGGAATGTTTAAAGTAGAGGAGAAAAACGAACAGTAAGCACACGTGCTGAGAGAGGAAGAGGAGGTGGAAGGGAGGTGAGCTGAGTGGAGGAACATGGAAGGAAGGATGAAGAGGAGTGAACGAGTGGAAGTGGCCTCCATGATGGAGAGTCGAAGATCTGTGAGCGGTTTTATTTATAGGAGCATCTGGTTATCCCCGCAACTCTACCAAACTTCCTGCCTCTAGCCGGCCACTTCCTGTTGTTGTGTGGCCGCATTACCAGGCCTGGCAGGTCAAGTTTGTGTGTCTGTGTTTCTTATATATCAGTGTGTGGAAGGGCAACAGGAAGTGGGGAAACGTGGGGTGCTCATTGTGTGTGTGTGTGTGTGTGTGTGTGTGTGGGGGGGGGGGGGGTGCTTGTCGTCTAGACAGGTTAATGAACTAGAATTAAAACGCACACATTCACTAGAACATTCACTCACTTTAAACTGAATTTGGAGAAATAGAAAAACGTTGAGGAGTTTGGTGTTTTGGTCAGCTGACTTTACTCAACGATGGTATGAGTGAAAAGATTTTTGGTGCGTGAATCAGCCAAACATGATCACAGCTTTGTTTAATCGTAACCCCTCGAGCGTTCTGTTTTAATGTGGCGGACTAAACCTGGCAGGAAAAACATGCACACCAAACCGCACCTAGAGCGCCGTAAACGTCCACGTCCTCGTGGACATTGAATTAATTCAGATTTAACTTTAAGATCTGCTCCTTTAGGTCACAGAGACAGAAGAAAAGTTTGATAGTGACTCGACCTCCTCCTCACTCCCGCCTGTTTGGTCAGGTGATGGTGTTTGACTGACAGGTGTGGGTCGTCGGGGCAGCGGGAGGATGAGAGTTCTCACGTGTGTCTGTCAGCTGAGCGAGCCGGGCTTATTTACTCGGCTTCAGGAATGAGATATTTAGAGAGCGGAGTTCAGATTCTCCCAGGACCTTCTCTCTCTGTCATAAAAACCAATGTCAGAACTGGGTTTGCCTCCTTGGTCCTGTCTAGATGTGGCCCTCCTTGATAGTGGGACCCACATGTGCTTATGGACCATATCGTTCTGAGACTGACCCGACCCTGAGCTTCATTCAGGACTCTTAACCCTAACCCGTTTTTACAACCCTCCATCTAAACGTATCAAAAACATATCCTGAATCTCTCTCTCTCTGTCTGTGTCCACAGGGCAAAGGGCGGAGGGATGGTCTCTCCTCAGCCGGTGACAACCCTCGGCCGCCGATGGCGACCCGGCCGGGAGGGGAGGGGGTCGGCGTGGGCTGGAAGGGTCCCCGGACGCTGGTCCTCCAGAAGAACTCCCTGGGTTTTGGTTTCACGCTACGCCACTTCATCGTGTACCCTCCAGAGTCGGCCCTGCACACCAACCTCAAGGTGAGACCTGCAGGTCCTTGAAAGATTTGAGTTCCAAGGTGTTGAATTATGTTAACTATATACAGTCTTAAGGACGGGCCTCGTGTTTTTTCTTCCTTTTTATTTAGTGTCAAGTGTCGTGAACTTCTTTTTTTTTCAACTTCCATGTTTATTTTTACAGCACACATGGTCTCCATTTCTTCCTCGCTGGCATTTAAAAGGGTTTCCAAAAGCCTTACGTTTAACTTGCTGAACCCGGGACAGAGCCAATTTGAGCTCAGAGATAAAGCCAATCATACCGGAGCCGAGGGTCAGTGAGTTTGAGCTGATTAACAATTAACTCGCAGACAAAAGGAGAAAGCCAGCAGATCGGAGACAACGTACTGAGCAAACCAATCCTGTTGCAGGTTGTTAAAACAACAAGATTTGGACACTAAAAAAAGACATGACTCTTTATTGGTGAAAACAACATTTTAGGCGCCTCCATACCCAAACAGACTGAAAAGTCTTCATTCTTGTTCAGTATCGCTTCACAGGCCTTAGTTGTTTTTTAGTCTCTGGTGAATTCCGGATTGTTCTGGTGTTTTGGAACCGTCCTCTACGTGAGTGAGCGGTTATTTAGCTCTTTTTGAGGTGTGGGGGGGGGCAAACGGCTCCAGATGTGAAATTGAGGGATATGGAGGCTGGGGTGGGGTGAGCCAGCTGAAACAAGGCCTCTATTATTATTGTACCACCCCACCATCCAGCAGCTGCAGATAGGGACACAGATTGAATGAGGCCTGTTGTCTTAGCCTGGTACCACTCTCTGGCAGTCAGGCCGTACCAGGCCGGCCCCGGACAATAGGCCCACTGCTGGCCTTTGGCCTCGGTTCTGTCCTCGTCTCCTCTGCCCCGAGGGTCACATGGTGTTTTGGGACAATCGGACTCACAGAGCCACCCGTTCTTATCTGAAGAGCCGTCGTGGAAGTCTCCCAAATTACCCTCATAGTGACCAATTAGAGGCCCACCGGGTGCGTGACCCGATTGGGCATTTATTTCATGGTGTCTGTCGGTCCTGAAAGTCTTCAAGAGACTTCAATTATATTATCTAGAACAAAGATCCTTCTACTGTGTGGTCCCAGCACAAGTCATTCTTTGAAAATAGCTTGAATGTGCGTCTTCTTCTGGCATAATCCTCCCATCTAACGTCTTCTAATAATTAAGAATATAATAAATAATAATAATCTATGCACCTTCATGTTGCATGAACTTCTGCCAGGGGGGGATTTTAAACTTGACCGCCTCTGCTTCATCTACTCTGGCTTTGAAGAATTAATAAATGCACATGTATATAGAAAAATACAGCATATGTTTACAACTACCCTTGTCTACTGAACTGGGAATGCACGGGGCTAGAGCAGGTGCTTGCGCGTGTATTTGAATAACGCAATCTAACTGCACTCTGCATCTGCAAAACACTGCTGATAAACAAACCTTTTCCAGAAAGAAAGATACTTGTCTGATTGTGAGAGGTGGGATTTCTACATCTGAAATCTAAATGAACTTAGGACAGAAATGTCACTTTGACGAAAGCCCTCGTCCACCAAATGACATTTCATATTTGGTTTTTGAAATTTGAAATTGAGATTCTTGGTGAACTGCTCAGCAAACATCAGTCCAGACAATGAACTATTTTCAATCTTTGTTCTTCAACAAGCAAAATTGCCGTTATACAAAACTTTAAATATCTCTCAATTGACCAGATGAAGCTGTAAATTATTTTGGCAGAGTTTAATGATAGGACGGGTAGTTCTACAAATAGTCCCTTCCAGCTGCTTCACACCGTACAGGTCTGGACCCGTAGGGACAGTATTTGACCCAGATGCCCAGACTCTCTCACTGTCTCCTCCTCTGTCCCGGATGTGTGCAGACTAAGGGCTGCTCAGTTGTCGAGTGTCCCCAGCTCGGAGCTCCATTCTGGGGTCGGCAGCTCTTCTTTCTCTGCCTCTAAACCCCCCGCCATTGTCTGCAGAGCCAGGAATGAGCCCACTCAGCGCAGCATAAAGCCAGGCAGCAATCAGCCCACCGTGCCCCTAACCCCAAACTGTCCACTCAGCTTAGTATACGTGTGTGTGTGTGTGTGTGTGTGTCTGTGTGTGTCTGTGTGTGTGTGTGTGTGTGTGGACATGATCAGACAAACTGCAGCTATCCAATCTCACCTCCCGCTCTGTGTGTTTACTACGCATGACGTCACGAGTACCTGCAGACGGTCGAACCTGAAAGTCAGTCTCTGTGTCTGCGCCTCAACATTTAAAGCTCATAAAACACTTCGGTCTCGGGATGTTTGGCACGAGATGCTAGGGAAGTCACCGGCAATCGAGGAAGATGGTTAACACTGATTATTGATCGACTTTTTTCTTCTTCTAATTATTATTATGAAAGGGGTCGACCAGGGGAAGTTACGGTGAAGTAAAGGTGGAGCATAAGCATGCCTGCTTGTATCGATGCTGTAAAGTAGAAGCCCTCACCACTGCTCCGTGTGTTAGGACCTGTGTCCTACAGTAAGGTGTAAACCCTGAATCAACGTGTTCATACTCCTGCCTGTGAAAGCAGCGATAGACATTTTCTTTTTTGCCTCAATGTGAAATACCGAACAGCCCAAGATGTTCTCCAAATAAATGAAATTAAAACAAACTTATTATCAATCTCATATATTTATCTAGGGCTCATTTTGTGGGCCTCTGGGTGTCTTTCATGACTGTTCTGTCATTAGAAATAACAACATTACGTTGTTGGCAAAGGTTTTTCTGTGAAACATTAACATTGTTGGGCTCTCGAGATGAAGTTGACTTGAACGTGAGAAGTAATTCTGTCTGTTTCTGTTCTTTGCAGGATGAGGAGAATGGTAACGGAAAGGGTGAGTGCTTCTCTTTTTCGTTCTCTTCTCATCAGACTACACATAATAATCTAGTACAGTGGGATAACAATGATGTAATGAACTGGGATCTCCTGCGTTCCCTCCTGTCTCTCCTGCTCTGCAGCCTATCTGCGCCCCCTACAGGACGCTATGCAACACTGCATCTAAAGTACCAGGAGTCAAGTCCAGCTGATTTTAGATAATGACATAAGAACAATAACAAGCAAAGACTGTTACGTATTAGTATATAATCCCTGGCCAGGAAGATTACAAACACAATTACTCAAAAGCCTCTCATATACCAGGAGCAACCTAAAGCTTTTATTTCTTTAAAGTTAACATGAATTTTTCTTCTTTTCATTTTTTTTTTTAACAATCTCTGATCCTTTCACTCCTCCTTCTTTACCTTCTGTCATGCAGGGTATCAGAAAGGTCGACTGGAGCCGATGGACACCATATTTGTGAAGAGTGTGCGGGAAAAAGGGCCGGCCCATCAGGCGGGCTTGTGCACAGGTAAAGGGAACATATGGCGCAGGAACATGAACATCCGGATTTGCATTGTAAATCTGTCGAAGGGCGGGGGGGGGGGGAGCAAGCTCCGGTCATGTGATACTGCAGACATGAGCAGATTCAGAGAAGAAGAAAAACAGACATTTTCTCGTTGGCAATAGATTATATCAAGAATTATTAGACGAGATTATAGAGACGAGTTGTTTTTAACGTCATTGGGTGATTTAATAACAATCGTAGAATCGTAGAAAAGTAGAATGCCTGTAATAATACTGATGATAATAATAATAATAATCACAATAACGTTATTAAACAGAGATACAATTAAGATCAGATCAAAACTTTACAAAAGTGGAGTAAAAGAAACGCAGGAAAAACAAGCGGTTCCTAACTCCTGAACGGCATCCGGTGTGATTCACATAAAGCCTGTTTTTTAAAGCCGGTTTTTAGAGGGGATTTAAAAGATGAAATTGATTTGGCTCCAATTTCCTCAGGCAGTTCGTTTCAGCGTACAGCCTTGCCTGAGTATTTAATGTTGCGTTCTGGCTCATGAAGAGTTAAAGGGTCAGCAATGGAGCCAGGTCCTAGGCTTTTCTGTGCTTTAAAAATAATCAGTAAAGTATTTGAATCGGTGCCGTGTCTTACTGGTAGCCAGTGCAGATATGGTCTCTACGAGTACACCAGTTAAAATTCAACCTATATCATGTCAGAAAAGAATACGGCTTTTTCAGTTTTGCTTTCATTTAACTAACTCTGTGACATCCGACACACACATAATACAAGATACCAGTATGACAACTCCAATGTTCACGTTCGTTTGAATGTGACAGAGCTATTGAAGTGTTCCTGTTGTGTCTTGCTGCTCTCCCAGCAGCTCGGACAGAACAGTGTGCATGCTCCAACACACGCTGTCACATCCAGAAAGTCACAGGCCGGCACGAACACATGCAAACACATACAGTCTGAGCACTTTGAATGTGTTTCAGCCTGGATGAAGTCTCCATGAATGCATACAAATTGTGAACGCGTAGTTCTCTAACGACTTTTTACGGGTCGTCAGTTCACGAAACGCTAAGCTGTGCTGACGTCCCTTTTTACGCCTTATTCATACTGACTGCTGACTACTTTAAACATATGGGGATGTCATGGACGTGCTAATTTTTTAGAAGGTCACCAAAAGACGCTTTCTTTAAGACAATGGGGCTTTCCTTTTATTATAATGATAAGTTTAATTTTGAATTGTCTTTTCAGACCAAACATGAATACATCTTGTTAGTCTTGGTGCGAAAGATTTGAAAGTGAAAAAACAGTCAAAGAATATTCTGTATTTTCTTTTAATTTTTTGTTTTGTCGCTGGTGTGAACAGGCCTTTAGTATGCCTCACTTAACATAGATAACAGACTTAATGTTTTGCCCGCATGTTGTTGTTGAAATCGGACACACTTTGGCCATTAGAACGTAAATAAAAAGGATTTTGTAGTAAATTAAATTGCAACTTATTTCCACAACTGAATTTTCAAGTTTTGACAGCTGCCTTGGTCCCTGCTTCGTGTGTCTCTCTCGCCCGGAGGTCTGCACCTGCTTAAGAGGTCACAGGTCAACATCCAGACCTCCTGCATAACCTGTAAAATGTGCCGGATACGATATGATTTCACGTCCGTGTCTTGCAGGGGATCGGCTGGTGAAAGTGAACGGAGAGAGTGTTCTAGGAAAGACGTACTCGCAGGTGATAGCCCTCATCCAGAACAGGTAAGACCTCCTGCCTATCAGCACTTCGAGCCGTCGCTGTGTTGATTCAGAGAACCATCTGTTTGCTTTGTCTTTACCATCGACGTGACACTCGCACACACGTAGTCGCTAGTATTCGCCTTTTCAAAAAAAGAGTAGCCTGAAGCAGCGTAGTCTCCTCACTCGTGGTCTCAAAGACGGATACCGTGGCTCTCCAGAGGGGAATTCAGAGGCTTGGAAAAGTGACACTGGACTCTGGAAGGTTTAATCCTGGTGACCTTTTTCTATTCAAATGCTTGGATTAGATTCTGACATTTTACGATCAGTTATTTTAGACCCCAAAATCCACAGGGAGGGTGAGAGGTCAGCTGCAGCACAGCTCAGACTGCTGGTACCAACTCCCAATCTGATACCGGCGCTCGCCTTTTCCCAAACTAAAAGATCTGTTTCCCTCACAGCATGGAGCTCGTTAAGAACATCGTTATGTAAGGTAGCATGAGGGGATCGCTGTGGTACTGAATGTAAATCATGACATCATCGTGTTTGATGTGGATCGGTTGCGTCTGGCCGATACCCGATCCGCTTGATGAAGTCAATGAAGCCCGATACAGCGTCGACGGATCGGCTCTGTGCGTCCCCAGCTGGTGTCCACTTCAGCTGTTGATGTTTTAGTTTAGTTAAACATTTCTATAAATTAGAAGAGGATTAATAAAAAAATGATATTGGATGTGAGCCTGTTTTTCACCTCTGCGTCTTATTTGTCTTCATTCTTCCCGTCCTCCCCTCTTCTTCCTCCCCTGTACACGTCTTACAGTGAAAGTGTGTTGGAGCTCTCCATTATGCCAAAGGATGAAGACGTGCTTCAGTTGGTAAGTGTGAGTATGGGATTTTTCACGCACCTTCTCTGAACAAACTAACCCACACGCATCATGCATTTGCACACTTAGATACTTGAAAAGCGAGCTCATTGTCGAGTGAGTTTGTCGGAATGGCTGCAGAGTGACTTGGAGGCTCTCTGCTCTGCGTTCTAGATTACATCACGGGTTCATTAAAAGCCACTGGTATCGCGACTGTCGAAGCTTAGATTTGAAAAATACAAAAAAAAACAGCTCCCTGCTCGTTCACACACCCATGTACTGTACAGCACATTTTTGTCGCTCCGCAGGTCGCTCGCATGATCAGACATGCATCAACCCTCACCCCTCCCATTAACCCGGCGCAACATGTCAACACACAACACCAGATATCACCAGACTTGAGTGATCCTTGTCACACATGCAGAAACATCAGTGTCCCTGCTCGAAAAGAGGCCAAACCTTGGTTCTCCCTTTACGTTTAAACTGCCATATCTTAACATTATAAACCCACTCCTCTGTCCTTCCACTCCTCCCCTCGCTGCTTCGCCTGTATCTGCTGCATTCCTAGCATGACATCAGCAGTGCTGCGCCTCCTTCCACACTCCCACAGGGTGGAGTAAGTCAGAGTATGAGAGGGAGGAGAGAGGGAGTTTGGAACGATCCGACAGAGGAGAAAACAAGGAACAACAGATTAAAAAAAAAAAAAACGTACGACAAAAAGTGATAGAAGACAAGGGAAACGGTTGAACGTGTCTGGGAGAAGAGCGGCAGGTTGTAGCAGCAGGCGTGTTTGTGGTCTTCTTCCTCCTCCTCTGTTTGTGGCGACTACGAGCTAAACGCGCAACCTGAGGAAAGATTGAGGATTCTGTTTGCTGGTGCAGGTATACATTAACAACTTGTCTGTGATTTTAGCTTTACTTAATCGTGAGGGTGGAAAGGGGATCATAGCTCGTCTGTTTTTGTCCCTCTGGTGTTATGAAGTTGTAAATAATGCTTTCAATGAGACGGTGTGACTAATTCATAAAGTAGTCGGTTGATTATACACTTGTTTATTTGCAATGGACAGTCCTAAAGTGCCGCACTGCGATTACATATCCTGTGTGTGTGTGTGTGTGTGTGTGTATACATAACATTGTCGGGGACATTTGCTACCGGCTGCTGTTACAGTGAGTGTTGTGACTTTTGCTCGAGGCAGTTCATGCATTTTGCTAACTAGCATGTGTTTGTGCTCAGAGCAGAGACAAACTGTGAAGGGGTTGAGCTGAGAGGTCTTTCCACCTAAAGGCTTGTTGTGTAATGTACGGAGGCATGAGGTTGTCTTAGCGTGTCAAAGAGTTTTGGTCAGTGTTGTTGTCGAACTTGTTTACCATAAGAGCAAATTAGTTAGAGTCGTCGTCGCCGCCACGCACACTCACCTTTTCTTCAAGCGTTCATTCTGTCTTATCTCACTTCTCCTCCATCTTCCTCCCCTCTTCCAGGCATACTCCCAGGATGCCTACCTGACAGGCAACGAACCCTACACAGGGGGAGCCGAGTACCTCCCACCACCGCCTCCCCTCTGTTACCCACACACCAAGGCCACGACCCCTGCTGGAGCCCCTCCGTCTGGCTCCATGTGCCAGAACCAGCTGGATAACTGGAGTCGTTGGCCAGGCTCTTCCAGCCCCTCTTCGCCCCTGGACAACCGCTCCGCTGTGGGCAGCCCCGCCAGCTGGCAGGAAGGACGGGCAGGAGAGCCAGGAGGTGTGGGTCACAGCAGCCCGGCCCACCGCACAGAGGAGATCCAGTACGGTATGACCAGCCAGCAGCCTCAGGGCCAGACCAGGGGGCGCTCCTACTCTTCCTCTTCCTCATCAGGAGGCCCTTTGTCCAGCCCGCTGCAAGTCCACTACTCGAACCACCACGCTGTCGGCTCCTCTCAGGCTCAGCCGCGCAAGTCCAGCTCAGCCTGGACCAGTCCTCCCCTGCCCCAGCTCAGCCATGTTCGCACCGAGCGCTGCCAGCAGGCCCTCTCCGCCTGGTACCACAACCAGGTACCCGAGCGCCCAGGACGCAGCATGCAGACCCGCCACCGCAGCTACTCTCAGGACCGGCTCAGTGACTCAAGGAGGCAGCAGCAGCGGTCGGGTGGCTTCCCGCACAGCGCCTCCCAGGACACTCTGATGTTACTACAGCAGTCAGGACCAGGACCCCAGGGAGAGCCCTACTGGTCCTATGGAGACTGGGAGGGGGGCCCAGGTAGGGGCCCACCTGCCACCAACTACACCCGAACACGCTCTGAAAACCTGCTAGCCCAGTACGATCGCCACGGCCGCTCGTTAGAGATGCTGGACCGAGCAGCAGCTGGACTGGTCTCACCTCATTTTGAGAGGCCCTCATGGCCCCAGCAGGCTCCCCAGCAGGCTCCCCAGCCGCCCCCCAGGACTGACGCCCATCCGAGGCAGGGCCACTTCGTTGCAGCACAAGCTCCTCCGATGTCCCGACACACACAGTCACATTCTAAACACCACCCCCAGAATCACACCCAGGCCCACTCCCAGCCTCAGTCCCACCAGGCGGCCCCCCAGAGCAGGCGGCTCCCCCCGGGGCAGAGCATGGACGACCAGCCGGTGGGCTACCGCAGCTACAGCCCCTCTTTTTACCGCAAGACGGGCCGGATCCTGCAGCAAGCGCACTCGTTCAGGGACCCTTCGTACTCCGGCCCTCACATGAACTGGAACCCAACGCCTAAAACCAGCCCCCCAGAGGGCACAACGGCACCCCTCACTGCCTCTGCCGCGTCCCCCCTTGCCTCTGCCACCCCCGAATCCCAGGACAAAGCGTACAGGCCAACAAACCACGAGAGGGAACGAGGGTCAGTGGAGGGGCAGGCGGAGGCGGTGGCGGCACAAACCCAGGAAGTGGTGCTGAGGCAGAAACCTCCCACCGGGCGGAGGAACGCCCACGGCATGCGTCACCCTCACTACGCGCTGCCCATGGACGGGCTAGAACCCTCTTTGTTTTCTCCTGATCCCCAGGACGCGGCTCCTGCCCCCGGTTCCAAGGGAGATGGAGCCCCGCGCAAACCAAACGGCAACCTCGCCCCGCTCCCCATAGAGGACGACTCCCTGGCCTCGATCCCCTTCATAGGTAAGCAAGGAATGTACGAGCTTCATCTCGTGTGGCTTCTCTTACACCTTAATCCGCTCTCAAAAACTCCAACTGACCTTGAGATTTCATCGCTTCCATTCTAAATTGTAATCCACACTGGAGTGTTTATTGAATATTAGTGAAAGCTTTACTGAGATGAAATGCAGAAGCTTTAATTCAGACAGAATTATGAGTTTAGGGGAATGTGTGTGTTTCCTTAATTTCCTTCTTGTCTGTCTATTGAGGCTCCAGGCTCTCCTCAGATGCAGTTTTCATTCTCTCAGAGAGATTGTGTGTGTGTGTGTGTGTGTGTGTGTGTGTGTGTGTGTGTGTGTGTGTGTGTGTGTGTGTGTGTGTGTGTGTGTGTGTGTGTGTGTGTGTGTGTGTGTGTGTGTGTGTGTGTGTGTGTGTGTGTGTGTGTGCGTGTTTGTCTGTGAATGTTTGCATTGGGTAATACAGGTACATCCCGCGGTCTTACAGACAGTATTAGTGGTTTGATTGAATCATATTTGATGGGAATTCCCTAATCCTGCTGCCTGCCCCTGGTCTCTAAGGTCACCTCACCATGCTGAGGAAATGAGGTGGAGTCTTGACATCCTTGAGTGTGTGTGTGTGTGTGTGTGTGTGTGTGTGTGTGTGTGTGTGTGTGTGTGTGTGTGTGTGTGTGTGTGTGTGTGTGTGTGTGTGTGTGTGTGTGTGTGTGTGTGTGTGTGTGTGTGTGTGTGTGTGTGTGTGTGTGTGTGTGTGTGTCAGCAGGTACTGCTCGTGATCTTCTATAATGCCTGTCATCTTTTAGTCAGTTACTGTTTTTTATAGTAAATGTTAGCATGCTAACACGCTTAACAAAGATAGAACACGGTGAACATTATAAACATTAGCATATTAGCATTGTCATTGTGAGCATAATGCCATGCTAGCATTAGCATTTAGCTTAAAGCGCCACCGTACAGCATCACAGGGCAGCAAGCACGGCTGTAGACTCTTAGTCTTGTGTCATCTTTTGACTATTGACAATTTTGATTTAAAAAAAACGTGCTGCCTCTAATCGTTTTCATGTGCGTCTTCATTACAGTTCGGCTCCCTTTCAACATTGTGTAATTTTGCCTGTAAATTACATCTAAGGAAAGAACACTTTTAATCCTCTCCTAAAAGACTTAATCTGCTTTTTTATGGACCACGCAGAAATTTGGATTAATTAAAAGCAGTGAAACTAAATGTTATGTTTAGAGTACCCTGAATGATTTAGCCATGAACCCATACTGACAATCTGTAATAGCTTGAGTGCATGCAGGGTACAGTATGTAGTTCTTTGCCTATATGAGGTTGTTTGCATGAATATGCACCGTACAGTTATAGCCTACATGTCGGTGTCAGTGATTGAGGTCATGTCCCAGCTTGTTCCCCGCTCTGAAAAGACTCAAAGAGAAGGGGCTTCGCAAGGCTTTATGTTGCCTTGTCTCACTTGACTTGTACAGCAGCCTTTAAGTCAAACCATACGCAAATAACGTTCGTCGGTCAGGTGAGCTGTGTCACAGGCTGAGGGAAAACAACCGCCGCTTACCCCGATGCCCAATAGATTCAAATTAGCTGCCTCGGACTCTTTGACCCAACATGGGAACGAGCGTTGATATTTGAGCCCAGCCACGCTCGGGCCAGAAAAAAAAGGTAATTTAAAAGAGAGAAAGTCCAGAAGGGTTCTGCAAAGCAGGAGGAATCTCTCTCTGCTTTCTCTCAGTCCGTCTGTCAGAGCACATTCTTGCCTCGTACCTTCACCTGAATTAGATGAAACCTGGCAGTCAGAGCTGCAGGCCGGGACACGTCTTATGGCCATAAACTGAAACTAGGCTAGAGTCTCCCCAAAGACGAGAACATCACTTTTCTCTTCTCTGTCTTTCTCCATCTCGTTATCTCTCTGACAAAGATGCCGATATGATCTGGGGGCCTGTTTGGGGATATGTGATTTAATAGGCGTTCTTTGTCGTTCGCGTCTGCAAAGCACAGATGTCTGGGAGGTACAGACCACAAAGGCAGGCTGTGTCTGCCGGCTAATGTGTTTTTACGACGTCTAGTATAGAGATATAGAAAATGCAGTATTTTCTTTTATTTCTGTAGCTCATACAATGTGAATAAAACAAGAAGGGGCATGTTCACAGATGAAGTATTTCACTCTGTACCCACTTGGAGTCTTTCGACATGAATCTAAGCTGTAAATTACCAAGAGGTTTTTGTGGCGGTCCTTGTGGGGGAACAGAAGGGGCCCGTTCTCTCAGCTCCCGCCCTTAATGCTGCTGTTGTGCTGCTCTGGGTGATGTGTGTCTGTGTGGGTGTGTGAGGGGGTTCAGTCTATGACTGTCTTTACTAGCTGGACCCTGAACACTCCAGACCAGGACCAGGACCTTCTGTCCTGGCTTCCACAAGGCCTCTTGTGGCCTCTTGGTCTCTTTTACAAGATGTCTGTTTTTTTTTTTTCTCTCCGTTTGAATCAGATTTTTGTAAAGCTGAAACGGTTAACCAATAATCGACAACTACTTTGCTCATCGATTACTCGTTAATGTCATTTTTGAAGCTAAAATGGTAAATATTAGTTGCTCAATGATTGGTCGAAACAAACTTGGTGTTTGAAGTGGTCACGTTGGGCTTTCAGGAAATTGTGATTTGAATTTTCACTATTTTTTGACATTCTATTGACCAAACGATGAATCAATAAATAAGGAAAATAATCAGCAGAAGAGAATCTTCACTTCAGTCTGAATAATAGAGTTTGAACCATAATTTGTTGGCAAAGTTCAGCTGTACAGCATTTAACATTAGAGAAGTTTATTCTGTCAAAAAAGAACGTTTTGCAGAAAAACATATTTCTCAAAATAGGTAAAGGAACAAGTTAAATTTAGATGCTGGTTCCCTAACTCCTGCTCTAGTAAGTAAAGACTGGCCATGTGCTTAGTAAGGAGTTTTGAAGGAATTTGAAAACTCAACCCTTAACTTTTGATGTAGTCTTTTTGTCAAATGTATCTGAATAAGTAAAAATCCCCAGACTGGAATATATATATATATGTATATATATATATATATGTATATGTGTATGGTGCATATCTTCACAGTAAGGACTTGTATGCAGGATGTCCTGTCGAGTTGTGGCAGAGTGTGCTGCAGCATGTTGCTCCCCTCTGCTGGTCCGTCTCTGTCTTGTGGCTCTGAGCTCACTCTCTGGCTGCCTGTTAATGACGGCCTTTGTTAAACCCACAGCCCGGCTATTTCTGGGCAGCGCTGTAAACAGGCAGATTCCTCACCCCAGATTGGAAATGTTTTCCGCCTGATGTCGGACTCTAGTGTGCACAGGAGTGAAGAATAGAACGGCAAGGGTGGTCGATGGTAGGAGAGACGGAGAGAAAAGAGAAGAAGTTGAGGGACGATTACAGGAAGCTGCTGGGACAGAGAGGTAACAAAAAAAAAATTAAATCTGAACAGGAGTGAGATGAGAGCGGAGCAAGAATTTACAAAAAAGGCTTTGTGGTGGTCTGTGCTGGATCTCAGAGTCCCTCCAGTCTGCAGAGGCTGTGCTGCCCTCTGCAGTTTACACAGAGAACACACTGGAGCTTTGCAGCAACTCAATCCTCACAGTATAAAAAGTCACCAGCAAATCCAGCTTCTCCTCACTGAATGCAAATAGTAGACCTGTCTCTTATCTGTCAGCCAGGAAGTGAGTGTGTGAGAGAGTGTGTGTGTGTGTGTGTGTGTTGCGGTTTCATATCCCTTTGCATCAGCCTGAACTGTTGAACACTTGTAGCCTGTGTGACCTATATATTCTGCTTTTAGGTTTTTTGTCGTCTCAAACACAACATCATAAAACTAGCACTAAGTATCTACACACAGTTATCCACAATATGCATATTTTGTTCGATTGTGGCGTTTCTCCTGCATGTGTCCTCACGTGTATCACACAGTGCTGTAGATTTAATAAAGAACTGAAACCTGGAGCCAGTAAATCTCTGTTACAAAACCGCCTCCGTTAGAGACTGACGAGCTCTTCCAATGGCAACAGGCGACTCAGGTACTGCTGCTCTGCAAACTGTTTGCTCTTGTTGGTTGCCTTCGTGTTATTTCGTTCCGGACACAGTTGCCGAGGTTTTCAATCCTCTAGTTTCTTCAGTGCATTTGTAAATGAGCGTAGAATCTTGTGTTTGTGGTTTGTCCTTTTGTGCACTGGAATCCAGAAATGGGTCGTGTTCGAGTATGATTGTCGTATGTGTTGATTTTGCAGATGAAAGATTTATAGAAGAGGCGACAGACATTGAAAATGTGAAGTGAATTTTCCTGTTTAGTATCTGTGACGGTAACCCTGCGGTTCCTCGTCGTTCCTCTTCCTTACATACCTTCTCCTGATCTAACCCCCTTTTTAATATCCTTCTTCTTCCATTCTGGCCTTTTTCTCTAACACCTAACCTATCCCCCCCCCCCTCCCTCTCCTCCTCCTCCTCCTCCTCCCCTCCACCCTCCCACAGATGAGCCGACCAGCCCAGGTGCTGATTTGCGCGCCCGCCATGTGCCGGCGTCCTCCGTGGTATCCAGCGGCATGAACTCGGCGCCCGCCGTGGTCACCGGCCCCGCCTCCCCCACCTTCACCTTCCCCCTCACTAGGCTCTTCTCACAGGACTGCAGTGAGTGCCCCCCCCCCCCCCCCCCCCCTCCCCTTCCTCCCTCCCTCCCTTCCTCCCCACTGCATGCAGCTGAAAAGTCTCTTATTTGTGAGTTCTTTTTCAGAGAAGGATTGATCATGCATGGTATTTTAAATCCCTCTTGGTTGGTTGGTTGGTTGGTTGGTTAGTTGTACATTTTAAGAGGGTCTAGGGGATTTTTTGTTTTCCTCACTGCTTAGTTTCCTATTTTATCAATTATATTTGCCTGCGATAAGTCTTAAAAGTCTTTTTTCTGCTCAAATTCAGTCAAATCCAGTTTCTAATTCAAATCAAATTGTTTAAATAATTCTCCAGAATTAAGTGTGATTTGTCATGATTCTAGTAAAAGCAGTTTTCCCAATAATGCTGTCTTAATTCTAAAAATAATAAGAAGTGTCCTTCAAAACAAGACTTTTGAGGCTAAATGAAAGGAAAAGATGAACATGTTTGCATGCTGAATGTATAGACTTGCATGTTTGACACAAAGGAATTCATACAAACTTGTTTGCTCAGATTGTGTTTGTTTTGTTTGTCTTGCTGTGCACGAAGCCCAAAAGAGTCGGCGTGTTTCAGATGAATTTAAGTCCCAGATTAGTCAAATTGGATAAACTCGCATGATATGTTTCTTTAAACAAATGCACGTCAGTCTGTGTTTACAGGCGCCACACCTGCATGCCAGTGGTGAGAAAAGTGACCAGAGTTGATTTAATTTAACCGTCACAGTTCCAGCTCATCTCCCCATCGTTCATCCTAACTACGCCACCCAAACCTCAAACCTCCACCACCACCACCACCTCCTGCTTCCTCCCTCGCTATCCCCTCTCCTAATCCAACACCACCCACGCTGGTGATTGGCATTACATCAACATTCTGTCTTTCTCTCTGTCTCTTTGTTTCTCCTTCTCTCTCTCTCTCTCCGCTCATTCATCCTCTCACCGAGCAGGCAGTATTAAATCCGGTCGCCGTTCCTCCTATCTTCTAGCCGTCACCACCGAGCGCTCCAAGTCATGCGACGAAGGACTCAACACGTTCAGAGAGGAAGGCCGAGTCTTCTCGTGAGTACGGATGAGATTCAAACAAGCACCCGTTGAATTACAGGTGCGGGCCGACATCTCATGTTGTGTTGTTGTACTTGACAGGAGGCTACCAAAGAGAGTGAAGAGTTTCTTCACAGACGGGGTGAGTTCTTCGCCTTTCATTCCTCTGTCCTTGTTTCTCGCTGCTTTCCTTTTGTCAGATTATCAAACCAAGAACACAAACTATAAACAAATATCGATGCCCTGCAGCTTAACAGACACATTTAACAAACTAGCAACTGCTTACACACAGTTAACCGGTATTTGCTTAACAAATTAAAGCATACAAATGGAATTTTAAGACTTTTTTTAATGTAATCTGTGGCGATGTTAAATCATAGTTGTGAGAGCACCTAAAACACGAGATCCGCGTAAACGCCTGAGGCTTTGAGTGACGTTTAAGTGAGCTACGCAGCTTTCAACCACAGTACAAGATGATGGCAAACGGCATTTCCCTTCATTTCCTTTTCATCTTGATTATTGAAAGTCTCAACTACTTTTGCTTTCACTTTATTCACCGAAACCGTTGAAAAGGTTACTTGTGACATGCTCAGCTCATCAGAAAGTGTAATAGATATTTACATTTTGAAACCAAGGTTTCAAACTTGAATCAAAACAATGTAGCTACTCGAGTTAGTCGTATTTGTTCAGTGTCAGCTTTAATAATGCGGAATCCTTTTTTAGGTGAGATTTAAAAGCAGCGTTTGGCAACTTACACTACAGCAGCACAAAGAGGCCAAATAGTGGCTGCCTCAGCTACTGATGCATCAGTTGTAACATGATGTAATGTAATGCAAAAGGAGACATTTCAAATTCAAAATATGCCAAACACAGAGGAACACGGGTTACAATGACACCCTGAGCAGCACTGACTAAATGACAGTAAAGATTTGGCCTTAAAATGAACATAAAGTTGACACCTCGGCAAAAACATTATCAGCAGCAAGTAAAGATCCTTCTTATTATTATTTTGGCATAAGAGAAAGAGGTTTTTAATTGGTGTCTTTGGTTTTAATACATTGTCAGAAATGGGTGGCGTTCTGTTATCACACCTTTTGATTACCTTACTGAAACAAAAGGGGAAAAAAGTTCAGATTTAACGGCTTTTTTCAGGTCTCAAGGCAACAAAAGAACATCAACAAATGATCTGAACATTTCCTCGGTTGTGTTTCAGTCTCTGGACAACCTCGGCACAGCAGAGGAGGTGCGATCTAAACGCCACTCCACCTCAGAGCTGGGAAACATTACGTACAGCGACGTGCGGCAGGAAGGATGGCTGCACTTCAAGCAAATCCTCACAGAGAAGGGCAAGGTGGGCGTGATTTTAGAAAAGAGCTTGAGACAGAAAAAGCGCTCAAAGCGAGCGAGCAAACACTCACGTCTCCTCTTTCTCTCACAGAAGGTGGGCAGCGGCATGCGTCCGTGGAAGCGAGTCTTTTCCGTGCTCCGCTCCCATTCGCTGTTCCTCTACAAGGACAAGAGGGAGGCGGTGCTCCGCGGGGCCACGATCGGAGGTGCCGCCGAGGACGAGCAGCCGATCAGCATCCGGGGCTGCCTGGTGGACATAGCGTACAGCGAGACCAAGCGGAAGCACGCCCTGCGGCTCACCACACAGGACTTCTGCGAGTACCTGCTTCAGGCCGAGGATCGGGAGGACATGCTGGAATGGATAAAGGTCATCAGGGAGAACAGCAAGACGGACAGCGAGGTCAGAGGACACGCCTCCACCTGTTAAGACTTGAAGCTCCTCTGTGAGTGTGCCTCCAGTGTGTGGTTATAACGCCGATGTGTTTGTTCGTTGCAGGAGCTCGGTATATCCAGACAGGCCCTCATCAATAAGAAGCTGAATGATTACAGGAAGCAGAGGTGAGCCCCCTGATAACAGATCATGAATCATCCGCACACATCCGCTGTCATGACGGACAGCTTGAATTTAACCTGTCTCTCTGTCTCCCCCTGCAGTCCGACAGGCAGCAAGCCCGACTCTTCTCCCAGGATGTCCCGCATGAAGCCTCCCTTCCTGCACACCAAGGCGGAAAACGCTGCGGGGGCGCCACGCTCCCCCAAACCAGAGGGCAAAGGTCAGCGTCAGGGACAGACTAATCAAACACACCTGCTAACTTACTGTGCTAAAATAAAACTGTATTATTGTTTTTGATTGAATGCCAGAAGTTATGAGATCTATTACCACCCGGAGAGAGCGTTGTTTCTCCTGTAAGACTAGTTTTAGGTAGAAACGGTGGTACGGTTCTGGGTAATTAAGATAATCCATGGGTATTAGCTCAAACATCAGTTCCTGTCATAACACAACCGCAGGTGTTCTTTTAATCAATCCTTTGATTAATATATCTGCAGATGTAAGAATAATGTAACAGCCCTTTATGGATGAGAGCCTTTAAATGTAAGGACGGGATAAACCAAGAAGCAAACACTGAAGCTCTGTGACAAGCAGTGACGTTCTTTTTGGTCCGAACTGTCCTCAGATGAGAGCGCTCCTCCGAAGTCTCCGTGGGGAATCAACATCATGAAGAAGACAAAGAAGTCGGGGCCTAAAGCTTTTGGTGTGAGGTTGGAGGATTGTCAGCCGGGTGTGATTAACAAGGTGAGCCTCAATATCGTCTGTCGTACCAGAATGCAGTAAAACTACTACTACTACTGCTACCACTGAAGGTTTTATTTCTCTTTATTTAAACTCCGTCTGTGTCCATCTCAGTTCATCCCGTTGATCGTGGAGATCTGCTGCGGTCTGGTGGAGGACATGGGTCTGGAGTACACGGGGATCTACCGAGTCCCCGGGAACAACGCCATGGTGTCCGCACTTCAGGACCAGCTCAACAAGGGATGCGACATCAACCCTACAGAGGAGGTGAGGAAACACGAACACACCGGTCCATTTGATGAACCACAAACCGTTTTCATTCAACACAACCGTATCAGGGAAAATACGATTGACCGCTGACTCCGCTCTGTTTTCTGTTTCTGTCCACAGAAGTGGCAAGACCTCAATGTTGTCAGCAGTTTGCTCAAATCCTTCTTCAGGAAACTTCCAGAGCCGCTCTTCACCAACGGTTTGTTCGAACATGTCACTACAAGCCGACCGCACACAACTCGTGCTGCCATGCATTCATATCAAACCGCTGCATTTTACAATGTTTGATTTCGTTACAGACAAGTACAACGACTTCATCGACACCAACCGGATGGATAGTGCATCAGACAGACTAAAGACCATGAAGAAACTGGTACGTATTTGTTTGTATTACTTTGCTAGTGTGTGTGTGTGTGTGTGTGTATGTGTGTGTGTGTGTGGAAGTTTGGCAGGTTCAACGGGTTTATCAATATTGTCGTTCTTCTTCTTTTCTTTGGCAGATCCGAGACCTCCCAGATTATTATTACCACACTCTGAAGTTCCTGGTTGTTCACCTGAAGACTGTAGCCGACAGCTCGGATAAAAACAAGGTGCGTCAAAGACAGTTTGTAAAAATGAAATGAAAATATAATCATCACGCATCACTGGGACATCTTCGGTATTAATGCATTGTTGTCGTCGTGTAGATGGAGCCCCGTAACCTGGCTCTGGTGTTCGGGCCGACTCTGGTTCGGACATCTGAAGACAACATGAAAGACATGGTCACGCACATGCCTGACCGCTACAAGATAGTAGAGACGCTCATCCAACATGTGAGAGAGGCCGCACGGCAACACACACACACACACACACACACATTCAAATTACCCGTGATCACTTTCAAGATAAATATTTCTTTCTCCATGTGGTTCTCGTAGTGCAACTGGTTTTTCGCTGAAGAGCAAGACAAGGATGAAAAGGTATGCTTCCCGTTTTGCTTCTTTAGTCTTGCACATTGACAACGTTTATGCTCTGCGGAGACGGTTATTTAAAGATTCAGTTGAGGATGCGCAGTTGCCCTGAAAACTTGCAAGTAATGTGCAGTATGTGACTTCATTATCTGAGAATCTTTTCAAGTTGGTGTGAAATAACTCAGAATCTGAACACGTTGTTTCAAGTCATTAAATATCATTTTCTCCCACAGAGGGGGAGTGAACTTCCTTCAACAGCTCATATTATTTTAAGTAATTTTTTATGCATTCTTGCGCGGCAAACGCAACTTATGTTGTCTTGTTTTAAGACGATGATAGTAAGTCTTAGAAAGTCCCTGAAAAAGGGGAAACAAATTAAAATGTTTATTGAGCATTTTGTGCTTTTTCAGTTTAGATTTGACCTTTTAGTTTTGCCTTTGTGAGCACAGATAACATTTTCAAAAGCGTTATCTGTAGAAATCACCGATCAAAACGTCGCTTTGTACAGTCATACAGTCTTGCGCGCTGTATGAATCCCCAGTTTTCCCGGTTTTCCCAGTAAATCACAGCCTTTTGTTTTGTGTCTCTTCCGTCCAGACACCGGTGGACACGCAGGACGTGCAGCCCGCCCCCAACATCGACCACCTGCTGTCCAACATTGGCAGGACCGCTCTGCTCGGGGAGGCCTCAGGTGAGCGCGCTGCTTAGTGCTCTGACCAAGTCGACCAATAGCATTTGGGTAGATGTAATCGCAAGCCCAAATTAATGCTGCTTTCCATTTCAAGCTGGAAGAAGGGAATTCCCCACCAGTGTCCCATAATTACAATGTGTGGGCTCCAGTGAAACAGCTGGCAGACGTTAGCATGTTAATTAGCAGAACTGAGTCTTAATTCTCAAGAAAACAAGTCGGTAAAAGAATCCTGCTCCAATGACTATGTTTCTAAGAATCCATAAAAGTAAATGACTTAAGATGGTGCTCTTTACAAGCCTGTTAAAAATAATGATCCCAAGTGATGACATGACCTCGGTTTCCTCGCCTGATTGAGATCCGTCTTTGGAAGTTTGTCCCAATTTTAAAGCCAGAATTCCCTCTTTTCCAACAGAACTAGAACACGGCATAAGAAATGAAAGTCTGACATCTGTTAGTACTCGGAGTGTTTCTGTGTTTGATAGCGAGCCTACACGTCTCTCCTTTCTGTTCTGCTGACCTCTCCCCCCCCCCCACGTTGCTCATCTTTCACTTTCTCTGTACGTTTCTGCATTTCCTTCTCTTAGCTGAGCCTGTGGAGCAGCCACTGCGGTAGGACGGGAACTCCCCTGGCAATACGTGTGTGTGTGTGTGTGTGTGTGCGCCACCGAGTCTGTGCATCATATTGTGAAAGTGAAATAATGTGTGTTTGTGTGGGTGAGAGAGAGGGTGTTGGTGATGGTTTGTGTCTCCATGGTCTCCATTACCCTCCTTAGACTCAGTGTCTCCCTCTCAGTGTCAGACGGAGGTCCCTGTAAGAACATGTCACTTCAGTGTCGCCCCAGTCGGACTAATGAATTAATGGCCTGTTAAAGCTGCTGCATCTGACACTGGAGTGTAAACTGTGGTCTGTCGCTGAGAGACGACTCCCCCGCTAGTGGTCTTGTTGTCGAGCACTTTGCTCCACTCATCCTTCGGGCATTTTCAGTCAGCGTAGTCCAATCATCAGCCTCCTCATGCCCCGCTTACCTCCGAAGGGACTCTAGGTGGCGTCGTTTCTGACCTGCCGTTTTAATGCCCACAGTGACATCAGAGATCTGATTTGTGTGTGTGTGTGAGGTTCAGTAGTGGCGCACACTTTCACCCTTCACCCACGGTTTTTTGTATCACAGGTGAACTTCCAAACAAAAAGCCCTAGTTTCCCAAAATGTTTAATTGAGGTCCAAGCCAAGATCTGCACGCAAAGAAGAAGGCCTTTTACAGAGGCCAAAATCCACATTTATCTATTTGGATAAGCAAATATTCTAGAAGTGACCTTTCAAAGTAAAGTCCCTCAGAAATTTAGCAAAACAAGAGAAGGTCAGCTATGATATTTTAACATTTACTGACCCATCAGATGCTAAATGTTTGTCATTAATACCATAGCTGTTACCAGAAATGATGACCTAGTCTCATGATAGGTCCCAGATTTTTAGTAACCGTTGAAGCAGAAACTGAAACGGTTTCTGTGGATCGGTTCTCTAGTCTATAAATAGCAAGAAAAAAGGTACGTCCATTTTGCCGAAGGCGTCATCTCCAAGCAGTGATGTAAAACAGAGACATTTAGGGAGCAGAGCAAAAATCAATGTTTTGTATTTATTCTTGTTGAATGACTTAGACAATTAGTCTGTTATCAAAGTTGCTGTTTTTTGCTGACTAATTCACTAATTCCTGAGCTCAGTGGGCTGCTGTAAAGCAGAAAGTCTCACTCAAGGACACTTTTGACATGAGGACGGTAGGAGCCAGGGATCAAACCGCCGGCCTTGTAGTTAAAGGACCAACCGTTCTACCCACTGAGCGACAGCCGCCCCTCTTCTGTGGAAGCCTGCTTCTCCTCCATGAGCAGCGAATCACCCGAGCTAAGCTGCGTTTTGTTAAAGCCAAAGAGCTTTAAGGGCGATGCACTGATATGAAGAGCACAGGTGAAGGGTGACAGTTTGTCCACCATCTGGAAGCGGCACACAACATGAACTGGATTGATATCGTTGTCGTCGGTTCGTGAGAAACGGTTCCATCTAGAGCTCTTCAAAGCCCCGGGTTTCCCCAAAGATTTTGATTCCACACTACGTGAAAGACAAAACCAGCTTTGATCCTGCATCGCTGTGTTTGTGTTGTGAGGGAATGTGGTTCTTTGTACTCTGGACTCAAAAATTGTTTCTGCCTTCACGCCTCCCAACGCTTCTTTCCCTGATTGATGTCATCAGTGTTTTTTTCTGTGATGTCATCGGTGTGTGCCGTGGTTTCCTAATGCCTCCAACACCAAACCCTGCTTACCCAATCATTGTGTCTCGTCCACACGTGTAAATCAGTGTCTGTGTACCGGGGGTCCGTCAGGGTCAGAGGGCACAGAGGAAGGCGAGTTCCTTCAACTTTAGTAGGGGAATTTGTCTTGTAATAAAAAAAAAAATTGGCAATCAGGAAGACGACATGTGACTTTCAAGTATGTTGTGCTCAAGCCACAACCCCATCTGTGACGTCACAGCGGGTGTTTTCCCCTTTACAGCTGACGGGAAACACCGGCTGTGACTTCCGGGTTTGAAGTGCAGACAGAAGTGCAACATGCAGAAGCAGTTTTCTGTGATTTAAAAAAAAAAAAAAAGTGGTGATCTCTCCAACTGCCTCTGTGTCCTCCACCGCGACTGTTCTGGCCTTTTTGTTAACTTCAAAGGTTCTGACCCACTGATGTTTTTATTCTCTTCTCCCCAGACTCAACCAACAGTGAGTCAGCTAAATCAAAGGTAACATCTCTTAACGTGGCACACGGTTACTCTGGATGTTCCTATACCGACATACACACGCAGTAGTTAATATAAAGTGTCAAGTATTACTGTGTCAATTAATTCTTTTTCTTTTTCAGGGCTCTTGGGGGTCAAAGAAGGACCTTACACCCAAAGACTTCCTGACTCTGTCCATCATGTCGGCTGTTACGGGCCGCAAACGCAGGAAGCGCCACAATGGCCGCCGCGTGGGCAGCAGCACCGATGACGACTCTGAGCACGAGCCAATCAAAGCCGGACATTTAGGGGCAGAGGAGGAAGAGGAGGCAGAGTCGCCTGTGGGAGACATTGCTCCTCGAGCAGTGGGAGAGGAGGACGAGGATGAAGAGGAAGAGGAAGATGAGGAAGTTGTTGAAAGCGGAGTGAAAGAAGAGGTAGAAGAGGAGAAGGTGGCGGCGGTTATTCCCAGTCGGCCGTGCTGTAAAGAGGAGGAGGAGGAGGAGGCAGGAGGAAGGCAGGCAGCCGTGTTGCTGCACGAGGAGGAGGCGCGGGCGGAGGTGAAGGGCCCGCCGTGGAGAGCTCCAGAGGACGCACGCTCTATTGTTTCTGGTTACTCCACCCTCTCCACGTTAGGCCGTAGCCTGGGGTCGGAGGGCAGGGGGGACGATGCCGATGACGAGCACAGCGAGCTGGTGAGCGAGACGGACAACGAGAGCGGCTTCGCCTCGCGCTCCCTCACCCAGGAGAGACCCGACAAACACCCGACAACACCCGTGAACACGCAGCCGCCGGCAACGCCGCGCAGCTTCCTCTACACGCACTACAAACCCCCCGTTCTCTCGCCCACAAACCTGCTCGCCCCGTCCACCGCGCTCACACCGGACTCCGCGGACAGGAGCGAAGGGGGGGCGCGGTCCACCACGCCCTCGTCGTCCTCCTTCTCCTCCTCCTCCACCACTCACAGGCTGCACTCGCGGCCTTCCTTCAACTCCCACAAGCTGATCCAGTGCGACACTCTGGCCAGGAAGAAGCTGAAGTCGGAGAAGGGGAAGACTCGCTCTCTGGACCTGCTGGAGCTGTCTGGGGCCATGGCTGACGGCGACGGGGCCGGTTCCGGGTCACCCAGAGTGAGGAGGGAGACCTCTAGGACCAACCCTTCCTCGGGCAGCAGCCAGGAGAGCCTGCGCCTGGCCCGGCCCAAGCCCTCGCTGCCGCCCAGCGAGGCCGCCTCCTTCACCCCGACCGGCCCCGGCGGCAGGTCCCTGGCGGATCAGGTCCGCGCCCGTCTGCTGGGCTCGGCCGACGACCTGCGCAGGGTGGGACTGCGAAAACCGCTGTCGCCAGAGACGCGGAGGAAGAGACGCGCCTGGCGCAGACACACCGTGGTGGCCTCCCCAACTGAGATCTCTGACAAGAGACCCCCACTGACCGTCAGCGACTTCACCCCGTCTCCCATCACTCAAAACCAGGTCAAAACACCAGGGCTGCCTCGGGATGCAGACGGGCTCGACCAAGGACCGGCTACCCGTCACGCACCCACCTCTAGATTCCACCAGTATCTGTGAGCCCTGCCGGCTGACCCCACACGTCTGTACGGGGGTCCAGGCTGAGCCGCTGACTCCCTGCAGGTCAGTAGACCGGCAGCAGCGTGAACAGGGTCTGGGTTAGTTGCCGGGTGCAGCACAGTGTACCACTGACCAGGTCTTTAAGAGCAGCCCACCCTTTTCTTTTTGATAAGCTCCATTTGCATGGCAAGGGGCTTTCCAGTGTTGCCAAAGCTTTTTTTTGTTTTTTTTCTTCTTCTTTTTTTATTCCAAAATGTGTGTTTTTATAGAAATAATACAGAAACAGGACAGAGACACAAATAGACCTCATCACAGCCAAGAATTCTCATTTGAGTGATAACCGAGCGTCCTTCCCGTCTTCTCTGCCTTCCTGCTCACAGACGGCATTAATTAAAGGGTCGAATCCCTTCAAGTGACCAGAGCTGGATGGTTCTTGAGAGAACGGTGCTTCTTATCAAAGTGGGGTTTATTAACGGTAACTTTTGCTTCAGTGAGCCAGAAGAGACAGTCAACCCCCCCCCCCCCACACACACACACACACACACACTTCTAATAACAAAACGTTATCGGTCAGTTTCAAACTACTTCAAGAGATCTCAACTGATTTTTCAGTCTTTCTAACGTGTTCCTCCTCAGACCACAGACACTGTAATCACTCATTTATACTCCAAACAGTAGACACAGTAGGTTACAAACACACAGCATAGTCGTCTCTCTCTACTTGTTAATAATGTTCGTGTGTGTGTGTGTGTGTGTGTGTGTTTGCGCAACAAATATTTGTGATCATGTCCGAGCGTGCAGGTGTTTGTGTTGAACAATTTTGTAACATTTGTACAAAGCTTTGTTAAGTTAACCTTGTAAATATAAATATTACGTTTATCATATTTGTTTTACTTTTTTAGTTCCTTTTTTTATGGTTTACAAAAGTGCGTACAAAGTGCACGAGTCATTTTCTTTCAAGATGTTACTTGAAATGTTTCCCTTAATATATATTTTTTTTGTTTTATATTCAATATATATATTATATATATTTTGTATTAAAGTAAAACACTTTTATTGTTACTTGATGTGGGTGTACCTGTCCACAGGAGACACACGTGACTCCTTGTTTCCTCATAGATGGCCTTCCTCTCTGATTCTCAGCGCTGTGCAGAAAACCTTTATCTCATGAGATATGGTCTTATAAACAAGTATCTCTGGAGATTGTACTTCCAACAATGTTGCATCAACATGTACACAAGCAACTACATGTAGCAAGAGAAGAAATCTGGTAATTATTACGTTGTATCGGGCGGTTTGCAGGCAGCTCAGCGCCACACTGTGATGGCTGAACTCATCTGTTATTCATGTCTGTGATTACCGAGCAATGCCTCCACAGATCTGCTCGTATTTACTGAGCTCACGTCGAAGTGTGTTCCTTCTCGTAAAAGAGAAGCCCGGCGGCGTTTAACAGACTGTTACAAAATATTGTGTAGCGCATACAAACGGATACATTTTCACCTGGGTCGGTGGTGATCTTTGTGTTTTCAGCACATCTCCTCCGAGGGGTGCTTCCGTCTGCACGTTTATTACCTCGGGGGGGGGGGGGGGGGTTTACATGAGGGGGAGTTTTCCATAAGGTCAGGCTCTAATAAATCCTACCTGACTGGGGAAATGTTACACCAGAGGAAACGAATACAGAATGAATCTATTGTTTTTCATCTCTCGTCTTGATCTGCCGTCACAAATAAAATAACACAAACAGGAGGTGTGCGACTTCCTCAGTCGTGAGTCACTCATCTGACCAAATAACCCCGTCAAAAATAATAATAATAAATAAATGATAAGTTATGGTCTTGTTTTACCTCAAGATTTTTTTTCTACAAGTGCCTGATTTCTGGAATGTGTTTTTGTTCTGCGGTGCCATGGTCGGTTCTTATCTTTCCGTTTCCTTTTGTCGTTTTTGGGTCCCCGCCCTTCTCTCCTGTGGTTGATGGTATAACTAAGGCACTGACCCAAAGATGTGTACATTTAATACAAGCAGTCTAACTAAAAAAAATATATATTAAAAAGCACACTTTTAAGCCAAGGACATGTCTATGCACTCTTTGCCTTTAACACAGGTATTAACAGCGTATGCTGCTGAGAGGCATAGCACTCTCTCTGCCTAGTGATCCACAGTGTGTGTGTGTGTGTGTGTGTGTGTGTGTGTGTGTGTGAGTGAATATGGTACACCTAACGAGCCCGGCTCCAGACAACATCCATGTTTCTCACAGATGAACTAACCGCCTATGACTTCATCACAAAACTCAACAAGTTGCCGTGCTGTCTGAAATCGGATTCTTACCTTATGTTTCATTGTTGTATTTTAAAGTCTTTTTGTACATACTTTCTTAATATGTAACATATTGTATTGTGTACATTTGGAATTGCTTTTTTTTTTTTTTGGAGTATAACTAATATGAAAATGACTGGACTTAAAGGTCGTCCACCTGAAACCATTTCCCTCATGGATGTGTGCTTTAAAGCAAGGTTATATGATGTAAATAAACAGAACTATGTTTAAAACGGACTTCTCACGTGTGTTTGTTTTTAAGAGGTGGTAGGTGTGACTCGTGCAGGGAGGGTGAGGCTTAAAATAGGAGCCGTGTGTGGCGACCTCTAGTGGCTGCAGATGAACACGCGCGCCCCACGGGGAATGACACAGATCTCTCTGCACGTGAAGGAAACTTTATCTTAACTACACCCAAAATACACCGTAACTACTGAGACTGTTTTAACGCGCATGAATAGTTTAATAGTCATGTAATCTGTTAAAATAGATGCAATTCTGGGAATCTACTGAAGCGTATGATCACTCCAGAAATATAGAGCTTTAATAAAACATTTATTGATTTGGCTTTTGAGATGACCAGCACTCTTGTGAACACAATAAGCTTCAAAATACTGGAATAAACCCACCTAGCGTTTCCTCTTGCAAAACATCCCCACTAGATTAAACTCTGGAGTGGGTTAACCTTCATAAAGAGCATCTCTCCATCACATCCCCCCCCCCCTCCCCCCGCTACAGTCCGTGGATTCTTCCTCTCCGGAGCCCGTTTCAGGATCTCCATAAGAAAAGCTTTGCGACTGTTAGTATCGCGGGACATAAAGACACGCGCAGGTTCACACTTCCTGTGTTCTAGAGCAGGCTTTTACAACACATCACAAGAGAATTTCAAAATTTTATTTGAACTTATGTCAACACACAACTGTTAAAATATTCACTCTGGAATTTACTTCTGCAAAACAGTCTTTTTTAAAAGCTGACCCAATTAGCTGTAATTATTTTTGCAACATACGATGTTTTTATTTTAAATTCAAAAACGGAACAGCATTATTAGTTGACCCGGGAAACAAACAAAATATTCTCGTGTTGTCAAATACATTCTCTTTATAAAAAGAATCTTATTTTGGAAATATTTACATTTCTTCTTGGAAAAACAAAACAATT
The DNA here is from genome assembly GCF_910591455.1 of Pholis gunnellus. Taxonomy (NCBI): domain Eukaryota; kingdom Metazoa; phylum Chordata; class Actinopteri; order Perciformes; family Pholidae; genus Pholis; species Pholis gunnellus. The sequence continues at coordinate 8,940,047 of NC_136544.1, forward strand.
GAACAGGACACCTTTACAGTCCAAATAGAAAAGAAACGGCAAGTATTGCATTGCAATGCAAGGACTCTTCGTCCAAATGACAAACTGATTACAGAAAACTGATTTATTTATTTTTAAACGCAGCAGTCCCATATTTTACCTTTTTGAAAAGGGGGTTCCCCCCGTGAATTGTGTCCTTTTAATTGGTTGCGACGTGGCCCCTGTCACTGCTCGGCTGGTTCTGCAGGAGCAGCTCCGTGTTCTGGGCCCTCAGTCTCTCCAGCTCCCTCTCCAGCTCTCCGAGCCGGACCAGGGAGCTCTCCACGGTCAGACCCCCGGGCTCCACGGCGCGCCTCAGCCGGTTGTTCTCCTCCTCCAGCCGGGACATGCACTTCTCCAGCTCCAGGTACTCCTGCACCAGCTCCTGCTTGGTCATATTCTGCAGGCTCTCGACGTGGTACATCTCGTAGGTCTCGGAGAAGTCTCTCTGGAGAAACTCCCCGCCTGCGTTCCCGGGTCTCCCGATGCCGTCGCTGCCTCCGCCTCCGCCGCTGCCGTCGTCATCGTCCTCCTCCTCGTTGTTGTTGTCGAACAAGTCCTCCTCGCTGCCGGTGTCCTCCGTGCGGCTGCCGACCCCCGAGGGCCGCTTGACCTCGGTGTTGAGGTCGGGCTCCTCTCGGTCGTGCTCGTCCATCAGGAACTGGGTGGTGTTGTAGGGGGCCACTGGGAGCCCTTTGGCGAACATCTCCTCTCTCAACCGGGAAGCCCTGGCCGTCTCCTTCTCCTCCAGGGCTTTCCTCTCATCCCAGTTAAGTTTGTAATAAGGCTTCCAGTTGCGCTTCTTCTTGGAGGTCCTGCGCCGGTGCCTCTTCTTGCCCAGACGCGCATCCAAGCCGGTGTCGGAGTCGATGTGGCTGTCCTCTTGCGCCTGGTTTAAAGTCTCCTCCAGCGGTCTGCCTTCGCCGTTTTTGTCCTGCGGGGTGTGATCAATGTCACCCACTGCGTGGACACCGGGTTTCTGGTGGGGCTGAGCTGCGATCGGGCACTTTGGAAGCACGTTTCCGGCTGCGAAGGCAGGGCACACCCCCCTCTGTCCGCCTTTCCTCTGCCACAACTTGTCTGTGTTGATGTCTCCACAGTGCTGCTGCTTCTGGTCTCTCTGTCGCCCCCTGCTGCCGTTCTCCGGTCTACCACGGTTCCTGTCTGGGAGATGCTCCAACGCGTCTCCGCTGCTCCCACCTGATGGGCTGCCTGAAGTTTTCAGGTGATGGGTCCGCTCCGCTGGCTCCGTCATCCTGATGTTCCGCTCCGATGGCTCCGCTTTTAACACATTTTACAAAATGTTCTTGCTCTCAAAACTGAGCTTCAAAAGTTCGTTAAAATGCGGTAAACTCAATTTAAACTAAATATACGTATTCCAAAAATCACTAAAGAAAGTTAAGAGTCTGACAACAAACTCTCGCAAATGAAAAGTAACAAGTTCTGAACAGTAAACACTTGTTACTGCTCTAAGGGTTTGTCAGAGCAACTGTCGCTAACTACCATTAACTGTTTCGCTGCTGTCAGAACTCTCGTTCACCCGGAGACGACGTTTCGCCGTGACAACAGTGTCCAGTGTGATACTCAAGAAGAGGGAGCTCGTGCTTATATAGCTGCTCCGCCTCTACCCGTGCGGATGCAGCTGTTTGTAACACCCGTTGGATTGTGGGACATGTGGTTTTAATTTCGATGAAGCACTGTCGGAGGCCTCCATATCGAACTACATAGTCCACAAGTCCACCATAACTGACGAGCATTTTAACCAATCAAATGGCAGATACTTGATCACGATAAGGTCCACCCTTCTCTTAGTTGATTGGACAAGAGGATAACTTTGCTGTTGCTAAGCTTAAAGTATTTTCTGATTGGACAGTACAATAGTCAATCAAAAGTACGTAATCCACACCAAGAAAGCAGTCCGGAGCATTATATGGACACTACCATCTACAAATAAAGGGGACACGGAGAAAAGTTACGAAATACAAGTTAATTTAAATACTGTCGAATGGCATCACATGATCATTGGAATAAATAAGCATATTGTTTAAGTAGGATTAGTAGGGCTTACTTTCATTTGCAGACCACACAGTCTAACGCCGAATAAGTAATACAATGAAAACCCTCCTGTATTTGAAGCTAAATGCAGAAACCCTCTTAAGGAAACTAGTCCGTGTTGAATGTTCACACTGGAAAATAAGTAAAAACAGCTTACTTTCAAAATGCAACTATTTTTCATGTTTAGTGGCACAAAAATACGTCGTTGTGGTGGCAGTTGGCTCATTAAACGTTTCAGTTTGAATATTGTGTGTGTCGTGCGGAGTGATACATGGTCGGACAGGGGCTCGGGTGAACTCTGGAATCAGCGTAAACAAACGACATTTATTGTCAAGCTGCCGCTCCGAGCACAGCTCCAAGCCCCTCGTTGTTAAAGGGTGGGTCAGGCGGTCTCAACCTTAATAATCCTGTTACCAGTGGACGGAGTGGTTTAGATCAGTTTTTAGTATTTCTGCGCAATCCAAGTTTGAAATGCAGTGTTAGATTTACACTGTTGTGTCGTGTGAACAGCTAAGGATAAGCTAGCTAGCTAACGTTAGCTACGTGTTAACGATAGTTAGCACATGAGAACTACGTTTGTGTCGATCCCAAATTAAACACTGCATTAATTCATAAAGTGTGTAGCCATACGCACTAACGTTGCAACAAAAATAAACGTATAGACGATGTTGCAAAGCAAGTAGTTTCGAGCCAGGACTAGCAACGTTGACTCAAACGCCATACTGTTCATAAATCCACGGTATCTAATGCTAAAGTTAACGTTAATTAACCACGAACTGTCGACCAGTTTCAATCAAAGTGTTTCTTTGTTATTCATTTTGTCGATAGAGCTACAGCGAACACGCGACGAAGTAAATTAATAACAAGACCACTAGCTACAGCAATTGCTAATGTTAGCCATTTGCTAACTAGGCCGATGTGTCTATACTGGGTCAGTGTAATTGCTGGAACGTGATGTTACCCGTAAAGTGTACAACGTAATTACGAGTGATTATAATATTCTCTCGGATGAATATAGACCACAGTCTTTCAAGGTGTATCATCAGATTAAAAACGGTGTTTATTACAATCTATGGTCTAAATCCGTGAACTGGAACTCTCGATGAACTCATTTAGCTTCAGGAAGTAGACGGTTCCCTGAGCTTGCAAGGCAACACTGAAGCTTTCTTTCAGTCTACTGATGTTTAGCAAGCTCTAGTTTGCTTTTACACACTAGGCTAACAATCCACTCATGCATTTTAGGTAACTTTTATTATAACTGTTTTCGATATCTGTAAATTAAACTGCTGAATTTAATTATTGTTTGATAAAGAAAAAGAATCAACCTTGTTATGGAGTATAAATATCTTAATATAGTTTATTCACTTCTTCTGCACATTTTTACATTTACATCAAAGGAGGTTTGCATACTTAGTGTCCCACTGTTCACTGTAAAATGGCTAGTCAATACACTGAGTTCCTCTTTAACTGTGTCACTATACCATGTACACCCATAGGCCTACATTCTTCTTTCCACAAACCAATTGCATTCATGGATGAAATGCATATTCAGTCTGTGACCTCTTATGGTGGGTCTCCCAACACTGCTTCCAATGGCTACAAACAACACAGGCCTACTGTTTCTACTAATAGAATCAGGCAGAGTTACAGCTCTGGCAAATAAGCACGCTGAGCTGGGGATCCTTTGAGGAAGACGTGATATGTTCCAGTTAATATGAAACCTAATGACGATGGAGATTGAGAAATCATACCAAGGGTTCCCCTATTCTCAAATCAAGGAGCGGTTGCAGCTACAGAACCAGAGCTGCTCCTGCATAGATCACAGCTTGTGAGGATTAGCAGGCATGACTTAATCTCTCACCCTGTCTAACATGGTTGTTGCTGCAATTGAGAGCGGATGAAAGACACAAAATTGTTTTATGCTATACGCATGACCCTGAAGTGTACATTTAAGCAATGGCTGATATCTGTGGGCTGTGCTTTTGTAGATTTGAAGACAGCAGGTTCAGATTTGTTGCACTGGTACATTGTCTGCATTAAATGACTGAGTGAGAGAAACATGTCACTTTAAGTGACTCCCACCCACCCCACCAAACCTGCTTGTTTATGTTCGTGTGAGAGAGAGAGAGAGAGAGAGAGAGAGAGAGAGAGAGAGCTTGTTGATTGCTGCAGATCAAGGAAACTTATATTTTATGGTCTTTCTGACATGACCAGTTTGAGACAACCCAGCTGAGCTCTGTCCCTCTCTGCTCTGTCTTATAACTCCATTACGAAGACTAAATTAAGTTTCCAGACACTGCTCTGGTACTGTGGGCACGTCTCCATCCACTTACAAAAAAGAATCAAGTCTATGTTGTATTTTTTATACAGCACATCACCATTTAGATCCATGTAGATACATCTGGCTGTGCAAGATAAATGTGATTCGAAAATAATTGTTGTTGTTAAGATATTTGCAATTTCTTGTCATGGCCAACAGGGGGCACTGCACTCTAACTGATCGGTATAAAGAATTTAATATTTAATATTCTATGCTATTAGTGCCTGTTTACTCTGACCAACAAGTAAACATGTTTTATAATGTCCTAATCTATATTTCCCCCATCAAATTACCCAGAACTTTGATACAGCCATTGGCCCAAGGACATGGGTTGTCCTCACGAACCTCACCTGGAAAATATAAAAGTTATTAGATGACCAGAGATGTTGTGGTGCACGATAAAAGGCAAACAGTGACCTTCAGGCAATGGTCATCAATACTCAAACAACCATCCATACACAGTTCAAGTACACTTTATATATATTTTCATGTTTTCATTGTTGTCTTTCCTTTTAAAGGAGTGTATTTAAAGCCCAAATGTCAATATTTCGGTTTGGATAGTTAGGTGTACACCTCTCTGCACATTAAAGGTTAGTACACGAAGTGTATACGTGTTTGTACCTTTAAAACGGAGGAAATTAAACATTAAGCAGCCATTATATCATATTATACTAACTTGTGCTTGAACCCTCTTATGCAGTGGTATACGAAGTACTCAGATTTTTAACTTAGGCCTAACTAAAAAATAAATACCATAGTGCAGAAATACTTTTAGAAGTCCTGCATTCTAAATTTTAATTAAAAGTACAAAAGTATTAGCATAAAAATATAATTGAAGTACCAAAAGTAAAAGTACCCATTATGCAGAAGAAAATAGGATTAATGGGGTTTAGGTTATAATATATTACTGATTCATTGAAGTATACCTGCAGCAGGTATAGGTGGAGCTTGTTGAATTACTTTATGTGAACTGCAGGGAGGCTTGTGAATTTACCCCCAACGATCAATAAAGCATATTAACCTATAATAATAAACCATGACGTATTTGTTGATTATGTTTTGTGCTAATCGTCCAAATTTGCAAAGCAATTAGCAGCTAAAGTAATAAAAAAAAACAATAATGAAGTAAAACGTACACTATTTTCCTCTGAAATGTAGTGGAATAGAAGTATAAAGTAAAAGAAAATTGAAATACACCAAAAGAACAAGCATACCTCAAAATGGTACGCCGTACGTTACTTGAGTGCATCAAGTTCTTGAACTCGTGTTCAAGAACTTGACCATCCGTGGTTCGTGCAGTTCTTTGGGGTTTGTTGGGGCAACAGGAGGTGGGAGTGCGTAAAGTGTGCGCCTTGTTTGGAGTCGTATTACGCACATGGGGAGCAGCAGCGTCGGGGAGGGACTCTACACATGGGGAAAACGAGTGACTGTTGCGCTGTCTCTCTCCTTGTGGGGGCCTTTCTTAAACAGCACACATTTGCGCAGGAAGACACCTGCACACTCCCGGACTTATCCCCGAGTTAACGGGCAAGCCTCGGGTCTTAAAGTTGCAGCCTGCGGTTATTTTCGCCGGAGTTGCAATAATGTTGGGCAGCGGTAAGTCGGCGGCCACCAGTCCCAGAGAGCAGAAGAGGAAAGGGGCCGAGAAGGCGACGGACCCCATCAGGAGGCTCGGTAAGGAAACGTCCAAAGTTCTGAGGCTCCTCAGCTGTTTCCGCAAAGTTACAACAAGGACTTAAATATGCGGATATCAGAGTTCAGTGTTGTTCCTACCGTGGTATCACCTCCGCGACATTCCTGGTGTGTACTCATCTGACTATGAGTGATTATTACGAATGAGTGATAACTAAATAATGTATTCATATATTTAAGAAGGGATTTAGAGTGATATCTGTTGTATTTTATTAGTGACAAAGAGGTTTTTGTTATTGTAGTTTTTATGTGTTGAGTTATTAATGCCATTAGTGTGTTACTTATTTAAGTACTTGTTGCATCCTTTTTAAATACACGATAAGATTTTCCTTGGCACCAGTTACTTTCTTTGCAAGCTACTGATTACTTCTGAGTATTATTTGTCTTAACTTAAACTTAATATATTGTTTTTTCATTCAGGGCAGTATATTTACTGTCTGTCCATGGGCTTGTGTCCTAGTTGGCCCCCCAAGTTAAAACAATCAAGTCATATAGTGGGTTTCATTAGAGAAAACAGTTTATGACATAATTTAGTTTTTTAGCTGGTAACCAGCAGCTAATGACACATCAACCCGAGCCCAGCCCGGGCAGTGTGGGTGTAGTTCAAGTGATCATGTGTTTATGAGGAGCTGAACTACCTCACAGGCCCACTGATGTGATTCAGGCTCCTCACCAGACCCCAGCCTACCGTCTCTCAGCACTGATTGGCTGCTGTTTCCTTCACTTAAGTAGTCTCAGCTCATGGTGACACCTCGCCCCAAAATAGACACCTGCTGAGCAGCGACAGAGCACCTGTCAGAATCTCTGAAAAGAAACTGGAAATCTGTACCACGGTTTTGACCTATTTATACTACTACAAATGTAAACTTTGCTTGCAGCCAGTAATAGTGTAGAATTCATGTATTTTTTTCACGGTCTTTGGGAGAGTTACAATATCCAGTTAGCAGCATAACATCAATAATTAAGTTGTTTATAAAATATACCGAGAACTGTATACGGGACATTTTAAATACAAGCAATACAATGACTGTACCCATGATTTCACAATAAAATACAGCACGCAGTATTTCTCCACCACAAAGTTTTAAAAAAAAACAACAGCAAGAAATCACTCTTTAAAATCAAGAACAACTTCACGCTGCTGCTGATGAACTACTTGTGTCCTTGTTACATTACATTTGTTTTTTCAGACAAACTAAAATCCTGCTCCAAACGTTTGATCCCAAAACACTGAACCTCTTATTTTTCATGCTTTCACAGCAGTGTGTGTGCAGGGATCCCGACCGTGGCATTGGCACGGCAGACTATCTTGAAACTCTGACACTATGCAGACACTTGTTAAAGCATTACCGATGTTTGAGTTATGAAACTGTATCTCTGTGCCTGAAAATATAATTCACGACTGTCGAATCTATATTCGAGCGTCCCACTAATACTGAATAATGAAGCCAGTGAGGTCACCCGTCCCTGACCCCTTACCCACATGTGTCATCACAAATCAGTCAGTTGGCCTTCAACCCAACATGTCTTAGTTGCATTTTAATCCTTACTTCAGATGGAAAACAACCCACACACTGCACCTTTGTCATTTCCAAGAGTGGAATTTTGTGTCATGTGGAGTCACAGGAGTAGTCTTACTTTATTGTTCAAAGATTTCTCACTGACTGTAAGCCTTTTCCTACAGCTGAAGTTTCATGTGAACCTGAGGTTTGTTAGTTTTGAGATCATCTATGTTTGAATCAGACAAAATGTACACATGGATAAATATATTCACTGCCACAGACGTCCCCTGTGGGGGTTTGTGGATTTGGTTTCAGAGAGAGCGAGCGTCTGAGGTTGTTGTCTGTGTTGTCAACTCTGGAGCTCTGCGGCGCTGTGATGGTGAAACACAGCAATTAGTTTATTGTGAGAACAAAGAGACACAAACAAAGTACACAACTTTATCAGTTTAGGCTTGAAAAACACCACACATTCATATGAAACCAGATCCAGAATGCTACATTTTCAAACAATACTAATGATAGAGAGAGAGAGAAACCAAAATTGATGTATTAGTGGCTTTTCCTAATTTGATGTAAACTGATTAGAAAAGTTCTTTTGAACAACATAGACCAACATAGTAGGGAAATACTAATTCAATCTTCTATCTTGTCTTCTTCAGGCTTTTAAGTCTTTTAAGTCATTTTCGCAAAGTTGAACACGTAGAAAATCCAATTTTTCTTTACACCCGAAGATTTAAATCATTATGATATGAACAATCCAAAAGAAAAGAGACTCACGGAACAATTACTTCCTTGTTTATGGACTCCTCACTGTGTGTTCATATCCTGCTTAATAATTAGTAAATGAATGAATTCATTATGAAAGACAAAGAGAATGCTAAAACTGAGTGCTGCTCATTTTCAGCTGAATGAGGAAAGAGGATGCCTCTTTGTATTCAGTGTTTTGCTTTCATGCCCCAAACAAACCCATTGGCAGTAATTCTTCATTTCAAAATAACACTCAGTTAGTTTGTTTCTTGGGAATATGTTCTCAGATCAGCCGTTGAGTGTCACAACTCCAAAGTACAATCATTGTATTATTAAGCTTTCCTCAGATCACCTTTTAACTCTGGTTATCATGATTTTCATTAAAGGCTGGACCCGTCTTGTGGGGACAGCTGTGAGACAGAATTAAGAAAATCGAATTAACCCGCCTTCTCTCGTATCATGTCAACAACACCCCAACTTTTCTATCTTTATGCAAGTGTAGAATCCTTGCTAGCTGACTCTCTTGACAGTTGTTATGCTGAGAGAAACGTGAACCGTGTCCCAGGAGGAGCTGGTATGTGGGTGTGAGTGAAGACGACTCATGCTGACACGATCTAATACTGACCAGCTGATATGGTTATTTTCTTTCTGATCCTCCTCTCAGTTTGAAGGCGCTCCTGCTGCTCACAGTGTGGACACACGTACCCTCAGAGAAATATTCCTTACGGGACTGATTTTAATATTTATTTTTTTCTCACAGCTGATCCAGCAGTGTTTTTTTTCTTTATTTTAGCCAGTTGTTCTCACATAGAGCTGTGTTACAAGTGTTTAGCTCTCTGATGGTTTGTCGGTCTGCTGGTCCACCACTTTGGTCCAGACTGAAATACTATTAGCAACTTTTGGAGGACACGTTCAAAACTGACTGGACTGACATGTCCTCTAGCTCCGACAGCAGCTCTTCATTTATCCTGTGAAGTTTCTCAACATCTGTCAGAACAGATTGCCACCAATTTTTGCACAGATATTCGTGGTTCCCACACGATGAATCCCTTTGACTTTTCCTCTGGCGCAGAGGTTCACATTTGTGCTTTTAGTTTAAAATGTCTCAACAACTATTTGATAGATGTTCGATGACATGAACTTTAGTGCAGACATTTATGTCCTTCACAGGATGAATCATAATCACTTTGCGGATACCTTAGCTTTACATATACAGTAGTGTCACCATTATAGTGAAAATTCAATCCAGTGCTGCTATTGACCGGAATCCCTGCAAAACTAATCAGCCTTAGCTGTACTTTGTGTTTATGGCAAACAAATGCTGGCATGACACATGCATATGCTAAACTAAGAAGGTAAAGATGGTGAACAGTAGACCTGAAACATCGGCATGTTAACATTGTCACTGTGGGCATTTTGCTCAAAACAGGGCCGTGCAAAGTCACAGAGATGCTAGTGTGGCTAACATTTCCTCTTGCACCCTTGTTAGGTCAAAATCTTTCTTATCACCAAAAACTTTTAAACTAATGTCATTCCCATCAACCTCAGCTGTACTCTGTCATTTGTTTAGTGCTACTTAGCAAATGTTAGCGTGCTATTTTTGCACAAAGCTATTTTTGCACAAAATTCAGTTAACATGATAAACATGTACTTAACATCAGTATGCTGGCATTGCCAGTTAGAGCATGTTAGCATGCTGGTGCTAGCATTTAGCTCAAAGCACTGCTGGGCTTGGTTGGCAGCTAGCATGGTTCTAGACTCTTTTAAATCTCTTTCCACTCCCACATTGCTAATTCCGCTGCTTTTATAATATCTGTGCTGTGTTGAAGTGCTTGCAATAAAATACATCAGCATGGTTGCTAGCCAGTCGGCATGCAGAGCTTTGACCATCTGATGAAGGGGATGTCAACCAGATTTTCTGCAGGAGACTGTGAAAACAAAAACACGATTCAGTTCTAAGAATCATGCCCAACCCACCATTTACACCCTTAAATAAAGAGGTTTTCAGGAGCGTATAAAATGTGAATGTGCCTCTGTTTAAACAAGCTGTGGATTGGCCAACCCTTTCAGGCTTGTGCTCACTTGCTCTGTTAGATATTAAAACGAAGCAGGTAGGAAAACAAGAATGTGGATTTGGCTGGAGAAGCAATAATAAGATGAAGCCGCGGGTTGAGACTTAGGCAGTTACGGTTCTTTGGGCAGTTCAGCGTGGTCAGTGACCTGCACATTAATCTGGTCCATGTACTCCGCCTGTGGGAATGCCTTGCATGTGGTAACAGCTTGGAAAAACAGGGTTGTTATGGATGGAGGGGTGGTAGGGGGATTTCTTTGTGTTCGACCCTGATGGGGAGAGATCCACGGCTGCGCTCAGTTTCTAGTCGGGGGGAGGGAGCTGAGAGCAGTTTCTGTTGTGCTGTAGCTTCAGGGGCCCTCTGAGGAAGTTTGTTAGCCAACTGGCACCGACAGTATGAGAACTGTGATTTATAGTAAAGTTAAAGGAACTTTGCCAACTGTGTCTTGACAAATCTTTGTAGGTGAGCAGAAGAGACTAAATCCTGAAGAATAATTCAACAAGAGTGAGAGTTTGCTTAGACTTTTCCTTTGAAACGGCTTGAAAGAGAAAGATGCTCTGTGAGAGGCCCCATTCATCCCTGCAAAAGAAGCAATGAGGCATAGCTGAATGTGCTTTATTAACACTGAACTTATTATGTCAAAATCATGCAACTACAACTTAAGTAACCACATTTTAACGCTAAAAGCTTTTGACAAATTTTAATTTGCAAACCGTCCCACCAGTTTTAAGCATTTTGATATAGTTTCATACAACTTTACAAAATAAATAATTGTAGAAATATTCAAAAAAATCAGTACATTTTACATAATTTTACATTTGACTTGTCCAGACCACAGTATTGGATTGCACCCTGAGTCGTCTGTGGGTCTGTCATGTTTGAACTAGTGTGTAAACACTCCTCGCTTGTCCTTTCACCTTCAACCCTGCCGTCCAAAGTCATCCTTAGTTTGAGATTAGAGCTGCAGCTGGCAATTTAATTCATTCTCGAATATTTTGCAGGTTGTTTTGTATGATTAACCATCTAAATGTTTGGTCTATATAATGTCAGAGAAAAGTCAAACATTCTCGTCACTACTCAGAGGCCAATGGGGTTCTATGTTCATTGACTAATAGATTAATTGACGAATCATGTCAGCGCTACTGTAGTCCTTATTCAACCCTCCTGTTATGTTCTTTTCTTAGGTACAGCCATGATGTTCCCGGGTCAATGTGACCCGGTGCATGTTTAATCATCCTACAGTTGTCAGAAACCAAAAAATCCTAATAAATATAGTTTGTACCTCATCACCAACACCATTGCTAACAATTCAATCAGTATTTAGTGGAATGGAGTTATTCACCCCTCCATAGATCATAGTTCAATGAGGATAACTCACTCGTTTTAATGAAAAATACATGTTCAAACTATTTTTTAGGTACATTGGAAAAACCTAGATATAAATTGCATTAGTCTACCATAACATGTATTTTCTACATTTTTTTAATATTTTGAAACTTTCTTTTTTTCATGGGGTGATGGAGATAAATAGAGATGAGACACCTCTGCTGTTCAGGGTCATATTGACCCGCTCACTCAAAATCAAGCCAAATGAGTCATAAGGATTTGTATTGAAAGTAAACTTTACTTATGTTTATTTATAGTGTTAAGAAACAGACATTTATAAAAAATTAACAAGATATGAACACAATGAACGAGGTGTGTGTGTGTGTGTGTGTGTGTGTGTGTGTGTGTGTGTGTGTGTGTGTGTGTGTGTGTGTGTGTGTGTGTGTGTGTGTGTGTGTCTGGTGTCTGTGTGTTTGTATGCGTTTGTCTGTGTATCTGTGTCTATACAGCACACGAGTGACATGTCGTCACGGTGTGCTTTGTGCAAATACATTTTGCATTTCTTGATCACTGTCGTAATCAAGGATGTGCTCCAGAGCCTCCAGGGCTTTCATCCTTTTGTTTCTGTTCGTGCTGTCTGCTGATGGACAGACCCTGTTTGTTGGCTACACTGACAACCTGATCAGAGTGTGGCAGGTCACTATTGGAACTCGCTAAAAACGTCGCAAGCTACTTTGAATAAAGGACTGTTTGAAAAGAGAAAAAAAAATAAGAGAGTTACTCTGTTCATTTGTTTATCGTGTCGTTTTCATGATATGGGTAATATTGTTCCCTCTGATATGAATAATGTTGCAATGGCCCGTGCTCTCGAGTGTGTTGCGGAATGCGTGTGTTAGATGAATTGATTTTGATTATGTGCATTGGTCGTTAATGACGCCGCATCCCGTCATGCGGGTATTCATGTATCTGCTCTCATAGTACATTTGTAGGTGTTGAGCTTCATTTTTACGAGTGCTGGCCCAGGTATAAAATGCACGGCCCGCCACTGATTTCTCGCACAGGTGCGGTAGTGAGAAAGAGTGTGTGTGTGTGTGTGTGAGATTGGGATGAAATATGGTGGGAGGGAGCAAAAAATATGTTGTCTCACATTTTCAAAGAAAGAAATGGTCTAAACGTGACCCTTCTGACCCCTTATAGCCTCCACTTTCACTGCCGGGTCAAATTCACCCAAACATCATCTCTGTAATATAAACCTGCAGGGGGGGGGGGTTGCAAATACATGATATTTATTTTATTTTATTTTTCATGTTGATTACACTAATTAAGGCAGGCAGAAGAAGTTTCATACAGAAAAAGTACTTTAAAATATTTTTTCTAGATTTTCAAACTTTGAAACTTGACCCGCAACATAACAGGAGGATTAATTAAGAAAAAAGTGGCCTTGTACTTGTAAATTCTAATTAATTGTATCTTGTGCAAGTATTTGCCTTTTTGATTGATCATAACATGTTTCAGTTTTTTTAAGAAGTTATAGGAAATGTACCAAACAGCAGTAGTCTACATACAGTAGTTACTTGTTTTCCTCTCTGTGTTTCAGTGATAACTCATGACTGGGCGTTAACTTACTGTCGACTCTCAACTTAAACCTGTGTTGCGTGTCCACCATGCCTCCTGCTTTGATCTTTTATTTTATCCTAGCCCTGATCCTTTCAGTGCTGACGACAAATAATGAGAATACCTCCGTTCTGAGGCTCTGCATTTCTTTTAGCTTCTTGATTACATTTCCATGTGATGGTAATACCTAGGGAGGACTACTATGAACGGTACAGCCAGGCAAATACTGTCTGTTGGACCTGCTACTGCCCCAAGAGAGATATACATCTACAAATTATCATGGCTGATTCACATCTCAGCATTCAATTTCTCTCAGCTTTATTCTTTAAGTACGTTTTTCATTTTCATAAAGTCTAGGCTCTAAGAACATGCACAGAGAAACTTTGTTGAAACATTAGGTCACTTTTCGACACAATCCACGGCAGCTTCATTCAGCACACTGAAACCAAATACCTGCAACACTATCAGCATCAGCTGCACTGTTTGCTAATCAGCATATGTTAGCATGCTTAAGCTAAACTAAGATGACGTACATGGTAAACAATAATCCTGTTTAACATCAGCATGATAGCATTTAGCACAAAGCAACACTGTGGCTAATCACAGCCTTACAGAGATGCTAGCATAGCCTTGTCAACCTTACAGACGGCAACAAAAGATTAGGATTTACCGACAAACTTCCCCAGAGAAGTGATTACGTTACCTTTAGAAATGTTTTTAGAAACCTTATGCCCTTGTATGTCGACACAATGAAATGGCTCTAACCCAAGACAAACTGCCCTTGCTGATGACACAACAATGTCAAACTGAATCTCAGTTTGTTTTTACAGTAAACTTCCTGTTTGTTTTGTGTGTGTGTGTGTGTTTGTGTGCTCCAGGGCTGCTGGACAATGAGGACGTACGCGTGATGATGCAGGGCTGCAACATGGTGAAAGTTCGCTCTTCGAGGTGGCAGAAGAGCCGGAACCTGCGGCTGCTGGATGACGGACTCACTGTGTGGTGTGAATCCACCAAGAGCTCCCGCAAAGCCAAAGCCCAGCAGACATGTGAGTATATCTGAAACTTAACTTTAAGAACAGGGATAGTGGGATGGAGAGCACAGTGTATGTTGTGTGTGTGTGAGAGTGTGTGTGTGGTCTGGCTTGAGCAGACTAGGAGGGAGGGTAAAGGTGAAAAAGAGGCAAAGGACCGAGAGTTAGTTATAAGAAGTGAGACGGGTTAAGGAAGAGAAGTATAGCTCTGGAAGCAAAAGTGCTCATGAATAGAAATTGGTTTTAAAAGAGGAAGCTTGAGCGATATCAGATTAGAGGAAAAGGGCTTTGACTGAAAGGAAACTTATTCACAGGGGTGCTATGTAGAGAAAGATCAGTGGGCCTTCCACCAGCCCAGTACAGACTGGGATGTGAGTCAGCTTATTGTTCAGGGTTGTTGAGCGGTTTTATCTTGGCTTGATCTCATACTTTGCTTTATTATAGGGCTGTTTGTTTCCATAGCAAGTGAGGAGACTAATCATGGGCTCTGCAATCTGGCTAAACAATAATCATGTGTAGTTTATGTACCGATTCATGAACCTGGACTCGTGTATAGTCAGGTCCAGACTGCTGGCTCACTTCTGCTCGTTTAATGTTACGGGTGAGAAGGTGACCCACAATGCACCGAAAGTGAACTCTGGTGGTCATCCTGTATGATTGCAAATTCGTTGGTTTGGTTTTTTAAGCATTTGCAAAATAAATAAATTCCATATTCTTCATTTATATAAATGTTTATAATCTAAATTTAGCAAATAATACATTCGGACTAAATTGGCCATCGTACTTTCCATAATAATATTATTATACCAAAAACCACAAAAATTGCTGCACTAAACCAATAATCTATAACTTCCTTGATAGTGATGATTCCTCATGGAGTACAGCTTTCTTTGTATTTCCCACACTCACTGGGAGTGACAGAAATCTTACACCTGATTGGGACGTTAATCATAAAAAAAACAATATAAATGCAGAGAAGATGGTGTTTTTTAGAGAGCTACATTAGCTTGTTTAACCTCAGCAGAGGCATTTCACCTGCCTCGTATTGACACAGAAAAAGGCATTCAAACAAAAGAGATTACACTCTGTAGAGAATGCAAAAGTGCAGGGCACTTATGTTATCTCAAATCTTCTTTACAAAGCACTTTTTTGGAGCTAAATCTACTCTTGGAATGAAAATGTACTGCAAGCTGGGTGGGTGATAAATCTCTCTCAGCCTCTTTTTATTTTCCTCCTTGTCGCTGGACGTTTTAGCTCCCCCACCTTCCACCTGTTTGTTTCCCTTCTTCCTGATGTTGAAGAGCAGTTTAATGCTAGCCCCAAGCTAGCCTCACAGGGGGGGAGGGTGGTTTGGTTTGGTGAAGTCCGTCTTGATTGTAGCTCCAGAAATAGACACACAGTGGTCGAGTTGCCGCATGTATCACAGCCGGGCCTCTTCAGACAGATACCGATAATGCTGCACTGGCAGGCTGCTGGGGAACATATCTGTTTGTGTTTTAAGTGCGTGTTTGTGTGAATCCAGGATGGAGGATTGGCTTGGTTCCCCTTTTCCGAGCTCAAGGCAGTTCTCCAGGTCCAGTGTGATCTGGCGCCGTGCAGTTCAGCGCTGCCTCTGATGCTCTTAAGCACTTGGCATTGAATGCAACACTTCGCACTTCTGCTGTCCCTTTGTAAACCACACACACATGCACACACACCCGCATTCTTGTCCCTTTTACCACGTCTCTGGGATAACCACAAAAGAGGAATGTGGTAATTTTGAAGAGGTGGAATACAGAGGCTTTATGACCTTCAGCAACAGAATGAGGCTATTGTCAGGCAATAGCCTCACCCTCACCCAACTGAGGGATCACTAAACAGCAGGCATCCCAGTGCAGAAATAGACAAGATACTGTGCTGAATAAAGTTGTTGTGTTAGGATCAGCTAGAAGCCAGTGTTTGTGTGTTTAGCGGTCTTCTCTGGGCAAAAAGTGTTTTCCAGACTCACCAGAAAATATGAAATCACATCACATGAAGTTGTAGAGCTCAACCTTTTTGGCCTGTGACTCCTTCAAAAACAGTTATACGTAGATAAAAAAGTAGAAATATGTTTTCTGCCTTGCTAGAATAAGTCATGTCTGTCTGTCAGTCCACCATTATGGTCCAGACTGAAGTAAGAAATCTCTGGTAATCCCCTGACTTTTCATCGGGCGCCATCATCAGGTACATTTAATGTTTACAATACCTGGGTTTAGAACTGGAACTAACAATTATTTCATTGTTGATCATTTAGTCTATGAAACATCAACAGTAGTGAAAAATACTCACATCCCGAGCCCAAAGTGATGTCCTTCAATAGCTTGTCCAAAACCAAAATAATATTCATTGTCATACATACATGATGAAAACAAGCACCAAATCCTCAGATTTTAGAAGCTTGAACCAACAAATATTTGAAATTTTTGCTTGAAAAATCCGTGAAACGATTAAACAATAAAAATAGTTACCAACTGATTTTTTATTCACAGCTCTACCTTTGGTTTATTACTAAATACCTGCAACATTAATGACATTCACAGCAGCCTCCGCTGTACTTTGTGTTTAGAGCTAATTAGCAAAAGTCACATGCTCGACTTAGATGCCATTATGAGCATATTAGCATGCAGATGTTAGCATTTAGCCAACACAACCTCACAACATGGCTGTAGACTCAGTCTTAACACCCCATAAATCAACCCTCCAAATCATCATTTACAGCCACCATGTTGAGATAATAACTAGTATAATTAAGGTGCATGTTTTATTTTACAATCCTGTTGCTATGGCACTCTGCTTTGTGGGACTTATGAATCCCTGAAAGGAAATGACGTTTGACCTTTAGCTGCTTCACTCCTTGTGGCAGAGCTGTGTTTACTCAACAACACAAGAACTTCTTTTTTCTTTCCCTCTCCTCCTCCAGTCGCAGTGACAGAAGTGGAGTGCGTGCGTGAAGGCTGCCAGTCCGAGGCGCTGAGGCGGCTGAGCGGGTCGATGCCGGAGAGAAAGTGCTTCACAGTGGTCTTCAGAGGCGCCAGGAAAAGCCTGGACCTGCTGTGCCCCTGTGAGGAAGATGCTCAGCGCTGGGTGCGAGGGCTCCGCACTTTAAAGCAGCACGTGGCCGACATGACTCAGAAGCAAAAACTGGACCAATATCCTGCCCAATTTCTAATATGCCAGAATAAATATACTGTAGCTGAGGCAGCATTGCTATGGCGACTGACTCTGCTGTCACATGTGCCATCCCACATCCACAGCATATCTAAAGTGAGCAGTAAGAACTAGGAAAAAATGTCATGTCTAAATATAGTCTGACTATTACTGCTATTACAGTCCCTCACAGCCGGCGGATAATATGACTGTATCAGGTAGAGTAAACCATTAAGATCATCGCCTTGCTTCTCTGTTGATCTATCTTTAGTTATATATATATCGTATAAATCATCAGGGTAATTATCTTGTTATCTCGTCTGTTATGTTTCATCAAGCAGCCTGGGTGATGTTTATCTTGAACGTGTATGTGTGGGCTTTCTGTGTTACAGTTTGCATATGCCGGTGACAAACTGTAATTAACCTTATGTTGCTATCAACTCCTTAATGCAGTTACATTAGACTTTATTTGATAGACACTTTTGTCCTGCAGGATTTACTGAACATTTATTTTCAGGTAAAAGTGCTAGTTCTCATTTAAAATATTAAGTGCGTCCCTCCGAACAAACAACAAAGAGCCTCTTCACCGGTGTTTATCATTTCATTTACTTATAATAGATCTTGAGGCGACAGCTAAATTGAACTTTGTGCTCACAAGTTGAACAGTCAACAAAAGATGCATTATGCCTTTCAGGATATGCTCAGTTGCCAGTTTATTAGGTACACATAGCTAAAACCAAAGCAGTTTAATACAACAGCTCTGCAATAGAACCCACCTTCATGAAGGTTACAATTGTGCTTATTTAACTTTATGATCATTTCTGAGGCTGCAGTTGGTGTTGCTGTTCAATTGTATGGCATCAAACCGTTTCTATTATTTTGTCCACCCCCATATATATCAAGGAGGAACGCTGAATAACAGAAACTTGTACGATTTAAGTGTATCCGTGCACATTATGAACCCAAAGCCTGCCTCAATTGATTTTAGGTTTTATTCCTTAACCCTCTACACTTGGATCCGAAGCTACCTGAGGCGAGCGGATCAGAACCAGGATGGTAAGATGAGCTACGACGAGGTCAAACGGCTGCTCCAGATGATCAACATTGACCTGAGTGAGCAGTATGCCCGCTGTTTATTCAAGGTCAGGATCATCCTGTGTATCTTCATTTGTTAGCACCTGTAAATTATCCTCCTTTGCTGTAATTTATGTGAGCTGAACACCGAAAGGATTGATTGTAAGGAAAGAGAGAGTGACTGCTCAAAAATATAGAGTTGGTGATATTTTTGCTAGTGTCAGTTTACTGTGACACCCTGGAGTCTAGAGTCTGTCTTCAATTACCAAGCCAGCAGCAAGCCAACCACCAACCCCCGTCCACGTCTTTATCCCCTCCCTCTTGTCTTCCTCTCAACAAAGCAAGACCCAGCTTTTTCTTTATTGTGGGGCATTACTGCCTGCTATGTCCCCCAGCTCTCCATTATAGCTGAATTGTTGGGTTTTATGCTCCGTTCCGATGCAATTTCGAATACCGAACATCCCCAAGTACCCATATTTTTAATGTCAGTACACACAGCTGGCTTGATTTCTTATGGAGATGCTTTCATCACAGGAAATTTGAAGCATTCCCAAAATAAAAGCATACGGTGTTTGCCATGTGTCTCTGTGTGTGTCCGATTTGTGTCATTTTTTTAAAACTCCTCCCTATCCCCTCGCATCCCAGAGGTGTGACAGATCCTGTGATGGTCGTCTAGATCATATAGAGATCGAGGAGTTCTGCAGGGAGCTTCTGCGACGGCCCGAGCTGGACGCAGTCTTCAGACACTATTCAAGTAATGGTTGTGTGCTCGCCACTGCTGAGCTGCGGGACTTCCTGGGAGACCAAGGAGAAGATGCCTCGCTGAATCATGCTCAGAGCCTCACGCTCACCTACGAGCTCAATGACTGGGGTAGGTCCTAAAAGCAATCATTAAAGCCTTTAAAGAAAGAGCACACACCGGTTTCATATCAACACTGAATGTCCCATTGGCTAAAATGAGAAAAGTGATTCCGCTTATACGTCTGAAGGCGTTTGCTATTCTAAACACTGAGGCATAATCCTCTGCTGCTGTGCAATTATGTGATGGGCTTTTATGTTTCCAGCAGTTAAAGTGGTTTATTTTAAGGAAGAACGAAGTAGTTTGCACGAGCGATATCTGCAATGAAAAGTAACAAAATGCCACCCACAACAACTCAAACTGTGTTAACAGAATATCCAAAGAGAAATGTGTCAGAGAGCTGAGTTTTATTTATTAACGCAAGTTCAAATCAAACAAATGAGAGTAAGTTATGTTCACTGAGAGACAAAATGGCCTAAAATGGCTTATGCATGAGTAGATTATAGAAAACAATATTGTTGACTTGAGCAATGTTGTGTTTTGTTTCTCATGAATTAGATTTGTATTTGTAAGTAGAAGAACAAATCATTTTTTTCTCTCAAAAGTTACATCGTCTAGCTTTAAGTAAAACTAAATGAGTGGGACGTTTGGCAACAACAATATTTAGACTGTTTAGCTTAATCCGTGTGAGAGAAAAAAGCTGTGATTAGTGTAAACATTCTCTTGTCCTTGCTTTTCTCCCTTGTACCAGGGTCCTAATGCATGTTGTTTAAACCCTTTAGTTCAACTCTCAGCAGTTTTTCTGATAAAGTTGCTAAAAGACTCTTTAAACACTTTGCCATTTGTTGCAGCTCAGAAGAACCACTTCATGACCCAGAATGGTTTCACCATGTACATGCTGTCCCGGGAGAACGATGTGGTTAATCCCGACCATGCCCGAGTCTACCAGGACATGAGCCGCCCTTTGGCCCACTACTTCATCTCCTCGTCGCACAACACTTACCTTACCAAGGACCAAGTCACCGGCGCCAGCAGCACTGAGCCGTACATCAGGTACTCCGACAGAGACTCAAAAAACGTCATTAAAAACAGCACATATTTCAGCACGATCAAAACCTATTGAGGTGTTCTTAATTTGAATGCTCTTCAAGTACGTGTCTTTCACTGACAGGGCTCTGAATCAGGGCTGTCGCTGCGTGGAGCTGGACTGCTGGGATGGAGATAAAGGTCAACCTGTCATCTATCATGGCCACACTCTCACCTCCAAAGTGCCTTTCAAGGAGGTCATCGAAACCATCGTCCAGTACGCCTTTAAGGTCAGAGGAACTTGATTGGATGGTGTAAATCCTCAGCTATGACAGTATGCTCACTGCTCCTCAATACTGATAATGAAATAAGTATAGCTGTCAGTCAGACTTCTTGCTTTCACAGCCTGCTGTGCTTCTTGTGGTTGCATACTTGGCTATGTGGTAACCCTGCGGTATTTTGGTTTTGACATACAGTACTATTGAATTGCAGCGTTAGGTCCTGCATAGCTATCATGCGATCAGATTGCATTTCAATGTGTTTTTTCCGTTTCTCCCCGCAGGCGTCACCATATCCTCTAATCCTGTCCCTGGAGAACCACTGTTCTGTGGAGCAGCAGGCTGTCATGGCCACGCACCTCCGCACCATCCTGGGCAGCAAACTGCTCACCAAGCCGCTCAGTGACCAGCCGCCGAAGGATCTGCCTTCTCCTGAGGTACAACACACACCAGCATGCAGCTAGATCCTTCTTCAAAGACATCTGGCTGTCTGGTTTTCTAACGCAGTAATTTGTTCCAATGACCTTCGTTGCAGGAGCTGAAGGGGCGTATTCTGGTGAAAGGGAAGAAGCTGATTCCTCACTTGGGCCAGCTGGGCAAGGGCGGCAGCTGTGCCAGCTTCTCCTCAAGCTCTGAAGATGAACCAGCAAGCGGCAATAAGAACACCCCCAAGAAGGATCCTGCAAAGGTCAGTTCAGCAAGACTTGTCGTTAAGCCTGAGAAGCTGTGAACTTTTAGATAATCGCATAACATTTTATTTTATGTTTGTATTTGCCCTTCTCAGGTCTGTTCTAAACTGAGCCCAGAGCTATCAGAGCTGGTGGTGTACTGCAAAAGTGTCCCCTTCTGTGGCTTTGAAAATGCATCTGAAAAACCATCAAATGAAATGTCCTCCTTCTCTGAAAGTGATGCCCTCAGGCTCATCAAAGACTCGGGTACAACAATGGAAATAATTGCATCTTGACATTACATAGAGAAAAGTCTAAATGATTTTCTGACATTGCTTTACTGCAGCTGATTCTACACAAAATATAATCAGCCTCCAGTGTATCACGGCATGTGGATTTCTTCTTTTCATTCGCAGGAAAGCTTTTTGTGAGACACAACAGCAAGCAGCTGAGCCGGATCTACCCCTCCGGCCAGCGCCTCCAATCATCCAACTATGATCCTCAGGAAATGTGGAATGGTGGCTGCCAGATGGGTTAGTACTCCAGACTAGAAGCTTGGATGCTGCTCTGATGGCAGCACATTAAGGCAATTCATTTGAAACACATTATGTGGTCAGTAAGTGCCAAAGAAGTGTTATCCTGACTAATTTCTGCAAATTGCTGCTACATCGTAAGACGATGTCACTGGCTTTTACTGACTGACAACATTCACCGGTGCTTTAATGATTTCCGTCGGTGTGATCAGGCTTGCCGTGTCACTGACTCCACTCTCTGTGCTGTTCAGTGGCTCTGAACTACCAGACCTCCGGGGAGCAGATGGACCTGAACCAGGGTCGCTTCCTCCCCAATGGTCGCTGTGGATACGTTCTTAAACCGAGCTTCCTGTGCAGCACAACTTCCGACTTTAACCCAGAGATCACGGGTGGAGGCCCCGGTCACATCCCCACCCAGCTGACTATACGAGTGAGTGGTAACCTAGTGAGACTAACAGTGTTGCAGCGAATTCTGATTGGCTGATTCAAATCCATCTTACAAGTCATAATTAGATATTTGACAAACTGGAATCCAGTTTTCACATACTTTGTTCATTTAGATCAGAACTCTGTATGTATGTTTGCACTTTATTTACCTAGTATTGTGTTTTTGCTCCTCTATAGTGTACTTGTAATGTTGTTGTTTCTGAATACTACTAGCACTGTTTGCAAGAGGTATTCCTCCTCTGTAGCTATTCCAGAGAGTTCTTACTTTTTTCCTCTTAAAAGTAATCTTTCATGTTTTCTCTGAAATGAGGTTCTAAAGATAGAGGGAGTTGTATACTGCCCAGATTGTGAGGCCCTTTGAGGCATAATTGTGATTTTGGGCTTTACCAATACAATTCATTTGACTTGACTCAGAATGACATTTTGCTTTTCAGATAATATCAGCGCAGCAGCTGCCAAAAATCAACACGGAGAAGGCCAGCTCCATTGTGGACCCACAAGTGTGGGTTGAAATTCATGGGGTGGCTATTGATAATGCAAGAGACAAAACCCACCGCATTGACAACAATGGTAAAGCTGAGACATCATAAATCAATTAAAGTGTCAATCGTATGTTATTGTCTGTATAAATGTTTCAAGCAGAGAACTAATACTGTATTTTTAGGCAAATCTATTGCTATGAAATAATGTTACTGTATGCCGTAATGCTGTTTTTGATGATGTAAATGCAGGAGGCCACAGATGACAGCATGAAGCTGCACAGATTTTTTTGTAGGAGCCTTTCCTGTCCATGACCATGATTAGTTTGTTTGAGAGGTACATTACTGGATGATGTATTTATGGCTCTTGTGCGCCCTCTACAGGTTTCAACCCACGATGGGACTGCACTCTGAGCTTCCAGCTGCAGGTCCCTGAACTGGCTCTGGTGCGGTTTGTCGTGGAGGACCATGATCACACTGCCAAAAATGTCTTTGTGGGGCAGTTCACTTTACCTTTCATAAGCCTACGAACAGGTGCTCATAAAGATCTACTGTGCATATTATAGACTAGTCATCACTGTGGCGTGTTTGTGATGTGTGTGTGTGATATCTTTCTTCTCAGGTTATCGACATGTTCATTTGTTGAAGGCAGATGGTTCCAGTCTGTCCCCCGCCACCCTCTTCATCCATGTTAAAGTGACCCGCAAAGGAGTTCCCATCAAAACTGTGTCCGAGCGTATGGCCATTGCCAAAGGCAAGGCATGACGTGCATCTGAACTAGATGGAAAGCTGCATTTTCTGACAACAAAGGGCTTTGGAAAAGACGCTCTGACTGTGAGCAGAGACAGACTGCTGTTGTTGCTGCCAGCCGATCTCCCAGTCCAGACCTCAAGTGGTCCAATTTACACTGAGGCACTTCCCACTACAGGAGGAGAGATGTGGTTTTTCAGAGATAAGGAAGCGCGCTAGCTCTTAGCAAATTAATTGCCTCAGGATAATGAATCCATGATATACTGTGGGTGAGTCTGGTCTTGTCAGTGCTGAGTGCTCTGGAAACAGGGCACTGAGGATTGTGGTTCGTGAAAAACATCAATATGGGACTCGTTACAAAATTAATTTTAGTGTTGTTTACTCTCATGTGTAGGTGGCTGAAGATGTGTTAATTCATCCTTTTATATTTTAGAAGTATTTTTACATTTTTACACTTCAGTATTTGACTTAAACTTAAAGAATGAGGATATTTTAACAAGAAACAACATTTACCTAACTGATGCTGTCTCATTCAGTAAGTGTTATAAGTGAGAATCCAAGCATGTGTTTTATTAATTATTGTTTCAACACTAATTGTGATGTAATACAGATTTAATAGTGTTTCAGAGATTGTCATAGGTTGTTTTATGCATGAAGGATGAACAAATTATGAAATTGTTTATTAATTTAGTCTTACTTTATACTCCAGATACTTGGCACTTTTAATGTTATGACAACATATTTCTAGAACTTACAAATTAACTGGAAATATAAGCAGTATTAACTTTAACTTAGCATTATTACAAATGTCACTTGTTGTATTTGCTACAGCATCATTGCTCACACGTGTTAAAATAAGTGTTTATATGTTAGCGATATTTGCTTGAAGCCTCCTTTGCCTCTTTTCTAATAACATCCCTGCATAATTATTTGTGTAGCCAATTATGATCCCGACAATCATATCTCAAAATTGTGGTTAAACACTAATTGCAACAATCTTACACAACCACTGATTACTTTAGGCTACAGTGAATCATGTAATGCTCTTATAAGGAGTTTCCCTGATAATAAGATGGTGCAGTAATGAAAGGTGCTGCACATGGATTACTGTAATAACAGCATAAATGATGCGGATGGATTTCAACATGTAACAAATGGTGCAGTATGACTTTGCAGTGTTAAAGTGTAAAGCCTCTGTTGTGTGAATGGCAGTTGGTATTATGTATGCAAGTGAAAATACTGTTTTCATAAAAGCACTAATAACATTGCACATTGCTGTGTTTTGTTGTCGTTTTTGCAGACACTATCAAGAGAGAGAGACAGAGTTTGTGCGTCTGTGTGTGTGTGTGTGTCTGTGTGTGTGTGTGTGTGCGTGTGTAGAGGGGCGGGTGTTGCAGAATATATATGAATATCTCTCCACATCACATTTGGTTTGCATTTAATTATTGTGTCTGAACTCCTTGCAAGCTGATAATCTACAGGAGATCCAGAGGGCCAGTGAACTGCATGCAGGCCAACGCCATGTCACTTCATATCGTGGGCATTGTTTTGAGTCAATCAAAATATACTGTCCTGTAGTAAATTCTTATTAGCACACCATATCTCCCTAAAAACCACTGTGCCCACCTGTTTCAATTCTCTGTTTCATTGTCACAGAGGAAGTCAACAAGTACTGCAAAAGGTACAAACACATTGTTGTTTTTTCTTTTCATGGGTCTTGTTGAGAATAAAAATTAAGAATATTGCCAATTTTATCCTTGAATGCGTACAACATATACAAAATTGCAAAAACAATTATTTACCATTCACACACTTTAGTTCCAACTTACAACTACTTTATAAAGGGCGCCTTATTTGAAAGTAGTACCACTGCTATTATCACTTTATATATAGCCTACATATGTTTAGTGGTTGAATGTAACAAAGTACACTTAGTATTTCTATTTTTTTCACACCATCTTAGAGGCAAATGTTGAACTTTTTACTCTACATTTGCCTGACAGCTTTAGTCACTCGTTACTTTACAAATTACACATTTTCAAACCCTTTCTGTCCAGTGAAAACCATGAATGTCCAAATTTGCAGCAGTAATATCTAAATATGATATCTAAAAGTAAAACAGCATTAGCAAAACGATAATTAACCATTAATGCAATCTTTAGTTAAAACGTATAACCACTTCATGAAGGGTGTCTTATTTCTTCATTTATAATAATATTGTACATCAGAATTTATTTGTTGGTTATATGTTGTCTTATTAACCTACATCCTAAATTTAAAAACATGTACAATGTTTGTCTCTGAGATGTAGTGGAGTATAAGTATAGATGGAAAGTTGCATGAAATGGAAATAATGAAGTAATGTACAAGGAGCTCAACATTGTAGTTGTACAGCAACCTAACGTTACTTGAGTAAATGTGTAAATTGAAAAAGTGTTTCAATATCCCTTCACGTGGCTCTAATCATGCTTGTGTGCATGTGTACGATTAGACAGCACAGAATGTGTATTACTACAGCCACTTATAATAAACAGCCACAAGAGGACAACAGTGAAGACATTTCCATCACCGCTCTAAACCAATAGCATCAGAGGGAGCTTTAAAGTCGTCGAGGGCACGCGGTAGCTCCTCACTTCCTGGTTGAAGATGGCGGATGAGAATGAGACAGCACCGATGCCGGAGAAAGAAGATGTAGAGGACCACGGACACTGCAGCGACTGTGAAAACGAAGAGCACCACTCTGACGATGGGTAAGAAGGCAGGCTTAGCAGCAAAAGCGGTGAAAAATATGTCACGTCTATATAGACTTTATCAAAGCGGGATCAAACTAAAGCGTCGGGGAGCTGTCGGGATAGACAGCCATCGATGGAGGTTGGCCCGTCCACTTGCCTTTACCCTATTGGTTAGAAACACCCGTTGCCTACCAGTTCCTTTGACGTGATTGGCTGAGAGTGCGTCATGTCGCTAATGTGGACGGGCTCTATAGCGCTGATAGCAAGGCGTAGTGTGGAGGTAGCAAGCCCAAAGTAATGTTACGCTTCAAAGCTGGTCATTTAATAATATACTGTCACTTCTACAACTTACAGAAAAAGTTGTTTTTATTAAGTTGCCAGTGTGATGTATCATTTGTTTATATATTGCTGTCTGCCTGTAACTGATGCAATTCATAGCAACCCCAGTTGACATTTAGCAAGTTAGCATGCATGCTAGCATAGCTGTCAAACCCCTATTGTCTGTAATAGGATCGGGGTGCAGACAGTAGCCGAATCAAAAGTGAAATAAGCTAAACCTGCACGTTGTTACACGTGCAACTTGATCATATCGTTTGTTTTGAGCTGGCTTTGATAACTCGGGAGTCAGCAGAGCTTTTAATTCCCTCCTTTTTAAAATATGAATATCCTAAATCAGCCTAATGTCAGCTCTCCTACGGAATCAGGCTTTGATTGAACCCTACTGCTCGTCTTTGACTTCTGTATGTTTACCAAGCGGTGACACACACACACACACACACACACACACGAAAGGAGCATTAGCGTGCAAATATTAAGGCGTGTCCTGCTCACGGTATATGCGAATGCTGCCATTGGAGAAAGTGTTGCTCTAAAGTTACCTTTTTTTGTGGCTTATTACTTCTTCAAAGAAATCTGAGTCTAACGTTACTTGTCATCACAGGCCTTGGTGTGATCATGAGCTGTGAGCAGTTTTAACACAGAGTGAATCTTATTTCTTGGGCTGTTTTTTAATTGAAGGGTTTTGGGGGGCCTATAGAAGGTAAAAGTGTTCATTTTATGAGGAAAAAAAAAGAGCAATTTTGTGCCTAATCCCCCGCTGCTGTAAGTAGAAAATGATGACCCTATTTATCAATTGAGGTGAAGCAAATGTGAGCTTCACTCCTGCTCTTTTCGAGCAACACATGCGACTCCCCTGCACCCAACTCACAAAGAATGGTTCTGGCCGCTGGCTGGTCTACTCTGTTGAAATGGAAGCCTGTGGAACAAACTATTGAATGTTTTGTTGTCCATTGTCCCAGTCACTGACTGACCTCTTGTACGTACATGCATATGTACACAAGCGCATATATATACCATCCAGTCCTCTTCCAGAGGTCATGTGATTCACCATCTGTGCTGGTGTTACAAATACTGGCCGGTGCTTGGCTTCTCTCCTCTCTTGGACACTAATGAGATTATCCTCTGTAAGTATGTAGTCTCTCTCGGGCCAGAGGATGGGATCGCTGGGTGGGGGTTTGTGTGGCTCCTCAGGTTTGAAATGGGGGTTAGTGACACACAGGCTGTGGGAGGGGGGGGTTGCAGGAACTACCGGTGTACAGCGATGGAGAGGGACACAGTCCATAATGTCCAGTACTCTACCTTATGTGTTCTGCCAGTTTCTTGAGACGTTATGTCAGGTTTTGTTCTAGCTGATAGGCCTGTGTAGTTGTTTAACCAACAGTGACTTTGTTTCTTTATTATAATATAATCTTGTAAATAAGTTGCAGTCAGAATAACTTTATTATCCAGGATTCATGTATGTAGAGTGGAAACAATCACTCAATGCAGCCCTACTTGTATGTTTGTGTCAATATACTACTGATAGGTTTGATGTTAGGCTGATCAACCTTTGTACAGCATTTCATACACAAGTGTGTGTGTAATGCAGTTTTAATCTTCCCACTGTGTGGTGGATATATTCCAGGTAGACATTCAAGATAACACAATTTGACCAGAGCATGAATTTCCTCTGGGATAGTAGACTAATGTGCAAGCCTTCTATTTCTGTCCTTTCAGTGACAGGGGTCTGGGGGACGACACTGGTGCCAAGAAGAAGAAAAAGAAGCAGAAAAAGAAGAAGAAATCTGGTGCCACAGAAGCTGCTCAGGACCCCCTTGCCAAGGCATGAAATCCTTAATTTTATGAAGCACCAATCAAAATCAAAGGGTCAGATCGCCTAAAATTCAAAAGGAGAACAAAAATATTTTAGGAGTTACAGTTCTACTACAAGGTGAAAAGCAGGATAGTTTCCTGTTGTGGACAGTGGCTCGTAGAAAGCTGTGCACTTCTTGCTCACAGTGTGGCACTCTGCTGATTAGACCATTGCATGTCTTATCTGCCATGGCCCTCACACTGGACTAAATAGAAAATGATTAATTTGGGTGGATTGACCCTTTTAACCCTGTTGATTTCTGTCTGCGTTTTGCAAACAGGTGAATTCATTGCCAGCTGATAAGCTCCAAGAGATCCAAAAGGCCATTGAACTGTTCTCTGTCGGCCAAGGCCCTGCCAAAACCATGGAGGAGGCCACTCGGAGGAGTTACCAGTTCTGGGACACGCAGCCTGTGCCCAAGCTAGGTATGACATTTGTCAGAGCTGTCAGTTGTGCTCTGAGACAAGTGGATGTCATTTATCGTGGGTTTCTGTGCTTATGTCACAAACTGTTATGTTTTCCTTCAGGGGAGACTGTGACATCACACGGCTCCATCGAACCTGACAAAGACAACATTCGTGAGGAGCCCTACAGCCTCCCACAGGGCTTCAGCTGGGACACCCTAGACTTGGGGAACGCTGGTGTGGTAAGTGAGTGCATTAACACACACACACACACACACACACACACTCCCTCACTCGTAGCAGGAGTGCACATGAGGACAACATGAGGACTTTTTAGCAGCAATCTCCTGGACTCTCGGTGATCTGAGCTTTAATTTGTTAAAAAAAACGAGTGGATTTTTATTTGTGTGCCAATGTGAACATATCCTTCAGTCATTGCTGTCAACTCCTCAGTCGTGGGATTGCTGATGAATGATTACTTTGATAAAGCTGAACTGTAATGCTGAGATCCACAAACTTGCTTTACAGTGAAAACTACAGTAGCAAAAGCAAACAACGGTGCGGCTCGCAAACGCAAGAACAAGATTCTTCATACCAAAATGTTACATACCAGTATCTGTACTGCTATTTTTCATTTGCAATGTTGAATGCACAGTATGTGTATGATTTTATTATGCATATTGTTAGAAAAATGAATTCACTAGAATTGATACAGAACGGGTGAAGTTGGCAGAGCATTGGCATGTATGTATTAATAGGCACATTTACGCATACAGATATAGAAAATGTCTAATTCTGTTGTTTTTCTGTAAAACCAGCTCAAGGAACTTTACACCCTTCTCAACGAGAATTATGTTGAAGATGACGACAACATGTTCCGATTTGACTACTCCCCCGAGTTCCTGCTCTGGTATTATAACTGATATTCTCCCACTTTACACCTGACAAAGATGTTAGATTGAAATGCTAAACTTGATATATCTAGACGGCAAATACTTTCTTTAAATAAAGCACATGGATCAACATTTGATAAAATATTAATACAGGTAATGGCAATACAATAATCTGTTGCATGTAATGACCGACCTATCTCTCTCTCAGGGCCCTGCGGCCCCCTGGCTGGTTGCCCCAGTGGCATTGTGGTGTGAGAGTGAACTCCAACCAGAAGCTCGTAGGCTTCATCAGTGCCATTCCTGCTTCCATCTGTATCTACGACATGTAAGTGAACACAACAATGCCGTGTGGAAGTATAATGGCCATTTTAGTATTACTTTATAAACTTTGTTAAGGTACTCGCATGTATGGCAGAGCTGTTAAAGTGTATCTTAATGAAGTGGCCACTCAGTGTACATATTGTTGACCAGGAAAATACCTTATGCAGAATAAGTTGTCTTAAATATAGATCACAGTCTTATATTTTACACTGAAAGTACAATATAGCAAATATTTGTGTGAATTGTGTTCTTCTGATTTTTAATCTAAAGGTAAAAGTGCAACACGTGATGGATTAGTAATTGTAATGTAAAAAGTATTTAATACTATTTATATAAATGCCCTTTTCTGTCATTCTGGTTTGAGTTTGTTGCAGAGTTGCTCACTTAATGCATTCTTTTTTGTCTGATGTTTAGAGAAAAGAAAATGGTAGAGATCAATTTCCTCTGTGTCCACAAGAAGCTTCGCTCCAAACGAGTTGCTCCGGTTCTGATAAGAGAAATCACCAGACGGGTTAACCTGCAGGGCGTCTTTCAGGCAGTTTACACTGCTGGAGTGGTGCTGCCCAAACCTGTGGGCACATGCAGGTGAGACGGACAGAATAGCTCTCCACATACTTTATGCACACAACCTTCCCTCTTCTACAAATCCAACTTCTCTGCACAGGTACTGGCATCGCTCTTTGAACCCACGCAAACTAATCGAGGTGAAGTTCTCCCACCTGAGCAGGAACATGACGATGCAGCGCACCATGAAGTTGTACCGTCTGCCTGACGTTAGTGAAAACACACATATTTGACACAAAACACAAATATGGGCCACCAAGCCCTTGCCGAGCCTTTATGCTTCTCCTCCCTTGGTTTCGCTCCTTCAGACTCCGAAGACTTCCGGCCTGCGGACGATGACCAAGAAGGATGTCCCAGTTGTGCATCGCCTCCTCCGTGAGTACCTGAGCCAGTTCAACCTGGTGCCCGCCATGAACCAGGAAGAGGTAGAACACTGGCTGCTGCCCCGGGAGAATATTATCGACACTTACCTGGTGGAGGTAAAGAAAAAAACGTTTTGCCCGAGACGTCTTTAAATAATTCTGTCTTAAACCATTCCGCTGAGAGGCTTCATATAAACGTATGTCATTCTCTTGACAGAACGATGGCAAGGTAACAGATTTCCTGAGCTTCTACACACTGCCCTCTACCATTATGAACCACCCTCTGCACCGCAGCCTAAAAGCAGCGTACTCCTTCTACAACGTGCACACCACCACCCCCATTCTCGACCTGATGTCTGACGCCCTCATCCTGGCCAAATCGGTGTGTTCCTCTTCAATCCATGTGTGTGTTCTCTGAAGTTTTGACTCTCAGGGAACTAATGACTTGTTGTTGTTTTTTCTTCTCGTCTCTTTATCCAGAAAGGGTTTGATGTCTTCAATGCACTGGATCTAATGGAAAACAAGACTTTCCTGGAGAAGCTTAAGTTCGGCATCGGTGATGGAAACCTACAGTATTATCTGTACAATTGGAAGTGTCCCAGCATGGGCTCAGAAAAGGTACGTTTTATAGTGGCAATATCGCGACCTAAAGTCTGCCAATGCATCCTCAAATAAAGTCGTCACCCTCAGACCTGTGGCAAGAAGCTACAGCAGCTAGGAAGCTCATCGTACCATAATGAGCAAGGGTCAAATTTAGAACTTACACGATCTTGAATTAATTCATCATATTTCATTTGTTATGCCCTCCATTCATTCTGCACTTTATCTGGAATTGTTGCTTTATACTACTGATATAACGATGCATAACCCTCGACCCTATCCTCCCCACTGGCTCTTCCATTAAACTTTCATTACTTGGCTGGTTTGTCGTAAAATAAGTATTGTTTTACATTCTACGTGGTATTAAAACTGTCTTTAAATGTCTTAAATTTAGCTTGGTGGACCCTGCAAATTGCTTTTGTAACCTTAAATTTCCCCAAAACATGTTTGTAACTGCTTTCCTCACACGTCCTCTTCTTCTCTCTCAGGTTGGGTTGGTACTGCAGTGACATCCCTTTACGTCACAAACAAGTGTCACCAACAGGCCAGGAGACGGCACCATGGCACAGACCACCGGACAGGTGGACTGATGACTTCCTGCTTCAGGAAAGGAAAAAAAAAAACCACCGCCCATTTTTACTTTTTGACCTTTTGAACTTTGACCTGCACTACCGCTGCCAGGCAGGGAGGAGGGAGAGCCTCGCTGCTCACCCTCCTCCCTCGATCACATGGACCTTAAGCCATTGTTACCATCACAAACAGCTGTATTTCATCTGAGAGCTGTCTTGATTGTACACATACACACAAGAACAGTTTGCACAGATTACTGTATATCAAACACTCACTGTTGGCATACCTACGAAACGTACAATACATGTAAATACTATCAATCATTACTGAGGATTATGCTCTAACACATGCAGACTAGAACCTACTGTTCTGTTTGATTCCTAAACGTTGGAAGTGCTTTTTGCAATTAAAATAAATCTGTCATCCTTAAGTTTTAGAGATTAAAAAAAAAAAGAAAAATCAAAATGATGAAAAGATATTTTAAAGAGGAAAAGGTTAAAAAATGCGAGGTAATAAATACCAAAAGTGGACACCAGATAAGGGCTTCTGTTAACATGTTTCTTGTCATGCTTGACCCTGTCTCATCAAACCCTCTATCTTTATGAATAAGATGTTTACGCCTTCTGGAGGTTCTCTCATCCGTATTAACTCTCATGACCTCAGCGTACTGCACTAACAGAAGAAGCCCTGAAACACAGACTGGCGTCAGTGGACCGGCTCAGTTGGAGGTTTGGACTCCCACACGGAGGTTGAATGCATTCTGGTGGGGTTTACACAACACCTGGCAGGAATCGGATTTGTAATGACACCTCTTGATTTTAACTGTGTTCCAGTTTCAATGTCCACCCGTATGGGCTCTCAGGTTTTGTCAAATGTTCCTGAAAAAGTCTGCAAGAGCTTAATATAAAGTGTTTGAGGGGGATTTCTAGGACTTTGTCCTCATTTGCTTTAGGGAATCACACAGTAAGTCTTAAAAATAGTCATAAAGATTAATATAATATAATGCAAAGATGAGGAAAAACTGAAAGATCTGGCAAGTTTGAATGCACGGACTGTGTTTAACTCCGAGGGAATTGATGGTTTGATGTGGTCATCGCCTATATTATGCTTTTATGAGCTTTATTTAGAAAGTGAAACAATATGAAGTATGAGCACTGCAGGTAACATTACAGCATTTGGAGCTCTACACTCATCATGCAGGTGATGTCAGTTTAAAGTCTTGGTGTAAAGCCGTCTGGACTTGCAGGACATTGTGCAGAGTGAGTGGTGATGGTGATGACTGGGGACGTGCCCCACTTAAAGTGTTTCTAATGTAAAATGCTGGTTCTATTTAAAAACTGATGTAAAAGAAGAATGGGTCTCGTGGTGTTTTGATGCAGGAAAAAAAATGTGAAGATGCAGGTGATTCATTTTTTTTTTTTTTTTTTAGCAAAAGAAAATAAAATCTAGAAGTTGCTGTGAGGATTTTGTCAAAGTTCATGTTTACACAGGATATCAAATACACTCAAGGACCACTTGCTAGCTTTTTTTGGATATTAAAACGGGATCTAATGGTGTTCCTCAGTGGATGGTGATACAGCAAGCAAGTACATGGACGGTGAGATTGTTTTGTTCTTTATCAAACTACTGTGACAAAGGCCAAGACTAAGGTACCATGCAGCACTATTGTTTTCTAATTGCATGAGGCTTTTAGTTCAACTGTCATTTTTAACACTTTTTTTGTTTTTAAGACTATCAACTTAAGGTGTTTAACAGATGTGGAGCCAGGGTGGTTCTTAATTTAGATGAATGGTTTAACAAGTTTAAAACAATATTTAACAAGTTCAAATCAAACATTGATGATTTTACGTATTTACAGTACTACACATTCTACTTTTAAGAGTAATACAACATTTTTGTTGAAAATGAAATTTAATAAAATAAAACTCAACAAATGTCTTTCCAGGAGTTAACAAATGACACAGACAATATTGTGATTTAATCTTAAGGCTTTGTTTTCAAAATATATTATTAAAGATGATTCTAAAGGCCTCAGATAATAATTAGTGTTTAAATAGTTTTTATATATTGTTTATTTTAATACTTTTTAAGTGTCACCAAGGTCAAGCAAAGCCTTTAGTTCTAATTATGAAACAGTAGGGGCGTGGATTGCGTCTCTTTTCTTGTGTTGTAAAACGAGGCGTCGCTCTCACACTCAACTGGACGCTGATTGGTCGAAACTGCCCTGAGGCTAGCGTCACTGCCTCACGTGTACTAATGGAAGGCTCTAATTGGCCGGCATCTCCTGTCAGTCGTGCAGAGGGTAACTGGAACAACGCGGAACTGTGCACTCGGGAGTGTTGGAGAAGCTGTCACGATGCTGCTCGTTGTCGGGATAGTTTGTGTCGCTTTGGTCATATTTATATTAAAATATGTCTTCGGCAGCTCCGGGCCCAATCCCTTTGAGAAGGACACTCGTGAACCGTTAAAGAAGATGGTTCACAACAGGAAGGAGAAAAACAAAGTGCTGAAGCAGGGTGAGTTAAAACTACCAAAGTTCTAAGTTGAAAAAAACTGAAGTGATTTGTATTGATATAATAAAATGTTGAGTAATCTTACCCGCAAGTGAATTTTTAATTAGTTTACACAGTCAACGTTGCAGGTCCAAGTGTCCCTGTAGAAGAATGCGGCTGTGGGGAAATGAACCTGTCTTGCAACATTAGTGGGGACCGAGGACGTTGCTGTGATTTTATATTAAACAAATGCATGTATTGAAATTAAGTGTCGGTTTGAAACAAATTGTAAGTTGTAGCATTGCTTCTTCCCTCGGAGGTTGCAATTCAAAATAAACTGCTATTTTGCAAAAAGGGATCTGGGTGCAGCATTTTCTGGTCAGTATATTGCTGAAAATCAAATATATGTGAGCATTTAGACTTAAAAATATCAAATGAGAGATAAATCGGTATTGAAAATGATCGTTAGTGGCTGACCTAACTCACTGCACACACTTCATCCCAATATGTATTTAAAACTGGATTAATTCAAACCATTTGTCTTGAAGAAACTCTTTAAAAGCTAATATTGCAAAGTTACATATGTCCTGAATAGTGATTAGTGTGCAGCAGGGACTCCTGAAAGTTTACATTTTATATTGTGTGTGTGACTGCCAAAAATATTATTTGTTATTGATTGTTTTCAACCAATTATTCTTAAATATCAAAAACGAACAATCGCACATTGCAGTCCACATGCCATGCCCATTGTTTGAATATTTATGTCTTGTCATCAGGTTTTCTGGCCAGTAGAGTTCCTGAAAACCTGGATGCCGTCATCATCGGCAGTGGGATCGGTGGTCTTGGGCTTGGGGTGCTGCTAGCCAAAGTTGGAAAGAAGGTCCTGGTTCTGGAGCAGCACGATCGGGCTGGAGGATGCTGCCACACGTTCACCGAGAAGGGCTTTGAGTTTGATGTTGGTGAGAAGAACATAAAATTAAGAAATGTAATTTGTTGTTTGACTGCACCCAACATTTCAAGACTCCAAAAAACCCCGACAAACCCTGCTGTGTCCACGTGTTTTCTGCCTTCCTCCCTCAGGAATCCACTACATCGGTGACCTGCAGGACCACAAGCCGTTCCGCTGCATGCTGGACAGCATGACTAATGGGCAGCTGCAGTGGGAGCCTCTGGAGAATCCGTTTGACCATGTTGTGCTGGGACCTCCAGAGAACCGCCGCCGATACCCCATCTACAGCGGCAGGACCCGCTTCCCCGAGGAGCTGAAGAAGTGCTTCCCTGGAGAGGAGAAGGCCATCGATGAGTACGTGAGGCTGGCCAAGGTAGGACCTTTGTGAACAGGACAAAATATTACTGTAGAGAGTATTTTTTTCAGTGATTATCCCCCCATTTGTATGCCTCACCCCCAGTGAACTGTGCATTTATACATTTTGGCACAAAGACGCTACATTATCCAGATTTATTATCAAGGACTCAAGGGTTGCTAAAGCAAAGGTCGGTGTGACTGGAGAGTCCTCCTATTAGCTGAGATGTTGCATAATTGTATCTAGACTGAGTTGCAACAGCGTTTTGCTTTGACACACAGATAAAGGAATGTCACTGTCTTTATCTCTGAGGATCTATTTAGTGCATCGATTCATTTTTATGTCTCCACTTAGACAAAAGCCGGGGCCACAGGCGATTTCTTTTTGGGTTGTTTGTCCGTACATCCATCAGCACATCTGTCTGTCCCATTCTCGTGAACACTTTGTGGATTTTAACTTTTTTACTTAGTTAATATTCTTTACTGTTTATTACTTATTTATAATACTTGTTTGACTATGTGTCTTGTATGCACTATCCACTATGCTGCTGTAATCCTGTAAATTGACCCGCTACGAGACTGATAAAGGATTATCTTATCTTATCTTATATTACACGATATCTCACCAACGCCTGGAGGGAATTTCTGGAAATTTGGCAAAAAACATCCACTTGAACTCAATGATGAACTGATTAGATTTTGTTGGTCAAAGGTCACTTGGACCTCACGAAACACGTTTATGGCCAAAGATCAAGATTTAATATGCTAATAAAGACAATTTAGCACAAATGGCTAACATGATAAAATAATGAAGTGATGACATTTTGGACAGACGTGGATGCAAACTGCAACTTTGCAACAGGTTGGCAGAGGTTTTCAACTTATTAATGATTTATTTTGACAAGCGGAAACAAAAAAAGGCAAAAAAGAAAGTGCAAAAGGAGAGATTAATCGCGGAATAAATAGTCTGAGTAGATGGATTCATAATTAGAGTTGCTATGATACATTCACGTTTCACTTTGACTCTGTTTGTTTCGTACCCCCTAAGACAATATCTCTCATATTTTTGTCCGTAGTTTCAATCTATAGGTGTTCTTCTATACTTCCTTTTATGTGTTTGTCCGTTTTCCTGGGGAAGGTGCATCCTCACACAGCCAGTTATACAGCTCCAGACTTTGGTAAATCCACCTTAATTGTACTCTGTCAGTCGATTACAGATCACCATCTGTGTGTCTTGTGTGTTCTCTCTGCAGAAAGCCGGGCGGGGCGTTTGGCTCCTCGCTCTGCTGAAGACCTGCCCCGTGCCCTTGGCCAAGTTCCTGGTCTACACCGGTCTGGCCCAACGTCTGTCCTTCTTCTTCAAAATGGCACCTCGCAGCCTGACGGAAGTGGTGAATGAGCTGACGGAGAACAAGGACCTCAGGGCGGTTTTCACCTACATCTTCGGCACCTACGGTAGGCCGAGCTTCAGCAGTCCTGTTGGTGAGATCAGCTAATTTCTTCAGTATCCCGCTCATGCGTTTCCGTCTCTGATCTGCAGGTAACATGCCTAAAGAAAGCAGTTTCGCTATGCACAGCTTGCTGGTCACCCACTACCTGAATGGTGCGTGGTACCCGAAAGGCGGAGCCACTGAGATTGCCTACCACATGATCCCCATCATTGAGAAGGCTGGTGGTGCTGTTCTGGTCCGAGCGCCAGTCAACCGCATCCTGTTCAATGGCGCCAACGAAGCTTACGGTGGGAGGGAATTCCTCAGTGTTTCTGTACGCGGTCACATCATGCAGCTCCCAGTGACGGGAGACTCAATGCGTTTATTTATTTATTTATTTTTGTCAAGGTTTCAGGTGTGAGCGTCATGAAGGGCCAAGAGGAAATACATATCCGTGCCCCTGTGGTCATCTCTAATGCCGGCATCTTCAACACATACCAGAAGCTGCTGCCCAAAGAGCTCCAGGCCATGCCAGGTAGGGACTAAGTGCTGCAACCAATGATTATTATTATTTTTTATTTTTAATCAGTTAGCTCTTTAGTCTAGAAAATGCCCAGGTGGCATCATCAAGTAACCCAACACCCAAAGATGACATAAAACTAGAGAGAAGCAGCAAATTGTCACACCTGAAACGTTGGGCCTAGAAACGGTTGAGCCTTAGCTTGAGTTATGCAATCGTTTCAGTGTTGGCTGCAAAACGGTGGGCGATGAATCCCATGATTAGGTTTTCATGTCACTTTTATCTGTGAGCTAAAGTTGTCCCGTATGATTCGACACAGCTATCCAGAAGCAGACGAGTATGATGAAGAACGGTGACGGTGGCCTGAGTGTGTTTGTGGGTCTGAATGGAACCAAGGAGGAGCTGGGCCTGAAAGCGGACAACTACTGGATCTTTGCCGAGAACAATTTCGATGAACTGTACGTTGTTTAGCATCTCGTGTCTGTTGCTTGTCACAATTCACATTCGAGTTGTAGCCAAACACGGACTTGACTTTGCAAACTTAAAAATGTGCTTTTTAGGAGCCAGGTCTTTTTGTTTTAGAAGTTTCTGAGCACTTAAACTCAACCTGTAGATCTCAAAATGTGTCAGTTCTTTAGTTCTAAACTTTACATGGACTTAAAGTTGCTCAAATATAATACAACGTGTTGTAGAGAATCACAGATTCACAAGGACTATGGAGAAGTTAGTCACACTGAATAACAGCAACTGTAAGGAGCTTTTGGTCCAGTATTTTAACAGAAGATATCTTTATTTAGAAATGTAACCTAATGTATTTTTTGCTTTAAAGGGTGGAGAAGTATTATAATGGAACGAGGGAAGAGTCTGCTAATAACATACCTCTCCTGTTCGTGGCGTCTCCATCGGCTAAAGATTCGACCTGGGAGGAAAGATCACCAGGTACAGAAACTGTCTTCACCGTGAAGTTAGGTTCATGCGTGCACTCCACAACAATATGTTGTCCTGTGGGTTTTTTTTTTGTGTGTTTACCTTTTAGATATTTATTTTCACATCAGGGAAGTCCACCGTGAGTCTGGTCAGTTTTGCCAACTACAAGTGGTTTGAGGAGTGGAAGGATGACAAAGTGACGAACCGAGCGTCGGACTACAAAGAGCTGAAGCAGGCCTTCATTGACTCTGTTCTGGAGGTGGTTTTGGATGTCTTCCCGAAGATAACCAGAGACAAGGTAACGCTTCTGAATCCGCCTCGTGTCCTCTCACTGCTCATTAGCTTTGCATTCTGTATGTTAAAGAGATTTATTTTGGCTTTGCTGGCGCTCTTTAACCTTCCATAGGTTGGCACTAGGTTGGTTTTTAGTGTAATGTGGCTGCTGAGTGGGTGTAATTTAGAAGATGTTAGTCTGAAGGATTATATAAGTTTGGTCTTTTTATTTATTGTATAGATATCTTTTATGTTTCTAGGATGCTATTCTTTAAGTAAATTATTATAATAGTTATGCATAATTTTACTATCACGTTGTGTTATTGGTTTTATGTTGCTTATAACTCATTATTGTTGCACCAGGCTAGCTTTCCTGGCTTAATAAATAATATTCACATACATATTGCCTGTTTGTTTTTTTGTTTTTTTTGTGTAGGTTGAGTACATTGATGCTGGCACCCCCATCACAAACACGCACTATATCGGAGCCCCCAAAGGTGAAATCTACGGAGCGGATCATGGCGTCGCCCGCTTCACCCCTGAACTCAGCGCTACAGTGAGACCTCAGACTCCTCTGAAGAACCTCTATCTGACAGGTCGGACCACCCATGCAGCATAACCTCACCCAGAGGTCGCCTGTAACTCCTGACAGGACTTTGTCTAAATTCAGTACATCCGGTGTGCTTTGTGTTGCAGGTCAGGACGTGTTTGTGTGCGGCTTCGCCGGTGCTCTGGCTGGAGCTCTCAGCTGCGGCTCGGTCATCCTCAACCGCAACCTCCACCTGGATGCCATCGCCTTGGCAAAGAAAATTAAATTTACGAATGCCAAATTGAAAGAGGAGTAGCTGCCTGACGACATTCAGCTGAGTGACCGTTGTAGTTA
Source organism: Pholis gunnellus (assembly GCF_910591455.1). Classification (NCBI taxonomy): domain Eukaryota; kingdom Metazoa; phylum Chordata; class Actinopteri; order Perciformes; family Pholidae; genus Pholis; species Pholis gunnellus. The sequence goes on from NC_136544.1 coordinate 8,980,108, forward strand.
TACCTTATTTAATTAGCACTTATGTCTCACTCACAAAACACCCTTCAAGAGCGCCTCAGCACAGAGACCCTCAGATTAAACCCAACAAGTGACTTGTTTTTGCTATAATAAACTGGAAAAGTGAGTTTTCCACACCAACACTGAGCAGTGCCTGTACTTTAAAATATGCATACCTACATTAATTCATGTTTGAATACCTCAGTCAACCTGCACTTATCAAAGCTAACGTGACCTCAACTGTTAATGCAAATGCTTTTTTCCTAAAATCAAATGTTGAAAGTCATCTGTAGTCTCTTAACTCAGTGCCTGAGGTGAAGTTGTGTCATGTTTTACTCCCTTTTTAATAATAAAGGGTACAAACAATGAATTTGTTTCAGTTTGGTCTTTGGTGTAAACATGTTGCATTATTCCCAATAAAGGGGTCAACAGGTTCATTTAGTTTCTAACAGCATTGATTGTTATTTTGCCACCTACATTTATTGCACCACCTGAAAGTCACATCTCTGCCACTCGGGTGTGGTACGGTGTGTAGTCAGTATCAAAATAAATATCAACATATCCTATCAATAAAATGAAACTGATTAACTTAATAATAATACATTTATTTTGTATAGCGCTTTAATTCACTTTGCTGCTAATTACTAGGACATAAACTAAAACGTGTAAACTGACATTAACTTCAAAGCTTGGTCATCATGTTTTATCTTGTTGTAATCGTCTGGAAACCACCCTCGTCCCAACTATGTTTATTTGTTTATATATGTTGTTTATGTGCACCGACCACAGTAAATAGCCTGCACCTGAACGCAGCATATGTTTTTGCAGTGACATTGACAGCAGCAGTGTGCACGTGTACAACAAGTGCGCTCCCCCAAAAAAGACTGATGGCTAGACAGACAACATTTTGAGCTTTCTGATTAGTTGGCGAATAAAAGGGGTGTGATTTTCTTATCATTGTCTGGCTGCAAGTTATGCGCCGACACTTTCCTGCAGACAGCCACTTGGAGGCTAAAGTGCGCTCAGCAGTCTGAGGTAAAGTACTAACACCAGATGCTGTAACAACGAGGCTTAAATGAAACACTTGGTAATTGCATCAAAACATTGTTATTACAGGTGGTTTGCGGCTGCGGTCTGACAGGAGTTGACCTCCTAGCTAACCAGCAAACCTCTATTTACGCAGAGCCTCGTTGGCTAGCTCACTCTGCGTCAAAGAGTGTTGGAAGCAGGTAAATACGTCATATTTAACTGTTGTCATCCTGAAGCAGACTGTTATCTAGACAGGCCGGGTTCATTCATCCTGAATCTGGAAAATCATGGACGTCTGCACTAGGCCTTTGTGCTACGAGCTGCTGGCAGAAGTAGGAGAAGGCTCCTACGGTAAAGTGTATAAAGCCAGAGAGGTGGGGGGGAAACAGCGTCTACTGGCGGTGAAGAAATTCAACATCCGCGAGGACTCGTGGGAGGACGGGATCCCTGCCTTCATGATCCGCGAGGTGTCGCTGCTGCGTAAAATGAAGTACTTCAACCATCCCAACATAGTCGTGTAAGTTTGTTAAGTAAACCTAGTTTAAATTAGGCAGTCCAACACCACGGTAAATAAATCATTCGTGAACGTTTTAATGTTCATTTATTGTGATTCAACTGGAGAATGTGGTTTGTTCTACTGTTGACTTGTTTTACATTCTACAGAGAGGTGTTTCTGGTATAACCCTCATTGATTAAATAAAATAAGATACACATTTATTCATCTCGAGGGAAATAGTTGTGCAGCAGTTTTTAAGGAAAGAGCGCAAATATACAATATACGCAATGCAGCGTTAATGGTATGGATCGTAAGTTGCTCATAGAGATATGTATGAAAAGTGACACGTGTCTGTTTTGTAAAAATCTTTTAGGCTATGTCCCATAAAAATAATACAAACACTTGTCACCTGCCACAAACTACACCCTCCAAAATAAAATTAATAATAAAGTTGAAATGACACCTCTCTGCAGGTTTGTTGTATTAGACAGCATTTCTTTGATCTAGGTGTACCGAATAAACTGGCAACTAAGTGTATATGACACATAATTTGCCTTTTGATATTATTGATTAGGAGCTATCTGTGGCGAGAATGCATGGTGCAAGACATGTTTATTATATCTAAAGGACAGTGATGGCAGAACAATACCGAGTGTATATAAAAGTACAAGTAGAAGTTTTGCATTTACATATTCCCTGAAGTTGAAGTAGAGTGTAAAATGGACGTATATGTACATAAATAGACCTATATATAGCTTGTCTCCATGTTTAGTTTTATTTATGTAATATTTGATAACAGCAGTTGGTCACAGAAACAGAGCTGAACATATTTTCTTGTTGTGTTTTTTTTTTTTTTAACCCCTGCTGATTTAAACGTCCAGGTTGTTGGATGCCTCTGCTGTGCCAGTGGGCAGGAGCTTGGACCTCACTCTGGTACTGGAATACATTGACCAGGACCTGTCCACCTACCTCTCCAAGGCTCCGGCCTCTGGACTGAGCCGTGACTGTATTAAGGTGTGGACTCATCACCTGACTTATCATCGCATAGCTGCATGTATTTCAGTCTGGAAAAAGCACTGAAACAAACGCTTGCATACTCTACCTCTTTATTAAGTGTATCTATCCTTATAAATACAGGATTTAAATGTTCCTTTCTTCTTGACATTTGGGCAGCCAGTCTAGATACAATTTCTTTATCTTTTGTGTGGCTTTGAAGCATTTGAGGCACATTTTACACACTCCTACCACACTAATTATTTCTCTGGTCAGACATCTAATATAAGAGACTTTATAAGTCACTTTTCAAAATGCAACGGTCTACAAAGGATCTACCACAGTGTAACTGTAAGTTCACAGCCCTCAGGGACCAAAGCTAATGGTGTGTTCGGGTGTTCCTTATGAACTTGCAAAGCTGGAATTCCCTGTTTAACCGGCATAATGTTGTCCTTAAAGCTAGGGTTGGGTAATGTATGTTAGAATTTTTTTTTAATATTTGTTGAACTTCTCTTTACATCCCGACAGCAATCAATAAATGAAATGCTCTGACAAAAAACATCTCCTGGCTTTCGCAGGATCGACTGTAATTAGCTTGTCCAATCATTTCATTCTTCTGATTGTTTAATGTGCGGTTACATAAAGCACAAATAACCACAGCCACGCCTTCGTACAACCCTGTGGGACGGTGTTGTGTAAAGGCAGTTGAAGTGCGCGCTTCATCCTGCTGTGGTCTCTCTGCTCTCTGTGTGTGTTTGTCTCACTCAACCGCCCAAAGATGCCCAGAAACAAACAGCTAAAGAAGAAAAAAAGAGAAAATATTATATTTGTATCGGTTTATTCATTGTTTTTTATGACATTCCTGCATAGCATACCTTTAAACATCTGACAAATGATTAAATAGCTGTGATATATCTTTTATTTTTGCTATCACAATGACTATGAAGCACTTTAACTGCCTGTGTATTACTCCAAGCTGCCTGACTTGTATTATTACACCTTGTAGCCGCTTTTCCATTGTTTCAGTTCATGTGATGTGTTTACCAATAACTGATGACAACCTGAATGTTAACATCAGCCAAATACGCTGTGGTCTTTTAATATCTCCTGACTTCACAAGTTAATCAAAATCCACAAGTACACAAATAAAGCAATGCATTTTGAGATACAGAGACATATTCAGTGTGAACAATGGTCCCTGGGTTTCTGGCACATCTCTCAAGCCATTCTGCTGTCTGTCTGTCTGTCTGTCTGCACAGGATGTGATGCAGCAGCTGCTGCGAGGATTGGACTTCCTGCACACAAACATGGTGCTGCACCGTGACCTGAAACCAGAGAACATTCTGGTCAGCAGCCGCGGAGAAGTCAAGATTGCAGACTTTGGACTGGCGCGCATCTACACCTTCAATATCGCTCTAACTCCAGGTGTAAGTGAGGCACCACATAGGGAAATGAGTGAAGGCTGAAAAAACAATTGAACACTGCTAATGTTAACGGCAGTTATCCTCTCCTAAGACATTTTAGAGCCCGTTTCTTTCCTGCATACAGCACTGCATTCTGTCTGTTACTTAATTACTTAACCTGAGGTGAAAAAAAACATCTTTTTGTCACTTCTCCACCCCTGGCTGTGAGTCTTTATCTCACGTACCTCGCTCTCTCTGCTCAGGTGGTGACGCTGTGGTACAGAGCTCCCGAGGTGCTGCTGAACTCTGTTTACATGTCCACGGTGGACATGTGGAGCGCTGGCTGCATCTTTGCTGAGCTCTTCCTCTTGAGGTAAGGTGTCTGTGTCTGGCCGGAGGAGATGATGTATGAGGTAATGTAAGCGGGTCAAACATTCTCCTCAGATGTCAAAAATAGAGATAGAGTTACAGGAGGCCGTTTGTTGTGCTTTGTTTTTTGAACACCTGTCTCCCACAGACCACTGTTTAAGGGATACACGGAGGTACAGCAGCTGCAAAAAATCTTTGAGTGAGTCTCTCTCTCTGTCTGTCTCTCTGTCTCTCTCTATTTCTCTCTCTCTCTCGCTCTGCTCATGCTCTTTGCTTTACTGTGTGTCTTTCAGTGTGACTGGTTTGCCCAGCGAAGAGGACTGGCCCGGGGACAGCCCGATCACATACTCGGTCAACTGGGGACCAAAGAGCTCCTGCACCAAGCTGCTGCACAACCTGGGCCCAGACGAGAACGACCTACTATCTGTAAGCAGATCTGTTGTTTCTGTTTTCATGACATCTCACAGCCGGAGTTACACACTCGCAGAGAGAGGCCGACTTTGTTAAGTTTCAAATAGTTTTGAAACAGGATGAATAAATGCGCTTTTGACCAATTATATATTGAATGTACGGACCACGTAGATAAAAGATTATAACGCTGATATGATTAGTAATTTAGTTGATGAGCGAGGTAGAAATTTGACGGTAGTTTATTTTATCAAGTAAGAAGGCAAACTTAATAATAATCACAAACTTTATATTATATCGCACATTTTATAGAGAAATAAAAATACATAAAATATATAAAATAAAAAATAATAAAAAATAGGGAAAATAAGATATAAAATAAAACACTTGATAAAAGATCTAGATAAAAATGAGATGAAATAGAATACATAAAATGCATAAAATCAGATGGAAAACAAACCTACAAAATAATCATAATAAATTCAGTCTACCATTTTCTTTTCTACATCAGTGGTGGAGATTGAATTCGTGAAGTACGCTCTCTCCGCATTACCACAGCATGACATGGCTCGACTCGACTCGTTCTTTTTGGGTTTCCATGCATAAAAGTTGTGGATAGTACCTGATACGTTTTTGGTATTACCTCAGTCGAGGATTCAAGAGAGCTGAGCAGATACTAGAAGGTGGAGTTAGAAAAATGCAGACCACTGATTGGTCAGAGAGAATCGTTTTTTAATCAATAGCAAAAGAATCAGCAATTTTGTATTCACTCAACCCAGATTTTGAAGCAAAACCTTGCTATACAAAATACATGTATATGCAAAAAATAATTAGAGATTTGTAACCTCTTTCCCAAGGTGTGAGTTAAAGTAAGGTGTTCTCCAAAGCCAGTAAGAGTCATCCTCTGGGAACCACGATCATCTGTACATTTTGTAGCATGTAGTCCAACAGTTGCTGTGATATTTCAGTCTCCACCCAAATGTGGAATGACCAGCATTGCTATCCCCAGAGCCATGACGCCAAAAATAGCCAATATTTTCGAGTTCAGCTTCACAATTGTAAAGAGTTGCATGTTTATCTGTTGATTATAAATAGATGTTTTTGTTGTGTTTTCGGCTACCTGTCAAACTTAATATGTAGTGACTGTTTGAGAGTTTATACAGTAGACGATTAACAGATTATTCAAATAATTCAGATGCATCTAAAACAAAAAGGATCACAGCAGCATCACTGAGACTCTCCACAGCGCCTTTCTCCAAGCTGTTTGTAAGGTGTGACCTCTCCTTACCTGCAGCAATGTTTGGCATTCAGACCGAGCAGTCGCATCTCAGCTGCCAAAGCCCTGGCCCATCCTTTCTTCATGAAGCACTGAAGCTTTGGGAGAACAGAAACGTCCGCTCCTTCTCCTTCTCTACTGTCAGGCTATACGAGCTAGTCTTGTGCCATAATATCCATCGCACACTTTGCATCATGAGAAACTGTGGTCCGGATTGATTAAACACCTTTGCACCTTTTAAACATCAGTGTATAAAAACGTATTAAGCCTGACCTGTTGAACATGACTTGAATGGTTCGAAACACAAGTGACATATATTTAGAAGAGTTCTTCAAATCTGTGTTTGATAAGCAAAACATGAGACTTTTTTTTACGGAGTTTGATTTACTTATAATTTGACAAGCATTCATATGAACGTAGTAAAAGTATGTTGTTATTTGAATTTGATAGTACGCTGTGTATTTCCACAAAACGTACTGCTACTTTGTTGTTGTTGAGTGTTGCCATTAAAAATAAAAATTCAGTTTTTCTTTCAACTATCAACGTCACTATTTATGAGCACCTTTAAGTTGACGAGTTGGTTAAATGTTTTTTCACCGAAACCTTTTTTTGTTCTAGACTCGTATATGAAGTCCTTTATTTTTGTGGTGAAGGTATTTATGGTGTAATCACTGGAATGGATTGCACCTGTGTTTATGTTTGTATTGACAGATTGTACAAGATATTTTTTTTTCTCCACCAGTTGCACTGTTCATTCAAGAAGCATTTCGATAAATATTTGTCTCTCAACCCCGTCTCTGCGTTTGAATGCGACACCATCGCTAGTTGATACATTCAGGTTGATTAGAAGATCTGCTGGGTTTGCTTCTGTGGCTGATGGTGCGTTTGAACATTGGTGAGGTCTGGTCCTGCGCTCGTGTGAACAGTTCATTTTAGAAGTAGATAGAGATGACGAACGGATAAAAAGAACGCAGATATCTTTTCTCTTGCAACTGTACAGTCCGAACAGAAGGGGGCAGTGCTGAAACAGTGAGGGAATTACCAGTAACATAATGGGTCCTCGCTTTGCCCACAGTCAGAAAACGTTGCAAGTGTTTAAAGTACTTAACGATCATATCACCCACATTACAAAACATGTTTTACCTCTGGGGGTGTCTTGCTGAAGAAACCAACCAGTGTTCCAATGCTAGAACAACAAAGAGCCTAAAGTTTACTGTGTTTAAATAAAGTAAAATAAATGCAAGTTTTCAAACTAGATTTTGATTTACTTTAAGTAATATGTTTATTTGGTTAGTATTGTGCTTCAGATTTGGGAATTAACCAACGAATTCGCAATTATTCAAATTACCAAAAACAAAACAAGTGACGTGAAGTCATTTGACGTGAAGCTCTAAACGCCACAAAAACGCACGCGACCACAGCTCGAGGAGAGCTGCGCGTCTTTGGTTGCCATATTTACGGCTGTTTCCTGGACAGTGGCGGGGACGTCCCGGGGTTCGTCCTTCTATTTATACTCTCCCCCTCGATACGGCGAGCCCTCCGCAGCTGCGAGTGTGACTACATTTGGAGCGACAGTCCGGTTGAAGGGGCCAGTGGGGAGGGACCGCCGGTCTGAGGAAGGGCAGCGGCACCACTCATGCCCGGTTCACACGGACGCGTAGTTCATGTAAGTTCTCCATTCTACCGCCGTTGTCTCTAATAACGAATTTACAGTCGAAGATGTTGCCAGGCGCCAGCTAGGACCACGTTCTGAAAATGTCATCACTGTTTGTGTTTGTTCTGTAAGAACCTGCTGAAGTTTGGGTAGTACGGTGGTCATGGAGGTTATGGTGTCTGGTCACTTTGCGAGCCGTGTGTTAAAGGTTGTGTGTAGTATTGTCTAAAATAGGCTTAGAACATGTTTTACGTGCAATTTGCGCACGAACGAAACGGCAAGAACTCTTAACACCTTATGTTTGTGTGTTAGCCTTCTCTCATTATTCCCCAACTGACTCAATTATGGTCTTTGCCTTTTCTTAGAATACTTTTATTTTTGTTCTCTATGAATTACCATAACATATTTCAATTTAAAAGTGCTTTGTTAGTCCAAACATGTATGTTGCTCTATGCGTCTGGTGATTGAAATGTTTCATCTATTTTTTTCACAATCTATTTTAAATATTAGGAGTTTGACACTCTGGGTAGCTATTAGTTAGACAAATGAATAAAATGTATATGTGAAATTTAAAACTGCCATCAGAGCAGCTGTTAATGTGCTACATCCCGCTGGGAGCTAACAAGTGGATTAAGGTGGTTACATGAGGAGAAAGCTGCTACTCTCTGCCCTGCAGCCACATGCCTTTTTAATGTAGAGATCCGGCAAAAGGTCGATGCATATCTACATGAACACATCCAGAGCCACGACTTTTGCTGCTGAACACTCGCATAGTGGATGTATGAAGGAAAGGACTCTGAGAATTCCTCATGCTTCATGATGTGCTTTCATGCAGGTAGACCAACCAGGACAGGTGTAATTGGTCGGAGGCTTATTCCTGGCTAGCCTTTTAATCAGGTTTACTCTGCTGCTGCTGTCTGCACTCTGAGTAAAACCAGTCTGTCAGCATGTAAAATCTATATCCGGTAAGGTTGAAAGTGCTATTGGAGTGTTCGAGGAATTCATCTGATAAACCGTGTAGAAGATTTTGATTCATACCCTTAGCTTGACACTAATTGGCTTTTGTTTAACCCTCTTGATATTTTCATCAGAATATCAAACCATTGTGGAAGTTTCCTTGTCTGAGTAGGTAGAGAATGGGACCTGTGTGCTCATCCACAGGCTTTATTTCAGAGCTAGTGTCGCTGGATTAGAAGCCAATGATCCCGGTTGAGCCTCTATGGCATTCCCCCCCTCCAATCGGCAATCCCGGAGCTTGTCACGTGACTTTTTGCTCTCTAAACAAGCGTGGCCACTTTCTTGTGTTCTGCCGGCAAAAACATAAAGGAGTGTGGTGTCAGGGTCACTGGGGATGCTTGTGTCTTGCTCACTCTTGAGTTCTCCAAATGTGGTTCAAAGCACATGTGCGCATGTTTTGAAGTGGCAACACAGACACACAGAACACAAATCTTTGAGCTTGTTGTCTTGTGAAGGGATCAGTCAATCTCCTGCTGACAATGTCTGCAAATGTGGCCTTCAGTTTATTCAAGATGACTTTGTTGTATTCAGTATATTTTGGGTGTTGTGTATTTTGGGTGACAAAGTAAAAGGCGGACCTGACCAGTAGTTCTGCAGGCTTTGACAATCATCGCACTATAGTCGCTCTGTATTTCTTTCCAGCAGTCTAAGAGAAGCAGCCAACATGCTAAAATAAACTTGCATCTTTTACTTTGTGAGCTCTTCTGTCACCAGAGCCATTCAGCCCTGCTGCAGATATATCTGCTTTACTAAGTCAGTGGCTCACGTCGCTTTGTCCTCGCTCCATTGTGCTTCCTGCATCAGGAATGCTGACATCCACAGTTTCAGCGCTCATAGTCGCTCATTTGTGAACCTATCTGATGGTTTGCCGCTGTCTTTAAATGCAAATCGTGTCATATCTGTGCTATTTATATGTGGCTTACAGCCTCAGGCGTTGTTAGTGTTGTTTATTCACCTCCAGGCAACCACGATGTAGCCAACTGTGAGGTTTTTTTTTGGATCATCTTTGTCAGCACGTTGCCTGGGAACACGTCATCGTTTGGATCGGTCATGAACTAATTTGAATCCATAGCCAATCAGGGATTCATTGCACCTTGCTTGATAACATTTGAACAAGAAGTTACAGTCAGTGTTGTGGAGAAGACCAGCAAGCCGGAATCCTCAGTGCCATCGAGGCCCAGAGCCAGAGTGGAGCTGAGGTGTTGAGTTTCAGTGCAAGGGGAGATTCCTGCATTGGCACTGCAAGCGGGTGCAGGTCATCTTACATGGTCTCTAGCAAGAGGATGCACTTTTAGAGAAATTAGTTCATTTATAATGAAGACTCATCAACGTTGTCATGAACCTCTCTAGGAAGGCGCGTACATGCTGCTGAAGGGCACATGAGTGGAGAGTCTCTGTCTGAGTTAGCCTCTGACCTATATTATGTTTGCTTATTCCTCTTTCAGGAGCAATGTCTCACCCATCAAGGAACAGATTGTTCCTCAACCTCTGATTGGTGGACTCTCAGCTAAGACAGTCTTTAGGTCCAATGGAATCTGAATTTTACCCGGAGTAAAGTTTGGCTCCCGTGTTTTGACTTAGCTGAAAAGTGGAGAAAGAGCAACCCGTCTGATTTCTGTTCCTAAATGCTTTGCAATTGTTTCGAGGAGCAGATAATCGACTGAATCCTCCCGAGGGACATGGACGCCATGGAGAACCCAGTCCTGGAGCCCAGGTCAGAGCGGATCGCTCGCTATAAAGCCGAGAGGAGGCGAGAGCTGGCCGAACGCTTTGGCAACATGGAGGAGCTTCCTTCCAAGTGGGTGAGGAGGGATGGGAAAGAGGGGCACGACCCAGCGACCGAAGCCCACAGAGGGACTTTGAACTCGGATGGCCTCAGTGAGAGAGTGAACGGCAGGACGCGAGGAGTTACAAATGGATTAGAGGGTCATGCAGAGTCCAACCATTTGAGAAGGTGAGTCATGTCTGCAGTGAAGGATGACTCCATTGAGTGAGTAATGTAAACATTACACAGCCTTCACCCGGGGCTAATGTTTTCATAAAATCCCCAAATGTTGTTTTATTCAAAATCATATATGTGAATTTATCTCTGTTCAGTGTCTTCATCCAGCTGGTAACGCAACACATTTGAGATGCATGCGGTCATACAATCTGTGTGAGCATCTTTTTTTAAAACCTTTTGTACAGAGCTTTACAAATCTGGGGTTTTGCGTTGTGTGGATGCAGCAAAGTGTTTGTGTCTTCATGTTTTCTCGAGCCTAAATGTGGAGGAGAGCAGGTGTCTCCTGGGCTTGATTTGTCCAAACACCAATAAAGCAACATGCTCACTTCCTAACCCACCGATGACACCTTTCACCTGCTTCAACCTTTTTTGACCTTGACATCAATGCAAACTGTAGATGTCGTTCTAAAATAACACAACGGATAGTAAATATTTTGGTAACAGCGTCATATAAATATCATCACTGAGGAGAAGGGTAGTGTAACCAGAGAGAATGCACATGTATGTTAAATGCACATGTAAATGTCTGTGTAGAAAATGCACACAAGTGGATGGCTTTCTTCTTCAGAAGCATTCAAACAGTCTGATCCTCCTCCCTTTGTTTTAGTCACTGCTACTGAACAGCTTCACACAGACCTGGATACAATTAGAGGCCAAATAAGTCTTGATTTTAGACTTGCGAGCAAGAAGTTAGTGAGAGATTATAGTATTCAGGATGTATTTACAACTTTTCTGAAGTTCACAATGTAAATCCCAGTTTTTGAACTTGGTCTGCTTCTTACCCGCAACCTTTGAGCAGCTCCAGAGCCTTGACTTCACCAGTTGGAACCTTTGTTACTAATTCAAACCGAGCGATCTAAATCAGTGGGTCCCAGCAGGGAACGTTAAATCCAGTCTGGTTCTTCTTCTGCAGTTGATTGGTACGCTTCCGGCATGACGCTTTTCCCATCATGTGGTCTGGGTGCTTTTCCTCAGAGGAACTAGAGACTGGTAACCTCTTTAGTGTCAGAAAAAAAAAGGTCCAACGTTGCACCTGTCATGAGAGGAGCTGCTCACTTTTTTGGCTTCTCTTGATGGAAAGGTTCAAGATTGAATTTTTTTTTCCCCCAAGAGCGTTCCTCACCCCTACATTGCCCACACCTGCATCCTCACTTCCTTCCCCTCACTCCCGCCCCCTCCAGGCAGGGTTCCCCGGACTCTGCCAGCATGCTGAGTGGGGAGGGGCACTTCGTCCCTGTTGGACTCGATGCCCCGCAGCTCCACACTCGAGTGTCGGTGGGCCAGTTGAGAAGTGCTCTTCTGCAGCAGACGGGGAGCGGAGCGCAGCCCGATAAAGTGTAGGGTCACCTGCATGTGTGTGACTGTCAGCCCTCTGTACCTCTGTGGCTGTATTTGTCCTCGCCTCATCATCTTCTTCCCCTCCCTCCCCCCCTGCTCTGTTTGTGTGGATACCAGTTGCCCTGACGCTGGGCGAGCCACGTCCTCTCTGGACCTGGCGGTGAAGCCGGGCTCTGAGGGGGGGCGCCGGCGCTCCCGGCGGTGCCTCCTCGGCGGGTCAGGTGGCGGTCGCAAGACAAGCGAACGCTTCAGGACGCAGCCGATCACAGCCAATGAGATGGAGGAGAGCAGCGGGTAGGGGCTGTGTGCTGTGGTGCAAGATGAGGCACGTGGTTTGGTTTTTGCCAAAGAAGATGCTGTTTTGCAGTGTTTTGCTGGCATGTTTTAAAAGTAGTGTATGACTATGGTTTTCCAGAACCACTTACATCTGGTAACTTCAAAGGCTTTCAAATTGCTGACGGTTTGTGTTTGATATCTGCTCTTTGCTAATAAAAATGCAGTTAAAGTGCAGCACCGTTTACATAAATGCCCACGGGTGGTGTGGTTTGCATGCGTTTGTCCTCCGTCATGACCTCCACCGTGTTGCTTTACCGAGCATGCAAATATGACACAGTATCTTGATTGTTCGGAGCTGCATACTGAAGCACAAAGACGTGTATTGTAAGCTTGCAGACGGATCTGAAAGAGGAACGCACAGGAGCCGGAGATTCAGCTCCACATCGCCAACCTGTTTGTATTTCCCTCCGGTGACTTCATGTTTTGCCTCTTTTCCCTCTTCTAGGCAGTTGGACGCAGAGGAAGAGGAGAACCATAAAGGTAAAGCTGTGTTCCCGCCTGGCTTTAATCACACGGTTTGTTATTGTGTTCAGAGACAAACAGCTTTTGTCCGCTACGCTGCTACGCTGGCCGTGTGAACAGTGACAGAGAGGGAGAAGGTCACAGCAGCACAATAATGGTCACCACTGACACAACATGATGTAAACACAATGATGGCAGGAGGGAAACAAGTTAACATCTTCAGTGGGATATTAAGTGGCAACAGAAGGATCATAAACGGCATAAAAAAAAGAAGACATTTTCATCACACGCATCTTACAAAAGAAATATTTAGAGTGTGCATCCAACGTGCACAGTTGCCTCCACAAAGCCATATAACAGCTCATAAAATGAATCGGGTTATATTTTAAGGCCCACAATGTTAAACTCCTGTTTGATGACAGATTTATGTCTCACAAAACCATGTGAGCGGTGTCGCACTGCTAAGTCAGCCCCCCCCCCCCCCCCCCCCCCCCCCATAAAAAGATTACAAGCAAGTCTTTACAAAGATTGACTCAGAGAGAATTTACACCACAGCTACAGAAACAAGCAGACAGTCTAGACTTTCTTGCTATTTGGACTCATTTCAGGCCATATGTTGTCTGCCATTGACTTTACAGTGTATTCACTCTACAAATACAACATAAGTTAAAGGGATGGTTCTGATTTTTTTTTTTTTTTTAAGTGGTTTTGTATGAGGTACTTATCTTTAGTCAGTTTATTATTACCTTCAGCAGATGGACGTTGGCGCTCCCTCAGCTAGGAGAAGCAGCAAAGCAATGTGCTGCTGTGGACGGGGGCGGCAGCAAAACGTAGTTTAGACACCTAAAAGAAGTTTAAGTGCTGGCTGTATTTAGAATATTTTAACTGCCGTTGTCTACTCTTTCTTTAAAGCCACCGTTGTCAAAAACAGTCATTTTACCTCATAGAACAAGGGAGCTGCTCGTCTACAGCCGCCTCGATCGGTTATTTTGTTTGTGTTATTGTTTGACTTTGGTGTTTTTAAAGGGTCAGTTTATCACAAAAAAAAATCACAAACTAACCGATAGAGGCCTGTTTGATCTCCAGCACCTTCCTTAAATTAGATAGTGTCTGAAATGTGTGATGATTCATAAACCGTTTGCCTTTTGTCTTCTCGCAGCTGATGTGAAAACAGACGACAGAGCCAAAATGAGTGTGGCAGCCAAGATGTCTTTGTTTAAAGTGAGTCTATGTTCGTCTCGGCACTGAAACGGGATCCTTGCCGCTGCTCATGACCTGCTTATTCTCTCTGATGTTATGTGCCGTCTATTGCCCGCTTCTAAATACGATCCATCCGAGGCTTTTCCCTGCTTCTCCATCTGATGTGATGGAGACGTCCGTCCACGCACAGTCACAGCTGAATAATTTAAGGCTTTCTGAAAGTTTACTCATGACAAATAGGCTGCGATGAACTCGTCTAGCTAGATCTGCTGCCAACTGCAGACTGAAATGTATCTAATAATGACAGATGCCCCGTACTAGACCAAAAGCTACTATTATGAACTGGTGATAAGTTATCGAGAAATGCTAGAGAAAGCTCCGTCCATCAAGGACAGTCATCTCAGCTACTCACCTTACGGTTTGAGACACATGGCGAGTCAGCGCTGAGCACGCAGAACACAACCTGCTCCTGTTGAGAGATATGAATGGTTAAACAGGTGCACAGTTTATGCTACTGTGTGTCTGTCTGTACTAAATTTACAGTGTTAAAAAAACACAGTTCTTGTCTCTGCACAGAAAATGAAACTTTCCAATCTCCATTCCTTTTCACCTCCTGCACACTTTTAGTCATGAAGCACCAGGTGTAAATGTGCCAGACACTGTATTACCATTAACAACCATGGCAGCGGTGTATATAATTAGCCTGCTACTCTGTGGAGGCAGGCGGGGAGGTAACTGAAGCCGGCAGAGCTCTGGTTACACTGTGACCTGTTGGGCTGGCATTCTATCCATGTAGCCAACATGCTCCACCTTACAGCAAGCTGCTTTATTAACCAGCTATCCGACCCACCTCCCCTCCCTCCATCCGTCCATACAAATAGAACAGGAGACATCAGGAGAGGAGAGTTTTCACTGCCATTTTTGTGGTCTCCCTTATTACTTATTTAGCGGGTGAAGGCTGTCGATTGAAGCTGCTAAAAGCACCAAATGTGATGGTCAAATGTCATGAGCTGATATTAACATGTTTCCCCGCCTCCTCCGTAGGAGCTGGAGAAGTCTGCCGCGCCAGAGGCCTCGGCCTACCTAAAGCCTCGCTCGGGTAGCGTCTGTCATGAGCGCAGGGCGCGTCGGGGAAACGACCATCGATTTCTTACTCAGCCAATCACCTGTGAGGAAATCGTGGCAATCAGGTGGGCAAGCCCAGTGGGCACATGGAGGGAGATTGTGGCTTCAGTACAAGGAACCTTATATAGAAGCATATTACATTCTCAACAGTTATATGCAGAGTACCAACTAATATTGGCACGGCACTGCTTTAGACATTTGCTCCATAGTTTTTTCACTTAGCTTCACATGTTTAAAGGGTAAAGCTGGCGCTATTCTATAATGTCTTACTGTCAACAAATCCCATAATAAGAACAAAACAAAATGACAAAACAATGACACAAATCTTTAAATACAGGTCACAAATATACATAAAAAAGGCTAATCAATTTCCTAAAACAGCTGGGCATTGTAGATATTAGTAAATAGTGCATTTATTGGGGACTACCTTCGGCGGCGTAATAATACGCATTTGGTGCTCTCCGGCAGCGGTACGGTGTATGTGGGATTGACTCATGATAAACTACCCTGTTCATGTTGATAAAGGTGTGCCCGAGCACACAATATCTAGCTAGATCAATTCATTATTAGTTGTGCTCTTATTTTGTGATCATAAGCCTCTTTTATATAACGTGCGCTCATGTTTCTCTGCAGCACCCCCAAACCAGCACCACCAGTGGAGTCCCAGTCCTTGCAGGCGGAGTCAGTGGAGGATGGCGATGAGAACTGCAAGCTGACCATGAGTGAGAAGCTGGCCCTGTTCAACAAACTCTCCCTGCCGGAGAGGGAGGGGGGCGGCCCTGCTGACGGGCCCCCAGAGAGACGGAGGCAGAAGGGAGCTCGGTACCGCACTCAGCCCATCACTGTGGAGGAGGTCAGCCTGGTGAGTAGACAAGCCAAAAATCTGTGTTTTATACAAAAATAACAATAAAAGACGGTCAATACTAAAAACGAAGCGAAGAAAGAACACGAGAGAAAGTGCTTTTAGAGGAGACAGTGAAGGCTTTTAAGCATCGAACTTGGTTGCAAATTAAATATACATCATCTCTGAATATAAAGCATGTTTCTAAATCAAGTACATTTTGAAAATGATCGATACCTACTGCATGTCTCACCCTTTGGCCTTGTCTCTGCTCAGCTCCAAAAAGGCCCTGTGCAGCTTCCCGCCTTCTGTTTGTCCCGTCGTCTGTCCGACAGACAGCAGGCCTCGTCTGTCAACCTGAAACCCAGTGAGATACACTTTTCCCAGCCAAGACCTGACACTGGTCCTGAGCCTGCTGACCCCAGTGGCTCTACCCAGCAGGGCCTACAGCACCACGACCATGAGCCAGTCTTGAGAGGAATCCTGAAGAAGAGCTGCTCCGGAGGCTCAGAGTGGAGCAAGAAGGAGAGCGGTCAGACGGATGCACCTTCCAGCCATGAACAGAATGGCGGAGGCTGTGTAGAAGCAGGGATGCATGGGAGTAGGGAGAGCGCAGAGCTGCAGGAAATTACTGCACCACCACGGAGGAAGAGAGGAGAAGCTTCAGGTGGGCAGGCTGCCACTCCCTGGAGACAGAGGGCTCGAACCAGGAGGGAAACCATTGCCTGTACACCGATAAGAGCCATGTCGGAGCAGGACACTCCTCAGGAGGAGAGGCCCTGCCAGACAAAGCTGCCGGGACAGCTGGCTTCCTCTGCGGATCACAGTTCAGATACGACTGCGAGAGTTCAGTGAGTGATACATGTCTCATTATAAGCAAAAGAAAGAGGAAATTTGGGGAGAACATCGACTGCTTCATGTATTAGGGTGCTGCAGAAATGATCTCATTTACAGATGTCACCAACAAAAACCAGCTCTCAGCAGTTTTAGGATGCCAATTGAACTGAAATACAGTTTTTGGGTAGTATTTAGAAATGTTCTTTGGCTTATGTTCTGTATATTTGTTGTGTCCAAAAGACAGCCGAATGAGGAAGACGATGTGAGGAGGATGAATGAAGAAACTGCAGCCATGGGACATGTTCAGGTCACACTGGTAGATGGCACCGTTAAACTGCAGGAGTCAACCAACAGCAGCAGAAGTAAGGTGAGAAACAAAGATATGTCACACTGTTACTGCAAAAGGTCTGTGATATCTTCAGTATGTGCAACGATGATCTCAGAGGACCAACTCACAGCTGCAGAATCAACAGCTGCTCTGCTTCTTGTCTGTAAAGGGGAAAGAGTTTGGTCCTCCATAATCTCTAAACCTGTGAAACACGCTGGCTCCAAACTAGACTGTCAGCAGAGAGGGGTACAGTCTAATTTCACTGATCAAAATCCCATTTTTGTCCCCCTCACTTTTAAGCTTTCAGTTTGATTTACTCACTTACATCTTCCTAAACAAAATATTTTGATTGTCAAACGAATCCAGAGGTGATATAAAATATATAGTATAGATGTGTTCATTTAGGTCGCTTTCCAGCGGCCACAGTAATGAAGCTTTCCCAGCTACAGGAAGCTACTGCTCTACCCTCACTTACACTTGCAGCCTGAGAGGAAGACTGTCATGCTCTACTCCGGGAGTCACAATGCTGCTCGCTCCTCTGCACATTTTTCATATTAAAATTCTTAGTCATTAATCTCCAAAGCACCTCAGTCAAAGATAAGACAGTGTAAAGGACAGCACTTGTATCGTATCTTTAAATATGTATATCTTTGCATCTTTATCCTCACATTTCTGAAAAGAAACCGACACATGTGATTGTATGCGTCGTGCAGAAAATCACTTTAACTTTGACCAGTTTTGAAACAACACAAACTCTTTGCACATGCACAACATATATATATATATATATATATATATATATATATATATATACACACGTATATATGAATTCTCTGCCCACAGGACCATTCAGGGCTTATTTCTGATTATATACCCAAACATTAGCTGTAAGCAAACATCCTGTCACCTTGCTGGCTGTATAAAACACAGGCTGCTGTCATGTCAAGTCATGACAAAAGAGAAACCTGAAACATGTAATGTTGGTGCAGTCACAGTTACCTGAATGACTGAATGAATGAAAGAGTGAGGGAGATTCACAGGGTGGCACGATTCACGAACACTTTTTTTTCGACGGGTATCAAGAAAATTACACTTTGACTTAAAACTATTCTTTAAGTTGGTTAAATCATGTTAGAAACCAACACAACATATCCACAGATCTTGTAGCGCTTCGGTCTAAATTGTCGGAGAAAGCACCCATGGGCTCTGTTGAATTTCTTTTTTAGGTTGTTGGGTTCACTCTGTTTGAAATCCAGAATGAGATTCCAGTGGTCAGATCGGTGCATTTGTCCTCGCAGTGAAACCAGATATAGCATCTCTTAGCAACTGCACTCTGGATTTGGTAGGTGCTAAATGTCTTGAGGTCAGATTGAAGTTACTGGGGAATATCTAGTGTTTTTGTACTGAGCGGGGTTTGACTGTCTCAGAGCATTATGTGGAATGTAAACCGACTGATTTGATTCTGGTGGTTAAATGTTGACCCTTTTATGACCTTATGAACTCAGCTGCACCGCTGTGTGTGTGTGTGTGTGTGTGTGTGTGTGTGTGTGTGTGTGTGTGTGTGTGTGTGTGTGTGTGTGTGTGTGTGTGTGTGTGTGTGTGTGTGTGTGTGTGTGTGTGTGTGTGTGTGTGTGTGTGTGTGTGTGTGTGTGTGTCAATGGTCAATTTTAAGATCTTGGGCTATTTTGCTTCATGTCAAAATGTCTTCTTGCAGACTAGTGGAAAGAAAACATCCAAAATAGTTGTTTTGGTGTTTGTTACTACTTGTTAATTTATCCTAAATTCACCAAAAGCTAGCATCAGATAATGCCTCATTTGTATATTTAAATGTAACATTTCAGAAAAACAATTGTCCTACTGTAATTAAACAACTGGATAAGTTTCACGGTGTCTTTTTTTACTTCAGCAGGAAGAGACAGAAAGCCTTCATGGGGAGAGTGTCAACACTCGGTGCTGGGTAAGTTTTCCACTAACACTTTGAAATGCATAGATCCATCTAAATTCCTATTATGAAGATTGTATGAATTACTAATTTTACAATAGCTTTAGCCTACCCCTTTATCTTCCAATTCCTCTTCTCTCCCAGGAACCTGTCTTTGCCTCTGTCTATTCTAGCAGTACACCCCAATATATCATGTGTTTCAATCAGGTAATTGTTTGAGTCGCTGCATGGCTGACTCATAGTCGCTTTTTGGTTTGCAGTGTTTTGTATGCAGTGGAACAGTTTTTTTCGTCTCACGTGCAGCTGATGTGTGAAGTTTCTCTCTCGATAACGAGTCTACTCTGTCACCTGCAGAGTGTTTTTATTTCTGAAGTGACATGTCGCAGCTCTCGCGTATCAGTTTCTGTTAATTATATTCTTTTTTTGGTTCTCTTACACAAAACTTTTTTCTGTCATACGTCCATATCCAACCTTCCTAATTTTAATTTTAACAATCAGAAACAACATTTGAGAAAGACGAAAGAAAGAAAAAGAACCAAGCTGGAGTTTTGTCAACATTATCACGAACGTGAACTACATGTTTCTCATCATGTTTCTCCTGCTGTATTGACAGTAAACTTAAGAGCAACATATTTAGAATTTTACTGATATGTTCCCTTGTTGAGGAATGACATGTTTCCCTTTTATTTCACTCTCTGTATTTATGAGGACAACACGCATTAATCAATGCCAATGTAAATGTGCCTGAAGGCTAATTATCAACTGCTAAGACGCCGTAATGAATCATTTCAAGATGGTACATAAATTATACAAAGCAACAGGAAGCAGCTAAACACAGATGCAATAATATAATGATATAATGATGCTACAGTGTATGTATAATATAGATAAAGTAATGCTAAAAGAAACAGTTTGAACGTTTTCCTTTTCTTCCATGTCAAAAGAAGTCTGTACATCTTGGACTTCATGGTTTGTTTTGCTGCCTGTATACATTTAGTATCTTGATAGCTTTTTGCCGTTTGTTTATTGTTCCCAAATAAATCGGATTCATTCAACGTCATATATTCATGTGTGTCTCTAAAGGGGTCTTTCCCCACTACACTAAAGAACTCACCTGTTGCTTACTTATCCATGTATTCTGTTGTTACTTAATCTTCAGACAAGTCTGTCCTTTGAGGCACAAGAAGTCTCCTCTTCCACCAAAGACCAGATTCTGCCTCAGAGGAGACAGAAGGTGACACAGAGCGACATCTCTTTTTCACGGTTCAATCTACTGAAGAGCTCATCTGTATCCTACATGAACACGTCTGTTTTTATGACTTTATAGAGGATTGACGATGAGATGGACGAAGTTGAGGAAATGAATACAGAGCAGGAAAGTAAGGCGCAAGAGAACGGATGTATGAACAAGAGAGGTGAGTTTACTTGTTCTGGTTTTCTCTACCCTCATTATATCTATATCTCTATCTTCACCTCAGGAGGTTTGTGTCTCTGACTCGTGCCCTCTGTGTCCGTTAGGATCTCCAGAATTGGACAGAAATGACATCTCTCATGACGAGGAACACTCCTCTGAAGCTCTAACATGCTCAAATGAAGGTTAGAGCTGCATTAGATATGAATAAAAACTCAGTTTTTTATTGTTTGTTTCTCTCTAAACTGTTTACTCTTATTTGCTTGACAGAAATCTCCATGCAGTCTTTGGTTGAGTTTGACGGTAAGGTCATGTAAAGCCTCTTTGACATAAGTTGTCGAAGTCTTTTATTATTTTATTTCATATTTCCTGTCCCGTCCCCCTGCAGCTCCACAGAGCTCCCCGCTCTCAGTGGCCCCACATGAAGTGAGGGAGGAGACGCCTGTGGGTGAATCGGACACGTTCGATGCTGGTTCCTTCAGAGATCAGTCACCTCCCTCGGCCTGCGCCCCCCCACCCTGTGGAGACGTTGCTGCTGCAGAGAGTGAGCAGGACCTGAGTGTCCTCTGCCAAACCAACGCACCCATGTGAGCCTGGTTTTTACCACATGTTGTATCTATCTGAGCAATAATCTATACTATGCTATGTTCTCTGGCGGGTGTGGAAATTATCTTGATTTCAGGAAGATAAATGGCACAACATCTATATTTGTAATAATAATACTGTAATATACTGTATATATACAGTTCACTGACAGACATCAGCGAGGAAATGCATAGAAATCCCAAGAAATGGTCCTAAAATTTGGCTTATTAGCCATAAATAAAAAAATAAAAAAGTAGAATCTTCCCTATAATAATATTTATGCTGACAATATTAAATTCAGAATATTATTTATTAATATAAATTAATTTAATAGGGATAAACTACCAATTTTATGTGGTAACCCTTTGTCGCTGTGTTTCTGGTTTTCACAACTTAAAATGCTTAAAATGTGTCTTTTTAAATACACCAAAATGATTGCATTTTATAGCCCGGCCAATACAATATGTATTACCGTTTTTAAAATTTGATATAGATGTGGTTTGTGTGCTGAATCCATCGATTCCAACTCTGGTCTTTGTTGTAAATTCTCTGCCTCTGAGCATGTAATACAGCCATCTGCTGGTGAGTCCCAGCAGGGTTAGCACACTTCTGGAGCTCTCTTAAATCTCGTAACAAAAGTTATTGATGGCACTTCATTTAATTTCTTAGATTAAGGGCAAAATCAAATTAGCTATTAGTTACAGTAAATACTATTGTTGTGGATACTCATGGAGACTACCTGTACTGTCTGTGTGAAGCTGTATTTGTCATGTGTGTGCGGTGCAGACTGACCTCATCAGTAGCAGAGCACAGGCGGTCCGTCCGTCCGTCCCGTCGGACTCAGGGCTCCAGAAACCCTCTGAGGGCTCTCGCTGCCCGGGAGGACATCAGGCAGGACTACATGGGAGAGAGGGTCAACGACACAGCTGCTGAGGAGAGCTCCCAAGCAGAGAAGAGTGAGTGGGAATATTTCTTTGTCTTGACTTTGTCCTCCTTATTCGGCTTCTGTTTTATCTTGAATTTTCCCTCCCGACAGAGTCCAAGAACTCCTCGGTGGCAGATTCACATCTTTCCGCATTAGAGGACTTTATCTGTTCCTCAGATTCTACCAAGTCCTCTCCTCCCTTCAGCAGCCTGATGCTCATTCACGTCAAAGGTCAGAAAATATTTGTTTCCTCTGTGTGTGCTTATAATGACGTCTGTGTGTTGAGGTTTTTGTATTAACTAGTGCTTGTGGTGACAGGTAGGCGGCATGTCCAGGTGCGTCTGGTGGAGCCGTCAGTGCAGTCGCTGAACAGCGGGGACTGCTTCCTGCTGGTCACTCCGGAGCATTGCATCCTGTGGAGCGCAGAGTTTGCCAATGAACAAGAGAAAGCCAAGGTACAACCGAGGACTGTTTTCATTGTATACGACGGGGATCAACACAGTATGTTGTCAGCATAAGGATGCCACTGTGCAATAGGTGTATAAGGCATTGCGTGCCATAAAATGTGAATTTGGTGAAAATGTGTAAAAAGGCTTCACTTGAAAACCTTATTATCCAACGTCGTAAAACATCACTTTATGTGCTGGAGAACAACATCTGTCTGCGTGTTACAAATTGAAATGGGAAGGAGCATTTTCACAGCATGCACATGCAGTAAAACATATTAACAGTTTCTGGAGGTAACACTGGCAGTATAGATGCTTTGTAATGCTTTCTGCTCTCAGGTTACATAATCTACAGCTTAATATGTATGTTTTGATTACTTTCAGTTCAGTTACTTAATGATCATTTTGCCTCGTTGGAGGTTTAAAGTCTCAAATGAAAGATTATACCATTTTGCAGAACATGTGCCACGAGCAAAATTGAATTGTCGGGTTCGTAAATTCACTTTGAACTTTCCAGGTGTTAAATTATGTGACTTCATTAAGAAGTTCAGCTGTTTTGCCCTTTCAAATGTTTTTATCACATACTTTATTTTTTATGATAGCTGTTCCCGAACATGGTGCAATAATTACCACAGTGTCTGCTATCACATATCACAACGTGTGACTCAATCTAAATACTATACGGGGACCTCTTTTTGGTAACAGCTGCTATCAAAATACAGTTTAATAGCAACATTTGCAGTTGCAATAATACTAAAATACTGTACCTCACAGCATCTGATGGGCCACAGAATTTGGTGCAGCACCTGGTTTAATACTTAATTCCATATGCCTTTTCTGCCGTCGTATTAGAAACTGATCATTATTGTTTTTCAGGCCTCTGAGCTGGCATCATCCATCCAGAGTCATCAGGATCTCGGCTGTCAGGCCTCTCAGGTGGTCCATCTGGAGGAGGGGCTAAACTGTGACAGCAGCGTGGCTGCAGACTTCTGGAGGCTTCTAGGAGGAAGGAGACAATACAGAGGTTAGTGGTCATAACGTCTGCTGAGTAGATTGTTTTAGGATTACTGTGTATCATTAAGTTGTAAAGGGCAGATTATAAATGAATCAATATAATAAGAATCTATCAACCCGTGTTGCAATGGAAAAAACAACATACATTACTGAAAAGACCGGGGAGGAGGCAGGGGAACTGGAACGTAATGAGATTATAAAGTGGAGGAGACTATGTGACCTTTAAGATTTCTGTATTTTGTAATTACTGTAGCATCAGTATATTCATTCCTGTTTTAATTACTATGTATTTTGCATAATCATTTGATAGAATACTCTATTTGCTGGCAAGGCTGACCTTTCTTTTTAAACATGTAATGTTTGCTACAAATGGTAAATAATTTTAACTGATGTTTTAAAAGTCGACAAAAGTGACAACTGAGGCAAATGAGATGAAAGACTTGTTTGCTTTCCCCACAGGAGCCAGTGCAGAAGAGGAGGATGAGCTCTATGAGTGTGGTGTGGTGGAGTCCAACTGTGTGTACAGGCTGGTGGAGAACAGACTGGTGCCTCATGAACGGTGCTGGGCCTGCATCCCCAGTATCTCCCTGCTGGGCTCCACTGAGGTCTGAGGTCTCCTCTGGCTTCTCCTGTTTGCACCATCATTCTTGCTGTTGTTCATGTGTGTTTCGTGTCAGACAGATAGATGTCATGTCAGATAGATCATGTCTCAGTTTCAACTCGATGAACCTACTGTACGTATATATGTATGTGTGTGTGTGTGTGTGTGTGTGTGTGTGTGTGTGTGTGTGTGTGTGTGTGTGTGTGTGTGTGTGTGTGTGTGTGTGTGTGTGTGTGTGTGTGTGTGTGTGTGTGTGTGTGTGTGTGTGTGTGTGTGTGTGTGTGTGTGCAGGCCCTGGTTTTTGATTTCGGCAGTGAGGTGTACCTGTGGCTTGGACAGGATGTTCCCCTCAGCAGGAAGAACGTTGCTCTCCAGCTGACTCACCAAGTGTGGGTCGGAGCTTACGACTACAGCAACTGTCGAGTCAATCCACTGGATCCCACGCAGTGCAACTCGAACACGCAGCAGTAAGTTCACACTGCAGGCGGTAAAGCTTTTAGTTCGTACTTCACGGCGACAAATACACAGCATATCAATATCAGAACACGTTACAGAAACAGTGGAGTACAGCTGTGAGTTATGTACTACATGTATTGAACACTGTGGTGCACACAATATAAGCGGTGACTGTAATTCCACTCTAGACACAGTGAGCATACAGCAGTACTGCAGCCACACCCTAATAGTCTCTAAAACCGAAGCAAATGCATCGTAATTCCACACATGGAAATAAAACCAGCATGTGTCCACATGGCATGCCGTTGTATGTCCACTCCACTGTACACACTGACATGCTGCAGCTGGCAAAAGACCGGTGTTTAGAAATTCAAACAAGTGGACAGAAACCTGTTGAACATGTCATTCCATAACCATCTGCATCAATCTGCTGGTATAACAGCCTCCACTCTTCTGTGAAGATTTCAGTAACAGGCTGCAGGGATTTGCTCCCGTTCAGCCACATTGGAGCATTAGTGAGGTCCAACACTGATGCTGGGTGATGAGGCCTGGCTCGTAGTCGTGTTCCATGTTCACCCCAAAGGTGTTGGATGGGGTTGAGGTCAGGCATGTCCACATAGCTTTGGCCATATAGTGTATACAGCCATATTTATTCTCTATAAGCTCCAAAGCCTTAGAATGCACCTAAATGTGCAGAAATACTAGTACTATAAATACTGAAGAGGCAGGTAAATATGAGTTAGTAATGATTTCTACTGTCTATTAAGGTTTAAGCCTCTAAAGTGTATATTTGCTGCACTATACTGTCATTATACTCCTTGAAAATGAGTTCCCTTCCTGGACTAAGTCTTTAACTCTGGCCTCAGGAAGGGAGAGGGCCGTCCCAGCTGGGCTTTGTTCGGTTGTGTCTCAGAGCACAACGAGACGGCTCTGTTCAGGGAGAAGTTCCTGGACTGGACAGGCGGGAAAGGAGGCATGGAGGGAGCTGTTGCAGTGAGCAAGGAGACACAGGTTCATCCCACAGTGTAACATTTATATAGTGAATTGTTGACAGTGATTTTAAAGATCCCCTTTTTAGCTTTTAACTTCCAACTCTCCACAGCCCGCCCCCGTTCTGTTTTCCCAGGCCGTGTCTCCACCTTCAGACCTTCTCAGTGCCTGTGACGCCAAGGCTCTGGTGTCGGGTCAGTCTCTGGGAGGGGACGGCTTGGTCCATAACGTGTTGGCTGGGGTTGACGTCCAGAGGGGGCACGGGGTCATCACGCTGGAGGAAGGATGTCAGATGGAGCTGAAAACAGTTGCTGTGGACACTTGGCACGTCCAGGAGTTTGATGACAGTGAAATTCCTGTGGAGAGCACCGGACAGC
Organism: Pholis gunnellus; assembly: GCF_910591455.1. Classification (NCBI taxonomy): domain Eukaryota; kingdom Metazoa; phylum Chordata; class Actinopteri; order Perciformes; family Pholidae; genus Pholis; species Pholis gunnellus. Next base: position 9,005,966 of record NC_136544.1, read on the forward strand.
TTCACGAAGGAGACTCCTACGTCCTCCGCTGGACGTACAGCTTCAACGCTGTTGGTCAGTGACATCATCATCCCATGATACCCTACCGTCACACTCTTCATTGTGTCTTATTCTGTTGTTTCAGTCAGTGTCATTTGAGTTGAAATGTCAATATAAATAGATTTTCTCTGCTGTAGATGAGACAAACAGCCCTGATGAGTGTAGCAAAAGTCCAGGACAAAAGGAAAACACCGCCTTCTTCCTGTGGCGGGGCCGTCACTCCAGTGTCAGCGGGCGGGACACCGCTGCTTTCCTGTCCATTGGGATGAACAACCATGAAGACTCACAGGTAAGGTCCTCAGACAGCAGAACCACCTTAAAAACTAAAATATTTCCTATAGGTTAATGCAACCGTAGTGTGACTCACTGTCATGCAGACTGTGGGTATAAGTCTGCCATTGGACATCTATTTCAGCCTCCTCTATTTGGAAAGGGCAAAGTTGCTGCGTCCAGTGCTTAGCGCTGCCCAAAACGATTGTGATTGGTTTAAAGAAACACAAAGGCCAGAATAATAAAGTGGAGCCACACCTTTCTTTATCGCTGTCACAGCACTGTGGAGAGATTAATGCAACAATAATACAACATTACAGGGAACCATTCTTTACTCTACAAATATGGAGCTTTTATTTATACTTCTACTATAATAAAGTGGAGACATTTTAAGGCTTATATTGAGTTAGAGAAGTCAGAACTATATGATGAAATCTTCATTTCCAGCAGGACTGTTTTTGTTTACAGCCTGTGTGCTTGTTATGTTGTTTCTGAAGGTGGTGGTACCTCAGGGAAAGGAACCTCCCTGTTTTCTGCAGCTTTTCCAGGGAGGCCTGGTCATTCACAAGGGAAAGCGAGAGGAGGCCTGCACTAATGCAGGTACTGTACAGTAAGGGCATATTTCTGTCTTCCCTGTATCCATTCTCCTTGTTTTGTCATTTGATTAAAAATAAACCTTATCTGTTTGCTGTGGCAGAGTGGCGTCTGTTCTGTGTGCGAGGTGAGCTCCCAGAGGAAGGCTCTCTGTTGGAGGTGGATTGCTGCTGTGCAGGTCTGAGGTCCAGGGGCTCTGTTGTCCTGCTCAATAGCCAGCAGGGAGTTCTGTATCTGTGGACTGGCTGTAAAGCTCATAGCAGCTCCAGAGAGGTCAGCAAGAGGGCAGTGGAGCATATCACTCAAATGTGAGTCACATTCACTGGGTGGGCTTTCAAACGGTCTGTTTTCTTTTGCATTGAAGGTTGAAATAATTTTCCAGCTGGTGAATTGTATGTGTTACGTATTAGGTGTCCACCAGAGCTGGGTCTCAGCAAAAGCAGCCCTGTGACGGTGCAGGTAGTGGAGGAAGGTTCAGAGCCTGCAGACTTCTGGACAGCCCTGGGGCAAATGGACAGGAAGGCCTACGACTGCATGCTGCAAGGTAGTAAAACAGCTTCTTTCAACTGAGGATATTTCTTTCCGCTCTGTAAACTTTAAAATCACAGTTGACAATATATCTTCTGTCAGATCCAGGAAAGTATAACTTCACACCTCGTCTCTTCCACATGAGCGCCTCCTCTGGGAGTTTCCAGGCCGAAGAGCTGCAGAGTCCATCGCGGCTGCCGGGACTCGTGATGGCGGCACCGTTTGTCCAGGAGAGTCTGTACTCTGTTCCACAGCCGGGTGAGAGCACACTCAACTCTGTCACACAGTACACTCTCTGCGATCCTCTCAGTCGAAAATGTACTTTATTACACATTTATTTGGCTCTGTATCTTGCCAACCTCCCAAAAGAAACAAGGTCATTAAATCTAATGTCCACTTTGTTGTCTATTATATCACCAATGTTTGTTGTTTGTCCGCCAGCCTTGTTCCTGCTTGACAACCGTCTGGAGGTCTACCTGTGGCAGAGGGGTCAGCCTGAGCAGACGGAGAGCTCGGCTTCGGCCTGGAGCTGCTGGCATGACGAGAGGAGGTGTGCCATGCAGACGGCACTGCAGTACTGCAAAGGTAGGAGGAAGATGCTTGTCAGGAAATGGCGTGGAAATGAAAGTTACTAGGTTTGTCGACGTGTTTAACACATTTTTATGGCTTGTTTCTGTATCCCAGAGATGAACCCAAGACGCCCACCGCAGGCCTACCTCATATTTCAGGGGTTAGAACCTCTGACTTTTACTAACGTGTTCGCCCGCTGGGAGAAGAGCCTGGGACCCCACACACAGGTACGAACACCATGCAGTGATATCTATACATCTGCTGCTCCTAATTTTTGAGGTCTAGATATTAATACAGCCTAATTGTTGGCGGTCATAGCTGAAACTCTCTCTTACCATGGGTGTGTTTGATGTATGTGTCAGGGTGATGCGGGGCGGGTGAAGCTGACCTTGGTGCAGGACGCCCTGGCCCAGCTCATGAAGACCCAGTACCCTCTGGAGGAGCTGCTGCAGAGCCCATTACCTGAAGGAGTGGACCCCCAGCGCCTGGAAGTCTACCTGTCTGATCAAGACTTTCAGGTAAACTGACGGAGCAGTATGCAGTGATGTCTTTCAACCAGCAGGCCGCAGTGTTCGCCGTATTTTGCAAATGAAAATGAATGCTCTAATGTTTATAATCTGATGATAAATCCTGAGAGGAAGTCTAAACTTTAACATTTATATTTAATTATATGAATTGATTTTCACATTGTTTCCTCTGTAAATAAATCACTACAATTATGTTTCAGACTATTTTGGAAATGAAGAGAGATGAATATGCTTCCCTCCCAGACTGGAAGCAAATTGATCTGAAGAAAAGCAAAGGGCTGCTTTGCTAGACAGCGAAAAAACAAATGGAGGCTGACTGGCGCTCTGAAAGCAGGGACTTCCTCCTCCACCGAGAAGGGAAGATGGCAGGGTGGTATCAGCACCATGCTGCTGCACAAAGGACTGCTTACAAAGTAATAAAAAGAGGAAAGAAATTCACTTTTATTGATGTCAAACTAGTACGAGTGAGTGAACTCTTTATCAGACATGGATTTCTCTGTAGCTGTTGTTCAGAGCAAAAAACCAAACACATTTTCCTATTAAATTTTATCTGTACAAATCAATGAAAGATAAAAAGAAAAGGCGTGTGGGAGTGAAGGAAGGACATCAGTAACAAACTGGAATAAGGGTGAGAAAACAAAGGAGTGCATAAAAAAGGTTCAATGCTAAAAAAAAAACAATGTAAAGAAAAAATAAAAGGCTAACCACTTTCTACAGTTTTCCTCCTCGATTGATACCTTTACATCTCTGCATGCTCAAAGCTACCGTTTTTGCTGAATTTCAGTTAACAGATTTTTAAAACCGCTGCTTCTCCTCCTGATTGTCACCAAAACCTTAAAACTAGTGTTTGACTCCGTAGTCGGTGTATTTTACAGTCGTGTGTCATACTGATGTGTTCATTTGTCTGCCTGCCTTGCGTGTACAAAGGTTCGTGCCATGTGTATTGCAGCTTAAGCCCATGTGTTCATTGTGGCTGTGGGTAAGCTAATGCCTTATTAGGACTCATTGGGGATTCACTATTAGCTATGCATGGGCAAGCAGGTAGACATGCTCAAATAACATCCCTCTGGCCCAAAACAACACGCTCATTCTGCTCCACCTCAATCAACACACTCTTCCAAACAGCCTCACATAACACGGCAATACATAACGACATACTGTATCTCTCTATAGTGTGAACCCTCAATATTTCTGCTGCTGGTGATGCACTTAAAATGTCTTGATACATTGATATTTGTGTAATATCCATATTACTGGACGAATGTAGATAGAAACAGAAGCTACAGTTGATTTTTATAGTTTTAGCTTTTTCTAAAACCGTTTTTGTTGTCAGAATTAAAGAACAAGTGTTTCTCGACTCACTGTCCACTGCTGACTGTCAGAAAATCATACCGGGGAAGAACAAGACTTCTACAACTGCGCAAGCAGCCCTGTGAGGCTGTACTTGATCCAAACGCTAACCTCAGCATGCTAACGTACTCACATTGACAACACCAAAATGCTGATGTTTAAGTTAACCATGTTGGTTTAGTGTGTCAGCATGCTAACACATGCTAATTAGCACGAAACACAATGTACAAAGGGGTAAATGAACATCTGTGCCGATTTTTAAGGCAAAGGTTGTTGAGACACTCAATCCCAATGGTGGACCTGCTGATGGCGCTTCAGCAAAGGGCAGGGGGATCACCAAACTCAATAGGATTCATCCTCTGGGAACCATGAATGTCTGTCCAAATGTTTGTGCTAATCCATCGTGTAGCTGTTGACTCACGATGTACTTCAGTGTGGACCAAAGTGGTGCTTCTCCATCGATAACAGCCTCAATTCATCATAATACAATGCAGCAATGGGATACAAGGGAATTACTCAACAGGAAAAAACTCTTACTCTGCTGCTGATGTGGCTAAAACTATGGTTTCAACTCACAGGCCGGCTATTTCTAACGGCGTAAGAGTATCTGAGGGGTGTTTTAGCACATTCACAAGTCACGCTGACCCCACAAATTGTAAATAAGTCCGGTTAGTCTTCCATTGGTCCACTGAGCTGGAACCCCTTTGGGTTCACTGGCTAACTGGATGTTATTTTCCTCAGAATGGATTAGCTGACTAAGCCTCCATGTGACTGTGCAGTGCTGGCGAGATTGGATTTAGGCCCACCACTGGGTGATGGCGCACACGAGAAAAAAGATTTCCAAGACCTCGCCCTCACAGGCAGTTTGAACAGACCAAGTCTAGATCTGCTGCAGGTTACCGACATACAAACCTCACCTCTATCTGAATGTGTGACGTCTACTTACTATGTAGCTGTAGTGAATGCAGAGTAAATGTAAGCACTTTTTGGTAAGAATATGATAAAGAAACAATTTTCAAGGTTTCTTTTTTTTATGCGAGAAGTGAAAATGAGGGACGGAGTCAAGTCCCTGCATCCATCAGCACAGCGTTCAGAGGTGTCCTTGTTAAATTGGACCGGATGATAAGTTTGGTAGGCGTGCTTTTTCAACACTGTCTGCCAGAATATGTGCTTTTTAAGTGTCAACTGAGTACAGAAGCACATGGATAACATGGACATATCGTATTTTGTGTCGGTATCTTCTTTTAATGTCTAGATGGCCTGTTCTCTCTGTACGTCAGCTCCAGGCATGCTTCGATCCGGTTCCGAGGCCAGCGCCGCCTCGCGCAAAACCACCATGTGATCTTCGGCCGCGTTGAGCGACTGGTCGATCCAGTCCATACTGCCAGACATGTGACACGCGTTGCGGGTGACCAGCACCAGGTGACTGACTGAAAGGAGGAGAGCGGTGGCCCTGAGGAGAAAGGAAAGGACAAAAGGATTCGATTTAAAGCACTTATTCCCCAAAAAGCTTTTTAAAATGAAGCATAAAAAAGGGTTTATTGAGTTGAAGAGCTAATGGAAGTAACACAGCACATAAAGGATTGCATACACCTTATATTCAATTTGATTAAATTATGAAAAATGTTGAGTTGCTGTGCCATTTCACATTTGTATTACCGTCACTATCTCTGCATATATCAGTGGTTAATACATTATGGATGAATCAAGTCGTGCGATTGCTCCTCTCGGCTCGTACAGATCAATCAAAGTCGAGGCTCTTTAGATTAAGCTATCAGTCATACAAAAAAAAAAACTCACTTAAATGATGGGACAACAAATGTGATTACCTGGCATCCAGGAGGATCGGATCCAGAGGAGGGTACATGGACCTGACCACGTCGTCCACCCTGCGAGGAGGCGGGACAGTGAGGACGTGCAGAAGCAGGTTAGACTGAGTCAGTAGTGTGTCGGGGAGAGTTGTGTCTAGATCTTCTACCATACCTGGGGCTGATGCGTTTGGCCACACTGATGATGTCACTAAGGCTGGCCGGCGCTTTGACTTTTGCCCCTGAACCCATTGTCATGGCAACCAGCTTTTCGGTCAAAGTGTGGCAGATCTGCGTGTGGAAGTAATACGTGTCGGAATCAGTGGATAAGAATAAAGACTAAAAATGGACGAAAGGCACTAGTGATAACTTCAGTTACCTTCAGGATTGAGATGCAGTGAGACACCAATCCACTGTGGAGAAAAGAAGGAAGAATACAGAGATATTTGAGAAGCAGAACTAAAGTGTAGAAATACTTTGTTAAGAGTAAAAGTTTTGCAATTGAAATGTTGAGAAAAAGTACAAAATTATTAGAATTTAAATATACTTTAGGTACCAAAAGTTAAAATACTCGTTATGCTGAATGTCCAATTTCACAAAAAATTATCCAAATTCTCTTCACTATATTATTGGATTCTATTAATTAATGCATCATTGTGTACATTGCTTTAATATTTCAGCTGTTAAAGGTGGGACTAATTTGCATTACTTAATTACTTTATCTCAATGCTTATACACTGCTGGGTTGTGAATTTCCACCCTAGGGATAAATAGTCTTATCTTAACCTCGAATAATACACCATATTTTACTTGTTGATTATATTTTGTACTATTAATCTGAATGCTCAAATTAATATTAGTTATTAAATAAATGTAGTGCAATTAAGAGTACTATTTTCCCCTCTAGAATGTAGTGGAGTAGAAGTGCAAAGTATCAAAATATGCAAATACTTAAGTAAGGTACAAGTATCTCAAAATTGTACTGAAGTATAGTACTTGAGAAAATGTACTTAGTTAGTGGTAGCATTAGGAGAGGTCACTTAAACGTCTGAAACTTTAAACTTATGTCATGCTATAGTGGCACCAGTAAGACGTACGAGGCGTCCTCTATCCAGTCCTCGTTCTCCAAGATGGCCTCAATGTGAGGGTTGGTGATGACGACGTCATCCAGCTCCAGCTCCGACTGCTCACTCTGGGTCTCCATGGCTCCAATCAGATCCACTGTGGGTCTGTAAAACAGAACAGGGAAAGCAGAGGAAGCCCGGCTGGATTACCAACCAGAAAGCCACAGTTCCATTACATTGGCTGTGATGAATTGATTGATTGATTGATTGATTGATTGCACCAGTAAAGCCTGTTTTAGTGGCGATAGGTTCAGTTGTTGCCCTGTAGTCTAAAGGGGTCCCGTCTCTCTGCTCACAATGGATGTGTCCTGTGTAGTCTGCTGTACTCATTGTGAATTTGGAGGCAGCAGAGTACATAGACACATGTGGGGGAATGAATTAGGGTCCAATATGGCAAATGTGTTTCCTGGTAGGTTGTGAAATTCAATATTTAAGTTGATTCTTGATCTTTTATTCAGAACAATTTAAAACAATACACGAAAACAAACCTAGAAACCTTTGGTTGAACATATAGTAACTAATCACAGTGTAAAGCTCATCAATGGCATGGAAAGGCAATGGAAAAAACATCAAAAGGATATAAATTGTTGAGGTAAATGAAGTCCAACTGAGGTTGAGTAGTACATAAATGGAGCGCCCCTGTGGCTTAAAAGGTCAGGACGCCAACCATGAACTGCAAAGTCCCTGATTCAGACACCTGAACAATTGCTAGTTAATAAAACTCCACAAAACTACTTTTTAAAAGTAATGCTAAACTATTGTAATACTAACCCTTATCATACACTATCAAACAGCTGTGCAGGGAACTTGACAGGTAAACTAAGACCAAAATAACTAATATTTTATACTTTGAACTACATTTTAGGAGCTTATATTCTGATAGAAGTTGAAATACAGATTAAGAGGCCTCGTATTGATTCACTGACTTGGAGTCGAAAGGGTACAGCAGGTGGTGAGGGTGGCAGTAGCGGTGTCGGCACACCACCACGAGGGCGACAAAGGAGGCCAGGAAAATGGTGGCCAACACCCCAATGGCCACGATCACCACTGTCTCCATGGCGACTCCGGCTCCCACAGCGGCTGCGGGCAGCAACTCGTCGAAGAGGAAGAAAGTCCTAATCAGGGTCGGCTGATTGTCCGAGCTCGATTATGGATGGCGGCTCATCTGTGGAGGAGAGTAATTGGTGGTTTCAGTCTGATTGGGCGACATCAAACCAGAGAAGAGTGAAATTATTACCGTATTTGAGAACATTTCTGAAAGACATTTCCCCATTTTCCACTTTTGTCGAAACACAATGCACCTCTGAGCCAGTGGAGAGGATAATACAGTGCAATCAGCAGTGTTTTGACTGTTTCTAAATGTGGCACACCTTCAACTCACATAAAACTGATCTTTATCTGAGAAGCCCACACAAAACCGGCACCTGTTCTTTGTTTGCACTTCACACAACATAATGAGAACAGTTTGCTATTCAGAGACTTTTTTTTTTGTTGCTAAATCGGATTCGGGGGAAACCACAATAAACAACAAACACTATATTGATTCTATTGAACTTTAACAACCTTTTCGATTTCCTGTTTCTCCTCCCTTTGATTTGCCAGCAGTACACACACATCTGAACCCTCAAACAAAGAAATAAACTCCGGAACAAAACTCTCAAGAACTTTGACCTCTTACCATCTGATGTTTTCAGTCCCGGCTGACGTACTTTTTGGATTATCTGCAGTTAAATTTAGGTGGCATGTTCCCACATTTAGCCTCTCTGTGAGGGTGTAAAGTGTACCTGCCCTCTGCTCAGTCTCGTCAATCATTAACCCGTCCTGCCCCTCCTGATCACCTACGTTGGATGTGAATAAACTCTCTGGAGGAAAGCTGCCATTGGCTAGCCAGACAGCTCTCTAGGTAAAGTCGAGGATAATTGATTTGTGTTTAGGCATAACATTTATAAAGCAGAGAGAGAGAGAGAGAGACATAGTTGTGTGTGCTGTTACATGACCACAGGGCAGCTGACCTTTCAACATTACAACATTGTAAATCTGCATTTTTTTGCCCGGATGATTACGTGAGATTCGGCCATGGAATGCTGTAATTCTTTAATCAGATTAATGTGTGTTACACTCACCGTATCATACAGAGCTTTCTCCTGTCTCTATGCTGCCCCAAAGCCTCTCTGACTCCCTTTTCTTTTCTAGAAATCCCTCTGCTAAAATAGAACTCTTACAAAGGCAAATGGAGGTATTTTACACCGAAAAGGACTTTTTTTCAGGGGAACATTTCCCCTAAAGTCTAAGCCTTAATGCTGATTGAGATCACACTGGTAGTCTTTACCACATGCAGTGAAGTTGTGGAAAGCAACTAAGCACATTTACTCACTGCTTTTTCCTTGAGTGTGTCCATTTTCTGCTACTTTATAGTTCTTCTTCACAACTTTTGAGGGGAAATATTGTAGTTTTTACGCCACTACATTTATCTGACTAACCGCTTTAATAACTTTTCACAAAAAACATATGATGAGCTATTAAGATACACTCCACTACATTTATCTGAAAGCTAGAGTTTCTGTGCATTGCAGAGTCACATTTTACATAAAAAACCCTTGTGAAGTGCTAAATATATGAACGTCCCTGTTCTGCCTGAGGAGATGTGCAATGTGGCTGAGATAAACAACACAGATAATGAATTAAATCGTGTACAACTTAATTGTATATCTCACCATGTTTCCTATTCTCCCTCAGTGCCAAAAAGAACACAGACAGGCGCGCGCGCAGTAACGCAAACGCACAATTAAGTTTTTCGCTTTATTTCACAAATAGACACTCTAACATCACAATCAATAAAGATGTCAGTTTGACTGAAAGTCTACTGAACATTTCTAAAGTTAAACCACCAACACTTTTGATTTGAATGAAGCACCAAAACAATTGATTACTTACCGAAACATTTTTTCCTTAACGTTGGATTTCTTTTAGGAGACAAAATACTTTTCTCTCTGCCAGCATGCGCGCGGAGACGGCACCGACATCTCCAAATCTGGGGCGTGAACGCGCACGGCTGAGCTGAAGCTGTCGGTGAGTGACTGATGATCAAACTCCCCCCCCCCCCGTTTCTTCTGCACGCGGGTCGACACGCCTCTCGACATCGATGTTGGAGTTGCGTGCGGAATGCGCGCTCTCGCTACCATGTTCGTTAATGCTGAAGATACAGTGTTATGCGAATATGAACCGATATGAACACACGTGGATACAGTTAACGCTAGGTGGCGTCCGCTAACCGCCACATTGTTTGGTTCTTAACGTATGGGAGAAGGTGAATACGTGACCACTTTGAATGTTTCTGTCTTGTGTTGAAGCTACACGTGGAGTTGGTTGCAAATTGTAACGCTAAATTAGCAAACTAATGCCAATGTTACATATATGAGATGTGTAAGTCACTCTATCAGTGGTGGAAGAAGTAACGTTGACTTTACACATATCTAATACTTCAGTAAACGCAGCAATACTGCTCTGTAACAAGTAGAAGTCCTGCATTCAAAATGTTTTCTTAAGTACAAAACAGCTAAATGTAATTGCAGTATTATAGTAAAAGGATTTCTTACGCAGAATGGTCCCATTCAGATATATATATAATTAAATATATCATATTATAGGCAGTGGTGTAAGAAGTACTCTGATATTTAAAGGGAGAAATATGAAAACTACAGAGTAAAAATCAGTAAAAGTCATCATCAATCATAGTAATTATGGTAAATATGGGGCTAATTTTAACAAATGTATACCTAAATGTCAGGTTGCTTAATATACACTAATGCATCATAATTTATCAGTTGATTTATATTTTGTAATGATAATCTAAATCATAAAAGTAACCAATAACTAAAGGTCCCAGATAAATAAGAAAGTGGAATATTTGTTTCTGAAATGTAGACTAAAGGTGGAGTAGTATAAAGTACCATTATTAAGAAAATGACTCGAGTACTGTACAAGTACTTCAAAATGTATTTTATTAAGTGCAGTGCTTGAGTGAATGTACTTGGTTACCTTTCACCACAGAAATAGATTATAATATTCATAACTATGTTTTGCATGATGACCTGAAACTAAGAATCGTGTTTTTGTTAGCTTAGAATGAACCCTTCATATATACAGAAGCCCAGAATGGACAAACCAAACACTGGCTTTTATGTAACCTGAAGGCCACCGTAGTTCTCCGACACACTTGGAGAGGGAGTGATGAGCGGAAGGGCATTCAGGCGGTTGCAATCTGCAACCTCACCGCTACTAGCCACTAAAGCCTAGCACTGGTCCTTTAAACAATTCATAAATTGATCAAATTGACAGGTATTCATCTCAGAAATCCAAACTAGAAAAGGGATAAACGTGAAAAGAATTGAATGTGATTTGGTTGGCAAGTCATATTTGAACATACAGTATATCAGCCTGATGTTGATATGATGTTCCTTCAACTTTGCAGAGCTCTGCGCCATCAGTCCACAGATGGATGAGGTGCTGCTTCCCATGACAAACATGCAGGACAAATTCACAGAATACAACTTTAAACAGGTATGAACCTTGCATACACAGTTTGGTGCCTGTTATCATACATTGATGCCCTACATCCACTTTTCCCTGTGTGCTCCTCTTTGCTGGAGCAGATCCACGGCACCTGCAGAGATAATTATCCCCCGACTGAATCCAGCATAAAAGCAGGGTACCTCAGCGCGGAGCCTGCTAAAGCCGGTGAACGTTTGAGCAGTCCTGCCAATCACAGCGATGCATCATTAGGTGCGTCTGTGCAGCATTCTGGAACATGCCTTTGAAGTTTCACTCGGCACAAGAATAGATCCCAGAGTAAAAAATATATTTAACAACGCAAGCTTGGGTTAGGGGACAGAAGTATAGATTCTCATAGTTTCACTGAAACACCTTGACAACTCAACATCACGACCAGCATGATGAATTATTTCTGTATTTGCCGCTCACACAGACATCCACCCTTTCATCCACCTTGCCTGAAGGCAGTTAGTTGTCTTTCTTCTCATGTAACTGGAGTTATACAACATCTTTATCTTAAAAAAAACAACTTTACGAAGTCTTTTCTACTGGACTCTGCTCACCCGTTTAGTTGTTATTGTTCATCAACGGCCAGCGAACGTTGCTGTGGCACCAGTTAACCAGCAGCTGAGTGTTATCCAGTTGCCGTATTGGGCAGCAGCAGAGCTAATCAGCTGGTAACAGTCGATTCCTCCTGGGAGTGAACCTGTCGAGCTGTAATTGAACTATTAACTGTCCTTGAAGGTGCTGAGGTTGCTGTCAGAAGAAAAGGAGCTGTAGAGGAATGTCTTTACGTTATTTAGTACAGCGAGTTTTCAGAAAAACAAACAGTTTATTCCTGTTGAATTGTTTTGTTTTTCTTTCATTTCCCATGTTGTAGAAAACAGAGAGGTCCTCTGACACTTAGGATGTGATGCGTTTGACACGTTTGGCAGCAGCAATTGTTTGGACCAGCAACTGTAAGAATTTGATAATTAGCATGAATCAACAGCTAAGACTGCTGGGAAATGCACAGGAGAAACATCAACACAATATATGTTAATCACCAAAGCTCTCGCTAATATAGTAGACAAAGTAAATAAACAACCCAGATACATAATAGCAGAAAAAAATGTTTCATGATGCTGTTGCACCTCCTTATTATTGTTGTAAGATATATTACTATTATAAAGTTATTTTTAATCAAAAGAAAATGTTTTAAAAAAAATAAAAGCACCAGACTTTTGCAACTACTTTTATTTTTTTATTGAGAAATTAATTGGCTGATTGATCAATATTAATACGACGTGCACAATAAAAAAAAAAAAAAAAATCAGCACTACATATTCTTGCCACGGAGTTGCAGTAATATGTAAGTTACAGTGTTCCAATAAACATTTATTTGTAAATGAGGAAGAGGCCAGTTGTCCTCTGGCTAGGAAGCAGGTGTAGTTTTCTGAAGTTACCTCTTGAATCTGTTGTTTCCCTGCAGGTTTACAGAAGCAGCCATTAGTATGTTGGCATGTTTGCCCACTGGCTATAATTGAAGACAATGGATTGTATCATAACAGAAATTTCCACCTGTTGTCTCCTCCAGAAACTGTGAGAGACAAACTGGTGTGCCAGCTGCTGAGAGCTTCAGTCGACATGATGTAGTAAATGATGGATGCTTTCCCAACAACTCCTCTTTATTTTCATTTCCCATGATTCCAGACATGCACCTCGCATCATGGATGGATTCATGACAGGCCGAGTTAGTTCATATCCATGTAATTTGCTCTCATACACTAAACAGAAGGGAAACAGGAAAATATTTCTTCTTAGTTATTGGAATATGGATCATCGTAGCTTTGGACTGTCAGCCAGCCTATTATGACGGATCAATGTGGAGGGAGGAAGTGGGTTTGTTTACAGTCCCAGTGGCCTTTCATGGCATGTGTGGCCTCATGCAGCTCTGCTTGCAGCAGAGGAGTTTACATATACAAGTGTGTGTATGTGTGAAGGGGGGTGGTGGTGTGTGTGTGTGTGTGTGTGGGGGGGGGGGTCTTCCTTTAACAGATGGCTGAGGGTGGCCTTTGAGAAGCTGTGGATCTGGAGCAGCACTCTGATGATTTATCTATTTCTTGCCGTCTCTACATCAGAAACAGTGGGAAACATTCTTCACTGTCGGTGCTTGACAACAGTTTTTGTGTTCGATGCCCGTTGTTGACAGAGTTGCAGGCTACACACATATACTTCCCTCATGCCTGCCTGGCAGGTGTGTTCGTTTAAGCGGCAAATCAATCAACTTTTGCAATTTCTTGCTGTGTTATTTTCACATTATTTTGATGACTAAGATTGTGATTAAATTCAATGTCTATGTATTTTTGTTCTCTCTCTCTCTCGCTCTCATATTTCCCTGCATGAGTTCAGGCTTTACTTCAAGCGAAAAGTATTTGCTTGGAAATAGAAATCTCCTCCAACAATATATTGGAAAATATTACCGGCCAGTCTGCAGAGAGAATTGCTGTCGGAGCCCTTGTACCCCCTATTGTATTCTCTGTGCCCATCTTATGTGTTTTGCGGGGGTGGTAATGCTTCCCAGATTTGAGAAAAAAAAAAAAAAAGATGTTTTGTTTTCTCTGTTTTATCAGCACTCTGAAGCTGGAGGCAAACCATGACAACACCATCTGTACCAGAAATGCTGCAGAAGAACAGAGACAACCCATGAATGTTGGTGAAGAGACATTACTCTAAAATACGAGGTCCAAGGCAAAGGTAAGATAAAAGTACAAACCCCAAGAAACACAAACCGGTATAAGGAATCTATGTTTGATTCTGAGTTTGGTTCGTTTTAGACCTAAACTCAGAAGCCACCATGAACACCTGAAGTGATCTGAGAGTAGTTTCTTTGTGGCTCGTTACATCCGATTGATTTGAGTTTTGTGCATAAGAGTCATCACCTGTCCGCTTTGTGTTGTGACATTTACAATTTGACAACTTGTGATTTGTAACAAAACAATTGTATGCAGCTGCATTAAGCTTGAATGAGCATGCATTCCTAGAAACAAAACTCAGCATGGCTGCCACAAATGGCTGCCCCATTGTCAACCAATTTTTTAATAATTCAATGAGAAACGGTTCAAGTGTAGTGTGAGTTCAGTGACGTGTGGTGGTCGGGGAGTGCTGCACAATGTGACTGGGGAGAAAGTTGGGCTCTCTCAGCCTGCAGCCTCTGTGACCTGGATCTAGATTTGCATCAGAAATGGCAGAAATAGATGGACAGATGAAGTGCACGATGTGAGAAAAGTGTTCTTAATAAGAGTAACTATTCTCTAAATAAATACTTGGGAGATCCAAGTCTTTTGGGTCCCTAAAAATCATGATCTAAATTTGGTTTAATTCTCCTTAAAATTGCTTCTTCTACTCACAAAAGTAACAGTGACTCTAAATGTATTTATTAAATTTCCCGTATTTGGCATAGCACCACACATGTTGCCAGTTTTCATTCTCCCAAAACTTGTTAAAGAGCTACCAAGTCCCCAAATGTCCCCGTCCAATTGTTCACTATAAGAAAATAAGTCTATCTTTATACAGTCAAAAATGGTAGTTTAGGGGCCAGCAGTTCTAACCTGACCCACCAGATGGTTTGTTACACAGAACCATCTGAGAAGCTTGGAAGCTGTTTGAAAAAAGGGCAGGCACTTTCAAAAGATACTTGGCAGGTGATTGGATGAACCATCTGTCAATCAAACTCTTGCCAAAGAGAGTTGGGAGAAGAGCAAAAACATATTTTCCTTCAAAAAAAGCCTTTAGTGCCATTCTTTGCTCCTATTACAATTATAAAACACTCTGCGGTTCTGATATATCTGATGCTATTGCAGCATCTATGCTAACCTCTTCAGAAGCAGCCATTGTTGTTTAGAACAAACGGTGTCTCACACACACACCTAAGCCTCACCTGTAGCTGCTCACAGGACGCTGACTGGTCCGTGCTCCACACGTTTAGTCTCAGTATACCCCGAGACTATTTGTCACTTTGTGGAACAGAAGCAAAGAACACCTCTATTGTGGAAACAAATAACGAAGAAGAAGTCTTCTGAGATCCATCCAATGACGGTGTCTTAGTATTCTTCCCTTGACAAACCCAGTGCACCTACCCGGTGCAGAGGAGAGGTGAAAACATTGTCAGATGGAAAATCTCTTTTTCCAATTTGCACGTGCATCTGATGGCCGTGGTGGAAAGGGCCACTTATGATGAGAATGTGAATAGATTCACTCACATATTCTGTTAATTGTGAGTTTTCTGCATCTGGCAACAATACAGCAAGCAGAACAGCTTTGTATGATAATCTGTTTAAGAAGCCAATGGCATAAACTATGACTGGGTAGGACTGAATCGCGGGTATTTTTCATAAATGAATGAGTCTGAATAGATCATCCAGTGAATACACTTTTATCTTTACATGCAGACTATTTCAAGTGCCACTTGTGGTAAAGTTTGCATTTAATGACCCTGTTTCATAAAACCTGTTATGCTCATGAGGTTCTCTGGCCTTTCAACGTTATAAAAAGACAATTTTCTGTGAAGAGCGACTTAAAAGTCTCTTGACTTTCAGAAAGGGGCTCAGTAAAAAAGTCCAAAAGCAAAACTCGAGTTTTTCTGAATGTACCCAGCTTTACCCGAGGGAACTCCAATCCCTGTGGCTCCAAAGGCTTACATGACTTCCTATTTTATAAGCAGCTGAGCAAGAATTGCTGGAAGCTCTCTGCTACTGAGAATAATACAATGGTGCGGGGTGGGGTGGGCTCAGATAAACGGTCGGGGGACGCAGTGGAGTATCGGACAAATAAACGTCCTTGAGAATCAAAGAATCCAGCAGGCTTTTAGTCAAATGGCTCTGCTTTCCTTATTTTGCTCATCCTAGTCTCTGCAGTGATGCTGAAATCCTTGTCTTGGCAGGCAAACATTTTCCTTTTGTTGCTTTTGCAACAGATTATAGGATGTCGTAGACTAGTAGAGCTTCTGAGTAGTTGTGTCCTAGTACTTGTGGATTCTGTGTATAGTTCATTTAGCAATACAATCATCTGAGTTCCACGATACAGAAAATGAGGTTTGTCACGTCTTATACGATTACAGTTTAGTGACAATTGGATTATGTTCCCCTAATATTTGATCAGATCTAGAAATCAAGTATATATGCGAGTATTTGGAGTGACAGTCCGTGTGTGTGATGTTTCTATACACCCTGAATCTTTCTGCACAGTTTGAAGTTCTTTCATTTTTTATAACTCAAACCTATTTGCTATTAGTTGATGATGTGTGGCAAAGAATTTGTACCTTTATGATCGACCTGACGCTCTCTTACTCGGCTAACACACGTAGCAGAAAATTCGTTTCATGTCTATACACTTACAAGGGCATTTCCTTGTCAGAGTCGCGTTTTCTTGGAATTAGCACTAGAACATATAGAGGGGCTCAATGGAGCTTCCCTTCAACATTATCATGGGGTCATACTGTGCCTGTGAGCCAGAATCCTTTGGCTCACAGCTCTGGAATATCCTACATATTTTTTTTTTTTTTGAAAGGCAGAAAAATTATAGAGTGAAGTCACCCTGAAAATGAACTTTTGTTCAGCGTCATACGGTGCCACTGGCTGTTTCGAGCGTGTGTTCCACCTCTTGTGCTTTGTTCCTGCTGAGTTCACATGAGTATGCTGGCTCGCAGGCAGAAGTCATGTTTTAATTTTAACAAACAGATACAACATCCTTCCACTGCTTTGACCCATTAGCACATTGTTGTTATTATTCCTTGGGACATTGTGCATGTTTCCGCTGCTCCAGAAGTTTTCTTTTGCCTTTTTGTGGGACAGAGTAGTGTACCTGGAAACTGACAGATGACACATTCATATTCTTCACCCTCCTCTGTTTGCAAGAGGCATTTCTCTTTGCCTTCTGACTGTAATACTCCATCCATTTATCATTGCTGATGATATAGCCTCTATTTTTCTGTTCCTCCCAACCTTTCTAATTTAGTTTAATTGAATCAAATTTGATTTAAGGGATTACTCGCCTCTCGATTTCTTATCGCTGCACCGTGGAGCTGAGAAATTGCTTCCTCCTTAGAGCCTAATCTTAAAGCAATTTATTGCTTTCCAAAAGCCGAAGGGAGAGCGAGAAGATGCGAGAAAGCCGACACTTTTATCTTTATCGGAGGTAAATTGCTAGATCCATTGCTGCTGTGAAGCTTTTCATACAGAAAGGTGGAGTGGATGGACTTCTCACGCAGATGAATGAATTAGACTGAATTAACACAACACACAGAGAGAGATGACTCCCTCCTTTCAAAAACGATCTCCAGACTGGAGTTCCAGTGATACAGATATTTCTTGAGGGGAAAGTAGTAATAACCAACATTTTCCTGAAAGGTCAAGGGTTAAGATGGGGCAAAAATGGAAAATGCAAAAGCAGTTTAAAAGACAAATATCTAATATAAGATTAGGGGGGCTGTGTGCAACCATTTCTGTAATAAACAGTCCGACATTAACCCTCCCTACACCCTGTGATTGGTCAGCTGCTCTGAAATATTTGCTAATATTTGTTAATTAATATTTGTTTAATTTTGTACTATTTCCAATTAAGAGAAGTCCTGGCCACACATCGTATTCTACAGACTTAAGCAAACGTCTTTGTTTGGCACAGATCCCCAGAAAAATCCCACGATAATAATGTTTCTCAATAAAAATTAGTATAATTATGTTCCTTCTAATGTTGCAAATCATAAATAATAATAATAACAACAACAACAACATTAATAATATTTATAATAATAATGAAAGTAAGATATTTTTTTCCAAATCGTTCAGCCCGAACTAAAACTGCAAACTGCCATCTGCCAAGTGAGAGAACAAAATGCTGAAAGTGTGTCTGTGTGTGTCCATGGACCCGTCTACCTCCAACTGTGTGTTTCTACCGTCAATGGCTGCATAAAGCAAAGTCGTGTGTGTGTTGTGTGTGTGTGTGTGTGTGTGTGTGTGTGTGTGTGTGTGTGTGTGTGTGTGTGTGTGTGTGTGTGTGTGTGTGTGCGTGTGTGTGACTTTCATGAAAACACTGAAGTTACGCTGTTGTGTAATGGCACTGATGGACAATTCCAGTCAGCTATGTTTCTGATGAGGATTTCTATCCACAGTGACCTCTGTGTTTAGCAGAATGATTCAAATCAATGATGGTCCATGACCACTGTGGCGATGCTCTGATTGACTGGCTGTCATATGTCCTAATCAACCATGTAGGGAGAGTCAGGACACGCTGCCACCATATACACCCCCTAACCCCTTTAATCAGATTCTATTAGCAGAGAGACGTGCCTCGATTGCATTGTTCTTCTCTCGGTCAGCGGCTCCGGCTTTAACTGAAGCCAAAATTAAGCTCTGTTGAAGTGAAAGGCTGCTTGACAAGATGCCCGGGTGGAAGCGATGTGTGTACCGAACACCTTGCTCCGCAGCGCTGATGAAATCCACTCTGTGGTCTATTGATCTGGCCTGCAGTTTGAATGATGCTGTCTTTAAAAATTCATTAGTTTTAGGCATGTGGGAGCTGCAGGGCGGCAGGAGCTCCTGGAGGGCACATTTGTCTATGTTTACACAACCAGGAACGTTCAGTCAGAAGCAAGAAAAGAGGCCTGGCAGGGCCACCAGGGGACCAATGAGTCACATTGTTACTCTGAAACACACATACACACACAATCCCACAAGATGAGAAAGGAACCGAATAATGTTGCATGTTCTTTTGCACCTATACATATCTATCTGTGGTTATTATTTATTGCCTAGGGTGAAGCACCTCATTCTTCACTGTGTGGCTATCAGAGACTGTAACAAGGTCTCTTGTTCTGCAGAGATAACACCACAAATTCTTCATCCTAAAAGATGTAAAATGCATACCCTTCATTTAGAGGCCGTGGTTGTTCAATTAGAAGTCATAAATCAGCTGTAGGCGGATTTTATAGAATGCTATTAATAATGTATTGTGGCCAGAAATGTCAGTGTTCATGTTTTCATACTTTAAAATAATCCCAGGATCTTTTCAAAAGGGTGAAAATCAAACAAAAGAAAGTCAACTTTTTTAAATTTTGGGCAGCCGTGTCTTAGGAGTTGTCATCCACTGATCAGAAGATCGGCGGTTCAATCCCCAGCTCCTCCAGTCCGCATGTCGAAGGCTTGATGGCTGTGCCATTGGTGTGTGTGTGTGTGAGTGTGAATGAGAATTTGAATTAGATCCCGATGGGCAGGTGGCACATTGTGTGGTAGCCTCTGGTATCAGTGTATGATTGTGTGTGTGTGGACGGGTGAATGTTGAGTAGCTGGAAGACTGGAAAGGCAAGTCCCTCTCGCATCTTTATCTTTTGTCTGAACTTTGTTGTTGCAAAACGTTTCTAATTAGCTTTGTGATGTGACAAACACTCTCACAGGCTACAGAGCGGAAGCCCTTTCTTCAACCATGTTTATTAATTTGGAAACAGCAGCGTGTGCTGCCAGAGCATTCCAGAGCCCTGGAATTGAGGACAATCTATGACGTAGTTACAAAATATCGCTATTTTATATCTCCTATTTAAAGAACATATTGATGTTATAAAGTTTTCAAAACAATAGGCCTTCAACCATTTGCATGTTGTCCAAACTATGTCTTATTAGAGTGTTGCAGTTGTGGTCAAGAGATTCAGGATCATTTTCTCGTCAGTCTGCAATATCTTACTTGGTATCGCTCGAAACTCGTCGGCCTTTGCCTTCTCCATTTATTTCTACGGTCTAGCAGTCAATAGAAAAACTATATCAGTTTTTTATATTGTTACTTTATAAGTAATAATTAGGAGGTTATATTAAACATTTGACTTTTAAGTCAAAGTGTAGATTTCTTTAAGTAACAAATATGAGACTCAATAGATCATTTTCATGTTCCTATTCGTGCATACACTTTCTTTAACTTTCATCACTACAAGAGTCAAATCCTCGCTCATCTTAGAAAGGTCAATATTGTGTAAATCCATGCAGATATATTGTACATTGTAAACATACTCACACTTACACTGTATGTTCCACATTTCTCTAATGTGATCACTGTGAGCATGTGGGGGATCGAGCCTCGGTGTCCTTTAAAACTACAGAGGATCATAAATTGTGGAGCTACTACAGGGGATTTATCCAAATCGATGTATCTGTGTGTGTGTGTGTGTGTGTGTGTGTGTGTGTGTGTGTGTGTGTGTGTGTGTGTGTGTGTGTGTGTGTGTGTGTGTGTGTGTGTGTGTGTAAATGTGTGTGCGTGTTTTTGTGTCGGGGGCCAGCAGTGGTGAAATGGCAAATGAAGAGTTAATCACCTGAAGAACATCACGTACTGTGGAAAATACCCTGACTTGATAAGCAGGGCCATTAAGACGTGCCAATTAAGGCTTGTTGTTAATTATAGCTGTGTTCTTCAATTAGTGCCAAATGGAGGCAGGTCCAGTCAGTATTTAATGATGAACAATGGGTCGGCAGGATAAACCTCTCATAGTGAGGACAAGTGAGATGAGGAGGATGAACGAGCCGAAATAGCTGCGAGGAAGAAAGAAATTAACGGGAACTGAGACAATAATAAAAGGAGTGAAACAGGCAGAGGAAAGCTAATTGGGAAGCCTAATCATCCCGCCGCTGTAATTTTACTTGTAGCCGGTATCTCACTGAAACCTCTGCCACCGCCACAGACAAATGCCCACAACGCTCTCACTTCCACATGAAAGCAGAGACCGAACAGAAGGCGATCCCCGCAGTCTGTGCTCGCTGCTCCCCCGCAGTGGATTCTGGGTCAGGTTGTATTCACCAGCAGAGCAGAGGGAAAGCCTCGGCTGCCAGGACATGAAACACTACAGAGCTGCTTGGCTTTCTGAAGCAGGGAAATGAGAGTTTGCCTCTGCCTGAGCTTGCATCGCCCCCCTGCTCCTCACCCACTCCCACGATGGAGTGGGGGAAAAGTTCAGACGCACCGTTCCACTCCAGCTTTGTCAGCACAGACCGAAGCCCACGCTTTTGTTCTCCGCTCTTTGTGTGGATGTGTGAGTGATGTATGATGTGATATCAAAGAGGATGTGCAGCTATTTGTTTGTATATGACTTACTGTGTTGTAGCACGTGTGCTGGTTTAGGTGCTGGATGTGCGTGCATACGTACATATGCATACATTACATGTGAGAAGCCTTCCTTGGCTGACATCATTAAAAAACATCCTCATGACTCAGTTGAATGAAATAGCACTTCTGGCTTCAGCTTCTTACACAAGAGGCTTGTGTGAGAACATACAGTAGGACAGTAATGCCTTCTCTCCTCTGCAAATGTGAACGTATATATCGCACTCTGAAAGGTAAGACAGGCGTCCTCAGGGAGAATAAGTCTGTATGGCGTACATGTTAGATGTTTGCGGAAGGGCCAGGATGTGTGTCGGTGTCGTCTTGTGCAGGTCTAACGTGGAATAATGAGATCTGTGACGCTAGTTTTGACTGTAATCTAACTTTATTCTACCGTGAGCGCCGATTCATTCTGCTGTCACGCTAATTAGATATACGACTGGACATTTGCAGGCTTGAAAACATGTTTATCGTCATAGCTGTCTCCTGTCTGATGTCTCGCTGACAGATCACAAGGCAAGAAAAAGCGTTAAAAAAGATGAAAGAACACCGTTAAGCTCATTGTCACTCATTTTCTATTTGAACACAGTAGAAGTAGCACTCAGATCCTTTACTTAACATTGAACTGACATGATTGATTCGGAAATCAGGATATATACTGAGTATATTTGGTGTTTTCTCGTACTGTTATCGTATATGCGGCCAATACTTACTCAAATAGCTGGATCAGTTATCGGTGACAATGTGGTCAATCTATTTAATTAAACTCTATAAGGGCTCCAGAGTCCGACCAAATCTGTACTGCAACGGCATTCAGCAGGTCTGTGTGTGTGTGTGTGTGTGTGTGTGTGTGTGTGTGTGTGTGTCTCTCAAATTTAGACAAGTGGCTTTTTCACGTCCACACACAGTGCTATATGTATATGTATATGTAATGTATGTTTAAAAAAATCGTTTTTTAACAATAGAAATAATGTTATTGTAGGAAAACATTTCATTTTATAATTGTGACTGCCATCAAGTTGGTCAAGTTGTTGGCTCAAGTTGTTGGCCCAGGTCTGACATAATTTAGGGAGTTTTGGGTGCACCTAAATTATCTGCTGAAGAGGTAAATGGTACAGCCTTCATCTTAGGTTACTAAAACCTCTCTTAAATTGAACCTTTACTCTTTTTCCTGTCGTATGTAACGAATGACGCAAAAGCATTTCCATCTTTGTGCTCTGTTTTCTCACCTTGAGGCTTTATGTTGCATAAGACGCATTTCCTTCAGCAGTTTTAGTAGTTTGGTGACGCATATGAAAAAAATCTAGACGAGGGCGGATGTTTCATTTGTCTGGAGCTTTTGTTCATTGATTCCCAGAGAAACTGATGAAGGCTGGAGCACAAAGGTGATTAGCTCACAGCTCGTGAGCCTTCTCTCTTTGTTTTAAAGAGCAAGATAAAATGACTCTGTAGCTTTAATATTCGGTGTTTATTCACATATTTATGTTTCCTAAATGAAACAAATGCCCTAAATTCGATTGGACCGTTTGTTTGCTTATTCTCTAGGTTATATCAAGTAAAAGTCCAATATTTTAAGGTGTGTAGGGTGTATGGCAACTATTTGCAGAAATAGATTTCTAACATTTATAACTACATTTTCATTAGTGTATTATCACCTGAATCGTATTGTTTTCGTTAGCTTAGAATCAGCCCTTTATATCTTCATAGGTCATACATCGTTTAAGCATGAACCAAGAGGCCGTTGCTTTTCCTTTGTACCTCAGCGGCATCTTAACAAAACAGTGGTTACATAACAGAAACAAAATGAAAGAATATAAAGCTTGTTTCATTGTTTGTAAATTTGACCTCTTTACATTCCACACTTTCTTCTTTATATATTGCGATCTCCACCTTATCTCTAATCTTATTCCTAATTGTCATTTGACATATTCCTGGAAAGCATTTTTTGTTTTAATTTTGCACCATACAAAGTTGAACACAGTATGTGTACATGATTCCGTGCACGTCATTGAGTATGAAGTGTCCATGCTTTTTTTGTTAGCTTGCATGGATGTGGGTAGAGGTTTGTTGTGGCTCAGACAGAGGTGGTGCTGCTGTGGGAGAGACATGCCCTGATAAACCACATCTGTTCTGGAGACGTGAGCTTGATGCCTGAACTGAAGCGTGACCAAGAGGTGAGGGAGGAAGAGCTCATCGAAAGAGGACAGAAGAGAGGTGGAAAATGGAAACTTTTCCTCTTCTCTCTCTGAGTCCCTTTGTGGTCTGATGTCTCTTTACAGACAGGAAGCTACTGTAACTACCTTTTAAGGTGTACGGGCGAGTAGATTCATCTCTTCATACAGAGTAGTAACTGAGGTGAACAGATGGAGCATCAGAGAGCATTACATAACTCCTGTTCTAATATTGACCATCACCCAATGAGTGCACCAAAGCGAAACATAAAAGTAACTGAGTGTGTATTTCTGTGTGGTGTCCTCTTTTTTTCCACCCTTTTCAATATGTAATCAGACACTCAAATATAGACATGTTGTGAATTGTATGCGACTCTGAATATATGCATTATACACCCCACCAAGATATTTACAGCAGCGACACTTTCCGGTTCAATCTAACACCTGTTTAATGACGCTGGCTCAAGGTTCCATGGGGATACCGTTTAATAACATCTCTGTAGATACCACCAGGGGTTCAGGTAAAGTTTCTTTGGATGTCGTTGTACTCCGTTCCCTTTGTTGTTGCTCTGCTCTGGATGTGGCAGAGGCTGGTGTTAAAAAGCTGCAGCTTAATTACAATACAGCCGAGGCTCCCTGGGCCAGAACACCTAATTTTCCCAAATTGCCCGCCTGTGGTGTCCCATTAATTGTAAAGCAAACACTTGTCAGTATAAATGAGCATTCAAAAAAAATGGTCCTTTTGAAAGATAAAGAGAGTGGGAAGGAGTGAATGGATGGAAGAGGGGGCACTGTGCCCGAGGCTTTTGCAGACCTACGAGAGTTAAATGTGCCTGAACCCTCTAATGGTGCCGCCGTGCATTGAATTTCTGATGTGGCTGCAGACAAAGAAGCAGAGCTTACTGTGCTTACTGCTGATGAATATTTTTTCGAGCAATCATTTGGTCTATTAAACATCAGAAGATGGATTCCCAGAAGCCAAGGTGATGTCGTTGTTTATTTCTAATGATATTAAACACAGAAACTGGAAAATGTTTGCCGTTTCTGCTTAAAAAATGACTTAATCAGTTATAAAAATAGTCATTTTCTGTTAATTGAGTCTTCGATTAATGCAAGCAAGTGTTCAAATCTATGCAATGCAAGCAAGTGTGACAAAGACAATTTTACGAACACAAACAGGAAACCTAGCAATACAGGACCGACAAGGCAAGCAGGCCAGTGTTGGGCATGATGACGGATCTTGCTGCTTTCCAATCAAGTTTTAAGATTTGATACAAAAGAATCTGTGTCTTCCAGGTCTGGGAAGCTCCTGCTGTGAAGGCTGTGTAGTCAAAAAGCAGGATGTATAGCCATAGAGACAGCAAAGATGTTCAGTGTAAGATGGAGTGTGTTGTGTCCGTCATGGTGACTGTGTAATGCTGTTTGTGCCGCGCGCTCAGCCGTGATAATTAAAAGACTCCCTCCCCATCGTCCCCTAGAGTGCTCACTGTTCACTGCATGACTGAAAGAAACTTCTTTGCATTACCTAACATCCAGAGTCTCACATGGATGAGATCAACACTGTAAAATCGTGTGACAACCACTCTCATTAAAAATGAAACTCATTATCAGCAGCAACAGCGACGTTGGTATTGTTTTCACCTTGTGAGTCTGTGTGTGAGTTGCCAGGTGTTTATATTTCTGTTGGCTTGTGGACAGGAACCGTGTAACATGTAGTCAGGAAACTTTACGGGGGGGGGGGGGTAGTTGAGATCAAAATGAAGCTTGAGTTTGAAGATGGGTGTGATCGGAGCAAGGGCAGCGGAAGAAAGGGGGGTAGGACGTGGGCATTTTACACTTCTTTCCCAATCTGGTGTTGCAGCTGGTATGATCCGTTTGTAGTCATTATTAGTATGTTTATTATTATAACTATTATTATTATACACTCATGTTTGTTGCAGGGGCGCTCCTCTGGTGTTCAGGTTATTATCTTCAGAATTTATAGATATATGACTACCAGGAACATCTCACCAGGCTTGTATTCAACTGTTCATATTAAGGTTTGTTATTTAGAATTAAGACATTTTTCTCACTTATTATATTATTCAGCAGTCATTTCAGTTTCAACAAACTTTCCCTTCTTCTAGTTTGGATAAAGTTACAGGCTTGTCTTGGAAAATAATGATAACCACAGTGTTCTTATTTACTGAAAAAAGATCTAGGTTTGAAAAGGTTGTTCCCACTCAGATGCAGCACATATTATCCATCTGTTGCAGTTGAATAAATACAGTCTCTTGCTGCATATTCTTGCTATTTGGTCGTCTAAAAACTCCTTATATTTGGAACGCAGTTGATTTAATGGAAAATACAAATAATTTCAAGGAGCCATTGATTAGATTTAACTTTTTAATTAACCTCTGCATCACTGAAGATGTCTAAAATGCCAATTATTTTGAACAGGTTGCAGAGACAGTATTTTATGAATAAGCATCCTTTATGTCCTAACATTTTCAACACACAATGTCATCTGGGATGTTAATAACTTTGATTATTCAGCTCGACTAGTAACTGATGTCCTTGTCTATTTTCTGTCTGTTTCGAAATAAGAATTAATTTGTTCATCCTTCCTGGAAAGACAGCTGGCATGACGACAAAATCTGACCTTGTGCAGAGTGGAGGCTGAATATAATTTCCCCGTATAGGAGTCATGCCTATTACTGTGAGCTCCCTCCATACAGTGCACTGAATTAGTAAGGTAGTATGGCATGCATTCAGTGAATCTATTTCCTGATAAGGAAATGTGGTTGCTGCTCATTTAGTCTTTGGGGAAATATAAAACCTTGGATAATTCATATTTATCTCGGCAGAAGTAAACAAATGTGGGGATGTTTCTGAGTGAGTTTAAGACAGGCAGACAGGGCAACATTTAGTGACAGAAAGGCAGAAAAGGCTGCAGCATTTCCTCTGAGGCATGGCACTAATCCGGACGTTTACCTCCATGCAGCTTAAACCTGATGTCATTTGTATGTACATACTTTCTCATGTCAATTAGCAGACCTCTGACAGCGCTGCGCACATGTCGACTGTAATTTACCTCTGCAAACAAGAGGGAAAGAGGTGTTCCCAGAAAACGTGCACTGTATGTACAAACACATGCCTCGTTACTATATTAAAAATGCATCTCACAGTAGTTAAGTGTTGCATCGCTACTTCCATTTATCTGCATCTCAAAGTCTTCTTTTAGCTTCTAATATGGACATAGTGCACATTTTCTTTTTCAGAATAACAGGAAACATTTGATGCAAATAGTTGTATTTTTCTGTATATGATGGACTATATACATGTAGGACTTAGGATATCTGGTTGCCGACAAATCACTTGAGGCATTTTATCAGATTTCCCGTGGATTTATACAACTTTAAATATGTTGTAATACTGCCCAGAAACAAATCCTCTTACTAGCTTTCTGGAGTTCTCAGCCATGTCGCACTGTCTTCCTCAGTGGAAGGAGCTTGTTAGCTGTGTTGTCATTATGAGACAATGACACGTGACACTCGATGCCGAAGGCCCTCTTTTTTATGAAATATATCCGGTGGAGTTTTAATGTAAACAAAGATATGTTTACATTTTCTGTTTCTCACCAAAACCCATTGTGTGTGTATCCTTCAGGCCGAGCAAACATGTTGTATTCCTTCCTCAATAATACATTTGCAGAGCTAAGTTGTGGCATAATAAAAAACCCACATCACTTATGTTCATGTTCACTTGCCAGCAGTCTTCTTCCTTGCTTTGTTGCTGCATTGCTACCTTTCTTTGTGCCTTACCTCCACCATCATTATGGGCGTCCTCATGGAGGTCACGCCTCCTTAAAGGTGCAATGTGTAGTACCTGGCCACCTGCTCCACAGAAATAGGGGGCAGCTTTTCACCTCAACTACTGGGTCCCTACAATCTAAATTTACAGTCATCAGTTCTTAGAAAAAAGCCAACTACTAACTAACAGCAGCAAAATTCAACCGAACTGTTTGTGCCACTAACCGTGTCTGTATGGTCTGTGTACTTTCCAAAGGGACAAACGAGAAAATCACCCACATCTGCATTTTGACGCCCAGTGAGGGGCCTCAGCAACTCAAATCCAACCAGCCTATTGGAGTGCCGGGTCTAACCTGTGTAACGGCAGCAACAGAAGGTTTGCTGATCCGGTGCGCTGAATTCGAGCAAACTGCTAACTTGAGGTACATCTCCTGGAGCAGTCACACGCTCTACTTCTTTCGAAACAGCCTCCCAGCGGCGGGGATATGAGGCGAGGGTGCGCGCCATTTTCTCTTTTCCACCACTTTGGATTTAATCCAGTAAACACACCATCAAAATGTACACAATGTTTTAAACTAACATTCTGGCCCGATCGTACTTGTTGCACCCTTAAAAACATTGCTCTGTAGCCAGTAATATACACCAATAGATTACCATGTAGGCCTCATTTAGACTAATGCTGTCACTCTGCTGGATGGTAGAGTTGAAAACCAGTTCACCCTTAACAATTAGTGTCTGTGAATTATATATTCTCCCCAAGTCTCAGAGGTACTTAGCATGGAGAAGCAAACACATATATTGATATCCACAAAATTATTTTTTTCATAACGACTTCTCTAGGTTATTCCCCGGCTGATGATTCAGTGCTAGAAAATAAATCAATACACATCAGCAGCCTTCCTTGTTTCACGTTATTGCAATTTGTCTTCACAAAATACGTCCACACAAACTTAACTGGCAAATACATAATGCATCACTTATTTCCACAGTGATTTGAGCTGTTCACGATGACTCATGCTCGCCACAGTAATGAGTGAGACGCCACATAAACGGGGAGAGAAAAGCGTCTCAGCTTTCCTCGGGCTCATGCTCTCATCCTCTGCTCCACATGCTGCTCAGCACCTCCAACTTTACGCTTTTGTCGGTGGGAGCAAAGTGGTTGTGACACACACCTGCAGACACAGACTAGCAGTCAGATTGGATTTCAGGGGAAATGCTTTCTTTCTGTTGCTGTTCCTTTAATCTGCATCCTGCCCTTCTCCCGTTCTTTTGATCTCCTCGGATCATCAGTGGCGTCTCTCGATCAGAGTGTGCATCAACGACTGCTTGTTTGCTGCTGATCTGACTGTAAGGCACAGTGGAGAGAATTCTTGCAGGGGAGCAGTGGGTTTCCTGTTTGTGTTCTGGATGAGAGCTCACATGACAGGGTCACTGTGTCTTGTGTGTTGTTGTCCATAGGTGGGCAAGTGTTAAAGAGGTAATAAAAGCTAGATCAAACCCGCCTCCCTCCTCGGAGGGATGAGCGATCTGATCCAGCTGCAGCTTTTTCCTGGAAGATCCATCTCTTCACCGGAGCATCCAGGCGAGAGGCCAGAGACTCAGGTGCACAGCGTCCAGTGGAGCAGAGAGCAGCTCTGCCTGTGCGTCACTTTGACAGGAGTTTCCTGTTTCTGCCTGTGTGAGTGGGTGTGTGGCCTCTACATGTGTGTAGTTTTGATCTGATTTTCCAAAACAGTATTGGTTACTGTAAGGCTGTGAGGCTTCTAAAAGTGATAAAAAAAAACATTTCTTGTACGACACAAGCACTTTTTTGTTGTTGTTGTTGTAGTGTCAAAGCTCACACGTGTTCAGTTTGTCCCTGCATAGTTCTCTCGTGAGTGAACCGTCCCAGTGAGGAGGCTGTTTCTCAGGGGATTGCCACTCTGACAGTGCGTTGCTCTTGCAAGCTGAGCCCAGAGACTCATGGGATATGGAGATAGTTTTTGAAGTCTCCCAAGGGTTCATCACATAAAGTAGTAACCCGAGTATGTGGCAGCACCGTGTATGGTCAGTGTAGTAAATTGTGGCCAAATTGTTGCAGAAATAGTCAGAGGTAGTGTCTCGTGAACATGGATATTAAATCTATGTACTGGTGCCAGTAATATCAACATATCATGTGACATGGTTAAGCTACATTTTGAGTCAAATATGAGGACTGCTTTGATTTAATAAATCAAATTATCAAATATAATCATGCTATTTTCAATAATTTGTGTTCCTGGATTACCCATCTTACGTTTTAGTGCATAGCCAGTGTTTAGCGAGTTAACTTATCAGTCGAGTAGCTAGCTATAGGAAGAGGGAGATTGGGAGCTTGTATGTCATATGTGATGAATATTTTCTTGTTGATACAAAGCCAAAGTTTATGGGCTGTTAAGTCCCATTAATAAAAATATATATATACATAATCAATCAAGTTGTTGTCTTTTAATAGCTTTGCTTAGTTACACTGACATTCTGTGACTGTTCTTCCTGTTTGTGGGGTTCACCAGAGCTTTGTGTACATTATATAAACCTGAATGCTCTGCTATACCACATTGTGAGAAAACAGAAAATCCAGAAAAAAGTATTTCCTATATTTTAAATACAAAATACAAGTATTTTGTTACATTTTCTGGCACCAGTATTTTGTATTTTGTTGTAATACATTTATTTGGGGGTATTTTGTATTTTGTATCAAAATACATTTTGATGTATTTTTGCGCTTCTCTGGCTGCCCCTGAAAACTGCGTTTCCGCCTTCCAAGCGAACAAAAAAAGATTAAAATGTATTTGAGTTAGTTATTTTAACCTTTATGTAAGCTAAACTAAGTAAGATTTGATAAGGGAGTCGAAAGGATTTTAATTTGACCTCGTCCCTAATCCAGAGTAACCAGGACCTTGTTTCTGGGTAAATGTTTTGTAGCGTAAATGTGGGGTTTTGAGGATGAATATGAATGTATTTCCTCAGCTGTGAGCCCCCTGGCCATGCGGGTGAATAAAGGTTATCATTGCCCGTTGTTGCTAAAAGCTTCACTCCAAGTCAGATTCTCAGATCTGTTTAAATCCTTTGATGATTGCACATTTGGACATCCGCTGCACAAACACCGCTCAGCTCTGCCAAGCCTGTCCCTCTATTTAAATTGGGATGCTGTTTATAAGGGAGAGAAATTCACCCTAACCCACAGCGTGGGACTAATTGGACTTGTACATGTACATACTGGTGGGCAGCTTTGTTGACTGTAGAACTGCAAACACTTGAATAAGTTGAATCCTGCTTTATGCTGCCATGACTCCTCAGGTCAGGAGGGTTGAGAGATTCACCATGTCCAACTGCGGCACAAATGACGCCCTGTGGGATGCTGCTACTGTAGTTAGCCAAGGCAAAATTAGAAAATGTTTCAAAGAAAATACCCGTCACAATCAGAGAACACTTACTGAGCTCGGCGCAGAAACGAGTTTCAATTTTCATGCCAATTATCAGATTTTCTTCCAGGAGTCTGAGCCAGGTTTGTACAACACTGATTCTTACACACTCTCGTCTGGATAAACACACTCACAGAAACAGGTCCTTATTGTGCTTCACTTAGATTTTGCACACACAAATAGTATGTTATTTTATATACATGTCTGTGTTGTCTGTGGAGATTTACAGGCTTCAGATATACTTCCGGTTTGTTTTTTATTTTGCTTTCCTATATATTAAACAAACAAACAAAGATATAAACTGGTTAATATGTGAGTGTGAACGTTTATTCTTGACCCTTGTAACAAGAAATTGACATAAAATCATAATTTAAGTTCCATTTTCTAACATTTTCCAGAGCTTTCAACTGCATCTCATAGTCATTAGTGTTTCCTCAACTAAGCGATTTACATGCAGTGGAAAGCTCCAGGAAAAAAGCTAGTAAGTGGACCTTTAGACTGTCTAATTTCTTGTTTTTCCAGCTTCAACATTAAAATAATTACAACTTAATTAGTAATACTAAGCACATAATATAATATATGATAACATAGCACTCAGTTTAATATACTTATACTTTTAATAGTGCATTACATTTTACCATTAATTAAAAAGTAAACTTTTGCACATTGTTGTATTTCATCTTTTTATTCACTGAAGAAGTTCTTTCTTCAATGATTCCAATAAACAGTTTGAATTTGAAGCAGTTTATTGTTTTGCTGGCACGCTCTAAACTTTCCAAATTAAAATGAATCCTTGCCACAATTGTGCAATAAATGTGCTCTCCTTTTAATCTCTGAGTTTTGAATGGTAATTCTTCATCTTGTCATTGATGGATGACAATAAAATCTATTCATGATGCAATATTGAGATGGTATTCATATTTTCTTTATAATTATTAGCATGGGAATGATGGCCGTCCTCTGTGTTTCGTCTGGCTGCTGCCTCAAGACAAAGCTCTCTCAGAGGATGTCACAGTGTGACGGGTCTTACTGTCTCCTCAGAGATGAACTGTGGCTTCGCTTCGTGGTGAGACAGTCAAAAATGGAGGAAGGACGTTTCTGTGCCAGATGCTGGGCTGCCTCATATTGTCTCACATGGGACTTAACACATTTAGGATCCCGCGGGACTCGACAAACAAACAACACCTTCTCTACAAACACACAATCCCTCAGCTGCTTGATAGGCCGCGTTTTTATTTATGTTTTTTGAGTTTGGGATATTTTAATATGGATCCTTTTCATGCACTCCCGGTGCCACCTGAGGCTGACTGCGCACCGCCGAGCGCTTGATGCTGGCTCTCTGGGCACAGCAAGCCAGCAGGAGCCTTTTCCGTTCTTTTCCATCCCACTCCACGCTGCCCCGACCAGCTGGTGGAGCTGGGTAGCTGCAGGCCGCCTTGGACCCCGATCAAGTATTGATGTCTGGCTTTCCGAGCTGGCTGACTCACCAAAGAAGAGCTCTACGAGACAGAGATGGAGCGGAGCTCCAGAGAGGACGGTGGTTTCAAAGTGTAGCTTGCATAAGAATTGGAGAGCTAATTGCACCGCTTTGAGTAAAGATTATTTCTTGCATTTCTTACTGAGAGATGATATCCAACTTCCTAAAGCCCATTCAGATCCCTGTTGGCCCCATACCATTCATTTGCTTCACTTTTGACGTATTTACGGCAAACATGGCATCAATTATGTGTGCTTGAGATTTAACAGTAGATGAGAAACAGCATGACCGTGTGCCTCTGTGTCCAGCCTCATCAGTGGCAGGTGCTTTGGCAAAGCAGTGTGAGAAAGGAAATCATGCTTGGTGACCTTTTCCAGTCCCATCCTGCTGTGCATGGATAATCTCCATACAGGCTGTTGTCATTATGCGTTGGTCAGACAAGGCAGCTAAAACGGTCCCTGATGGTTGGGTCTGATCGCACCGGATGTCCTACTTTTTTCTGTGAGAGGGGAAGCAATGCTGCTGATTCCTGTACTCTTGGTCCACCGCCTCCCCAAACTCAATACAGTTTACCAGTTCAGTGGTATAATCAGTTAATGTTTACTGGTTTGTACAGTTGGTATGATGCAAATGGACTTCTATCTCGTGTGTGTGTGTGTGTGTGTGTGTGTGTGTGTGTGTGTGTGTGTGTGTGTGTGTGTGTGTGTGTGTGTGTGTGTGTGTGTGTGTGTGTGTCTGTGTGTGTGTGTGTGTGTGTGTGTGTGTGTGTGTGTGTGTGTAAAGGTGCAGAAGGCTTTTGTTTCAAAGGAATCTGCAATTTCTCTGGTTTCACTTATTGAGTTCAGTAAATGTCTTTGTCTTTTATTTGTTTTGGTCAAATGGCATTTGGCATTGCAATATCTATTTGTCTGCTGTATGAATTGTGATATGAAAAATACCTGGAATATTCACCCAACATTTTGTAGGCTACTTTACATTTTAAATGCATCAATCTGGTGCACTATGAGAGTGACATTAAGAGGCTAGATAAACAATGTAGTGCTTTAGTAAATCATTTTGCCATAAACACATTGGTTCTATAGATATGAATGGACACAGCAAAAACATGGTAACCATGGGGGAATTTACATTCATCTTATTCATCATATTTTTCAATGTGCTCATTGTGATTTAAATTGCATTTATTGTCCATTATACTTCTCACCCTATTCACTCAATTCTTATTCACACCATATAATTTCGTTTCTGCTGTCCTTTGCTGCAGCAACAGTCCAGTTTCCTCAAGGGAATCATTAACTGTTCATCTAAGAGTGCCACAAAAAAATCAATTTCTCATGTCCTCTAAACTACGATCATCTCATCTACCGACCGAATTCACTCAATTATATGTGTCTAATGTTTGGCTAGTGATACAAAGGGCTCTTTCAAAGTGTTGGCAACTAATTATTATTAAACACAGTTCAATAATTCAGTTTAATAGTTCAATAGTATTCTGTTAACATGGTAGATTATTGTCTTGTCTAAGATGTATTTAATTATATTAACTGCAAGATAAGATGTATTCAATCTGAAATTGTGCATGGTATTGGCCGTCAGTTATCTTGCATCCTGTGTCTGGCCTCGTGCATGTTGGGATATCCTCCAGCCCTTTAGCAGACCTCCTTCGATGACAACGAGCTTGATTTCCTGGTGACTCATTTCATCAGGAGACAAATCAAATACTTAGACTATAGAGGGTTTTTCTTTTGAGCCGCTGATCTGATGCTTCTCAGGAAATGTATTTTTGGTATTTTCAAAAGACAAATAGAATATTGACTGCTACTAGGAGCAATAATACTGGAGTAAAGCAAAGAGCAGCCTTCAACAGAGCTGACTCACAAAGGTGAAGCAAATCTGATCGAAACAGAGAGCAGGGTGGGAATGGGAAAAAGAACAAAAGATAGATGAAACAACAAAAGGCAGAGAGAGAGAGAGAGACAAAGGAAGAGAGAGAAATGCATTCTACGTGCCAGGAATAAATGATTTGATCTTGTTCTCAGCACACAGACAATGTTGACAAATGAAGCCGGGGCTTAACAGCTTAACCAGCACTTCTTTGTTCTTAGCTCCATTCAGATTGTTGCACTCATTAAATGTTCTTGCGTTCAGTAGCTGGAAACAGAAAGGGTGTGTTTGTGCGTGCATGGTGCTGAAGCAGACTCTTGAACTCTTCAGGTGGTAGTAGATGGGCACTAAAAGGTATTATCACACACAGTTAATTTAATCACCATTCAGCCTCAGTGCACCCTTTACCTCTTGAGGTGCCGGCGACACAAACATACACACATACATACATTTATTTTGAGGATGTCTTCACTTCACTCTGTGCATATTTACTTGAAACCTTTTTTTTACATTGTCAAACTTGCTGAGATTCCGATGATCATTTTTTTGTTGTCATTTTTTGATTGTATATTTAAAGAATACGTTTTAATTTACACTTCTTCAAATCGTTTCACAGTAAAACTTTTCAATAGTTTAGGGCAGGGGTCCCCAAACTTTTTCCTGAGAGGGCCACATCACTGAACATATCGTTTGACCTCCCATGATTGTATGGGAAATTTGTAGCTGGAGCCAATAGCCATCGTAGCTTAGCATACAGCAACATTAAAGTCTGCCAAACTACTGACTCGTAAAATGGCAAATTGACATTTTGACAGTTACATTTTTGGTTAGGTGTGGATGTTCTAGTAATTGTATCTTGTTACCATTGGACAGAGCCAGGCAAGCTGTTCACCCTGTTTCCCGTCTTTATGCTAAGCTAAGCTAACCACACTAGCTAATACAGATGAGAGTGGTATCGATCTCCTCATCTTGCTCTTGTCAAGAAGACAAATAAGAACTCACTCTACTGTCTGTGAATTTCTAAACATCCTCAAAGATGTTGGGCTCACGTTTTTTCTTGGATGGGCTAAATATCACAAATCAATATTGGAATCTCTTTCATGAGGCCGGGTGGCTTAAGATGAATGTGCTTTAATGGGCGTCACACGAGGAGTTTTCTCCACTCAGCCGAGGATTTCCCGTGCACTGATAAAATATGATGACAGCTGAGAAAATATCTGAGCTAAATAGTCTGATGTTCCCTCTATACTTACACTGCCTTGTGAGTCACACTGCACAAAGTGAGCAGAAAAGTTAATTGTACAATGCAAACAGGATTTCATCGTGTTCAAACTCCCTGCCGAGTCTACATTTTTCCATCACCACACAAATAATCCATGGGGTTGCAATAATTAAACCAGCGGGAGGGAGGGAGGGAGAGAGAGAGAGAGAGAGAGAGAGAGAGAGAGAGAGAGAGAGAGAGAGAGAGAGAGAGAGAGAGAGAGAGAGAGAGAGAGAGAGAGAGAGAGAGAGAGAGAGAGAGAGAGAGAGAGAGAGAGAGAGAGAGAGAGAGAGAGAGAGAGAGGATCGGTGCTTCCAGTATTAGTGCTACATGGCAACAGAAGCATCCCCTCTCCTGTCAGGCTGGCTGACCAACGCAGTAAAGAGCTTACTGGCCAGATTTATGGAGGTATATCGAGACACTTTGGGTAAATAAGGCAAAATATGGTAAATATCTGACTGAAAAGAAGAAGTTGAACTTTTCGTCACAGGTTTTAACAGTCAGAAATAAGAGTGTGTTTTAAGGTACAACACATACTTTATTATTGGTTTTTGTTGACATATGAAGCTTGCTCCTTCGAGTCCTTATAATTTGCTTGCACTTGAGTTAAACAATTTTTTTAAGCCTGATAATCAGATTGAATCCCCATGTTGTTTTACTTTATTAGCCATATTGTGTTTGGGGAGAGAGATCATCTTCGGTTGGCACAGAGGCTGTGGTAACGGTCATTAAGCACTAATGTCAACACATGCTGATTTAAGAGTCGCTATTTCAGAAAGTTGACTTGACCTGTACACGTTCAAATCCAATGCGTTTTGAGGGCAACGTGTCACTGTTTATAATCTACGAAATTACCATGCATGTTATTCTTTATATTGTGCATTGTTTACTATAAATATTATCGACTTAACATGTTTCTATTTGCTTCTCTAGAACAAAAGAAGCTTTATATCATGTTGAAGTTAAATCTAGGCTTCCATAGATGGCAGACAAGGAGGAAGCTAAAACGACTTGCAGACATAACAAGAAGCAGAGAGAAGGACATAGAAAGGCAGCTATACCTGCCAGCCATGTTGCTGTCACTATAAATTGAATTTAAGAGCTTTGATTTTGGTGGGTTTATGAAAGTGCCACAGGTATGTGTAGTTCCTCCTTCTCATCTTTGTTATACCTGCAATCAATAACAAGCTGAGAACCAGAAATTAACTTAATCGAAATCAATAGAGCTTTCTAAAACATAATGACACTAAGTCACCATCAATCACTTCTATGAAGTCATCCACAAAGACAATCCCTTCTTCTTTCTATAAAGTATATTAAAATCTTGCATTCGTGCCAATTTGCCATCAATCCAGCGGGCTCTGGTGTGACTCACAGGCCCTCAGACGTCAGAGTGAAACCTTGTCAAACAGCAAGGAGAGACAAAGTAAAGGGTTTAATCACACAGCCTGGAGTCATGACCATGTGCAGTAAGCTATACACACTCACAGTTTATTGTAGCCTCAAAAGGTGTTACGATGACGGCGGCGCAGAGCGACTTTGTGTGATTCTTCAAAGTCAGCAGGGTCCGACGGGGAGGTGACTGAGCTTTTCTGTTAAATCTGGGCCTCCGTTAACCTGTTTGCCTGCGACTTCATGTTTCCTTGTCATTCTGACGTCCTGAGGGCCGGTGGCGAGCCCAGGAAGGACTCTGGATGACTGAGGCTGACAGAGGGCCAACCCCCTGCATGCACCCAACATCCGGCTCGTCTTCCCCCACCTCACTCTCTTCTTTACCCCCCCTGGATCCACAT
This sequence comes from Pholis gunnellus, assembly GCF_910591455.1. Taxonomy (NCBI): domain Eukaryota; kingdom Metazoa; phylum Chordata; class Actinopteri; order Perciformes; family Pholidae; genus Pholis; species Pholis gunnellus. The sequence continues at coordinate 9,043,260 of NC_136544.1, forward strand.
CCAGCTGCTGAATCACCGCTCAGCAGCATGGTTGATGGGAGTTGACAGCCTGTATGCCTGACTGCTTGAGGACATGCTAAGTGTACTGACTTTCACATACTAATGTTGAGGTCAGGGGTCATAGCATGCAGGGGAGGAGGACGTGCATTAATCCTCCTTGTATACAACATATGCATAATTCAGCTCATCACTAGGAAATGTTTTCATGTACGCACAAAAAACTAAAATGTACTCAGCACTTTATTTGAATAGTTGTATTTTATGCTGCTTTATACTTTAGATTTGTACTGAATACTTTATTATACAAATCCAAAATGCTGCTTACACAATAATGGATCAGTGACTAAAATCTGATATTATAATATAAAATGATGAAGGGGGCATTTTCCCGCATAATGACTTACTTTTTGTACTTAAGGTATAATTTGATGCCAATACTTTTGTTCTTTTACTTGAGCAAACATTTTAATGCAGTACTTTAACTTGTAATAGTGTATTTTTATACAAAGGTATTGCTACTTTTACTTCTTCCACCAAGGGTTTCAGGTACCAGACCGTAACTATACCTGAACCATAGTTTATTTGCCGTAGCTGTGATCGTTCCCTAACATTACCCACACTGTGGATGCCATGTGCAGATACAAATAAATGACTTTAAATATGTCGTCAATGAACATAATCTGGAGTTTTGCAGATTTGTTGAGTTTCAAAGTTCTGTCTAGCTGGTATAATGCACAGGGCCTTCCTCAGTGGCAGCACAGTAAGATATATAACTGGCTAAAACAAGAGTTTGAACCTGTGTGTTTAACCCTCATCAACATATTTAACATACGAAGACGACTAACTGGAGTCACTGGGGACCCCAAGGAAAACAATTAATTTGCCCATTGTGTAAAACAAAAATAGAAAGCGCACATGAGGACATCGGTGTCTTCTACATATTTGCCCGTCTCCTTCAAACTGACTGACGGAGTGCCCCTCACCCCCCGATAGTGTGTGATACTTTAAATTAGAGCCCATGGCAAACATCTCATCCATCTATTCTATTGTATCTATTAAAACGGTATAGTCTGCTATTTGTTGCTTTGGATTGGGGTCCCCCAGGACTTCAATTGGTATTTAAAATTATTATTTAAAAAGCTCTAATTGAAACAGAAAGCATTGATATAGTCATTAGGAACACATTTATTGACAAAGTCATAAAAGAATAAATCAGCGTTGACAACAAGTTTACCTCTTGGGACCTGCAGGGACCAGTTTGTCGGATGAGGGTTAAACACTGAAGGAATAGAAGGAGTAGAAAGAGAAACAGGGCGAGTGTCATGAGGCTTCATGTGGAGAAGAAGATCTACGCCGTGATGTGGAGTGACACGCAGCTTTTATGAGATGTTGCTGTAGTGGCAGCGCCCGCTGAGCCTGACACCCTGCTGAGCATGAGGCGTCTGGTCGAGAAACTGATACTGGGCTGGCAGAGGACTGGATATATATTTGGTATCTATTTTCTCTTTCAGTGGCCCGTCATCTTCATTTATTAAATACCAGATTTTTCCACACTAGCAAACAATAGCAAATGTATTCAGTATTTATTTTTGACAGTTTTGCTTTGTGATATTTAGTGACGGCACACTGTGTGGAAAGAGCTCCTCACAACCCATTTGTTTTGTTTTGATGACGACAGAAGGTTGATAGCCGGTGTTAGTCGCACCCGCAATCTAAAATTGCATATAAAAGCTATTGAACTTTGAATGGCAAACATTGGCAGCAGCTCTCGTAAATGCTCCTGCTGTCACTGTGATGGCAAGAGGAAATGTTAAATGTGAAATCTAAATGTCTCTCTGTCAGATTGTTTGTCACGTGTTCCTTATTGGTTCCCAACTGGGAGGCTTTGTTGTCTGAGTGGAACACTGAAGGTCAGTGTTTCTGTTTAGTTTGAGTGTGTTCGTGATCTATTTTCAGTAACTCCTGTCCCTTAAGTGCACCTCCGTTGTCTGTCTCTCCTTCTCCACTAAGAGGGTCTCCCACTGTGACATTATGGAGTCGTCTCTTAAAAGGTCAGAGATTAAGAAAGACACATTTGCTCTTTCACCTGCTATAAAAGAAATATTGATGAAAACAAGTTGCTGCATGACTTTTCTTGTGTTATTAACAACATCAATTGTAGTGATTATAAGCTCCATCCAATCTTTGATAATCATGGTGATGTCCTCCGTTCTCCACCCTGCACATGTAAAACCCAGAAATAGTCATTCATGGCAGCATATGTAAGTGAACAGATGCTCACTTTCTCCAGCATGTCCGCTCGCTAGAAAAATCACCCGTCGCAGCGATTTTTCTAGCTGCCTTTCAGCCGGATGGCTTGTTGCTTTTGTGTCGTAATTAAAAATGACACCTGGCACAGATTCTTTACACATGCTGGTCTTCTGGTTTTGGTTGCTTGTCAGCCACCTGTGTTGAATACGGAGAGACATTAAACGCTCAGCCCCCGGCCTTGCTGAGGCACCTATTTGCGTTTGCCTCCCGGGTTGCTTTTAGTGGACTCTTAAAAACCACAGCAGCAACAACCATGAAAAACCATTCTGTCTCTCACCAGTTTAAACTTGAGTTGACATATGGTGGAATGCAAGTAGGTATATTTACTCAAGAACTATACTTAATTACACATTTGAGATTTACTTCAGTTTACACAATTTTAAACTTCTTACTCCGCCACAGAGGCAGATATTGCACGTTTTACTCGACATACTACATTTGTTAGACAGCTTACCTAACTTTACAGATTACATTTTTAATACCATTCTCGTCCATTGAAAACCAGATGTGGTGATTTGGGGTCAATCCACGCAAAGCTGTAGGACTGGACGGAGTCCCAGAAGAGGTACTGAAGGACTGTGTTTAACAACTTGCTGAGGTATTTACAAAAATCTTCAATCGGTCCCTATATAGTGGCGGTGCCCAAAAAAAATCTAAACATCAGCAATCTGAACGACTATTGTCCGGTTGCCCTTACGACGACAGTATGGAAGAGGTTTCCCACATCAAAGCTATCATCCCTGCCTCACTGGACTCACACCAGCTCACTTACAGAGCGAACAGATCTGCAGAGGACGCCATCTCTCTGGCTCTTCACACTGTCCCGACTCACACGGAAAGACAGAGCACACTATCTGAGGATGCTATTTGTAGACTACAGCTCTGCTGTCAATACTGTCATCTCCTTCAAGCTCACCTTCAAACTCCACCAGCCAGTCTACAGCTCATCAAATATGCAACTGGATCCTGAGTTTCCCGTCGGAGCGTCCTCATGTGGGGAGACTGGGGCACACCACAGGGATGTGTTCTGAGCCCCATCCTATAACCCCTTTTCATTCACAATTGTGGTCCTGTATTCACCACCAACATTATCATTAGATTTGCAGATGACACAGACCGATGACTCGAGCTGATCTCCCGTAATCTGTCCGTGCCCCCATAATTTCCTGGCACAGTGTATTTTTCCTGATTTATTATACCATGAATACAGAACTTATGTATTGTTATGTTAATGTTCCCAATATTGTATTGAGAACCTTAAAGTAAAGGATCTGAATACTTCTTCCTCTGCTCTTAATTCTCTGAAGGAGAGGCAGTAAATCAATGAATCGTATGTGACAGCGTATAATGTTTAATGATGTCTGTAAAGCTGTGGAGATGAGATGTGCCCTCCACAGTAATGGTGTAGGTGACCAGGTGGATCAAAGTGAATCGGAATCTGTGGTGGAGAGCAGATTGATGGCTCAGTCTCAGGATGGAGGGGTTTCAGAGTGTGTGCGGGGGCTTGATGACCATTTTCAGAGTGTAATACTGAATCAGTGAGACCAGATGAGTGATGACTTACATGTGTTGCGGTTTCTGTGTGGGATGTGTTGCTGCTGAACCTGACTGATAGCATGGCGAACTAGAGGGTTTTATATGAATACAGCTCATTATTTTCCTTTTTTATGACGAAAAACCCAGAAATGTACAGGTGTTGATAATAAATAATCTCATTCTATATCATTTTTACTTACTGAGAGCGACTCAGAGCTGTTTAGCACTGGCCAATAAGTAGTGATATTTGTATCCATGCCATCTACATTGATGTTTTTAGTTGACACAAATATTATTTAAAGAAATGTGCTGATTTAAAACGTACTTTTGCACGCATATTAACATTTCTTTCTATTGCTGTTCTTCTGGCTCTGGTTCAGAAACATGCCACGCTCTTTGTTGATCCAGCCTCCAAAAAGCTCTGTTTGCCTCTGCAGTTTTTCCAGTTGGTCAAGCAACGTCAAGCGACACTGGCTGCCGATAAGATGACAGATCCCAGTCGCTCAACCTTAACTGGCAAACAAAACTTTACGATACATTTCGAGAGGACCACATTTATCTCTTAGCAGGAAGCAGTCATTTGCAGTTGTGCAGGGTCACAAGATCTGGGTGAAAATCAGTTTAGAGCAGCCAATCCTCTCCTTTTGAACATTAAGGTATTTTTCAGTGTAAACTGGTTGAAACAAAAATGTTGAGCCTTACAAATAGCCTGTTTATTACCAGTACCTCAGTTCTGTTTGTATTCAGGGCTGTAGCCACGATTTAAAAATACAGAGGTCTCTCAAAGGGCACAAATGCACAAATTTACTGCTGAAAAAGTTAAGTATTTTCATACTTTAGTCATTAAACTTAATTGATAGGAAACATTTCTGAAGACTTGATGTACAGCTATCCTTGCACACACACACACACACACACACACACACACACACACACACACACACACACACTCTGTGTGTGAGGCAGCACTGAGGTTGTACGCAGGCGGTGAACAGTGAGTGGACGCATGCACACTGCTTGTGTTTGGATGGTCTTATTGCTGGACTGTGACTCACAGTGAACCTGAAGTACGAGGAACAACAAAGACAGGAGTTTATGTAAGCAGCCAAATCATGACATGAATGAAAACATTTTCCTGCTCTGCCAACGATGAACAATCCAGAGTCAAGTTGTGTTCATATTAATATGCAGAGAGGTTGAATGAGTGGGGCTCATCACATTGGAACAATGTCGATTGAAGGAGATAAGACATCAGACACAAAAAGTGCCGGCCAATTTGCCGACAAACGTCCAAACTGCTGACATCTGTAGAGCCACAACACAAACCTGCAAAATGCTCTGGAGCTAAAGTCCTGTTCACAAAAGTGGATTTGAAATTGCTTCATTTTACATTTTTACACTTTTTCCATTATCTTCCATTAGATTGGGAAAGTCGCTGGGGACGTTTTGTGAGTTTCACCACAACTCTCTTGGCTTGGACAGCTGCTTTAATAACACTTTATCAGCACATGCTGATGTGGAAACCAATAAAACACAAAGTGAGGTACAGTCACACATCTTGCTGGGATAGTGAAATATGTCGTCAGCCAGCCAGTCACTGCAGGCTACTAGACAGGTAGCTAGAGTTACTCATGCATGAGTTATAGGAAGGTAAGAGTCTCGATGCATTTACAGTCTATAGGTGAATTGAATGGGACAAAGCTGATTTCTCATATCAGCACGTACTTGTTCCTACACAGTGTTCTGTTTATTTTTGTTATTCTCCGCTGCTCTTACCGGTTGCCAAGGAACAGTATCAGATAAACGCTGGATCTTATCTTGTCACACTTGTAATTTCCTGTGGAGCGGCTCTCCCCTGTGGCTGCTGTTCCCGTGACGATTGAGATGAAGAAGGAGGAGGAGGGGGGGGGGGGTGACAGTGCGGCTGCCACTAAGACAACAGTGCAGTCACACAGGCTGAAGAGGCCTGTAATGACTGGGTAAACAAATGTGGAACATATGGAGCCCTCCATTGCCAGGGACACTACCTCCTCAACAAACACACCTCACATTTCACATGGAAATTCAGCAGGACAAAGGATTTATTTTGATGTTCGCATTCAAAAGGCCTCAGCAAAAATACGGGGTTTCACAGAGCCACGACTGCACAATCATGCACAACGCTAAAAATGCCCCACTCCTCTCATCAGTGCAGCTAACGCAGCGGGTGTTTTGTTATTGTCAGGGATTTTTGCAACGAGCGTGTGTGTGTGTGTGTGTGTTATTTTACTCCCGCTGGAGCTGCACGGTAACTATAAGACAGATAGCCAAGGCAATTTTAAATCCAGCCAGAGATAGATAGAGCAGGCAGAGGCCGGAGTGAGTGAAGAGTTTGGTGATAAAAGCAGAGTAATGGTGTTCCAGCTGCGGTGCCTCCTGGATCAGCATCAGGGAGTCCAAGGTTAAATTAAATCCATCTAGTTAAGTCAGATATTCTCACACTTTCCTGCAGAAAGACTGAGGGAGAGGGAGCTGGCTGGATAATTCAACACATTTACTCAAGTACGGAACAGTAGAATAGTATTTTTATGGTTCTTGCTCTTTAGTATTTCCATTTTTTTTCCACTTCAAAAGGAAATATATATTTTAGCTCACTATACTTGTTTTTAGTGTTTGCATTCAAAACACAAGTACAGGTCCGAAAATGCAATGCCTTTTTCTGGATTAAATGATTCAGTGGTAAATAGACACTTCACCATGCTACAACATTAAACAGCTTGTTACACCTTCAGTAATAGTAATCCAATACATCATATTGTGACATGATCACATTTGAATACTCCATTGTTCTTAATGAATGCTTTTATTTTTCACGAGAGCAGCAGAGTAGTGAATATGGAGCTGTGCATTATTCTGAATTATTCAAGACAGCAGGTGAACATGAAGGACTTGTTTAGTTAGAATTACCGGCAAACAGCATCACCAGACAATTAAAATGGGAGCAGATCAGAGAGCAGTGAATTGTTGCTGAAATATAATGAGATTTACTTGAAACAGAAATGAAAGCCTCTGGATTTGTACTCTGTGTTATTGCTGCGGTCATTTAAGTGGAACATCTGAATATTTACTCCTCCACTGATGCAGTAACTCCACTGACACTGAATTGCATCCACACAGTAATTTATCAAATTGCAAGTTCACGTGAACACGCACACATTCAAGCACATTCACGCTCAAGCATCGGGTCTTAGCGTGTAAATTCAGCATATTCCCCTGAAGTGGTCCAGAGTACGATATAAACACTTACTGTAACTCTTGTTTTTCTTGAAAGGCGCCCCTTCTTGATTGTGGAGGGCCTGAATAACCCCTCAAACCCTGACCGGCATATTTAGATGACAAATGAGCAGGAAACCAGAAATCTTAAAAGCTAAGAAAGCGGCCGACATTGTTCTTTATCAGCTACGTTCTTTATCAACTGAAGCGGTCCAGAGCATCGGTTTATAATTGTTCCTCCAGCGATCAGATGTCAGGCCCGGAGATTTATAGGCCTTCTGTCTGTCTGTGTACAAGACGCTCTCGTCTGATTAAGATCTGTTACATCGCACACAACACAGCAATTCAATTAGTCAAGCCCTATTCCCATGATAACCAGTGAACTGTGCATGAAAGCAGGCCAGCCCATGCACTGCGTTGTGTTGTTTTTATTTATGTGTGTGTGTCTGTGTTTGTAGAAGCATGTTAATAGCGCTCTCAAAATGTCAAAATGTAAATAACTGCTGCTGCTCCATCCTATATATTTTTCCTCCTTAACACCTCAAAGCTGATATAACAACTAATATGTGCCCCATACATGAGGAAGCCGTTTTCATCTGTAAATGAGTTTATTAAATCATGGCAGCGCTTGCATGTGCGGAATTGATAAATAGCTTGTTTAAGTTCATGCTACTATTTTGCATTCTGCTCACTTCCTCCTGCTTTAAATGCGCTGTTAGCAGTGTTTACGCTTTGCCTCCCCCTCACGACTCCTGTTTGCTTCTACCCGTATAACCCCCATTGGGATCTGCACCGTCATTTTTCACCTCGTCCCTCATTATTGTGTGCTGGGAATGAAAATGCTACAGCTGGGGTTCAGTTTTAGCCAGAAAAACCTCACTTGATTTTTGTATCCAAGTAGTGCATTGTGGTGGTGCATTTTAACATTTTTGTTGTTGAGCTCAAACTCCTGATTGCTTCATCTTGTGATTTCAGCATGAGTTTAGCCTGTAATGTAAATTGTTACGGGATAGGAGTGAAATTCCAAAGGACAATTCTGATAAAAGATTGCTATAATTTCCCTACAATTACTGCTTACAGTCATATTTTTCTCCACACTAAATAAACAGACAAAATGAAACAAAACAGATGTATAGCTACACACAAAAATATTAAGGAAACAGACGCAACAAAAAAACATTGTATGTATGCAGTTCATTAGTTCAGCATCCTGATATGCACAAGCTACATTTCTTTGTCAGAAAGTACATTTTGTTTGGTCTCCAAGTACTGAAGAAATCATCCCCATCTAGTAGGTGGCCTTTAGTAGCATACGTCAGTTTTTCCATTACAGCCTAAGAGGCTCTTCAGCCTCTGACTAATATCATCATAATATCATCTTTGGTGGTTTTTCCATTGAAGAGCAAAACAATATATTGCCTGTAAGATACAAAGACCGCTCTCCTTAGATTTTCATCATTTCATATCATCAGGAAAGTGGAGTGGAAGTGATATATATGCGCATGATCCATTTATATTGCAACAACTTTAACCTAGTAATATTAATAGTTTGATATTGTGCCTCGTAACATATCAAGCCCCGACACTGAAATGGTGGCACAAAGCCGAAGACAGATGTGGATTAAGAAGTGACTTTTGTGGTGCTAATACAAGCTAGCTCCTGTTATACACTGCAACACTCCGCAGGCAACATGCCAGCTCCCAGAAACACAACACGTTATCAGGCTGACATTTATGAAGATGTCAATGCAGACTCGATTGTTATCACATGCAGTGACGCTGAGGGGAACCGCTCTGAATATTTTGTTTTTCTAGTTATAATTCTGGGTGCATAACATGATTTACGTTACGCACAACATTTCTGATTGATTCAATCACAGGACACCGTCTTCCAGTTGCAGCGGGTCCTCAAATGGAGCAGAGTGATTCCACAGACATCCTTTCCTCTGCCTCCTGCAGCCAATGTGACGGGCCTTTTAATCGCCTCATTCAGATAACAAGTCACGCAGCGCTGAGATCGTGTGGTGACATCTGCTAATCATCTGTCCAGCGCCAGTTCACACATCCAGTCCGGGTATCTGATTGCTCCTTGGTGCCCCGTGTCTAGGCACAACTAATTCTCAGCTTCTGTCTGTATCCGTGTCCCTCATCCACGCCCACTTTCCACACTCCTTGTCCTCTCAACATCACTTTTCATATTCTTTCCACATCTATGCATGTTAATGTATCGCTGCAGCCTCTTATTAGCAGCCCTTCTCTTCCTGCACCATCTTATTTGATTGGCCGATCATTCAGTGTGATTGTGTTGTTGTTGTTGTTGTTGTGATCAAAACCGTGTGCCATAGGCTTACAATCAAGCTCCTTGAAGGATCATTTCAATTCATTATGAATTGGATCTTATTTGTATTGTTCCAGCTATCGTGTCTGGCAGTTTTGATGAGATTGTGCTCATTAAAGTTATTGCTGAGGAAGACGAGGCGATCAGATTATCTAAACCACTTCATTTAGAGGTAAAACTCATTGTGGAGGTTTCTTTACAAATCATTTCACTGCCCATGTTTCCAGCCCCTTTGTACTTATACGGGAAAATTGCTCCCGTAGCTGTGCCTACGGTATGATAGCATCTGAAATGTAAGTCGCTTTGGATAAAAGCGTCAGCTAAATGACTGTAATGTAATGTTATTTTCAGTTTTGTTGTTAGCACTGTAACCCCTGTTAGCTTGTTTGTAGAGTGTATTTTTGACAATTTGAGCGTTTTCGTATAAAGCGGCTGAAATCTATATTTTTTTTAGAATAACGTTGTGCGTTGTGATAAACCTACAGATAATTAACACCTGAATCTATTGCTTCCCTCGGCTTTATGGGTAAAGTAGTGAGTAGTTATAGTGAATTTCAGCTCATTGTTTAGCTGTTCGGCCTACAACTTTACTACTGTGGTTAGCTCTTAACACTAGCGTCATAGCGAGCCGCATTTGATCAATTTCATTAAATCTGTGGAAGAGAGTGGAAGTGGCATACGTATATGCGCATGATCCACTTATTTTGCAACGATTTTAGCCTAGTATGATTAATAGTTTGATATTGTGCATCATAGCATATCAACACCCGAACGGAGTCTGTGTGTTTAGATTGTTTGTGTGCTGGAATGTTGTGTGCAGTGATGTATCTAGGTATGTACTGGAAAGGCTAGCTGATGGATACTGTGATAGATGGAGAATGCACTGCTATAGTAATTGCATTGAGCCCAGCAGATGAATAAAAGGAGAGTCCGTGGGAGCTTTACTTGATAACACTGGTGAGAGACTCAGTGAAGTGGTTGAAAAACATTGCTAGGTCGGCTCATTGCCCAGAGAGTTGTTGTGCTCTTTCCCTGGGGATGTCCTCCACTCCTCTACTCTACTGTTACCACGCGCCATATGGTGGTGTTGCAGAACAGAATTGCTTTATTGTTTGTGTGTGTCTGTGCACAGACACGTAACCCAAATGAGGTCAAATGATTGGACTGGCAGAGCACGAGAGAACACAACTGTGCATTTCATGAAGCAGGGTATAGTAGCACATGGCTCATATTTCAGGTGCAGTGCGGACGGGTATATTCCCTCAGGGTCAAGGATGCCAAGGGGCTTCTTTCTCTCTTCAGATCTCTGATCTTCATTGTGCTGTTTTCCTTTCACCCTTATTCATCACCTCGTCTGCTCTGCCCACCGACACATTCGGTGATACACTTGCATGAGTCACCGCTGCTGGTCTCTAACATGGCACTGAATAGGCACAGGGGAGTGAGCTTTTATTATGGTTTATGTCATTTGATCTTGCAATAGCAGTCCCTTTAAAGTCACGGCCTCGATGATCTCAGTGTCATTCACTTTGGCATTACTGATGGCAATAAACGGTAACTGCAGGTGTTTTTTGGGGATCTCACTTCCCAGAGATCCAAACAGTGTCGCCTTTTCCGGGGAATGTTGCCACAGACCGCCAGTTCATAATATCACAAATGCAAGGGCTTTCATTAATTGTCTGTAGTCTCAATCACCATTGTGTTACTTCATTCAGCAATAGAGAGCGTCTTTCATTTAAATGAACATCGACGTGATTGTTACTCTAATATCTAAAGGTGTATTAGACCATCGTGGGTAATGTTGCAAATCAGTGAAGCACTGAAGCACAGTGCTCCCTAGCCTGTGTAACCTTTGCTGCCGGTCCAGATTTCCCCTAGGTCTGGTGCCGGTAACACATGCAAGGATTTCATCCATATAGCCCACTCCTTTTGCAACAAAGTATTTCTGGGAAAATTCAATAAAAGAAGTTAATTAAAAATGTAATAAAAAACAACAACTTAAAATCCAATATTTCCATAAAGCAGCTCAGCAAAATGGCCGATTACAGTTCTCCCACAACTTTTTTGGTTTATGGCCTCTTAAAATGTTCTACTTGTAATTTCCAGAGCGCAGAGGAGCTAAAGTTGTTCACAGGAAAAAATGGGATGAACTCATTCTTTCTGCACAAAAAAAAAATTTCAATTGAAATGGCTTTTGCCATCTGTATTCCAGGTTTGAATGCATATTTATTGAGCAAACATCCATCTGTTTTCACAATATATTTGAGTTTGTGTATCTCTCTCCCCAGTTTCTTCCTACTGTGTGTTTTTGTAAAAGCAGATTTCCCGTCTTTCATTACCATCGGTTGACAGGATATGTTTTATTCATCATGTCCCCGATAAGTAACCATGCCCTTAACTAATCCCATGCCCTTAACTAATCACGATCCCGGTGGGGAGAGTGTTTTCCATCATTAGCTTTACCTGTAGCGGGGCTCTCCACAGCTACAGATGCTAAAATGGCCGTGATGAGGTTAGAAACACAGCAACCCTGCCTGAATCTGTAACTGGTTGAAGGTTGAAGGATGAGACCTAATCACCAAATCACGTCTGTCATCTTCTCTCTGCTCTTGCCGGAGGCGAGGAAGCGTCAGGAGTCCCTAATTGCCAATCAGGGATAACTAGAGTGCCGTGGCAAGGGCTCGCTGAATGTAAGACAGTGCAAAGCAGACTGGAACCTGGTTCAGACAAATGCAGGATTTCAGGCTTCGCTGAGGAGAGTTAAGTCTCAGAGAGGTGTTTTTGTTCTCTGCGTTTGTCTGCGTGAGGCTGCACTGCGTGCCTTTGAAGCACACTGTCGACAGGGGCAGTTAGGTCTTCCCCCTTATTACCACCAGACTCCTTTTGATGTCTTTTTGTGCAGCATACCCTGAACTGTATTAAGTGTGATGCCATGTGTGGGTGTTGCATCATTACAGGGAATTACAGTAACGACTTATTTTCATAGGTCTGACCATTAGACTTTAACACTGATCTGTAGACACAGTTACATTACTAAGACAGCACTACTCGGCTGGACACTTGTTGTTGGCGACATGTGTTCACAAACAGGTCTAGAAATGGTCACTCATTTTCTGTGCGGCTGCATTTCATGCAAAACACTTTTTAGATGAATGTTGTGAATATTGTCATGTTTGTTATTATTTGACACAACACTACAACCAGGTCCAACGGGCCAAGCAACACAATAGTCAAGATGATTAGACATGTTAAAAAATTCACACTTCATCTGTATTTTGTAAATCAAATTATTTGGAAGCAATGGCTGCAGTGTTGGCCACATCCCAAGATCTGAGCATTTAAGTTGGCAAACAAAACATGTAATTAACAGCAACAATCCACAACCTACAAAAACAACTCATGTGGAAAAAAATTGTCTTTGAAGGATAAGGCTGTAACTACAATTCAGTTGCTTTATACTTTCCAACTTTCCTACTTTGCCGCCCAAAGATCAGGTTTACGAATGACATTTAAGACTTTAATTTCCTTAAACAGCAGGGCACTTTAGTTTTTTGGGGACTATTTTCAGTGGCAGATTAATACACATTTAGTGCTCTCGTGAATTTTATGTTGGATTGACTTGAAATAAACTATTTATCATATTAAAGGAACATCGGTGGGCTCACTGATGTGTTTCCAATAGGTTTTATATTATATAACAACACAGCTCGATGGCACAGAGGAATACGATCTATCAGGTTTTGGCTCAATTTATTGTTGTTTCTCATCGTTTCCTGGGATTTGCTGTCGATAATCAAAGTTCACCGGACTCGTTCTTGATGGAACACAAGATACTTGGCTGGTAAAACTAAAACTAGGCAAAGTTTTTCTCCTAAAGTACTTCCATCAGCATAAATCACAAAGTGGAGGTAAAATAATAAAACAACAACCAATCCTCACTTACTGGCTACAGTTTCTAATTGTCCACCAACATAAAGAGACAACGAGTTGAGAACAAACTCCAAGTGTTCTCCCAAACAGAAATTAATGAGCACTGTGTCAAGAGAAGGCTGGACTCCTCATAGAATAAACCACTAACTATAAACCAATGACATTTTACTGAAGACATTCCATTTCAGTCATCTCTAAAGTGATCTGCTGACATATATGTGATATGAAATATGTTCCCTGTCACCTGGAATGAAAAGATGGTATGAAAAGATATCTTTATAGACACAAAGGAGATTATAAAAAGCAGTGAAAAGGGATTCAACGGGGCTTATTCGTGGCCGCTGATTCCGCTCTGTTAATCACATTGTGCTCCCTTCTGAATACTCTGGATCAAGCTAATATCAGTGAGGGATTAATACCCAGGTCTCATATTAAACAAGAAATGCTGGTGGTGTGGGTGGAAGGAGATCATGAAACAACTGCCATGTTGATGGTTAACTGCACTTAGTCTTATTGGGCACTGGGATTATGGGAATTATGGGTATCCACGTACTGCCCGGAAAATGCTATTAAGTTCTCATTATCTATTCTATTAAGCAGAGAGATGCACAAAGAGCTTTTCCCTCTCCACCTTTTACTCTCAAATACACAAATGCAAACACTCACTCATACCTATTTTTTATTCATGTTTGATATTTGCTTTTATAGGGTAATATTTTGGTTATTAACCTCAAAGTCGTTTCTTTTTGTTTCTTTATTTATTTTGCACAATTTCCCTCACCAACAACTTGATTGCCATGACATTTTGTATAGACATTCATGCTTTTCAGATGATGAATCCTAGTAACGTTGGCGTATCCCCGGCTGTTCTAGCACCATACTCAATAGTCAAAATACTTTGGTTTACAACCAAATACCCTCAAAATTACTAAAATTTCCATTGACTCATTGGGGACAGGAGAAAAACCAACATACGTCGTCATGTTAGTTTATTTATTTGAGTCTCTTATTTTGTATTTTTACCTTAATTGTATGTATAGAGGTGCTTCAAATATATGTGCTCTCATGATTCTAATGTGTTTCGCCTGCATCATATTGGGGGGGGGGGCTTACATAGGTTTATGATTTTAAAAAAAACAATTCTGTGAATCTAAAAAGAAGCTTGAAGAGTCCTATACAAATACAATTTGTATTATCACTCCACTAGTTGCCAACTTATTGGCCCTTTCTTTTGTTCAATGAAAGAATAAGCAGTAAAACGATGGCGCACTAGATTTCTCAAAAGCAATCACTGCAGGCTGTGGATGCGAATGAACCGTGTGTGTGTAATGTGTCACTTGATCTTTCAGCCCTCTGGGTTCATCATTTTCTGAGTTTAAGGCCCTTGTGATGAATCAGTTATTGACTGAATCTCCACGGCTTTTCTTCTCTTCCAATTTAATATTTAATTGGTGACACTAGGCAATGTCCATAGCAACAGAAACATTTAAACATAATTGAACGTACCAGAGCTCTGGTGCTTTACACTTTAAAAGGCTTTCATAGCTTGTCAGTCACTCGGCTGACAGCCGGCAGCTGAGAACCACTTCAGCCCGTCTGTGACAGCGTATACGACAACCGAGCGACGCCGTCTTTGCCAGGATTTCACACAAATCACCCCAAAAATAAGTCTTCACTGAAAACCAGATGAACTCATGCGTGTCTGTTTTCAGTTTTTTTCATCCTTGGGGATCTTGAGCTGAGAATCCGAAGCATGCAATGACGCCAGCGTGCTGAAAACATACAGCTGTGATATCAATACACCAAGCCTCCTATTACTTCAAGGACCCATAAATAAGGAGGGTCGGGTCACTTTTCTGCTGTTGATTAAAGCCTATAACACAATCTCACAGCACAGTTCCCTGAAATTGAGATAATTACCTTTGGTAGCTTGACTGTTAACATCCTCCCACACACACGCAGGGGTTGAGAGGTCAAACCACCTACATTGCCGTCATGGAGAGCTCCCTGGGCTGCTAAGGCGATGGAGGACATCACTGTGGCTGAATGTATTGAATACCTTTTAATTTTAGGATGAAAGAGTCTTTCAGTGCGGAATAAACCAGCCAGTCTCACAGTTATCACGCTGGCTAACATAGTTAAGACAAGCATTGGATTGAATGTATGTATGGTAAATGTAGTCATGCCTACATGTACCAAGATGCATTGCATGCAGCTTCTGATGCCCAGGGTCCATATCCAGCTTCTGCTGCTTTCCACCGACTGTATACTCAGGCTTGAATAAATACAGATGAATATCCGAATTAGCTAAAACACTGTAAAATGTATCCTCGTGTCCATAACGGGCTTTGCTCTTATATTTTGTGATGCCATTTTCACCGTTGGACACATAGCTAGTTTGCAAATCAAGCAAAGAGATCAAAGAAGTTGTGTTTTTTTAGTGGCATCTAAAGTTTGCCAACTCCGGGCTACCCAGAGGCGGAGACTAGAAATCTAAACTGAAACAGTCTTTAATTCTTCCTTACCAATAACTATGTCACTGTCTCTCTCAAGACAGCACGCAAGAAGCCACATTTGTAGCATCAACACTGATTGCACATCCATATACATTTCTTTTACCTTTTTTAATAAGAAACTACGTCAAAACAGAAGTTAAGAGATATTGAATATATGAAGCACATTTATCAAAAGTTTGATTCCTCCAGGCTCCCGTGATACAGCAATGAAGACAAACACTATCCAAACAGGGAGGACAAGGAATAAGTCCATCTCCACTTTGTCAGGCTTTGTAATGTTTTAGCTCTAAAGTTCTCTTCTTTTTTTTTTGGCTTCACTTTTCCTCTAACCCCCCTTTTTTTCACCCCTCTCCTCACTTGGGACTCACTGAGCTCCAGGATTAGATTAGCTATCATTTATAGCAGGCCTGGGAGGCTGAGAGGAGCAGACTCCATCAGATGGAGAGATAATGGTGCTTTATGATAGATCCCGGCTAATGAAATGCCACTGTCTGTAATGAGATCAGTGAAAAGTGAGCTTTTGACCCCCTGAAAAGGGCAGGCAGCATGTTGGGAAATATCTACTGAGGATGTTCTTGACGTCTAAGATTTCTGCCCTCCTGTCCCTTCTGAATTCATGACAGTATGAGGTTGGGTTTTTTTTCTTGAGTAAAACATGTCTGGTTGGTGTCGCTAGACTAATACAGAGCACTGGTTGCACACTCGAGCTGAAGCTCAATATGAATCACACATGCAAAAAAAGTGCAAACAGTGGAAATGCCAAAATGCTAATGCCAACATTTACCAGAGGCTGTGAGGTGGGGCTGTTCAAACAGCGGGGAGTGTGTAAGGTCAAGAAAGGGATTACTCATTCCCCGTGTGCCTCAGAGCTCCACACACAGAAACACACTAAATCATTCCCGACAGCAGCACAAAGAGCATGAAATGCTGAGCCTGGAAGGACTGCTGACGAGGAGACTTTTCATACCACACATGAATACCTCATTTAAATCTATTTTCCAACATTGATTGTAAATCCCCAAAAACAGCAATTAGTTGTTGGTTTATGATAGCTACATTGGGTTTATTTACAAAATTGACTTTAGCTTTGCCTTACTTGCTTACAGTTGGTTCCTTTCATCCATCATAACCCACGGTACCTCTTTTTGGATTTGAAATGGTCTCATATGGGAATAAAACTGTAATTATTGTAAAAAGAAAAGAACACAATATGCTGTGTTTCTTTTGTACATCCGTAGCTATTTCAACAGCGAATCCATATTTTGTTTTTAGTAAAATGTGGCATTAAACTAACCTACACAAAGTAAATGATATAGTTATTTTATATATAAATATATAAAGCGCATATACTTTTTAGATGTTGCAACAATGCCTGTCCTCCATTATTGGATTGGTGCACCTCACATGAAGCAGCACTATGAATAAGAAACCAGCACAGCCTTCCTGTTACATAATAACACTTTTCTTGATTGCCTTCACTCTCCTTCTCTTACTTCTTCTAAAATATTCCTTCCTCTATACTTCACAGGTCATCAACCTCTCATTTCCGTCCACTTTCCTCCGTGCCCGCACTAAGTCGTGGAGTTCTCTGACAGAAAAACTCATCTGAAAGCTGTCATCTTCCGCCTCTCTCATCATCCTGAGGAGCTCAGCCACATGTTCGAGCCTCCAGAGGTCGGGCGACGTCATCTATAGCTAACAGGAGAATTCAGAGGGGGGGGGGGGGGGGGGGGGGGGGGGGGGGGACTTATATGTGACTGACAAGATTCCATTTACACCTTCTCCCCTCTCGTCACTCAACTTCATTTTTCATCTCTGCTGTTATTCCCGGGGGAACAGCACGCTCTTGCTCCCCCTTGAAAATATGTGTTTTGCATCTCAGAAGGAGACCGTTAACAAATAATAAATTGGTCTCATTTTCCCCCTCATACATTTTGTTTATTAAAGCGTTTTATTATTTACGCTATGCCTGTAGCTATTTAATTATGCTGGCTACAGCCGCTGTTTCGCTGCAGACATTCTATTATTTTTTTAATGATATTAAGTCTGTAACCACACACCCAAAATTCATTCGAACCTTCTTTTCAACTTTCACAGTCTGCCTTCTACTTCAGCTCACCCACTGGCAGCTGAAGAAAGACCAAAATGTCCTGAATTGCCTCTCTTCTCTATTTTAATAACTTTTCTGTTATTGTCAAGAAGTCATTTCCGTGGCTAATCTCTTTTGAAAATGATAGAGAAAAGTCACAGAGAGTAATATGCGTTTTTAGAGTTTATTTTAATTGAGGAGTCATGGCAGGATTATATTTTATTTGGTCCAGGGGAGCAGCCGGTCCTGGTGAGGCGACAACGGAAATTGATTTTGTGCCCCACATCCTTTCCTGCAGCTCCTGGCTTGCGTTGGATGGCACGGCACAGCGCCATGTCAGGGCGGGCTGGGACGTAATATAACTTCATGCATTTCTTCATCTCTTAGTGTTGACCGTCTTACTGTTTGGAGGCATGAAACGTGGCAGTAAAGCAAGTGAGAATAGTGGGAAGAAAAAGACAGATCAGTTTTAATGGATCTCTTTGTGTGTGTGTGTGTGTAGATCGTAATGTAGTGCCTGCCAGAGGTCAGTACACGTTAGGGAAACAAAGACAAATGCATGATTTGGATAGGAACAGATGATGTGCTCTAAACATATACAGACAGATGTGAGGGACCGTCCCAAACGTGCATATAAATGGCCAGAGGTGCTTTTTAGATTTGTGTCAGTTGCTTTCTCATTTATTTTAAATAGACACCAACTTTATAGTCATCTGAATTTTTTACCATTACAAACACAACTTCCAATTTTTTATGAAAAATTATGCGATCCGGCCTAAAAACCTTCTGATCAATTTCCACTGTTAATTTCCACCCAAATCATTTTGGTAGTAGTTTCCAAATACAATATTTAAAAAAAACATGCCCACACAGTGGTGGAAGAAGTATTTTTACTTTAGTAAAAGTAGTAGTACCACAGTGCAGTAAAAGTCTGAAATCAAATGTTATCAAATGTTACTTGAGTAAAAGTAAAAAAATATTGGCAAGTATACTTAAGATAGGCTACTAAAAGTACTTATTCTGCAGAATTTAAATATAATATATATGATATTATTGGATTATTGATTATTTATTCTTTACTTTAGGTACATGGTTAAAATGTGTAATTTAGTATGTTGTGTTTTTGTACCAAAAAGATGCTTTTGTGACATAAACACATTACAGATAGCAGGAGCTTTGTGTGACATCCCTATAGTGCACACATTGCCAGAGAGTGGCATTTAAAGATCTCTGTCACACTTCATATGCTTTCCAACAAAGCTCCATCAGCTGCTCTGTAGGTTTATCCATGTTCAGCTTGCCAGAGGACTGGCTTTGAATTTCAACTATGCCATACCTCAGAGGAAACCCTTTTAGATCCACTGAGCCTGAGGAAACTCTGGCCTCTGTGGACACCTTTGGGCAACTTGGCATGCTCCTGATATCGAGTCCAGCGGTCACCTGGGGCGTTGCTGTTGGGCTAAAATGTGCCAAGCTGACCTTTTGCTTCTAATTAAAGTGTGTCTCGTGTGGCCAGATGTGGCAAACCACTCTGTATTGTGTCTGTGGAGAGGGCCCGATGTCCTGAAGCTCTTGTTCCTGTAGCAGCACATCGCATTAGCTAATCTGCCTCACTGTCACCTTCTTCACATTGTGTTTCGCTGCTTTACAAATGTGTGAAGTCCTGACACCCCGCTGAGTGCTGCATGGGCCGCTGTCCGGGAGGAACGTTAAGTGCACCAACAACACCGCTCCAGCATGTCCATGAGTGGAAAACTGTTCACTCAGGTTGCATATGCACACACACACAGGCACACACATAGAGCACACACACATTCATGTACACATGGTGTCACAATAAGGTCGCTGAGAAGATGCTGTTCTTGTCTTTCCATTTATTTTTCTTCACGTCAGTCGGAGCTGTGAATTGAAAAACCTCTCACTAGATGACCCGGCACCTTTCAAAATAGTTTTCTTTGGGAATAAGTGAGTTTGGGGAAAAGCTGCACTCAATGACAACCCGTTCCCGTCCATTTGGACGTCATCCCCAAAAGACAAAGCATGAAATACAGAAAGCGAGAGAGCAAAGAGAGGAAGAAAATAAAACCTATTCATTGAGAAAATGTTAGAACATTAAACGACGCAAAGACACTAGTAGAGCATTAAAACACTTGACAAATAAGCGTTAAGTCAAACTAATGCAGCTGGTAAATTCAGTTTACTGGGAACAGATATCAAAAGGGGTCTCTTCATTATTTCCTTATAATGAAGAAACACCTGCAACGTCCTCGGGAGCTGATGGGAGTTGGCTTTTTTCTATTAATGGTGAAAGGGTCTTGTGATTGAAGCAGCATTAGTTAATGTGAAAGCGCAGCAAATGCACTCCTCCCATCAAAAATATTTGCTAATGCAGTCAAATGTTTATTTAAATAGCAATTATTGTCTTTCACATGTCTCATCTTTTGACAGCAAGCTGTCAACAAGTCATAATCCTTGTTTATATATTGAACAATAAAACTCCATTACCGCTTGTTGCTGTGAAGATTAAAAACTGTAATGACATTTGCAGAAAACTATGAAAACTAAAAGTTATTTTTTTGTACTGTAAATGTCAAAAATGACACCAAAAAAGGGACCAAATTGAACAATTTAAAAAACATAGTATCCAAGCCTCTGTTCTTTGCAAATGTTTAAACAAAAAGTGAAATAATTTAACCAGGTATCATCTCACAATGTTGAAATGATACCTGGTTAAATGACTTCTTGCAGCTCTGTGTGTGTGTGTGTGTGTGTGTGTGATTAGTAAAACAGCCTTATCTTCTTGGTTGCAGGAGCGAGCAGAAGGGCTCTGGTCAGGGCCGTCTGATAGGGAAACTATCTCAAGCCTCTGACGGTGGTCGTGCTATTTGTTGGCTCTTGAAGACGTCAGGGGAGAGAGATTACTTTTAAGAGTCCTCACACATATTACAAAGCTGTCACTGGTGGGAGTGTTGACAGCTGATCGCTCGGTGGGAGTGTGACGCTCCGAGAAGCAGAGGGTGCTAAAATAGCAGTTATCAGGGAGGTTAAGGGTGGACCGACTTTCCCACCGTATGATTGTACTGATTCCTCCGGCTGTCCTCCTCCAGCAGCGCCTGAGACAGACAATGTGCCGTGACTTCACCTGCCGTTAGTATTCATCTTGGATGATTGGATTATAATCGCACAAATCCCATCACCGCTAATGATGTGATTATCCATCATGTCCAGCGGTGGTCAGAGACACAGCTGGCTAATTTAACAAACGTATGTAAATGCAGTTTCTTCTCCAACTCACACATTTATCCACGGACACTACCTGGAGGTTTTTGGAAATGTTTTATTGTGATTTACACTATAAAGTCTCCTATTAGCTTTAAATATGGATGTGTTGTGCATTATCTTTTCAGGATAACCAGAGCTATTTGAAAATGCAGAAATATTTTATGTTAATAAATCCATTCAAGATTTATGATGGATTATATGTTTGTAGACTTTCTGTTGCAATATGTATTTTATTAGAATTCTGAACTTGTTAAATATCAGCTCAGAACAGAGCAGCAATCAAATGTATCAGTGATATCTGTGAGGTTTGTGTTGAATCTGAACAGCATCATAACTGATCAAAAGGGCAAACTGATCTAAACATGGGCATCACACAACTATTTAGTGATTTTTTTCAGCCTCTTCCTCCAAAAGGAAAAAGACATAACAACCAAACTTTGATGTGCGCGTGTCTTGGACTGCTATAACAACACATTAGAGTTATTGATATGTTGTTTTAGGGTTAACAAGCCGGGTAGTTGACAATGGGTAGCTATGTGTCCTCCATACCGTTAATGGCCACTCCATATGTGTTTCTGCTATAGAGATCACTGTATTATACTTTCAAATGCAATTATATCAACCTTAAAGGTGCAAATATTCAGGGGGATTGCTTCCACACAGCTCTCATCATGGCGATGGCTGAGCCAGGCTCGCAGCTAACGGTGCTAACAGCGGTAACAGTGCTGACAGAGCTAACAGTGTTTACCCGGCGGGGAACTAGAGGAACTTTGCTTTCACTTCGATGCCGTCGGTCGGGACGGCGTTATCAGCTGTAACCGCTGTATGAGCTACATGCCCCGCTCACATGCACTAACATGCGCTAAAAGGCACTTGCAGCCGGCCCTGCTCTGCAACATACAGAGGGAGAGCGACTTCATTGTCTGCTCAGGTAGACATTACTCCACTATATCTTTACATAGCTAATAGTTGTTTAATAATGCTCTGAATAGTGTATAGGGAACCTTTGATTTCCATGAATTATGTTCACACAGTGGTGTGGCACCCTTTTTGAATGATTTTATTCAACCAGAATATGTCTGATGGGACACTGCTTTATTTCTGACCTAATGTCAGAAATAAGCTTGAATAATGCATCTTATTTGGTATTATGTTATGTATCTGAAATGGCTTCTTCAGGCATTAGATTTATTTTGAGCTGTGAGTACAGCATGCGGATGTTTTGTCTGACTTCTGCCTTCAGTTTTTGTTTCCGCGTGTAGTTTGATCAAGATGAACTGATTTGCTGCACTTTATAAACATTACACTACTTATTACATGGGCGCTGAATGTTAGTGAACAAAATCACTAATACATCGTTCTCGGATACATTCAACAAAAGGAATACGTGGGTTGCGGTTCAAACGTCATAATAAGAATTTTCCTGTTTAAACTGACACTTGAACTGAGACGCACACATCTCCTCTCTTGTTTGCATTGAACCACACATTTCTTGGTATTTTTTGCAGAGGATTGGATGGAAAAGGAGCTCAACAAAGACACAACAATTACCTCATGTTAAGAAACACTCACAGACATATACAGTTACTTTGGCTATCAACATGAAATGTCAGTCTGAGCTGTTATTTTTCCCTGTTGTCTGCTTCTGTCTCGTCACGATAACACTCAACATCGCTTCTCCTTCAGCAACAGTCAGCAGAGTTTAGAGGGTCGATGGCCTTGCTGTTATTATTAGCAGTAAGGTCAGTTCGTGGCAGCCAATGACAGGCCAGTTCAGTGTGCTCCAGGTTGTCTGGAGGCTCGAGAATCTGACAGGAAGTGCCAAGCACACAGTAAGCAGCGGACGGGGCATCACCGACTCCTACACAGATGCATCAAGCGTAAATGGCTACATTAACTCTGTCCATTAGTGCCTGTCTCTCGCAGACAGGAAGTGACTGATTGAGGCAGATGTGGTGATTTATTTATATCCCAGCTTATTTAACTGCTTTGGTTGCTGGTTGCTTGTCAGGCATCATTTGAAATAATGTCCAGGGGATCTAAGACAGACAGGGATAAGCAGAGAGAGTGTATGTGTGTTTATACTCTGTGTATACATGTGGTTAACATGATGTGAACAGCCCAGACCCTCATTGGTTCAGAGCTCTGTGTTTAACGTTTCCCCCTATAACTTATCTACAAAGTGCAAAGCCATGATTGCATTAACAAAGAGAACATACAGACAAAAGGACAAAGACCCACCAGATCAGCCAAACAAAAGAAGATGAATGAAACAGCTTCTAACATATACTGTTAGCGGTATTGTGAGAAAGCAAACAAAACGCTGTCAGACCGCTTAATTACACCAAACTCTTTGTTTTTATCTGTACATGACTTTAATAGATAACATTAAAGCTAAAGTCATGCTTATTATACTGGCAGGGAAATATGAAATACAAACAAAAACAACCAATCACTGACTTCTTTTCTCTGAGTCCAGATTGGGGAATCCATGGGCCAGATGCATAAAACTCTGTAGATTCACAATTTAAGAGTAAACTTTGGTAATCTATAACTGTATTTGGATATCACATTTCTTATCAAAGTCACAAAGCATATGCATGCGTGGATAACGTTTATATATCTAGCTCGAGGTGGATAAAAAGATTAGAAAAATGTTTTCACCTGATCCCTGCCGTAGGTTTTAGAGTGAAATGTATTTTCAGTATTTGGGACGAAGCCTTGGGGTTTCTCTGAGTGATGGTCGGCCCACAAGACACTCGTGTGTGTGATCCTACCCAGTTGCTCTGCTCCAGTTCAAGAACTGGAGATGTGAAAGAACTGGAGCTTCTGCTTGGCACACACACACACACACACACACACATATACAAACAACACACCGGAACAGACCGAGCACTGCCTCTCGCTGACCCAAAAACAGACTTACATCAGTCACTCTTGCTGGACTGAAGTTTGGGGAAATGAGCTTAGTGTCTTAGAGTACAAAGTTGAACCATGTGCACTTACAGAAACATAATGTCCCACAAAGGCAGAAGGATGTAGTCTGATACAGACGGAGCTTTGTGTTATAGGGGTGTGGATGAATGTGAGTAAAACTGTTTCTAAACTTTCTAATAGTTTAAAGATTTTCTCCACAAAAGTCTAACTACTGTTAAGTTAGTAGGAACAGATTTTAGGGTCTTGGTGGCAGTCCCAAATTCAACAAAATACGTATTTTAATTTCTTGATTTCCACCCAATATTCTCTGACTACAGTATTTTCCATTAACAAATTGTAGCTGGAACATTGCCATTGCAAACACATTGGTAAAATAGAAGAGTGAAAACACATCAATATTTGATTTGTTGATACATTTGTCATCAGTCAATATCATCTATGATCACAGAGGGTACCGCTGTTCTATAAAACCACATTTCACTGTCTGGTTCTGTTTCTTCCTCTGTCTTGTTCTCTCTGTATTGACAACCGTTGTAACACGTTGAAAACGTTATGCCAAGAGAAAGAATCTGTGCAAACATGACCAGCTTTTGATAGTATTCAGCTATTTCCCTCCTCTCTGCCTGAGGTGCTCTCTATCTCTGTCTTTCCTTTAGTCTCTCAGTCTCTCTCTGAAGCCGATGTTCACAACCAAGCTACAATATTATGACAGCTTCTTCTTTAGTTTTGTGCTCAGACTTGGCTTGAATTACCTGAGATAAGGTTTCACTGCAAACGTTGGTCTCTGTATCGATGAATACATGTTAAATAAGGTCGGTAGTGATATATATATTTCTTTAAAGACACCAGGGCTCCGCTCTTTATATGTGGAAAAGTTATTGCGATTAGACATCTGAATGTTTTTGGTTCCTCTGTTAGCCAAACACACTGCGGAGCCCGTTTGTGCCGGGTAGCATACACATGTGCTTTTGTCTTACCTTGGCGTGCAAATCAAGCGAGGAACAATCCGCAACCCGTAGCACAAACAAGATTCCAAACTGAGGCGGTTGTTGATCACTTGCGGCCCCTACAGACTGGTTAGGAGTAGTGAGGAGTCAGAACTCAGTGATGGTATGAAAAAGTCAAAGAAAATACGTTTTGAAAAAGTGTGAATCATTGCAACTATAAGAGGTCCTTGAGTATGTAGTTGTTATTAAGCCAAAAAGAAATTTGCCAGATGAGTCCATTAGTATGTGAGATTAGCTATGGACAGACAAAGAGATGGATTCAAACTCACGCACTCACACACACACACACACACACACACTACCGAATACATAATCTTGCTGCGGACATAAGGACACTTGTGTCCACGAATCATATGAATTTCTAATCATCGTTTCAACTCTACTCATTTTAACTTTATTTAAAAATAAGAGTGCTATTCAAGACAACTTCATCCAGAATTCACAAATCAATCATCAAACTGCTTTCAAAGAACCAAATTAGCTGAGAATAAACATTATTTTAGTCTGATTTCAGCACGTTAGCCTGAATTAGTTGAGCCACATTTAAAGAACAAGACTCTTTAGATCGTATTTCGTATTTCTTAGATCATTGGATTTGACATGTAGGTCCTGTCTAAAAGGCTGTTTCTAATGTTTGGTTTACCTATTAAATAAATCAAGTTTGTGTGATCATCACAAAATGGAATTCATGGAAATTACATTATTTCTGGTTGGTGGGTCCCTCTCCTCTCTAGCTTGATATTGTGCCATTGTACCTCTTTTCCATCTAGAAGTGCAGCACCAATTATCCTGCACTTTAGAGTGTGTGCAAAATGACATGTAATACAGTTTGATCACAGAGTTTGGAGCCTAGTCCTTTGATGTTATAAAAGCTGCAGGTCTACCATGGCTTAGAAGTGTGTATATTGGTTTTTAACAATATCCCCAACATCAATGATAGCTTTCTCCACTGTCAGGCGCATATGGCCTGAATCCCAGGATGGTGACTTGTCCCTACTTTTCTTCCAGAAGTGGTTGGCGGATTAGAGGTGAGAGATATTCAGTCTTGTTGTTATCTGGTTTCTGCGTCTGGTAAAAGTTGGTTATGCCCGATAGCGTGAGTACAGTAGTCTCTTGATATGGTCCAAATTGGAGGGGTGTGTCAATGCCTCCTTGGTATCGGTCGAACTTTAATGAATACTTAGCTTACGTCATGAATGTTGCAGGAGAGACATGCAAGCTGAACTGTGCCCAAAGTAAGAGACATATGATTCAAAGTTCTTTGTTGCAGAGTAATGAATCCTTTTGTACTCCAGAGAATAGAAGAGTTCACAACACTTTAATCTACATAACAATACTCTCTGGTATACATTTTATTAAAGCATATTTGGATGTTCCGAAAAATAGTTTGTTGAGTTGTTGTTGAATATCAACTTAATTGGTTTTTACACTGTTCTGTCCAAGGAGCTTCCCCCTGACGGCTGATACAGTTAGCACCAGGGGAAGGCGTCTGCAGACAGTATATAAACTGTGTTTGACAGGGCTAAATGCAGGAGACCTGTGGTTTTGCCTCTCTCCACACTGACCTGTCAGACTCATTTGGATGCTGCCTCTGGTTTGCAGCGGAACGCCCTGTCAGCTACTCCAATGCTGCATTCGGCTTCTGCTCCCAATGGAAGCCTTCTGCCAAATGACATTCCTCGAAAAACACGCTGTAAATTGATTGTTTATTTACTTTAATCAGGCTCTGGCTTTTACAGTGAATATAACAGCACAGACTGTGGCAGAGCTTGTTATCTAAGACTCACTTTGCTAAATAGATTGGAGATGCCCTTGTTGTGATGCGACAGAACTACCTGATGGAAACAAATTGGACCGGTGCATATTTTGCTCCCTTTAGACACACATCTATCAGTGTAGAAGAAAGGGAAAGAGGCTCTCTACTCACTAATGAGTCTCAGATATTCACAGTGGTGCCTTCCTGAGACAGAATAGAAAATGCATAGTTTCATGCCCATTGTGAAGACCCATAGACCTTGGGAAACAGGCAAGCGTGCACTTACCGAACACAGTGGAGGTGTGCAGGGAACAGACCCGCTTGTGGTTATGAAAACATTATTACTTTTTAATACTTTTTGAAATTGGTAATTAGTTTGGTTCAAAATGTTGGACGTATAGAGGTGAAGTGAAGAGATGTGTGCAGCATACCATCTATTTCAAAATTCATACATCTGGCATGTGCAATGTCACGAAACAAATCATTTCACTGTGAACATAGTGGAGCGTTAGCTAATGAGCCAGATATGTCCCTCGGGAGATAGTGGAGATTAAAACAGAGCTAAAAAGAAGAAGTAATATTGGACATAAATTCATCCGGTATGACAAACTTTACTCCAGTGGGATGGTCATTTTACTGAAGGTGTTTGCTAACCCGAATTTATAAGATGGTAATATGTCAATGTTTTGTTTACAGCTGATTCTGCTGCCTCTAAGTGACCAAAAGAGAATAAATGAAATCCAAAATCTGCCAAAAAAAGGATGCAAACTGTGTATTTGCAAATATATCCATAATATTGTGTATCTGGGCCAACCAGTCCTTTCGGCCACTTTTTACACATTTGAAATATATAGAAATAGAAGTATATGTGAAACAGACTCATTTTTACCGAAAATATTTGAGAGATTACACTCATCAAATCAGGGTTTGCCCGAAAACATGTGACTATGCTAGATCCTGATTCATCTTGTGTCATGATGAATGTAGTAAATATATGATGGCCTATGCAATAGTCAGATAATTAAATATATGACATACGTAGCACCTGTGCAACTTAAGAAAAGTTATACATTTTTTGCATATGTTCTCCTGAGGATGTCCAGCAACGCTTGTCAATTTGCGCTTGTTACATTCATAGAGTCTTTTCAAAATAAACTTCCGTCTTCTCAGGAAACAACCTGGTTAGGTTCAGGCGACTAAACTACTTGGTTAGGTTTAGAAGAAGATCATGGTTTGATTAAGTATGAAAGGTATGTGACAATTCAACGTTGACTTCTGCTTTGGGACATGAATAGCTGTCTCCTTAGTGAAAGTCAGTTGCTTTTGGACCCACCCATCCATCTATTGCAACATTCCCCTTACGTGGAGTGTGTCGCTCTTACTTCCTGGTTTATTGTTACATGGATTGTCAAATTGAGTTCCTAGGATATATACGAATTACAATGCATTATTTTTAGTAGGTATATCTACGAACCGTGTGCAATATAGTATATGTATATATAATTATATATATATATATATATATATATATATCCCGTCAAACAAATGTTCATCAAATTTTTGCATTGCTTCACAGCCTTTCACAGGAGCATCTCTCTAGCAATGACCAACGTCCACCAGCAACAACTAACCTCGGTAAACGTAAGCTGACAGACTGTAACTCATGATAAGTGATGAATATGACTGATGTCAACTCAACAGAGTTGAAGATTAATACTAATATATGTAAATCTATTCTGACTGCTCTCAAGCTTGCCACGGAGAAGCTTATTAATCCTGATGGGACTCGCTTTCTCCACAATGTTTCCATTTACACGATCAAAGTCACTAAATAGTTTGATGACAATAATAGTCAAAACACAGAGTCTCCATAATAATTGTCTTCATCACTAAACATATGCAAAGAAAATGTTTCTGATAACCATCAAAACAATTAAGAGGAATCACAGATGAATATAAACCAGAAATTCAAAAGAATGAGATGAGAGCAGAGCCACCACTGATTCAGTTTCCACATATTCACGAGCAGCTTTTTTCTTGCACAATAAAATCACATTTTAAAATAAGTTTCAGATGAATGTAGTGATCCTGTGGACATCATATCCTCGGACATGCCATTACAGAGTTACAACAGAGCTCAATCTCACTTCCACCACATTTTTTGTCACATCACTTTCGTTGCTTTTTCCATTATTTTGACGGGAACACTCAGTTTTTTGGGTGAGAGAGAACAAGATAACAGGAATATCAGCTTTCTCAGCAGTGTAGCTCAAACTGAAAGTTGATTTTGTCTTTTATTGCAGTATGAACACCTATTCTTCCTATATCAGGACAGGTGTGTGTGCATGTGTGAGCGTGAGTGTGTGCTTGCGGAAGTTTGTGTTTGTGTCCCTGCTGGTAAATTCAGGCCGTGTCTGGCACATAAAATGAATCGTCTGGAGAGCCATCTGTCTGTCTGTCAGACAGCAAATGTTTTCTTGTCTGCGTAAAACACCAAAATAATCAAAAGACTACGTTTCTGGGCTGAGTGAGGTCGAACCCCATCATCATGCTTCCACAGGTTTTTACTTTCTTATATCCCTTCGAAACCAAAAGCATTTCTTTTTCAGTTATTAAAGTGGAACTAACTGGAGGAAAAATAGCTCTCGAAAGATTAAAGTGACTTGGCATTCACACTCACCCTTTCTTCTTTTGCTTGTTTTCCTTTGGGTTTCATGAGGATCAAAGTAGGAAGTGTGAATGTGTCCACCGCCAGCGTTTGTTTTCTAAAAGAGCTAAGAGACAATAAACAATGGATGACAAGCTTTTGCATTTTGGGCTTTAGGCCTGGTTTGTCCCGCAGCATTTTTTTAAAGTAGTCTACTCTGGTTAATATGCAAAAATATGTCCTATTATGTGTTCAAGGAATAGTTCCACATTTCATTTGCTTTTTTGTCGAGTGTTAGATGAGAAGATTGATGCTATTCTCACTGTATGGTTAATATAAAGCTACAGTCAACAGCCAGTTAGCTTAGCTCAGCACAAAGACTGGAAACAGGGGGAAACAGCTAGCCTGGCTCCATCCAAAGGTAACGAAATCCACCTACCAGCATTTCTAAAGCTGTTGTGTTTACACTTCAATGTTTTTATGTTTCAAACAAACAAAATATAAGGTGTTAATTGGTGAGCTTTAGAGGTGCAGGTTGGTACATTTTGTTAGCTTTGGAAAAAGCCAGGCTAGCTATTCCCCTCTTTTTCTATTCTTTGGGCTAAGCTAATCTAACTGGCTACCTTACATTCACCGTCCAAAATGATCTAGCAAGTGGTCAACTCTTCATTTTTTTTGGCTTCGCGGTGTGCATGGAAAGGCTGTCTCCCTGCGAAGACAGATGGGGCCCCCTGCTTCTGGGGTGTCTGTCAACCGGGGCAGACTGACCAGTGCGTTATCTGCGTCGATGTCGACAACCCACCAGACCCATCTTGTAACACAGACCCTGTCTTGTTTTTACCCTTCTTGTGGTTTTTTCCCTGTCATCACCATACACATCTACACATCTATGTGTTTATGATTGAATTGCTTTTTAGAGCACAACATTGTTTCCAAAGTCAATCAGTAATTGTGTTAAATAAGCATGTTCTCAATATTGACCAACATATTTGTGATTATGTGCTGAATGGTTTCTGCTAAAATCACTGCCAAGAGAAGCTGGCAAAAAATAGATTTTTGGTGAAGTGAAATGCTTAAATCCTGTGAAATGTTCAACTTAATATAAAATTAATAAATGCTTCTGATAAGGCATCTATAGTAAAAGAACCTTTTTGTTCTGTTTCATTTTATACAATCACATCTCATACATAATGCTGCTAATAATAAGAAAATGTAAGCGGGCAAATCCCCCTGCAGGGATCTGTACTGCGCTTCCAGAGAATATTGTTTCCCACCCCCAACCTGTGTCGAACATGCTGCTGAGATGAAAGCAGAGGCAAGAGGCAAAGATATAAAAGGTGCACACGTAGAGACAACAATACAAAGTGTGTGCGCTGTATTTCCTCTCTACTTCACTATTATGTGGTGCCAGTGACAGGAAGGCACAAGGTATGAGAGCAGGATAATTACAGTATCTGGCATCACGCTGTGTGTCACCAACCAGGCTGATGTTTTACTGACATGCTGCTGACATATTTTGTCAATGATGTCGACACAGTAAATGTACTGTGTTCGTGTACAGTGTCTATGAGAGGACAGATTACAACACAGACAGACAAAGAGAGACAGAAAATGGTTCTAGTCTTCTGTCAATTGTCCCCTTATGTTGGCAGATCACTGGACTGAAGGCTGAGTCATGATGAGGCACAGAGTTGTTCCTGAATTTCAAAAAGGAAATCCAAGCTTGAAGTCTTTGAGCCAACACTTACGGGGGGACTAAGGGTCTTTATTATTTAAGGGTACCTCTAGACATTTTACTGTCAATAAATGATATCAAACACCCACCCCCTTTTGACACAACATTAAAGTCCCAGTTGTATATCTCTTAGGGCTGGGTATCAGTACTTTATACTTTTTATCGGAATCCACCGAACTAACCCAAGAAGAAGAAGTAACCCAGCTTCTTTAGTCAAACGATAGACGCCCATTTCCACAAGTTTGTTGGTGCTGCTCCTTCCACTACGTATCCAAGATGGCGTCCATTGAGAGTGAGCTCTTTTTGACTGTTATGATGAGACTACAATATCTAGGTACTCATAGTGCCCTGCATTTTGCCACACATGTCATGAGCATCGGCGGTACCCCGGCTCCGCTAGTCCATGTCGATGTGTCCTTGGGCGAGACGCTTAACCCCAAAATTGCTCCCGTAGGCTGTGCCTGCGAGATGAGATGGTCCTGATGGGCATGTGGCACCTTGCCATCAGTGTATGAATGGGTGTTAATGGTTGAATGACATGTTAAAGTGCTTTGAGTAATCAGAAGACAAGGAAAGCGCTATACAAGTACAAGTCCATTTACCATTTACTCATACACTCAATATAGCAAGTTTAGGTACAGAAGAACGCAACTGTTAATTACTGTTAAACTAACATAATCAAGCTGTCATATTCAACTTTTTCAACTTTTACTCTTTTGGATCGTTGTGTATATTTACTAAACACAATGCTGTATTGTTCTTCCTCTGGGGAGTTTGGTTGATCTTTTCACAGATGATGCTTTTGTTATTATCATGAAATGGTTACATTCATTTCACTTCATTTTATTCTCCAGTTACACCACCCTGAATCTGTGCATGTTTACCAAAACACCAAATGGAGAACCAGTGGTCCTGATGCTGCGGTGTGAAATGCCTGGAAATGTCCGGGGCTTCTTCAACAGGCGTGTGGGCCTGCTGACAGACAGGCAGATGTTCAAACAGAGTTCTTTTGTGAGACAGCAGGCTGCTGCGTTTGGGCGCTTTTAAAGCAGACACTGTGTGATGGAGATTAGGAGCAAGCTGTGCAACGGTGTGTAGTGTTTTGGTCAAGCAGGGGACATATTTTACATATCAAAGCCGAGGAGACAGAAGGAGGAGAGGGAACATCAGGTGTGGCGATCGATACTCTTACGTCATGACTCACTTAAAAAGGACAAAAGATTGTCTTTGGCTTCAACACAATTCATGTTGACTGTGGTGAAGCCAAAGACGATTTTCAATATTTCATGGACTTTGAAGTTTAAAGCAAGTAAGTTAGTCATGACATAAGGGGCCCGAGGAGAGAGGCTCTGTGAGGATATGATAATGATTCAAGATTCAAGAGAGAGGGTGAGAGGAGAGCTGTGCTGAAGACAGATTTATACATCAAGAGTATAGTGAGCCTCTTTATCACCAGTTGAGTTGTTTAGATTCGGTCTTTATCTTGGTTGAAACACCTTGTTTCCTGATTACTACTGAATAAATGTGATCTTTGTATGTGCAATGACTCAAATTAGACATTAAACTTTAAGTTTTTTGTGAACTTCTTGGTATTCCTGGTACCGTATAAGTCAGTAGAGTAAATTGCTTAAGTGGAGTCAACAGAAAAAAAGTGTGTTGAACTGATTCTGCATTCATATGCATCTGACAGCAAAGGGAAAAGCTTTCTGTTTTCTGTTTGTAGTTAGTTTGTAGT
Source organism: Pholis gunnellus (assembly GCF_910591455.1). Taxonomy (NCBI): domain Eukaryota; kingdom Metazoa; phylum Chordata; class Actinopteri; order Perciformes; family Pholidae; genus Pholis; species Pholis gunnellus. The sequence continues at coordinate 9,076,330 of NC_136544.1, forward strand.
CTGAGTAATATTGACCAATCCCATTTGAGCAAGCTTTTGTATAATGCAGGTCATACAATTCACATTTTAACAAAACCCATTCAATCATTCATGTTTGATAACATAAAAAGTAATTATTTGTTTTGTAAATAGTTTAAACTTAAACCTGTAAACATTGTAAACAAGATCCGAGGTAAAATCAGCACCAAATACATTGGAACTATATCAGGGAATAAAGCCATGAATTCACATATCATTTTATACCAACTTTATGAGAATGATAAAATGGTTACATTTCCAATAAAATCTTCTCGATAAATAGCAAAAAATACAGATTGTTTTGAAAATTCTTTCTCATCTGATTGTTGCATCTAGAAAGTCTCCTAACAACCAAATGGGATTGACTGTGAATGAGGTTCTCTAGTAAATGTGCTGTATGCACATTTTTCCTCTTCTTAGCTATACCAAGTGTGGCGGCAGACCTTGAGCTACTCTGCTGGACTTTTACTTAGTCACTGAGAACATTCTATTTACCTGATGCCACTCAATACATTTATATTTGCCACCAATGCTAGAAACATTCCCACGGTGATAAGACTGACTCGCCTCCTCTCCTCACTTAAACTAACGACCAGCTGGACCTCTGTGACGCTATCGTCCTCAGTTTTAGATAGTCCGCTCCTGTCTGAGGTGTTTTCAGAGGGTTTCATCCTCTACTATTATGACCCTGACACTGATGTCTCCACAGGTTAAAAATACCTGGAACATGAATACTTAATGACAAGACAAGGCATGGAGAGGCCCATTAAGAGCCTGTCTCGCTGACTTCCCCTAGCTGTCCTCCAACTCAAATGTTAATATCAGTTCCAAAATGAGGGAGTTGAAAAAGTTCTAAATGACAAAGAACATTAATCTTCTCTCTCTCTCTCTCTCTCTCTCTCTCTCTCTCTCTCTCTCTCTCTCTCTCTCTCTCTCTCTTTCTCATCAGATAGAAAGCTTTGGGGATGTTTTCATGTATAGCTGATTCATTTATAATCCACAGTGAGACATTCCTTTGTGTTTCCCCAACGGTGAATGAATGACTAATTAGGCCACTTGTGGTGTCTAAAAGAGAAATGTGCCGGACTGAACCACCTTACTGAGACACACACACACACACACACACACACCTACACACACACACACACACAACAAACAGATGGAGCATCTGTCAATCAAATGTAAGCCACTTCTTCGCACCACTGTCACAACAACAACATGGGATTCTTTGCAGTGGAGGGTGGTGCTGTGTGTGTGTGTGTGTGTGTGTGTGTGTGTGTGTGTGTGTGTGTGTGTGTGTGTGTGTGTGTGTGTGTGTGTGTGTGTGTTCTCCCCTTTGCCCTCTCTCATTTAGCAAATTAAAATTTAAAATAAAAGTGTGTGTGTTTGTGTCTCGGTGGTGCTGTGTGGTGGTGAGTTGGACCGCTGATCTAAACTGCAGATATCAAGCGTGTTGTGTGTGATGTATCCCTTCTTATCCATGTAGAGTAAGCCCGTGGGAAACAGGGGTAAAAGAAAGATAGCACATAACCTCAGCGCTCATCTATCCGTGTAGCATTATAATTTCACCGTGTCTGCTATACAGTGGAGACGACCACTGTTGACGTGCTTTGAAAGTAATGAATGGCTGTCTGCATTGATTTTTCCATACATATATTTCCATAATACTCCCCCGTGGGGAGTGTGTAAATATTGGTTCTCTAAAGCGAGCATCTGTGACTGGACTAAAGTGCTGGAATGAAGCGTAGTCCGAGCATCCTCTGGGGACGTACTTTTCATTGTTCCGCCTAACGTAACCAGGCTAAAGATTGAAGGACCAATCAATACCTGTCTCACTGCCGCAACCCTACCCATGACCTGCGTTTGCAATGCAATGCCTCGAGACTTAGATAATCACTCCGCTCTGCAGGGACAGCTGGTGTCAGGAGGGATTGGAAGATGGAGGTCTATCTACAGCTGAGAGAGAAGTGTGGTGCAAACCTAGAACAAAACCTGATGTCTCTTCATCAGAAATCAATAGCTGTGAGTTCTATTCATCACTCAGACACGCACAAATGTACTCTTTTCTTCATAGACATTGATAATGTGTCAGAAAAACAATGTTCAATGTTTGTGCTCTGTTGTGTCTCGGACACATCGGGGGTCGGCTATGCCATCACACATTGACATGCAACTGTGTTATGCAATATCCTTTTTTTTTAAGATTGGCTCATCCCGTGTGATCAAAGAGAAGGAATTCCAAATTACTCTGTGCAGCTAGCAGCCAGGTGCCACGGCTGAAATGCAATATTCAGTATTGTGTGTTTCCAGTTGTACACTTGTAGATTCAGAGACTGTTCTGTCTGTTGTGTTAGTACTTATTTTTCTACAAATGCTACCTGAAACAGTGCATATATATATATATATATATATATATATATATATATATATATATATATATATATAATGTGCAGAAGGGCTGGGCAACACAGCTGAACTCAATATAATATAAATAAGAATATATTTCCAAGATCCATGTATGGCAATGTTTTCAAAATCATAAAATAATCCTATCTAGCACTCTTTTCTGTAGGGCCGTCTAACACTCTTTAGTTGATTTCATACTACTTCTCTGTATCTGTTAAGCCACGGTGGGTATAATCGCTCCTTCTAGCGACACAGTTCTTCTTTCATTCACTCCACACAAACTGAAAATGTTAAACACACCTCTTCATCAGGGTATTTTGCATGGGAAAGACCAATCTCTATGGAATAGCAGTGCATCCATTACAAACTAAGCAGCTACAAAGCTAACAAGAGATCACAATCTGAGATTTCAACGTATGTGAGATTTGGATTCCAAAGCAACTGTTGGAGGTGTGTTTATTGATGAACGTTTGAGCCACCAGCAGCATGAACCACAATTAAGAAGCACGCAATTTTTAGCAGTGGTGTTTTTATGGCACATTCTTATGGGACTAATTGAGTGATGATGAGATGCTTGACAACAAATGGTGTGTGTGTGTGAGTTCTGTCAGGAGTAAATCCATGCAATTCTACCCCATCATTACATTACACTGTACGTTTCGTCTTCTCTAAATGAAAACCTGAAGTCTCAAACCCGTAAACATGAGTAATGGCTTTTCTCTATGCTCCATTTATCTATTTACTCCCTTTTCTTTCTTCTTATCCGTGTATTTAATTTTGGTTTGTCTCTGCTGTTTCACGGCTGCGTCCTCCCTGACAATATTGTGCCCGATAAGCACTTTTCCTCCTCGGTCATATCGTTTGTCTGACGCTACCTCTACTGTGAAATTGTACTTGTCACACGCAGGCGTGCATTTTGACAAAATATGAAACAAAACTGAAACGCACACACATTTCCACATCAGAGGCTCGACTGCAAAGGAGAGTGAACATCCCCCACTCCCCTTGTTTCCCACTTTTCAATTCCTCACTTCACAGCCTTCAGCCAAAGCTGGAGACTTTATTTGAAATCCATCTTTTAGAAAATGAAAAGTATTTCACTTTTTAATCCAATGAGTTTTAATCATACGCTGCAGCAGTGTACTGTATTGTACTGACTGTATATGTGTGTGCGTGTGTGTGTGTGTGGGGGGGGGGGGGGGGGGGGGGGGGTGAAGAGAGAAGTGTGTCAGTGATGTGGGCAGTGAGTGAAAGCCAAGAGAATAAAAAGAGACCCCATCATTACACACAGCCGTTCTGTCGTTCCATTAGAAAGAACAAAATGACCCTTATCACCCTGTCTTCCCTACAGAGACATGATTGGGTTTTCAGGGGGAAATTTCGAAGGACCTAAATTGCATTTGTTACGTCTCCATCCAGTGCTGCCCAGCTCAGCCCACCCCTGCAGCAAGCAGTCCGTGTCGGCTCCACTGGAAATGATAATTCCTGTTGTCACACAGTAATGGTCATTGCTGCATAACTGCATCGCCGCATGGAGAATAATAACATTAATTCTGTGGCGATGGGTGTCGTCAACTTATATATGAGGCCAATTTCTTGGGATGTACCGTAAGTAGGATGTGGTTGTACAATTATTAAGAAAGTACCGAATGACCCATCGGTCATTTGGATTGTCTGATTGCTTTCTGTCTTCTGGTAAGACTTGACGCGTGTGGTTAATCACTTCAATTAAAATAATAGAAGGATTTATTCACACAAGCAGGGAGGTAATTGTGTGCACGGGTGGATTAAACTGCTGAAGGGCCCTGGGCAGAAATGAGCTATGGGCCACGATTGATACATTAGGGTGCATTATTTATATACAGTACATCATTTTATGTTGGGACATTGACAAATACTGTGATACAGTGCGTTCTCTGGAATTTCAATATATATATATATATATATATTTATATATATATAAAGACCAAGTAGGGGTCTCTGTTTTGAGCTAATCAAGTCAGTAAAATATCTGATAAATCAAGCTGTGTAATTGTTAAAAAAAGACCAACAAGGCAATCAGAGAGAGTTTCCAGCTATAGTATAAAGACTGTTGGAAGTCCAAGTATTGAAGTAAATATATAATGAATGTACATGATCTGCTCTCGGGCACCGTATCAACTGAAAATGACGTTTGTGGGAGACCATGTCACTCCTTTTGTTTGGTCAGGGCAAAACAAAATACCCCCACCAACCCCTTGTCAGAATGATTGGCATGGTCATTGTGTTTATTTTTTAATTAGTTAGTGAATATCCATTAATCACATGAAAAGCATGCGACAAAGTTTCATTACTGTTTGGGAGGCAAAATTGGCACTTTATGTATACATTAGGTCTCTTAAGCATGCTAACTTTTACGGCTCTATGTGAAAGTGGGTGGAGGATATTGAAGAGGTACATTTCTGATTTATTTTTTACATAAAATGTGAGGGATGTAACAATTGAGGTAGTGTTTTGAACACTACTCACGAAAAAGCCTAATTTTGCTACTTCAATTTTATTGGTTAATTGAATCTGTAAGTCACGTAATAAAAGCAATAATTAAACTTTTTGTTGATACGTTGAACAATGGGTCGTCCTCATCATCATACGCCACGTAATTATTAACTGTGTCTATGTTTCATCTGAGGTTCCGTGTCTTGTAATGAGCCGATTTCATATTCATTGTTGGGTAATTTGACAAATCATACACAGCATGAGACCAGTGTCAAGCCGTGTGTGTTCTGAGTGCGTGTACAAACATACACAGGAGACTAAATTAGAGGAAAAGAGTTTACAGAGCAGTTCTGTGTAAACTGAGAGGGCGGACGAAGCTGCAGACGCATAATGGGAGGCGGAGGGTCTCTTGATGGAGGGAAAAATCCCCATCTACCATTGATTTTCCTGTCTTTGTGCTGCCGTAGTGGTGAAATTACAGCTTAGGTGTTCTAAGTACTTCAGATACGCTGACCCCGTTCTGCTAAAGAAGCATTTTGTGGAGTTACATTTGTACAGTTTGGTGTGTTTATGCCTGGATTTGGTTGAGCCCTGTTTCTGTTCCTTTAATCTCAGTTTAATCTTTTGGTCAGGAGCAGGTGGTTGGGCCCTACAGTAGATCTCTAATTGCACCGCCCGTTGATACAAAAGCTGACCAAATACCTACATACATACCTGGGTAAATGATTACCAAGCAAAGATTGTGGTTGTAGGAGTAAAGACCAATCTATTGTCTGCGTGTGTTTTCCTGACCACATTACTCTTGTCTGGAACGATGGGTTGACTATAGTCAGCCTCCATTCTTTGATACACACCCGTCATATTTCCCTCTCGGCAGTAACGTCGCTCATTATCCTCACTCTCTCTCCTATATGCACTATCGAGTGAGAAAAGTGTTGCTTGCCAAAGTGGACAAAAGAAGGGCATTAACAACAGCCGTTTAAAACTTCATTGAATTCTGGGAAAAACCTGTTGCACTCAACAACTCTTTTTTTTTTTTTTTGGTGTGACAGCAATGAAAACACAAGGAAGAGAAAGATCAACAGCATTTATTATTATCCTTATATAATTTATATTTAGAACTAAGATTGACTATTAACTGTAGTGGTGCATACATGGATTTAGTGTATACATGCACAACTCTTGCAGAATGATCAAGTTTGCCGACCCATTCTCACTACCAACTCGTCAAATACCTCTGCTTTGCCAGTTCCCCACAGAGGCCCCCTTTAGTGGCTGTATGCGGCGCACCAGGCTTTCAACTAACTCCAATGTAAACCCTCCCTTGGCATTAGTAGACGGTCAGAGAGTGTGACGTTGAATGAAGTCTGTGAGAGCCTTCTAAGGCTTAGAGCGGAGGGGTGATGGTGGATGGGTCACACAAACAAGGACTCTCTTTCAGGAGAGCGGTGTTCACGTACTGTGCAAATTGACATTTTGTCACCTGAGTCGTTAGTCACTCGGTACTGACACGAGGAGCTAGTCTTTCAAGTTAATGTCAACTACGGTCTGTTCCTAAACCTAACTAAGTGGTTTTGTCTCCTAAACTTAACTATCTGCGAAGACAGAAGTTTATTTTGAAAGGACACTATGCATGTAACGAGCGTATATTGACACTCCGTCTAGGGCGGTACCTAGTGCGTCTATCGTCGATGCCAAGTTGCACTGACCAAGCGGCGGTATTTGACGAGTTCGGCGTGAGAATGTGTCGAGTTCAAATGAAGCATGAAGTTTGTGTTTTCTTCTTGTTTCGTGTGTAACAAAACCTGCATGATTGCCTCAGCTATGAAACACAAAAATCACAGTAATTCCAGTAAATTGTGTCTCAAGAAAAAAAAACAACGAATCAATTAATTGTCAGAAAGAAACATCAGATTTTATCCTATCAAAGCCCCAAAAGGTAAAGTAAACCTCTAAATCAGTTTCCATGCGCGTGTCCTCCGGTCCGTCTGTTATCAGCGGTCAGCGTTCATCTTCCGTAGCTTTGCTGGCAGGTTGTCCTCTGGCCTCCCTCCAGCTGAGAGCAGTGGGCTGTGTATGGGGACCGGAGCAGTGGACAGTGTGGGTGTGGGTATTAGGCTTTGCTGGTACAGGTCTCCAGTAGACTGGGTCATGGGTTCGAAGCCCACCTTGAGCGACTTCAGGTTCAGTCGATTCTCCGGCACGGGTCCTTGCGTGGAGCTGAGGCGTTGCAGCTTTAGGGGCAGGTCTCCTGTGCTGCAGGCCTTCTCCGAGTGCTGGGAGCTGAGCAGAAGCACCTTCCTCTGCAGGTCCTCCTTCCCGGATGAACTCATCCTCTGCAGCTTGCTCGGCAGTCGACCCCCAGTCCCTCCCCTCCTTTCGTCCGATGTGTTGATGCAGTCCACTGAAAACACCCGGTCACGCCGGGCGCCGTGGCTCTCAGTCCGTGTAGGAGTAGATAGAGGCGAGGGCAGTGAATTCTTCTCTTCATACTCCTTGACGCTGTACGGTGGTGTCGGTACCTCGAACGTGATGTGGAACTGAGAGTAGTCTACCCTGAAAAAGCCCTCCTCCAGGGACATCACCGGCAAGAAGCGATGGCCCCATAAAACCTCATCCTCGGTATATGACGTCCGGGCCTGGCATGTCATACCTACAAGTGAGAGTCAGGGTAGTAATATTCAATGGGTTTAGCAAAACAATTATAGGCTGATAAGGACAAATGTGAAAGGGCAGCATTCCCTCCCATCATCTTTTTTTTCCACACTGTGCTCTTCTTTATTGCTTGTGAAGTGGCAGCATCATGCTCCTTCCTGTGCAGTCTACCACCTAGTCCCATTTACTCACATACTGGAGATTGAATGCAGTCATTAACTGTATGAAAAGGATTCTTACCATTTTCTAAATGGTTCCTGAAAGCAGATAAACAGTTATTATTACCGACTAATATTGCTACTTTAGGTCTCCTCATATTTTAAGCGTGTCACCTCTGATGCGTTGAAATACAATACATATTTGAGATGAAGGACATCTTATGTACCATTTCAGAGAGTGACGTCTATCTGTCTTTAGATATTCCTTCCTGGAGTTCAAAGCAGTGCTGTTTGTTTCCATGCAATGCTGAGGGATTCTTGTTGTCGTGTGCTGTTGATATCGATGAGAGATGCTTGTCGCTTGTGTTGGTCGTGATAATTACCAGTTTAAATCTAGTCAACATAATAAACAGTCCCCCATCAAAGTCACCTCATCAATACAGCAAATGTCAAGAGCCATGTGTCCTGTCTGTACATGTATTTATTGTAACTTGTGGTGTTGATTGTGATTTGTGCTGGCCTGAATCTCTGTTCATCTCAAACACAATCAGCTATTGACAAACTGATGCCATGCTCTTTTTGCAGTTGTTTATTAATCATTCATAATTCAGGGATTTTCTATTACGGTTCGTGCCTGTGTGTCTTCTGTATACAGGATTATAACAGCTTGCAAACATCTTAACCCGCTTTTATTCCATTTGAATTCTCGCTAGTTCAAGATGTTTGTTGGAGGTCGTTTGTGATCAATAAGCACCTAGTCCATATTCTTTATGATCCAGTGGCTCTGCTTCCACCTCAGCCTTTCTGTTAAACACAACAGTTTGCTGTAGAGTAGGAGTCTGAGCCCGTCCCTCTGAGGGATGATATGCGCTGTGTTATGTCATAGCCTGATGCTATTCCAGGCTGACTAGTCATCGTCATCCACAGAAAAGTCAGTTGTACGTTTATACAAAGCTCATTTTTATTGTTAATTAGCCCAGATGCTTGGCTTTAATCCAGGATAGTTTTCCATCTGTTTTCCCTTCTCTTACCAGGAGAATGACGGTAGATCTATTAGACAGCAGTCGTACCGGTGCAGTGGAAGCTTGTGGGTTTAGAGCTTTACAGCCATGCCCGTTTAGTTTCATCATTCAGCATCAGCGGGTATTCATCTAGCTGGTTAATGTTTACGGCATCTTGTATTAAATTAGAAGCCCTCAGCACAACTATGCAAACACTTGGCAGACAGCGAGAACGACGTCCGCGAAGAAGACTTTATGTAAAATTGCTGGCAGTAGCCTTCACTGGCACTGTTTGCGGAGCGCATTGTGATGCTTTGGCTTTTTTGTTGTACTGTATTTGAATCTGGCCACTGTTACTTGGCAAGTATCTAAACACGCAGAGAAGTGTTATCATGTTAGGGAAAGTGTGACCTACAGATGGTGTTGATACGCCAGAGCAAAAAAGAGTCAAGGGATTTACACCAAGCCATGTTGAATACCCTTTACTCAATGGTTTACAAAGGTTTGTACGACGGCACGCGTCACCTGCTCTGATTTTAGAGGTCTCCACGGTTCAGGTACCTACTCCCTAAAATCCGGGTTCAAAATATGTGCAGGTATCAGGTTCAGGTTCTCTGGTCTGTGCGGATATGAACAGACTAACTATCACTCCTGATCAGTTGGTACGTAATTATCACAGGAGAAAAATGTGGCTTTGGAGACAAGACTGGGAGTTTGAACTGTGACGTACAGATGAAAATGTCATTGATTGCTGATGTTTTGGCTCCAGTTGCTCGTTACTGGGTGAATCGTGCTGCTACCAGTGTTGGCGTTCTCTCTCTCTCTGTTTGTGTGTGTTTGTTTGACCTATTTGAAATAATACTATCCTCTGATCTTTTTTGGATCAAGGCTGCCTGTCCATGGGCCGTTTATTACATTTTTTTATTGATTTATGTACGTAGGGTTCTAGTATGATTTGCATGGGTCCATTGTCGGTTATGTAAGTACCTTCTGTTTACAGATGAAGAACATTGCTTGTGTTTACATGGACATGAGTATCCCATTTATGTGTTTGAGCATGTAAACACCATAGTCTCATTTAGGAAACCAGGATAAGACCATATCACGTTTATGGGAAACGTGTTTACACCTTATCTCTGTTATTAAATGCCGCCACCACCTGCATAGTCATGCATGTGACAGAAACACACAGTGGCAACGAAAGCATCTCATTTCTGGAGCGACGAAGAAACGGGGCTTTCGGCAATGACAGAGTCTGTTTAACTTCTTCCACTGCTCCCCTGTCCTGTGCGGTGTATAGTGACAGGGTGACAACAGTGGAGGACAGTGTTATAAGAGTAGTGTAGCTGCTTTCAGGAATAGCTCAGTGCCTAGTAAGTGTGTGTGGATAAGCTCTCAGCAGAAAGCTGTTGGCGATCGGAGCAGAGAGGAAATTAGCAGTAAAGCTGTCAAGTGGTTGAAAATGTACAGTATAGGTCGGTTTGTTTTGGATTACTAATATTCCTGATTTCTCCGTGTTGCACGTAAACATCATATCCCGAATATGAGCAAAACCAGGCTTCATAACCGGGATACTTGTGTCCATCTAAACACAAGACACCCTAATTGACGGGTTTATTAGATGATGGCTTGAAGTTGTTTTAGTTATTATTTGTTAAGTGATAATGCTTTGCCTAGTTTAGGCACAGTATTACCTGAATCACTCAGCATAAAACAGTCAACACTGTAACTGTGGAGGTTATATGTTCTATTTATATGTATTGAGGAGAAACACAACTCAAACACCAATCTCTTTCTGCTCATTTTTAGAATGTGTATAAAACAGAAACGGTACTGCCTCAAAGGCATGAACTGAAACTGACAAATATTAGAGTGACTGCATTATAATCTGTCTGTTTGAAACATACTTGGAATGAGTTACGGAGACGAGGGGATACCTCTTCTTGTGTTGGGGTTAATGGGATGTCTGTTAGTGTGCGGATGATGGGATATCGTGGCCATTGAAGGTGACACTGCCGGGGCTTCCCTCCTCTACTCCTCAGCTCTGAGTGCCACAGCACTGCGACACTAAACTTGTGGCTGCACCCTGATTTAATGGTATTATCAACAGAGCACAGACCGTGTTGTCTGCATGCCTCTACGCTTCCCTGCTGATCCGTCCCCACTGCTCTAAGCCTATTGAGCTCTGTGGTGTCTTCTGCAGCAGCGGCAAAATGAGGGTTATGGGGGATGGATAGAAGAAGAGCTAAAAGGAAAAGAGGGAGATGGATTTATTCGTATTGGACTTGAGGGAAGACTCATTCTGTTACAAATGCAACAGAGAGAACAGTGTTGTCACTGAGAGTACTCCAGCATGGCTGCCTGTGGTTTACAGAGGCGTCCTCTGGTCTCAGTTGTCATCTGAAACTTCGACTAAAACCCGGGCCATTCATCAAAGTGACACACGCATCTATGCCCACAGGCTTTTATTATGCATGGGGTGGCCGTAAACCGATTCTGAGGTAATAATTTATCCCTCATAATTCAATCAGGTTGTCATTCTCATGTGTTGTTCTTTTCAGCTCCCACGTTCTTTGAATATGTAAAACTGAGATTACAGAGTTTAGGTCACTTGTACCTATTAAACAGGAGTGTTTTGTGGGTTCGTATTGAAATAGGAATTTACATTTAGATTGAGAGGAGTGAAGAAAGGTAGAAATAAAAATGGGATGGAGGTGGATACCAAAATCATGGAAAGAGGTGAATAAAGTGATGGGAAAAGAAGTTTAATTCCCTCACCGGTGGTCTCCACGATGCCCTCGAGGATAACAACAATCTCAAACTGTTCATTCATGAGAGAGCGCTGAGATAAGTCGAAAAAGGGGCTCTTGGGATTGATTTCATGGCAAATGGTGAGAGGGGACACCAGGAAGAGCTGGTCTGCACCCGTCCCAAAACCAACGTCCAGTTCACACTGGTCCAGAGGCAGGAACTCGCCCTCAGGTGTCTGACGAGACTGAGAGAGAGAGAGAGAGAGAGAGAGAGAAGAAAGGGAAATAAAGACAGAAAAGAGAGGATTAGATGCATGTCACATACTGCATTCAAAATGTTACCAAAGTAAAAGTATGCAAGTATGTTATTTCATATGACATTATTAGATTGTTAATAATGATGCATCAATGTATAAGCAGCCTTTTACTATTGTAGCTGGACGAGGTAGTTTTTATCAATTTTAAACCCCCAACCAAGGGTTAAATCTGAGATAAGATGAATCAGAGGGATCTTAAGATGATTAATCTTAAAATGAGGAAATAAGAAAGAAAAAAGTCTGACTTAAAGCTTTGCTTTCTTGGGAAATATTGGATAATTTCACCTAATTGAAACCATGTGAGATATTAGAACTCATAGACATCTCAAATGTGACAAGGAGCCACAACTAGACAATACTTGTTTGTACTTCTTTTGTAAGCCTCTGGATATGTATATATCAGCTCATTGAATTTTATGAGAAATGGGTTTTTTTAAGTATAATGGAGCAGAAAATGGAACTACAGTTGTAAAAACACCTACAAATCTAAAGGTGTGCTGGGTGCTGAAAGATGGTTTCTCTCCCCGTTTATTTCAAACTTCCATTGGTTTGCGGTGGCCACAGACTTGGCGCTTCACTTTGATTTCCAAAGGAACAGAGGGTTAACTGATGCGGAAGCATTTAATTGCCCAGATGACGTTGGCGCTCACCACGAAGGTCCTGCATGTATTTTCTCCTTTTACTGTCGTAAACTGTTTTATCAATCTGTTCACCCTTTCTCTTCTTGTTTGCTTCCCTCACTTAGCGGCCTCTGTGTTACCCTTTCCTGCACACTCTCTTCAATTTGTGGCCATTTTCCTACATCCTGCTGTCAGAAAAGAGGCTTGCGGCTTTTTGTATATTCATTTTATTATTTCAATACAACAACTTGAAGGAATGGCCAACCCTGCTGAAAAAGTTCAAACTGGTTATTTCTGTGTCATTTAAGAAAAATATCTGACCTATAGTTACCTGAGTTATAGTTATAGTTGACCTATAAAGGTTAAGATTATCTTTGCAAATCACTATAATTGAAATGATGAGACACGTTCTGTGTTTACTGTACGGTATCTTCCTTTTCTAATTAAAATAGCATCACAACAATTTAGCAAACTCAGGAAACTGTCTTTTTAAGTCAACATTAAAATAACAAAAACGTCAAGTTGACTCCTAAAGCATTGAATGTCAATAGCTAATTTGTATACTTCTATTTGTCTACATTGTTTCACTGCCAAACAATAATTGGGTACCAGCCAACCACCACCACCCACACAGTATTCCACCACCACACGCAGCCTCATAATGATCTCCTACACACACACAGTCCCACCCCTTATCTGCAACCCTTTCTGCCATTTCTGGATTTCTTGTTGTCGTTAATCCTAAAATAATCGACACATTATTTCCTCCAAGGCAATTTCCTCTTTCAGCCTTTATCACTGAGTCAGTGTCATCTAGATCTGTTTGTTCAGGCCCAACGTGTGATGATCATAAAAGAAAAGTGGAACATCTTTGACTTTTAGCACACTTTAACTTCTATTAGTTCCATCAGTGTTTTATTACTGTACCTCTACTGCCCCCCATTACAGATGTAGCTAGCTAGCTAATTCTCCACTCGGGGTCTGTGCTGTTTGCTGGCTCTTCTCTGTCTTCAGCTGATGAGCCACACCTGAGCCTGGTTTGGTTCAACCTATAAAGACTCACCAGATCACTGAGCATGATCGCCTCTTCTTTGGCTGACACATCTGCTGTTTTTGTTTTTGTTTTGCTCCACAGATTTCCACACATGCTGACATTACTGATAACTGACTCTCCATGTTAGTTCAAGTTCGAACAAAAACCTATTTGGCTACTTAACTTAGCCTATAGATGATGTTACTACTGTCGGTGGTAAGCTAGGTAGCCAGACATGCTAATTGGCAGCGCATGTTATATTACGGTGACCGTTACGGTGTCCCAGTCTCAAGCTGGGTCTCCTGAGATCCGAAAAAATATCTGTAAAAAAAGAATTTAATATCACTAGAATGTGCCGTCACTACTAAATTCTTACAATTGAAATTATTAATAATAATATACTTGTTTTCAATGCTTACATAGACGTTTATCAAGTTCTGTCCCCCCGTTCTACAGAATTGAACACCCGTTCGTCTGTAGGCCTGTGTGAGTCAATCAATCAATGCGTCATTGTCAGGGCTGTTGCTGTGACGCCTGCATCTCTTTCTGACAGAACCTGTCAGAACACTAATGGTTAGCTGTCATGCCGAAGAGAAAGTCTGTCTTTTCTAAAGAGCTCCTGGAGGCTTACTCCTTCCTTCTTAAAGCAGGCCACCCGGCAACAAAAATGCTGCGTTCTGCACATAGACCGTATAAAATATGGACGCAGTCTTCGAAACGCCACCCACCCGAAAGTGGATGGCTCCGGTTGTCGCCATCTTGGCAGTGACAACACAGCCGAACTCGCGGCTGATCCAAAAATGGGCCAAAAGGTGGCTTGTCGGTGGAGCTGAGGCAGGCCCGGGTGACGCAGCAGAGCAGACAGCTAGCATCTAGTGATCTGAGACATCACACACCTTGCACTCTCCCCCCTTTCCTGTCACTCTCCAGCTGCTCTGGTAAAGGCAATAAAACACCCCCCCAATAAAATATCTTTAAAAAATAACATATTAAGGCAGAAATCATTTTTAACAACATGTGCGTGAACGTGTGATACACTTAAGGGCTCAGGTTTGGGGGTTTGAAAACATGGTCACTATGTTAGAGTAGACAAACGCACTGATTACTTCATTCCTTACACTTTTGATCTTGTGTTTTTTGGGGGGTTGGAAAGGTTAAAAAAATACCATATCACTCGTTTTTTAAAGCGCTTTGACATGTTTTTGAATCGAAAGCTTGACAGACCTGCTGTGCCATTAATTGGCCAATTGCAGTTCAGGGGAAGGGTTTTGCAAATGGTGGATGGCAATGTGGACATACAGAACACAAACATGAGCAGAAAATTGACATTAATAAGTTTAAAATAACTTTAAGAACTGTTTTGAACTAATGCCAGAATATTTATTCTCCAATTTCAGAAAACTATAATGGTAGCATGCTTTTGGTATCATTTACAGGGAGTAGTTGGAAAACGATAAAACGATAGTGATTTATGTTGATTTTCATTCATAGATAAATTGGGTTTACTGCCTTCCCTATTATCCAAACTTCTTCTGCACTACAGCAGCAAGCTGAAGTCAAAGCCTAACTTTATCCTGACCTCACAGTGACATTGCCCTATAGTTTATCCCTCTGTGAAGCTAACTATGACTGAAGTGTGAGTAATCAGACTTTGCATTGCCAGAAAGCATTTTATTTCCATCTCCTGTGAATATCAATGAGCTGCTCTTCTGGATTTATGTCGGGGAACCACTTTCATGCCATTGTTCAGGTGCTTACAGGCTGCTGAATGATGCTTGTGTGGATGTGGGTTTCCCAATGCTGGCTAAGGGAAATTCTACATTTCACTTTCTGTCATTGCCACTGAAGATTCAAATGATGGATGACTGTATGCAAACATCGACAGGCAAAGCGCCTTACACAGACCCCGTTGGCACTCTCCTACGCATCTTCTGCACACAGATCCTGAGATAGCTGAGCTTGTCGACTGTTGTTTTTTCATGTAAATCCCAGACTCCAGCACTCTCCCCCGAGCTCTGACGTATCACAACAGGGACCTTTTTTTTTTTAATTCAGTTTTCAATGCTTTTGGGGAAATTGTGCAGCAGAAACACTCGACGTGCACACAAATACATCTGCACATGGCGTGTGACTACCAACCCAGTCAAGCTGTCAGCTGCTCATTATCATTAGAAAAGGCATCCTGGTTTTGTTTCATGATCACAAAAGGAGCGTTTCAGTGGTGTGAATGATGCTTATGGATGAAGACAGGTGATAAATAAAATTGATTAGACCTAAAGTGGCCTGATCTTCCTTCCTACCCAACTCCACTCCATGCTCTGCCGAGCCATCATCAATCAGTAGCCTGAGAGGGCGTTGGAGGAACTTGTAGGCAATCAGGTCGACTGACAAGCCAGCCGTATCACACAGGCTTCCCTTCTGGCAGATACTGTCTGCCCACTCAGAACATTTAGAAAGGTTGGGCCACCTAACATTTCACCAAGACTGATGTTGATGAATTGCTCAAATTCAAGAGTCAAATGAATCGGTCAATCCAACGTGGAACAGACTCACACTTTACTCCTGATCTCATGAACAAGGAAACACGTAAACATGTGCTGTACATGTGTCAAAGACAACACAACACATTTATTTAGGTGTACCTAATAAACTGAACATTACAACCTTTATGAAGGTAGGATTTACTGGAGGACTTGTTGTATTGGTTTACAGTTTTTGTTGAAACTGTTTTGGAGATTTGTTGATTCAATTGTATGATCATACTGGAGGCTGTTGAATAAAGTGCTGCATGAATGAATCCTGAAA